>NC_062549.1:106701720-107311912 GCF_016906955.1 Phacochoerus africanus | reverse complement strand
TTACTTTATCACAGCTGCGCATGGCTGCCTCCCTCGTTCGGTCTCTGCCTAAATCTCACCGCCTAAGGAAATAATAATATTTAGGAAGCACTTACCTGTGTGGCAGGTATTGTCCTAAGTACTGTACAGCTGCGAACTCATTTAACCCTCACACTAACCCTAGGTAGGCACTGTTGCTCTCCCAGTCCACAGGTGAGGAAAGGAACCGCAGAGCAGCAAGAGGACTTGCCTATGATCCTAAAACTAGCGGCAGAACAAGTATTGGAATCAGGCCGTCTGGCTCCATAGTCTGTGCTCTTAAGTGCTCTGCTTCCCTAGTGAGCCACAGCATCTAAAATACCGCCCCTCCCGCCGCCTGCCCCAGTCTTCCTCTGGCCCCTAACTCAGCTCTGCTTTGCTTTTCTTCATTGTACTTATCTCTACCTGAGGTCATTGAACTATGCGTTTATGGTTTATTGTCATCTCTTGGACTAGAATGTAAAGTCCTGAGATTTGTGAGGTTAGAGAGATGGTCAAGTCCTGGTGCTAAATCCCAAGGGACTAAAATAGCGTTAACCCCAGAGGTGGTGCACAGAAGCATTTTTTGAATGAAGGCTTAGCATAACATAATGTGACTTTGGTCAGATTTCTTTATCTCAGTTTCTTTCTTGCTTTCTTGCTTTTTAGGGCCACACCCACAGCATCTGGAGGTTCCCAGGCTAGGGGTGTAATCGGAACTACAGCTGCCAACCTACACCACAGCCACCACAATGCCAGATCCAAGCCACATCTGCAACCGACACCACAGCTCACAGGGACGCTGGATCCTGAACCCTGCGAGCAAGGCCAGGGGTCAGACTCACATCCTCATGGACCCTAGTGGGATTCGTTAACTGCTGAGCCACGATGGGAACTCCTTGTCTCAGTTTCTTTACCGTGATCTCTAAAGCCTGCTTCTTAGCCTTAGATTTGTTCTGTAACCCACAAAGAGAAGCAGGCCTCAGTGCCACAGGAAATGACATTTCTGGGTTGCTCTGAGAATGGTGTAGGAGTGATAGAAGCTGCTGGAAAGTAGCATAGATCAGGGTTCTTCAGACCTTCTCTAGAGGCATCAAGGGGTCTTGCAGTCTATCACAGCATTTCTGTGAAATGTAGTAAAAATTAAATGAATAATAAGAACAAAGAGAAAATTCTTGTCAAATCATTATACATTTTTCTAAATTCTTACTCTCAATATCAGTACGCATCTTTTTGCGGACTGACCAGCAGACCACACATTGAGTAGCTTGAGACAGAGAAAGTGGTCTCTCTGCAGCTGAGTTTTGTTGGCATAATTTTCTTTTCCAAAATTACCCTGTATTGTTGATGGCGTTTTCCCCGGGAAAACTGCTCAGTCACTTTCCTTGGAGTAAAAGTTAACTTTGATGTTCTGACCCAAATCCTTCTGGACGGTATGAAGATCTCTTAAATATGCCAGTCAGTATCTAGGAAAAGCAGATGGGAGGAAGGAGACTCCCCAGCAGATCCACGCTTTACAGTGTATTTCACATGGAGGAGCCGCCTCTTAAAAGGCAATCACATTTGACACGTAAAATCTCTCATTTTGATGGTTACACCTTATTTCATTATACTCTAAGTTCAATTAAACTATGGAAACATGCAGAATATCTTTGCTCAGGTGAAAAAAAAAAAAAAAGTGTCCCTTCTGTCCATAAAATCCCATTTATGGAGTGTGAGAGTCTTCCAAGCTTCTCATCGTCTCCACCAAAGTCCACCAACTGCACTCAAGAGTCAAACGAGCATTCATCGCTCTCCAGCTGTTTCCGAAACGGCACATCCCAATGGGCAGCTCAGAGCTGCAGTCCTTCCCCTGTGGTGCTGCTCCCCACTCCCCGTCAGCCAGTCCCTGTTCAGAGATAGAAGAGCTACCCGGAAAAAGAACACGTGTCCCCAGCATCTGCTTTTCCCCCTTTTGCTCCATACAGATTCACAGTCATGCTAATTTTGCCAAGTTTCCAAGCCAAGTGTTGTGTGGGGCCTAAAGCCTCCAGCATTCCGGACCCGGGCCTCCCTCAGTCGCGTGGCGTTGGCCTCCCGCAGCACTGCCGCCTCGTCCCGCAAGTGTACAGCCATCAGTTGATCAGCCTGCTTTTTCTTGCTTCTCGTAAAGAAATCTTTCGATTGTATTGTTTTTCAAAATTGACTTCTCATTTTGTGTCAGGACATTTTTATTTCATTGCAATGTTTAAGAATGAACACAAGTTACCGAAGGCTCCCGAGGACTTAACGTTAGAATTGTTCTGGTGGCGTTGCCATCATTTTTGTTTGGTTTTGTTTATCTGTTAATTCTCACTTGTCTCTGTTTTCCAATCACCTTTCTTTCACCACTCCCACCGGCAGTCAATGCCAATGTGTTTTATGTGCCTCTTTTCATTTAAGTTTTTTTTTTTTTTTTTTTCTTTTTCCGCTGCACCCGTGGCATGTGGAAGTTCCCAGGCCAGGGATCGAATCCGAGCTACCGCTGTGACCTACGCCCCAGCTGCAGCAACGCTGGATCCTTAACCCACTGTGCACCGCAGGAACTTCCTAGTTATGTCTATAAAATTCATAATTTTCTGTGCCTTGTCATTTATTTTTGAGCTGTATAGAGGGTATTATGTTACAGATTTTATGCTGCTTTTTTTTCACAGAACCATATGCTTTTCTGTGTGTGTCACTTTATTGTTACAGGATCAAATCCGGGATCTTCCGGGGCATTTAGTTGTGGTATCTTCTTTTTCTTGTTGATACTTAGAGATTCCTTGTGAATTGTATAGGCAGTAGTCCAGTTTAGTTTTAGAAAGTACAAATATCTTTTCTTGTCATCTGTACGTTCACTTTGACCATGGTGCCCTTCATTACACAGAGATTCTTAATTTAGATGTCACCAAATTAGTCAATTTTCACCTTAGGGCTTGCACTTTGGAAGTTAAGTTATCCTTACCTACCCCATGTCACAGAGATTTTCTGTTCATGTTTTAGATGACTGATTTTGCATTTAAGTCTTTAATCCACCTGGACCCTACCTTTATATATAGTTTTAAGAGGGCTCCAGTTTTGTTTTTTATTATTATAGTGAGTCAGTTTTTCTGATACCAGCTATTAAGTACTAAATAGTACTTCTTTTTTTCTCATTGACCCGTGGAGCCATTTATTCTGTATGTTAACTCCCCTTTAAACATGAATTTCCAAGCTCTCTATTCTAGTCTGTCAGTTTATCCATTCTTATCTATATGTATTTGTAATACATATAAATATAATTTTAATATAAAGTAGTTTTAAGAGTGTATACATACCTATATATGTATGTATACACATACACTTTTTTTCTTAATCTGTAACTTTGTGGCATATTCTAATGTATCTTAAGGCAGACTTTTCTCCAGGCCCCCACCAAATCAACTAGATATTTATGAAACTTTTTCATGTAAAATTTTAGAGCCGATTATTAAGCTCCTCTCAAAAATCCAACCAGAATTTTAATTGACCTTATATTGAAAATATATTAACTTTTGGGAAAATGTATACCTTTAAATATTAAATCATCCCACCAAAGAGCAGGGGCTCTCTCTCCAATTATTCAGATCATCTTCTCAATAGAGTTTTAGGAAGTTCTCTCATAAGGATCTTATTTATTTTTGGTAAAGATGATGCCAAATAGATTGTAATGTTTGTTGCTGGAGTTTTAACTCTAGGATTTTTCGTTTAGCCTCTGATAATGCACTTGCTCTTAAGTAGCTACATACAGAAACGCCAGCAAAAGTTTAATTCTCATCGAGGGAAAGGTATACTTAACCTATTGCTTTACTATTTGAAGAACTTTCAGTTAAAATTCAGAGAGAATATAGGCCTGCTTGACATATTTAACTGTGAGAAGCAGAAGATCTTTTGACACAGAAGTAAATTGGAGAAGTTACGTAGCATGAGTCAAAGGGCTAACATGAAAAAAATACCAGTGACGGAAAGTTTATTTAACCTTGAAGAGGACAACAAAAAAACATGTCACTAAAAGAATAAGCATAATTTGTGGTGCTTTTTGCCTAGCAGTGACATCTCTATCCTTGAGGGAAGGCAGAGGAAAACTTGGAATTGATCAGCTTATTTAAAATGTCCTGCTCTGTATATAGCCATTGTTCTAGCCAAGCTAATGAAGCGAAAAGTTATCTAAATTGAATTCATACAAAGGTACAAGGATCTCCTAGTCATCTAGATGATAGATGTAATTTTTCCCACCAGTTTCCATTCCCTTAATAGTAGCCATGAATTTACAATGACGGAACGAGAATTCAACCCTTACGGGCACTGAAGTTGACATCCAAAGAAGCAAAGGTGGAAGGACTTCTGGAATTTCTGGAATTTCTAGTGGGTATAGGAATATAAATGAGGGATGATTCCTGCAGTCAAGGAGTTCACAGTCTAGCGGGGGAGACAGGTATTCTCGCTCTGACACAGTGTGGTAAATGCTGTGAAAACAGGGTGCTTAAGGAGCCAGGTAAGACTTCCCAGAGGAGGTGACATTTTGAACAGGAGATGAAGTGGGAAGCCAGGAGTGCCAGGTGATGAAGTTGGTTGTCTTAGGAGCAAGAGAAAGTTGGCATAGGTTTTGAAGCAGGGCAGGGGCATATTTCAGTGGATATGCTAGGACTGGAATCCAGGAGGCAGAATAAAGATGAGATTGGTGGCAAGGAGGCCAACCTCAGTAACTTGTTAAGCTAATTAGGAAAATTGATGATAGTAAATAAAAGAGCAGCAAGCAAGTTTCCCAGCCCCCACCCACCCACCCCCACACTGCTGTCACCAAAAAAAAAAAAAAAAAATTCATGCTCCATTCTGCCTTCTTGGAATTCCTGGAACATTTGACTTTTAAGAGGAGCGATAGCCCTCTGGATAAGTTCTGCAGAGGCTGGTCCTCCATCTCTACACCTGGTCCAATTTTTGAAATCCGTATAGACACATGCCCAGCGGGCAGAGCATCAGAAATCCTTGGGGGTTGCCCCAGCCTAGCTTAGATCATTAATCTCCTCTGATACTGTCTATACTCTTGCCTGTGTTTTCAGAGTCCGAGAAGTTACAAGAAGTTCTTAAATAAGAATGCATTATTTATTTTATGTTTTTAGTCCCTAGTACTTTGAAGAGAAACAGCTTAATCCGAGCCATAAAATAGTGATGCATTGAGCAACCCTGAAGTCACAGCTTTCTCCATAGAGGTTGCTTCCTAAACATTCATACTCCTTGTCTTTCACATCAGTCTTGTTTTCATCATATTCTGAAATTCAGTTGATATCAGTATCTACATGTCCTAACCTAAAAATGGCCCCTCCATGGAACATTTTTGCTAAGTTAGGTAAATATTTCAGAATGTACACTTGAAGAGAAGTACAGCCCCAACCATCTTGATGATTATGATAATAATCATCTAAATGGTGATTTTGACGTAAACATCCACATAGCGAACACGATGTCCCAGGTACTGTTCTGAGCATGTACCTTGATACGCTCATGTCATACAATGGCCCCCTGAGGTATTTCCCTTCTTATAGTGAGATGATTAGAAGCACAGAAAATTTAAGTACTTCGTTCAAGGACACAGAGCTAGTAAATGATGAGGTCAGCTATAAACCTTCTCAGTCTTGCTCCTAAGTTCACAGTCTTAATCGTTAAGCTATGCTCGCTCTCTCTTTGATATACATGTATTTTTTTGTCTTTTTAGGGCTGAACCCACGGCATATGGAGGTTCCCAGGCTAGGGGTCCAGTCAGAGTTGTAGCTGCCAGCCTACACCACAACCACAGCAACTCGGGATCCAAGCCACATCTGTGACCTACACCACAGCTCACAGCAATGCTGGATCCTTAACCCACTGATTGAGACCAGGGATCAAACCCATGTCCTCATGGGTGCTAGTTGGGTTCGTTAACCACTGGGCCACAATAGGAACTCCTCTTTTTGATATTATAAATATCCTATGTTTTGAAATGTGGGCAGGATAAAACATTAGAAATTTCAGCTTTAACAAGATGAGTCTGGGAGTTTCCTGGTGGCCTAGTGGTTAAAGGATCCTGTGTTGTAACTGTTGTGGCTCAGGTTCCATCTGACAACCTTGAGAGTGTCTTTTAAAAGCTGTCATTCCCATGAATTGGCATCCAGTTTTAGGTACAAGCA
The DNA here is from genome assembly GCF_016906955.1 of Phacochoerus africanus. Taxonomy (NCBI): domain Eukaryota; kingdom Metazoa; phylum Chordata; class Mammalia; order Artiodactyla; family Suidae; genus Phacochoerus; species Phacochoerus africanus. Next base: position 107,305,733 of record NC_062549.1, on the reverse strand, counting down.
GTTGCTGTGCTTAGTTATGAAATCTGCCTTCAAGGAACAACAGGAGGCCCGGAGCTGTTGAGGCTGCTACAGAAATAAATGGTCCTTTTTCACTTATGTCTGTGCTCTTAGGAAACAGAATCAGTCAACTCGTTATAAACATTTGTCAACACTCAGGATGATTGTGTAAATTTGTCTTTGATATTAGTGTCAGGTAAAATAACCACTCCTGTATAAAAGATGCAGGTTAAAGATATGAGTGTGGTTTCCAGACCGGCCCCTGCGCTCCAGTGTTCCTGAGACGTGTCCCTGTCGGCTAGAGTGGTTACCAGCTCTGCGCTCCGGAAACGGGCTGCCAGAGAGTTCCCGGAGCTCAGGCCTCTAGCCAGTGCGGAGTCTGTCCATTTCCGATGTTGGTGTTGTGTGGACGACCAGAACAAACCTACACATCAGCCGGAAGCCACAGGGGCAAAGACGTTAACGTTCCAGTTGCAGGCAGGTGACAACAGTGCTGCTCGTGTGACGTCACCACCGTCAGGAAGGCCATAGGCACGCGTCAGGTCATCCTGTCCATAGAGCCCCTCGGCCTCCACGTTTTTATGTACAAACTCTCAAGTCTGTTGCTTTCTCCTTTGAACAGAGCATCTTGGCCCACCATCGGGAACAAACTCCGCCAGGCAAAGCCCAGCCCTGCAGCACCGGCCCATGGGACAGTCACAGGCCAACCACAGGCCTGGGGACAGGTGGGGCTGCGCTTCTCAAGTTTCGGGGTTTTTTTCTTGCCCCCCCCCCTCCACCCCAACCCCTGTCTCCATATGGTCCTGCGGGAGCAGCCAGTAAGGGTGACGTGAGACCTCTGCTCCCTGTACGCCCACCACCCCTCAGCCCTTGTCCCAGAGGCAGCCTGGGTGCAGTAACCATCGGACCATGTGGATGGGTGGGGGTTCGAAAGAAGGCGCGCAGCACCCGCTCTGCTGCTCAGTTTCGCAGGGGAGCCCAGATGCGCACGGATCGCCATCCTCTGACCTGCGCAGAACCGGGCAGTATTTGTGCATATGTCTTTCCTCTTGGGTTAAAAATATTAGCCATGAACCAGAAACTAAATTGCCGGAAACTGAGTGTCTTCTCAGGCCTTGGTGCTGCAGGAGAGCCATTTTTCTCTGTGACAAGGTCCGTTTGTCTGCCCTCTGGTTCAGTGACTTGAGTGCAGTTTTCCTTGATACACACGGCACTGAGACGCCCTTCACCCCAAAACGAAGCAAAACAAAGCGTGGGGCTGCTGCCAGACTCAGCCCCGCTAGGGTTAACGGCCAGGTTTTTGCCTGGCATCCCTCTGCTTCTGGAGAGCTGCTCCTTACAGCAGCTTTTCCGAGCGAGAGGGGCAGGGTCCAGCTTTTAAAAGAAAAAGCGATCCGCCTTTCCTTTTAGGCCGTTTTTCGTTTTCTCAGTTCAGGGCGTGATTAGGTTTCTCTCTCCTGTAGAAGCGCCACAGAAGGTGAGGTTGGAAAGGACGTCCCCACTTCGTACAGACACTCCTGGTCTGACCACAAGCACCTGGCGCAGCCCGACACGGCGACGATCTCGGTCGTAGGCGGTCGGCACAATCAGGTAACAGCCCCGCAGACGCAGGCTGTTCTTCTCAGTTGCTGGATCGCTGACATCGATGGATTTCAATTGCAAATCAGTTCAGATAAATGTGTTCCCCACATGAGTCATTCCTAAGGACCTCCTGGGTAGTTGGCATTCTGTTGGTGTCTGTGAGAACACAGACTGAAAGAGAAGTTTACCCTCCATTGGAGGAATCGGAACCTCTAGTTAATTTCCTAGAAATAGCAGTGTTCTGGCTCGTCAGAGTAGGATGGGGGAGGGGTCTTTTTTCAGGAAAATTAGTCAACATCTACTTAAAGGAAGCACTTTCCAAAATTCTGTTCTGTTGCACATTGACCAACTAGTAGAGAAGATGTGAGGTCTTCACATTGATCTAGGCTGCATTTATAGAAATTAAGTAGCCCCTCAACCAAAACTTACCTTCCTTCCTATGATACAGAAGTGAATACTGCTATCATATGATATCACTTATATGTGGCATCTAAAAAAAAATAATGAGGGCGTTCCTGTCGCAGCGCAGTGAAAATGAATCTGACTAGTAGCCATGAGGATGCAGGTTCGATCTCTGGCCTTGCTTAGTGGGTCAGTGATCCGGTGTTGCTGTGAGCTGCGGTGGGTCACAGACACAGCTCGGATCGCCTGTGGCTGTGGTATAGGCCTGCAGCTGTAGCTCCGATTCAACCCCTAGCCTGGGACCTTCCATATGCTGTATACGGCCCTAAAAGAAAGCAAAAAATAAATAAAAATTCTTAATTTTCTTTAAAAAGATACAAACTCAATTACAAAACAGAAATAGACTCACGGACTTAGAAAACAAACTTATGGTTACCAAAGGGAGTAGTGGGGGTTGGGGAGGGGGGAGAAATTAGGAGTTTGAGAGTTATATATATATCCACACCACTGTATATAAAATAAACAACATGGACCCACTGTATGGCACAGGGAACTATATTCAGTGTCTTGTAATAACTTATAATGGAAAAGAATCTGAACAAAGAATATACACGTGAGTGTGCAAAACTGAATCACTTGAAACTAACACCGGATTGTAAATTAGCAATACTTCAGCAACAACAAAAAGAAGAAATGCATATTGAGAGTATAAATCATTTCTTCCAGCCATCAAAGCAGTGTTTCTTGAGACTTAATACAGTGGCCCATGCAGACTTGTTTCTCTTACACTCCTTTCTGTCTAGAGCCTTGGCTGTTACCCAGTGGAGCTGGAGCGAGGCCCCCGGGGCTTTGGCTTCAGCCTCAGGGGCGGGAAGGAGTACAACATGGGGCTCTTCATCCTGCGTCTCGCCGAGGATGGTCCTGCCATCAAAGACGGCAGAATTCACGTGAGTCGGCTTCTTGCAGCCTTTGGTTCTGGCTCCAGACCGGAAACTTCTGAAAATAGGTGATGAAAGGGAACGCGGAGACCTCCTGAATCTATGAAGCAAGATTTTCCATCACTAAAGCCTGAAGGGCAGATGCTCGTGATTTCCTTCCCCGCAGGTGCTGTCCGGCATCACAGCGATGCCGCTTTGGCTGCATTGACGTTGGTCAGGAAGAGAAAATCATTTTTTACGTACAGAGTCAACATTCAAAGGCAAATGGATAATAAATGTACCTTCATCTTATTAAGTGTCTTGGGGAAACCAGGATGAAACAGATTCATTGACTTCTTCCAAAAACAATAGGCCCAAGATTTTCTTTCTTCCTCTTAGCATCTTCTGGAGGCAGCCAGAGGTGGAAAAGCATGACTCTCCCAACCTTTACTATCATTCGCAGGACTGGAAGTCACATCAGCAGTGTTCTAGCATAGCTGTTCTCGAGTCTGCAACACTGTAGCTTTGTTTTGTTTTTTGGTTTGGGGTTTTTTTGTTTGTTTGTCTTTTTAGGGCCGCACCCGGGGCACATGGAGGTTCCCAGGCTGGGGGTCATATCAGAGCTGTAGCCACTGGCCTACACCAGAGCCACAGCAACTCGGGATCCGAGCCGCGTCTGCAGCCTACACCACAGCTCAGGGCAACGCTGGATCCTTAACCCACTAAGTGAGGCCAGAGATCAAACCTGGGTCCTCATGGATACTAGTCAGATTCACTTCCCCTGAGCCACAACGGGAACTCCACGCTGTAGCTTAGTCCAGAGCATTGCAGGCCAAATTGTGTGTGGATCTGCATGAGATGTTTTCCTTCCCTCTCTGTTACTTAAAGGAATCTACACTTTCTGGCCTTAATTTTTAAACAGTTCATTCACTGATGTTCGGTTAGGTTATACACTAAACATTTCTAAATCTGGGCAGCATTCATCCCTGCTACTCAAGAGAACTTTGGACTTCATCTCTCTACTACCCTAAGCTTCAGGGAAGGAGGAATTTTTCTTTTTCTTCTTTTTTTTTTTTTCTCTTTTAACCATGTAAACTAGTTAGCAAGGCAAATGATGCTGGGATATTGTTAGATGGTATATTCTCATGATTAGAAAAGTCTTCTGGGTGATTGCAGTTTTGAATTTGCCACATCACTGCTCCCCTTCCCTCACTCACTTCATAAACATGTACTGAGCGTTTGCTTTACCCAAGGACTTAGACATCCTACTGAAGGCCTCAGGAGAGTAACCCCCCAAACAAGAGAGCATCCTTTCTCTGGATGGCTGACTAGACTTTTGTACAAGTTCAAAGATGGGTATGAACAGAGCCAATTTCACAGAATAGGTGGCATTGACGGTGGGTAGGAATTGAATAGGGAGAAATGAAGGAAAGAACACAGTCCAGGCTGAAGAAATGAGCAAAAGGGTAAAACTAAGCAAGTACACATCGCATAGAGGGAGCTACCCAGTGGTCAGGTTTACCTGGAGTCTGTTTAGAAACTTCATAGGGGAATAAAGAAAGAAGAATATAAAAGTAGGATGGCTCAACACTATGTACATCTAAGAGAATGGGAAGTCCCAGAAGGCTTTTGAGCCACGAGTTCCCTCTCAGAGCGATACGCTGGTGCACTGGGTCTGTTAGTGTGTAGGATGGGTGAGGGGGTAGAGCCCGCTATAGAGAAGGCATCCGGTCGTAGTAGTGGGAGTGTAATTTGAATGGTCACCCTGAACAAAAGACCAGTTTCGATGACTGACAAGTATTGAATGAGTGAAGGTGAAGGAAAAGAAAGAGGAAGGACGGCTTAGAGGCTTCGCCCTGTGCTATGCACTGTGGGCAAAATGCTAGGGAGGCCAATGGGAGGAAGGACGTGGCGAAACTGATGATCTCTTAAGTTTGGGTCATGTTGAAGGACCAGCTGGTTGAGCAGGTGTAAGTATTTAGCAGGCCGTTAGGACGAGAGGTCACGTCCCAGGTTGTGGCATCAAGCAGACAGAGGTGATGACTGCTGCCTCCTCTGTGGATGCGATCCCCAAAGGGGAAAATGGAGAGAGGTGTGAGCAGGGGCAGGACTCTGGGGAAGGCCTGTCATGAGTGGGCCAGAGAAGGCAGAGAAAATGGGGAGGGTGAGACTGGGGAGCTGCAGACCAGAGCTGGAGAGGGGGGCCGATGGCCCATCCGTGCCTGTAGCTGAAGCTGATCAAGAGCCGCTGCCTCTCCCCACAGTTCACGTTCTTGTAGAGACAGTTGAATAACGTGGGGAGAACATGGGTTGGAAATCAGATAGGACAAGGCTCGGACTCCAGTTTGGCCACCTTGCAGTCATGTACAGTTGGGTATCTTCTCTGAACCTCACTTTCCTAATCTGTAAGACACAGATGTACGTGTAAAATACACATTTATTTACATGTCTTCTTAAAGTTTTAGTAAGAGCAGTTTGAGGCACTGTTAAATCTGGAGTTTTTCTTAAAAATCACCTATTGTAGGAGTTCCCATTGTGGCACAGTGGAAATGAATCCGACTAGGAACCATGAGGTTGTAGGTTCGATCCCTGGCGTCATTCAGGGATCTGGTGTTGCCGTGAGCTGTGGTGTAGGTCGCAGACATGGCTCAGATCCTGTGGCTGTGGTGTAGGCCGGCAGCCGTAACTCTGATTTGACCCCTAGCCTGGGAACCTCCATATGCCACGCACGGGTGGGGCCCTAAAAAGCAAAAAACAAAACAAAAACACCTATTGTTATCACAAAAATCCAATTAAACCAACAAATGAGGATATAATTGAAATGTTTTCAGTAGAATCCTCTGATGTACTAATCTCATCAAATAAAAGGCAAACAGAGGCCTTGAAGGATTCACAGTCTATTTCTGAAACACAGTATTCTTTATAAATGATCAGAAATTTTAGAATGCTATGATTGAATCAGCTTGAATTAAAAAAAAACAAAAAACTGAGATTTGAAAACAAAAACAAACAAGCTCTTAATGGCTGTGCCCAGGTTTGTTCTAAACTCTTAAGAAAATAGGTCCGCGTTTCAGGGAATTGTTTTTCTGGCTACTAAATTATCAAAAGCTTGACTTGGCATGACGATCATGGGAGCTTTGTTAATGACAAGTGACTCAGGTAGCCCCAAAGAATTGAGCGTTTTTCTCCAGCCGACACTGCCCCTGAGCAGCCTCTTATCTCCGTGGCCTCCTGTGTTTTTTCTGTTAGGCTGACAACTGTTGTGTCCTGTACTGTAGCACCTGAAATAGTGCCCTGAATATTGATAGTAGGTGCTCCATAGATATTTGTTGAAAGAATAGGGTAATAGGGTGCGTGGTTGATATTTCCAGAAAAGAACTTTTTTTCAATATTTGAGATTAACTCCCAGAACTTATTACTGGGTAGACAGGACTTGCGCAAACACATATAACAGTGGAATTCTCTAAAAGAAGAAACTGTTAACTTCTAATATAGCTGGAAAGCTGTTGAGAGGATCTGTACGTTTAGTGTGTCTTCAGCTGGTCCTTAAGTCCTGTTAAGACTTGAGAGGTGATAAAAAGGTTCTGGGCTGACGGAATGAGAAATCAGCTGAATGGGAGAAGTTCCTATTAGAGAAGAGTGCCCGACTTCAGTATTTATCGGAGAATCAGATTTGGCAAATATTAAGAGTCTGCTCTCTTCGAGACAATGTGTTTTCACTTGTACTGGTTTTAGTCTCACAGAAACCCCTTGAGGAAGGTGGCATCATCCCCACTTAAGGATTGAAAACGGGGGCTCCAGGAAACTAAGTCACAGCCATGGTGGGACCTGGTGGGACCTGGGTCCCTGGTCCCTCACCACTTTGTGTGCCTTCATGTCAGGCCCTGGCTTGTGTCATTTACACTTGATGCCTTTGTGGGAGGCATGTAGTTTCTTAATGGGTTATAAGACAATGTAAGCAATGTGTTAGAAATACGGTTTTTTCATTTTATTTTTTTAGAAAGAGTTGCAACATTTATTTCAGGTTCTCTCTTGATTTTTTTTTGAGGGGGAGGGGTATTTTTTTTCTTTTTTGCCACACAGGCAGTATGTGGGAGTTCCTAGGCTGGGGATCAAACATACACTATACCAGAGCCGCAGCAGTGAGAACACAGGAGCCTCAACCCACTGGGCCATCAGAGAGCTCCACCGTTTTTTCATTTTAATACATTTTTAGTGGATGTTGTTTTAAAAATTACAGGGCTATCTAAAAAGAGTGACTTTTTTTAAAAAAAGGAACACAATTTTCTTTTTTTTTTTTGTCTTTTTGCTATTTCTTTGGGCCGCTCCCACAGCATATGGAGGTTCCCAGGCTAGGGGTCGAAACAGAGCTGTAGCCACCGGCCTACGCCAGAGCCACAGCAACGCAGGATCCGAGCCACGTCTGCGACCTACACCACAGCTCACGGCAACGCCGGATCATTAACCCACTGAGCAAGGGCAGGGACCGAACCCGCAACCTCATGGTTCCTAGTCAGATTCGTTAACCACTGCGCCACGCCAGGAACTCCACAATTTTCTTTATCCTTCTTCTTTTCTCCTTTTGATTCTATTTTTTTCCCTTTTATTTCTCTCTTCTCCCATAATTCCATTTTTCAATGACACAAAAACCTGATCTTGAGGGAGTTCCCATCGTGGCGTGGCGCAGCGGAAACAAATCCGACTAGGAACCCTGAGGTTGCGGGTTCGATCCCAGGCCTCACTCTGTGGATTAAGGATCCGGCGTTGCTGTGAGCTGTGGTGTAGGTTGCAGATGCAGCTCGGATCTGGCGTTGCTGTGGCTGTGGCATAGGCTGGTGGCTACAGCTCTGATTAGACCCCTAGCCTGGGAACCTCCATATGCCATGGGTGTGGCCCTAAAAAAAAAAAGACAAAACAAAAAAACCTCCCCTTGAGTATTTTTTTATCAAAAGATATATTCCCCATTTATTTTTTCTTATCAGATTTAATTAAATTTTATTTTTTAAGATTTTTCATTTTTTCTATTATAGTTGATTCACAATGTTTGTCAGTCTCTGCTGTACAGCAAAGTAACACAGTCATTCATACACACACATTCTTTTTCTCACATTATCTTCCATCATGTTCCATAACAAGTGACAAGATATAATTCCCTGTGCTGCAGAGCAGGATCTCATTGCTTCTCCACTCCAAATGCAATAGTTTGCATCTACTAACCCCATATTCCCAGTCCATCCCACTCCCTCCCCTTCCCCCTTGGCAACCACAAGTCTGTTCTCTATGTCCATAAGTTTGTTTTATTTCTTTGGAAAGTTTCATTTGTGCCATATATTAGATTCCAGATATAAGTGATGCCATATGGTATTTGTCTTTCTCTTTCTGACTTCACTTAGTTTGAGAGTCTCTAGTTCCATCCATGTTGCTGCAAATGGCATTATTTTGTTCTTTTTTATGGCTGAGTAGTATTCCATCGTGTATACATACCATGTCTTCTTAATCCATTCATCTGTTGATGGGCATTTGCATTGTTTCTATATCTTGGCTATTGTGAATAGTGCTGCAGTGAACATACGGGTGCATGTATCTTTTTCAAGGAAAGCTTCATCCAGATATATGCACAGGGGTGAGATTGTTGCATCATACATTTTATATTTCATTTTCTGAGGTACTTCCATACTATATTCCATGGTGGTTATACCAGTTTACATTCCTACCAACATTTCTCCATATGCTCTCCAGCATTTGTTATTTGTGGACTTATCAATGATGGCCATTCTGACTGGTGTGAGGTGGTACCTCATAGTAGTTTTGATTTGCATTTCACTGATAATTAGTGATGCTGAGCATTTTTTCATGTGCTCGTTGGTCATCTGCATATCTTCTTTGGAGAAATGTCTATTTGCCCACTTTTCAATTGGGTTGTTGGTTTTTTTTTTTGCTGTTGAATTGTATAAGTTGTTTGTATATTTTAGAGATTAAGCCCTTGTCAGAGGCATCATTTGAAACTATTTTCTCCCATTCCATAGGTTGTCTTTTGGTCTTTTTTTATGGTTTACTCTGCTGTGCAAAAAGCTGTCAGTTTGATTAGGTCCCATTGGTTTATTTTTGTTTTTATTTCTGTTGCCTTAGGAGATTGACCTAAGAAAGCATTTGTAAGGTTGATATCAGAGAGTGTTTTGCCTGTGTTCTCTTCTAGGGGTTGATGGTATCTTGTCTTATGTTTAAGTCTTTAAGCCATTTTGAGTTTATTTGGGGGCATGGTGTGAGGGTGTGTTCCAGTTTCATTGATTTACATGCAGCTGTCCAGTTTTCCCAGCACCACTTGCTGAAGAGACAGTCTTTTTCCCATTTTATATTCTTGCCTCCTTTGTCAAAGATTAATTGACCGTAGGTATCTCTGTTTATTTCTGGGTTCTCTATTCTGTTCCATTCGTCTGTATGTCTGCCCTTGTACCACTACCATACTGTACACCTTTGAATTTAACAAACTTTTAAAAGAATGTTTACATTTCCCTCTCAAAGGTGTGATTTTTTTTTTTTGTCTTTTCTAGGGCTGCTCCCGTGGCATATGGAGGTTCCCAGGCTAGGGGTCCAATCGGAGCTGTAGCCGCTGGCCTACACCACAGCCACAGCAATACAGGATCCGAGCCACATCTGCAACCTACACTGCAGCTCACAGCAACGCTGGATCCTTAACCCACTGAGCAAGGCCAGGGATCAAACCTGCAACCTCATGGTTCCTAGTCAGATTCGTTAACCACTGTGCCACGATGGGAACTCCGAAGGTGTGATTTTTTAATCTTTAACTTTGTATAGTCCAATTTAGAACCTTTTCCCCTTCTGAGGGCCTCTCTACCATAAATCCTAAAGTCTTGGCTTTCCTCTGCTTTCCCCTAATTTAGTTTCAAAGTTAAACAAAAATGACACCTGGTGGCAGATCTGTTCAATTACAAGTTTATACTTGTGCTGAAAGAATAATATGCAGATTTGGACAGTGAATTTAAGCCAAAGAATTAACTGAAATTAATTATAACCTCAATCATGTTTTTACAAGATGTACCCAAAGCATACCCCAAATAGTATCTACTTTAATTTTCATTTCTTTAACATATCTGGTGCTGATTTGCCATCTGTCTTTCCTCATGATAATAATTTTTCTTCAGTCACTTATTAAAGGAAATGGGCGTCCTGACTTTTATTTATATACCTATTCTGTATATAGAGGTTTTTATGAATTAGGGTTAGCCTTTTTTTTCCCATTCTGTTTATTAACATCTTACTTTAAGGGTTTTTTTCCCCCCACTTTATATATTAAATCCATCTGTCTTATGATATCCTCTGTTTCTTCAAGAGTAAGACTCTCATTTTTTTTTCCCCAAAAAATATGCCACACAACTCGTTCTATTTTCTGTTTCATAGTTTACATGAAAAATTTTTTGCATTGTATAGAATGGGGTGCAGCCTACAGGTAAATCTTCTTCATCCTGATACACTTTAAAATCTTTTTTTGAAAACCAGAAAATAGATCATTTGAAAACTAACACTTATTTGTGCTTGGCGGATGATCGTATTTTTATCTCATTAAATCATCCCGGCAACCCCAGGAGGTAGGGAGGTACTCGCGTTACCCCTGCTGAATGGAGGGGAAAAGGAGAGCCCGCCGCACGCCCGGGTCGGGCCCACAGTGAAGCGCAGACACCGTGACCCCAGAGCCCAGCTTCTGAGCCCTCGTGCTCTGCCGCAGTCGTGGATACACAGCTGTTCTACCAGCCTTTGTGAAAGAATTATTGCATCTGCTGCTGTTATTTCTGGCTTGTATTTCTTTAGTAAGCTTTTACAAATACTTAATTGTCTTTTGACATTTCAGTAATTGTCCATTGTTCACTTTTTGTTTTTGAAGCCAATTCCCTTCAGTTGCTTGTCACCTTGAAATAGTTTAAAATCTGCAATACATTTTAAAATCATTACCATCATTATCTTTAAGCTGTCAGGTCCTTTGCAAAAGTTATACGTCACTCATTCATATTTTTCCTTTTTTTTTTTTTTTTTTCAAACTGGAGACATTTCCAGTAAATAGCAGTGGGGTTCTGAGGGATCTTGTTCTCATCTCTAGTTGTTTTCTAGGGAACTTACTATACACTAAAGTTAGGAAGTATAAGACAGCTTTGGTTTTAAATAAGTATTCATAGCAGTATATTCTCAGTTTTTTGAAGCCAATTCCCTTCAGTTGCTTGTCACCTTGAAATAGTTTAAAATCTGCAATACATTTTAAAATCATTACCATCATTATCTTTAAGCTGTCAGTATATTCTCAGTATATTCTCAGGTTTTTTTTCAATTTCTCAGTTTTAATAAGTATTTCATTTATCTACTGCCTCATATACATAGTGGCAACGCAAAGGGAGGAGTGGACACTTCTCCCTGGAGGCCAGGAAAGGCTTCAAGACACGGAGCTCCCTGCCTGGGTTTTAGGATGTTCAGCTCAAGTTGGAAAGTATGCTTCACACGTGGACTAATCAGGCGGCCCCCTGGCATCATGTTGGTCATAGAGCCTTCACCTCTTCCACCACTTAACCTCAGGTTAAGGTTAATTAGGATTGAATTCTGGATTTCAAGATGCCCAGGAACTGCTTACTAGTCATAGAAACATTTATAGAGTAAATAAAACTGGACCTTGTCTCTTCCTGTTGCTGCCGTCTGTCCACTCCTCCTCTCCGTGAGCATGATAGCACCAGGGATGAGCGAAATATTTCACAGACAGGAGAGAGTCATTCCGTGGAGCTGGGGCCAGGGTAGGGGGGACTCCAGGGTTGACTGCACATAGAGCAGCTCTGAAGGAGGATGCGGAGTTGCATGTGATTTCTGTGAATGTTTCCCGTCTAGGTTGGTGACCAGATTGTTGAAATCAATGGGGAACCTACTCAAGGCATCACACATACTCGAGCAATTGAGCTCATTCAGGCCGGTGGAAATAAAGTTCTTCTTCTTTTGAGGCCAGGAACTGGCTTGATACCTGACCATGGTAAGTGAAGGAGCTCCCCTGTCGCTGAAAGGCTGAGAGGGTGGCAGGGAGGGGGCGGCAGCAGCAGAAGGAAAAGGAATATCTATTTGGTGGAGACAGATGGTTTACTAGCTCATTCAAAGGTAACCACCAGAACACCTACAGTTAGTTACACAGCATAGCTCTTATAAATAATAATATTACAAAATAAGTGACTTTTTGTAGGACTTTGGTTAGTATAGAATATATGCAAAACAGTTGCTTGTGTAGAAAAATATCCTGTAAAGAACAAGAATATTAGAGACAGATTATTTTAATGTCATAAAAAAGCATTTGAAATCTTTTCAGGTGTTTTTTTCCCCCCAGTAGTATGATAAGTTCTGCAATGAGCAGCATAAGAACTTTAGGCTTTTCTAGTCACTTGTCAAAAATTAGTTGCTATGGCCTTACTTGGAGACAACGAGTTGGACCTGGGGCCATACCTGTACTCCTGGACTGATCTGATTAAACTTGCTTGGTTTCAGCATGTGTTTTGGAAATATCACAGTATTTGAGAGTCACAGTGTCTTTCAATGAGTGCAGTAGTCTGGAGATAAAATACACCACTTAGCACTTGTCCCTTCTAGTTTCCATCCCTTCCCCCCAGAGAGCTTTTGAGGGATAAGAGTAGCCATGACCTCCTACAGTGCCCTTCCAGCCTGTGATCCTCTGACTGTATTATCTTCCACCATCTGCTTGTAAATCATACGTCCCCAGTGACATCTTTGCTAACTGCACTGTGATTTTTTTTTTTTTTTTTACACAGTCCTAGGCTTTTTCTCTTCCTTCTTCAGGTTTGGCTCCTTCCGGTCTGTGCTCCTACGTGAAACCTGAGCAACATTAAGGCTTTCAGGGCTTTTCTTGGTCTTTCCTTAAAAAGACTTGGTAAATTTGCATGTCTTGTAAATCACTTCCTTCTTTTTTTTTTTCTTTTTAATTAAAAATGATGCTATTAAATACATCTACTTCTGTCTTCTGCACTTTTTCAGTTTCCTTTTGACATTAAATTTGACAGCTTAATGCAAGAAAATTATGTACAAATGCCCATGAACTCCATTCTGGTTACCACAGTTCGGTCTCCTTTATTAGTGATTTTGGACTATCCAGCAATAATAGCTAAATCAGTAAGCTATTTGGACCAGGTAATTTGGTCCACTTTCATTATTTAAGTTTTTCATTGGGCTTTTTTACTACTTATAAAGAATTGACACATCATATATTACCTCATTTATTAAACAAAAGTAATTGAAAGATGATACTGTTATTTGGGGTATATATAAAACAACCTACCCTTCATGTATAACTACAGCTGTCAGTATACATCTGCCTTTATAGAGAGAGAGAAAACATAGATCAACTTTATTTATAAAATACTTGGGCTGTTTAGTCAGTACAATTCAAATGGCTGTCAAAGTTCAAAATTTAACTGTTCCTGTTTATAATTCAAAATTTAATGATTGATGTTCTACTCAAATCACTTTTTTAGGTGATTGGGATGTTAATAATCCTTCGTCTTCAAATGTGATTTATGATGAACAGTCATCATTTCCCCCATCTTCACATTCTGCTTCCATATTTGAAGAGTCTCAGGTGCCAGTGACTGAAGAATCTTTAATGAGAGTTCAGACATGCGAAAAGGCAGAAGAATTAAAGGACATTGTGCCTGAAAAGAAAAGCACTTTAAATGAACATCAGTCTGATATAAAACATCAGTCTCTTCTCCATAAAAATGTGAATAAAAGGGATCCACCCAACAGTCATGGGCATGGTGATAAGAAAAATCTCTTGAAAGTAGAAAATGGTGTCACGCAAAGAGGTAGATCTGCTAGTCCCAAAAAGTCAGCCAGTCGACACTCAGAGGAACATTTAGAAAAGATCCCCAGTCCTTTAAAAAATGACCCCAAGAGAAGACCCAGAGATCGATCACTCAGCCCCAGGAAAGGGGAGAACAAGAGCTGTCAGACTGGACCAGATCACTGCAGAAAAGGCAGGGGACGGTCCTCAAGCCCAAAGCAGCAGCCAAAAACCGAAGGCAGCAAAGACCAGTCAAGCATGAGTCGAAGAGCGGGGGGCCATGCCAGCGACCATGCTGAGCAGATCGCAGACAGGAAAGAAAGATCAGGCGTCACCAGGAAAGACGCAACCCAGAGTCAGCTTGGAAAAAGCAGAGCCAGGTCTCCAGAGAAGAAAAGCAAGAGAATGGAGGAAAAGTCTCTTCCATCCAGAAAGACGAATAACATGTCTAGTAGAGTAGTGTCAGAAAATGACAAAGGAAAGAAAGCAACCTTAGGAGAAACAAGTTCGAGTAAAGATGAAACAGGAGAAAATGTCAAAAGAGCAGAAAAGAAGCTGAAGCAGCAACCCGAAGAAAGAATGGTCTCAAACAAAATAGAAGATCACAAAGGAAAAGAACTAGAGACGGCCGACAAGAACAAGGAGAGCAGAGGGTTCAAACCTGAAAGCAGTTCTCCAGCTAAGAAAACACCAATAACTCCGGGGCCCTGGAAGGTGCCAAGTGCAAACAGAGCCACAGGCACTACGGGTGTGGCCGAGAAGCGGTTGTGACCTTTAGTATAAAACAAAGAAAAACAACTTGTAATCTCGTCTTCCTAAAAAGCAGCATTCACAGCCCTGCCCACCCCAGCAAAAAAAAAAAAAAAAAAAAATCATTTTTTTTCAGAAATTCTGAAACATAGTACGTTTTAATTTGAGCATTAAGTTACCTAGGCTGCATGAGGGGCCTTTAGGATTGCTAAGCACCCACTGTCCCCGGCTGGCTGCCCGCCTTGCGCTCAGGAAGGAGCTGCCCCTATGCACTCATCTGACATGTCCCGCTCAGCTGCCCAGCTTGTCTTCACGAGTGTCTGAACGAACGACATGCTGACACTGACGACGAGGTCACAACTCACTTTATATTTGTGCCAAGTTATCTACTGTATCATGTCTATTCTATCCTTCTCACTCGGCTATTTCCACAGTAATGAAAAAACTAGGTTTGGCTTGGAAGTTGATATTCTCAATAGCATGTTGCATGTTTACAAGAGAGAAATATTTGAGCCCTTGCAGAAGAGATTGTGAATTCATCATTAAGGATGGCCTTCAGCCTCTTCTGACAGCTACTGATGATGTCCCCATTTAAAAATACAACTTCCAAACATCACTACTGGAAAGAAAAAAAGAAAAAAAAACGTAGTTAAATATTGACTTTCTGATGGTTGTTTATTTTAATTCGGCTGGCTAAGGTATTTCAAGGAACTTAAAGATATTACTTACAAATGAATGTTCAAATGAGAAAGAGTTCACCTCCTGCTAGGTTATCCAACCCTAACGTGTTACAGCCTCTCAGGTCACCCTTTTATTTCTGTTATTTTAGGATGAAATCACAAAGAAGCATGTGGAATTATTGCCCCTTGCTATTTGAAGAAAAACTACCAAATTTCTATCTCTGGCTATTTTGATTGTACCGACTACTAAGGCACCAGTCACTAAGACATAGTTGAGGAGGGACTTAATCATGAAGCCAGTTTCACAGTCTGTTGCCAGATGAAGGACCTCCTCATCTGGCAGCAGCGGCACAGAGTCGGGTGTTTCCAAGCAGAACCGTGTAGCCAAGCCCAGCACGTGAGGACAAATGTGACGGCAGACAGCCCCTGCTAGATCTAATTTCAATTTCTAGCTACATTAACTTATTTAAAAATAAGAAAGGGAGACGAAGCACCTGCTTAGCTTACACAAGTTTTCAGAATTCTTTCTTTAAAGTCTAAAGATGTTTGTTGGGAGGTGGAGACAGTTTTTAACTCCATAAAATAGACCCAGGTTTCTTAGCCCCTGGAAGCAGCATTCAGTAGCATCTATAAATAAAGGGACAGTCTCAGAATACAGCCATTTCCTGGAGTATCTGAACACACTCGTCCTGTCACCTCGGGTTCATCTCATTATTGTGAAACACATCAT
Organism: Phacochoerus africanus; assembly: GCF_016906955.1. Lineage (NCBI taxonomy): Eukaryota > Metazoa > Chordata > Mammalia > Artiodactyla > Suidae > Phacochoerus > Phacochoerus africanus. The sequence goes on along the minus strand of NC_062549.1, from coordinate 107,289,842 downwards.
GTCCAGGTTCGTCCCTCTCAGAGTCTGACTGTGAAAGTCTCTAATATAACAACTGAATCAGCCCCTGTAGATAAGACATGCTTCCCAGCGTGAGATTTTTGAAATCCCCTTTTCATCCAGAACTATATTTACCCACCTGTTGTCACTACTTGAATAGAGAAAAATTAGAAGGCTTAATAAATGCTAAGAATTTAGTACCACAAAAATGATTTATTTTCCCTATAGTCCACAATTAGTGATAAAAATCCTATTTTTAATGGTTAACTGTGACATAACTTTGATGTCATACATTGTCAGTCAGATGTGGCTCTTTCCTTTCCAAGTAACTTGTCACTGTACTGATTCCTTACTGACTTAGCAATGTGGCCTTGGAATGCTAAGCAAAACATGGATGTACTGGTTGTAAATGTTTATATATTGTACAGTACCTTTATATATACACTTGAGGTTCCGATTAGAGAAAGATCTGTAAATCGCTCGTTATTTTTTATATAGATATTAAAAAAAACAAAAATCAGCTCATGGCCTGCACTTCTTTTACTGTCAGGTTTATTTAATGTTGCTGCTGCTTCTGTTCATAAAGCTGAGTCTCATCACTGTCTGAGTTCTCAAATAGATTCTATCCCTGCAAGTAACAAACATTCATAGCCCCACCATCAGGAAGCCGCCTAGAAGGATGGCTTGCCTTGTATAGCTGGGCCTTTAGCTATATGTAAAGCTCGAAATTAGTTTGAGTTGAATATCATTATACCTACTTTGTACCTTTCATTTTAAGGAAAGGAGCCTTATAAATAATTTGCTACCCCCGAAGTCCTTTCTTATACTGTCGGGGACAGTAAAGGACTTGTCTTTTGTGATTAGACATTTCTGATGGACAAAGTTGTGTAAGTTAGGTTACCGTAAGGTCACAAACTCTTACGTCAATGTCATCAGACTATGACATTTCACACGTTACATTATTTTTAAATCATTTTACTTACTATGGGTTGTGCTTACTTGTAGAACAAAGTGTTTTGACTTCACTTAAATTTCCTGGTATGAATAATGCCTAAGACCTATTTCAAGGCCGAGGTTAATTTAATATTCTTAAGGAGGAAAGTTAATTCCTCTCTATCACACGGCGAACGCACACTGAAAATAAACCCCAAACCCCTGGCTCCTAAGCCCCACCATGGAGATGTGTGTCACAGCAAAGCACGCAGGGTGTAGGAAGATCATTTAGTTGTTTCAATGGACATATTTTCCTACTGATCGCAATGGCAAAAAAGCTCTGGGAGGCGATTACACTGTCTCCCTAGAGAGATTAGTGAGGAAGATCCTATAATCTTCTTCTAACCTACTTCTATCAAATTATTTGGACCAAGTAGCTTTTGCACAGCGTCAACTCCTATTTCAGAAGTCTTGGACAAAGAAAAGCATTTGGCTTATTGCTACATGAGAATATCTTAATTATTTTTTAAAAGTCTCATGTAGAAAAAGTTACTTGCATTTAAACAAACAAATGAAGGATTTCATGTTTAATGTGTCCAACATTCAAAGAGAATTGGGTTTTAAGAAAGCAGGACGTACTCAAATTAGTTAAGACTGTCACACAGCTTAACTATTGACCTCCACAAAGATGTGTTTAAGCTGAAGTCTGGTCCAGAGCGAGCTCCAGCAACTAAGCAACACCGGTTGAAAACAGACTTGAGTTTCAAAACGTGATGTTTCAGTCTGGCATCAAGAATACATCAAAGCAACGTCTTACATCATCCTGGCATGCTCCAATGCTAGGGCCTCCTTGTGCTTTTCAAACAATAGCACATTTATTTATTTAGGCAGCTCTCGACTGGACATGCTATGGCGGTTTACCAGCAATGCTGTAACTTGTTTAAAGCACGCCATAATTACATGAACTCTACAATATCAGTTTAAGATCCCCACTAACGTGACTCTGTTTTCAGTGTTGCTATACAAAGAGACCCTTAAGAGTACGAAGGGAGTATGAAGGGCTTATGAAGATTAGAATTTATCTGCTAAAGAACTCCGAACCTTTCTCACATATACATTAAAATACAAAAACATAGGGAGTTCCCTGATGGCCTAGCAGTTAAGGACTCAGCAACTATCGCTGCTGTGGCTCAGGTTTGATCCCTGGCCCAGGAACTTCTGAATGCCATGGCCATGGCAAAAAAAGAAAAAAAGCAAAACAAAAACATAGCCAAGTATGTGTTCTCATTTGGCCTGAACCTATATTTGTCCAAACACTCCTATGGGTATTTGTCTATTTTACAATGTTTGCATCAAAGTCAAGCAGAACTATAAGCAAATACAGAAACCAAGAGGCTTATTTTGTCCTTGGTAAACAATAACTATTTGTTACCTTGAATAAGACTGTATTACAGCATATGGGCTCAGGATGTACTGCAGGAAAGGGAGGGGATTATTGCAATTTGTGAAATTCAAACTTCATTATTCAAGATGGGCACCAATAACTGCAAAAAGCAAAGGATTATTTTAAATGACCAAACTAGTCAATACACGTACAGATGAGATTCGTGAATTTACTTCTTGATAATCCCAAAGCGCACACTCTTATTTGGTAGTGAGACCCATTTGGCTCATTATAAAGTCATATATAAAAAATTTCAAAAGTGAATTATACTAATTTGAAAGATTATTTTTACAGTGCACAGGTTCACTTACCTCTAGATACAATAAAACAAAAACACAGCCATATAAGTTTAGACTTTGTAGCATATCCTGGTATTTAGAATTTTTTTACTTGTCTCTGAAAGTCAAGAAAAATCATACCCTAATTAGGCAAGGATTTAGTTAAACTTTTCAAAGCGTTTCTAGTATAGATGAGGCATAATGTATATTTAGGAAGTTTGACGTTATACCTCCAAAGCAGTTTTAGAAGGGGTAATTTTCCCCAAAACAACAAATTATAAAAGTAACTTAACAGGGAATTCCCATTGTGGCGCAGCAGGTTATGAAACTGACTAGCATACATGAGGATTCAGGTTTAATCCCCTGGCTTCACTCAGTGGGTTAAGGATCCAGCGTTGCTGCAGCTGTGGTGGAGGCTGGCGGCTGCAGCTCCAATTAGACTCCTAGCCCGGGAACCTCCATATGCTGTGGGTACAGCCCTAAAAAGACCAAAAAAAGGGAAGAAAACTACAGCAATGTACATTATCATTAAATAGCACAAATTCAATGAAAAAAAAGACAACCTTAAAACCGGAGTTTTTAAAAAAAGACATTTCATATAGAAGAAAGTGAAAAGAGTGACAGCAGACTTCCTGACAAAAGCAGTGCACTCCAAGAGGTAATATAGCAACCGTATCTTTAAAACTACAATTTTATGCCTAGCAAAATATCCTTCAAACATAGAGATTCAAAATCTTTCTCTCTATACACCTTACTAAAAAGATTTTGAATTTTTATCTTCTAAGTAGATTAATAGATTCTAAATGATAAGACCTGCATTTCAGAAAAGACAACATTAGCTTTTGAGATGAACAGATGGGAATGGGGGAGAGGGGCCAGAGGATATGCAAGAGCAGAAAAGCATAATCTTTTCAAAATCTTGTTTTGGAATCTTGTTCAAAAACAAAGGATACTGACTTAGATGAGGGCAGGGGCAGAGGGCTAGAGAAGAACTGACTGATTATAAAAATATCTAGGTAATTATTCAAAATCTTGGCAAATGGATGTGAGGTATAAGAAGCAAGAGTCAAAAATGATTCCCAAGTTTCTGACATGAACAACTATACAGACATGTAATTTTACCCCCCTGAAAAATCATTTAAGCCAATTACCATCAAAACCATAACTGAGGCAACTCACAACAGTAAATTATTCTAAATAGCGCATTTAACTCGAGAATTCACTGTGTAAAAAAAATCAATTAAAAATAGAACAGCGTTTTTTTTTGTGGGGCAAAAGATAAAGGCATCAGCTTTCTTCATCTGAAATCTGTACTGAAAAGCTCAGTCTTGGATTTGAGATAGTTGCTAATGTTCCTTATGGAAAACAGTTAAAGCATGATTTCTATGAGCCACCGCTGAGATGCCACAGTGCCTTTACAGAAGAGTTCCTTCTTAAGGTACACCACTATAATGGGGTTTTACCTTTAACTAAAAAACAATCTCAACCCTCACACAGCATTTAGAGTGGCTGCAAATTTGGGGTAATGTACTTCCGGTTCAGCAACCTTGCCCCCATGTTTCTTTTTTTTTTTTTTGTCTTTTTTGCTATTTCTTGGGCCACTCCCGCGGCATATGGAGGTTCCCAGGCTAGGGGTCTAATCGGAGCTGTAGCCCCCGGCCTATGCCAGAGCCACAGCAACTCCGGACCCGAGCCGCGTCTGCAACCTACACCACAGCTCACGGCAACGCCGGATCGTTAACCCACTGAGCAAGGGCAGGGACCGAACCCGCAACCTCATGGTTCCTAGTCGGATTCGTTAACCACTGCGCCACAACGGGAACTCCCGCTATGTTTCTATCTTCACAGTTAGGAATCTATCTAGCAAAATCTAGCAAAAGATTTTTAAAGAGCTTAAATCGTAAGTAATTACAAATGTTTACTGTGGATTTACTATAGGCTAAGTACTTTATGCTGTGTTAAGTACTTTACATGATAATCTCTTTTAACCTTAACAACCCTATTAGGTGGTTATTATCCCCATTAAACAGGTAAGGAAATTGAGATGCAAACAGGTTAACATGCCTTAGACTCTAAAGCTAATAAGTGGCAGAACCAAAGATCTGAATCCAGAAAAGTCTGACCTCAATCCCTAGACTTGAGAAATTCATCTTTAAACCTCAAAAATCCTCTTGTATGTTGGGATATCTGTAAATGATACAGTGATTGTACCTGTACATACTTTGCGTGTATTAACCAAGTTTCTTAATTATTTCCATTTAAAAGTTCACAAAATCTTATCATTAAAATAGGGGCTTTCAATTGGCCTGAGGGGATTCTTCAAAGCAGGTAACTTAATGAGCAGGAATTATATGTGGACCTCTAGTTTTCATTAACATATGTATGTGTTACCGGATGTGTAATGGGATGCTGATGGGAGACTCCAATTATCAATGGCTCAGTACCGACAGCCAGGACCTGAGACTGTGCTGAGGGTTGAATACGTTAGGTCAGGTCCTACAACAGATAAACCATTAACTGTGATGGAAAACACAGCTCAGATGACTTAAATGGAAAACGCTGTACAGTGGACATGCATGAGTGTCACATACTTAAGTTTGCCATATTATATGCATGACTCTTTCACCAACAACTATACAGTTAACTATAGGATTAACTTTAAAATTAAAAACTAATTAAAATTTTCCCCAGAGCGTAACAGAAAATCAGTTTAAAAAGTTATTTTTTTCTTTCAACAACAACAAAAAAGCCTAGAAACTGAAACTCTCCAATAAAGTTATTTTATTTGGGTTCAACCTAAAATAGTTTAAACTTGATTTCTCTTTGTTAGAGAAGTGAAATCTCCAATTCCATAGACTATAAAAAAAAGTACTGAATTTGCATATTTCCAATAAAGAATATTTGCTTCATGCTTTGGGTGTCTACCATAGTTGCCCAAAAGTCTATTTCCATAAATATAACTGTCACAGCACTGAAATGCCCAGAATAAATTTCCTAACTGAAAAAGTTGCTCTTACATTTCTATAACACAACAGTTCTTCAGTCTCCTGACTATTCATACTATTTGAAAACCATGAAAAAAAAAAAAAAACACATTTTTAGCCTGCACGCCCAGCTGGAAAAGGATCTGTTCCTTTGAAAACACCATTTGTTAGATTAGGCAGAGCTGAGGGCACCTCTGTGTGTGAACAAGCAGGTGGGTATCTCATGGTTTTGCAGTCATCTCTTTCCTTAATGGGTTAAGCAGTGATGCCAGCAAGGGGAGAGAGTCCAGGCACATGGCTCAGCTTATGACTTAATTTTCCACAGCTAAGAAAAGAAAATCACCAAAGTAAGTTAGTTTTAAAACAAACCGGTGGCGTTGATAGGTACACTTACGTGACTGAACCAAGAACCCTTTACATAAGATAAAAGCATCAGCTCCGGCAAGAGCAACCACAAAACACCACAGAGGAAAAAACAGTAACAATTTCCAGGTCACGGGGCTTGTGGTTTGCATTCACTCTGACTCTGTACGTTTCCCTATGTCAGAGGCTAACCTAGCCCACGCTACTAAATTGACAGGAGACTCATACTTGATTTTTTTGCTCCACTGAAGAGCATGGTCTATTGTACTTGGGTAAAATGAGAAAACCTAAGCTGAGTGTCTCTTTCAAATGTCCATTCCTCTACCTCAAGGGTTATTCCCGTGCCAGTGCCTCCCTTCCTCCACCCGACCCGTCCTTCCCTGCCAGCCCGACACCAAGGGAACAACAAAGATGACGATGTACAATAAGTTTGAAGACCACAGCAGACACTAGCATGGTAATCACACTCACTCGTATATTAAATCCTAGAAGATCGCTGATAACACCTGAGACAGCAGAGAGGATCACGACTCGTGTGATGTTGTAGATTAAGGGATTCATCGTCAGTCCATAGAGTCTAAACGGTGTGTCCAACTCCTACAAAAACGTGAAGGAACTGAGATAAAATACATGGTTTCCCAAGAGCTATCAAGGATCTCTGGGCTGGTTTTTCCTTGGGTTCTGGGTGAGGATGACCCCTTAAGACCGCGTCCCTTAAATGTTCAATAGCTACCTTCAAAAAACCTAAATGAGAGGAAACTAGGGAGGGATGAATTTGGAACCAACATATGCACACTACTACATACAAAAAAGACAAACAACAAGGAGCCAGTGAATAACATAGGGAACTAGATTTAATATCATAACCTGCCATGGAAAAGAGTCTGACAAAAAATATGGTGTGTGTGTGTGTGACTGAGCCACTTCGCTGTACACGTAACATTGTAAATTAACTACACTTCAACTAAAATAAATAAATAAAAATAAGTAAAGAAAGAAATTAAAACCTGCAATGGACTCTCACCTACTTTTCCACTAGCGAAGTGTTTAAAGGTCGATTCAAACAGTGTGCTATTTGTGATTTTTAAATGTAATTTAAAGAATGTAATGGACATGAGCAATTACTAGAACTTGGGTCCTAAGACGGGAAACCTTCCCCCCGAGAGTCATCAACCCTAAACCATCAAGTTGGCATTTTGACTCTACACAGCCTCGATCTGTTCCCAGGATCCTCTTCCAGAAGCACAGCACTGAACTGATCGACATGGTAGGAAAAGCGTATCACGGGATATTACTTACTTTCAACAACTTGGTGGAGAGCTTTAATACATTGTTTACTAGAGTAAGCTGTTCTTTCTTATTCGGCTTTTTTTCCATCTTAAGATATAAATTAATCTAAGGGAAGGAACAGAGATTAGGATAAAGGTCATGGAAAAGATACATATACACATTGCATTCAATATGGTGGATTTTGAGGGCAAGATTTTCAAGTAAAATAAATTTTGAAATTTCAGTAGCTACTCTGGCAGAGTAAATATGTTACTGCACAAACCCCCATCTCTAATCAGTCACATTTGGCAAAGAAGAGCTATTCAGTGGAGAAAAAAATAATGATGCAGCAATTTATCAAAACAATGAAATTTTCATATTAATTATAACCGTTAATATGTAAGCTCCTTCGGAGTTCCCATCATGGCTTAGCAGTAATGAACCCAACTATAATCCATGAGGACATGATTCAATCCCTGGCCTCACTCAGTGGGTCAAAGATCCAGAATTGCTGTGAGCTGTGGTGTAGATTGCAGACACGGCTCAGATCCCACATTGCTGTGGCTGTGGTGTAGGTCGGCAGCTACAGCTCCGATTTAACCCCTAGCCTGGGAACTTCCACATGACTTGGGTGTGGCCATAAAAAAAGATGTCAACTCCTTGAGTTCGAAAACCGTATCTTATTAATCTTGGTATCCAAATAATCCATCCTCATTAAACTTTACAGAATGGGAGAATAATCCCTTATTTTTTCCCTTATAGGAAGAATTCTCCACCATAATTCTAAGGCTAATTAAAAAAATGAATGCTATCAGATATTTTTATTTAAAACATATGGAAAAACATGACATTAAAAACAAAAAACTACCTTTACACTCTTCTGTATTTCTAAGAAATATTTCTCAATCATAACATTTATTCACATATTAAAGAGCAAGTACTTCCCAAACACTGAATGCATTCTATGACTGGTAGAGAAGAAATTCAAAAAAATTTTTTTGGCTGTGCCCATGGCATGCAGAAGTTCCTTAGCCAGACATTGAACCCATACCATAGCAGTGACAATACCAGATCCTTTAACCACTAGGCCACCAGGGAACTCCTCAAGAAGCTTATTAAACATACTTAAATGACAGGAATTCTAAAGATCTAATACTTGCAAAGCATATGAGATTAAAAACATGCTCCATTACCACCAACAAAAATAATTTTTATACTACAAAATAGCATCCAGCCCTGGGAGCAGGTGGGGAAGATACTATCCTCATTTTACAAGAGGAAGCAACTATATGGTTGCAAAGTAACTTTCAAGGTGTAAGGTCATATAGCTAGAAAGTGACAGACTCTAGGAGTTCCCGTTGTGGCACAGTGGTTAACAAATCCAACTAGGAACCATGAGGTTGCAGGTTTGATCCCTGGCCTTGCTCAGTGGGTTAAGGATCCAGCGATGCCATAAGCTGTGGTGGAGGTTGCAGATGCAGCTTGGACCCTGCATTGCTGTGGCTCTGGCGTAGGCCAGGGGCTACAGCTCCGATTTGACTCCTCGCCTGGAAACCTCCATATGCCGAGGGAGCAGCCGTAGGAAAGGCAAAAAAAGACACACACACACACACACACACACACACACACACACAAAGAAAGAAAGTGACAGACCCTAGACTCAACCTTGAATCTTCTACACACTGAACCAAACTGACAGAGATCAAGCAATACCTGTTCAGTAAGTAATATTGAAACATTGCTGTATTTCTTATTGGTTTCAGACCCCAATGAGGCTAGGCGCAGTAAGAAAAGTAGTAAAGCTGATTCCCAGATCAAAAACTCCCAATTATAAACATCATTCAGGAAAGTTTTATGTCCCCGGAGAACCTATAAAAAGGACCAAAAAAAGTTAACTCTTTCATTTGTCTTAAAATCTATAATTACTCCTTTACTCTAGAAAGTTAAAAATGTTTCCAAGAAATCAATATTTTAATACTCATAAAGTATGATCTATTTAATTAAATTAGTCATTATGTATCTAAGTTGCCTAGATTTTCTCCTTTGCATGAAAGACAGCACGGGTCTGGAAATAACAAAGGAGAAAAACAAAATACAGTAAGTGAAATCAGACAGATGCATTTCCAAACTTTTTAACCATCGGTGTGTCCACCCACAATTATACAGCGACCATTTTTCAAAGTATTAAATTTGCACTGGATTAGTAGAGACTCCCAAAACATGTGGCCCATGCCACTGGCAAGACTAGAAAATCCTGAGGATCAGTTCTTTACTCGATTTTAGGATCTGAATAACAATAGCAGCAGCAGCCACTAGTTATCAAATAAGTGTCTATTATGTGTCAAGTTTTCAGATAAAAGTTTTTCTTTTTTTTTTTTGCCTTTTTAGGGCCACACCTGCAGCACATGGAGGTTCCTAGGCTAGGGGTCTAATCGGAGCTGTTGCTGCCAGCCTACACCAGAGCCACAGCAACGTGAGATCTGAGCCACATCTTCAACCTACACCACAGCTCATGGCAATGCCGGATCCTTAACCCACTGGGCAAGGCCAGGGACTGAACCCTCAACCTCACGGTCCCTAGTTGGATTTGTTTCCACTGTGCCACAACGGGGACTCCCAAGTTTTTTTTCCAAAAATTTTTTGTTGATAGAAATGTAAAGAAGTTTACTCAAGCAAGCCCAAGGTAAAATGAGATTTAATGAAAAATATCCAGAAAACCACTCCTTTCAGCTAATTCCATTGCTTTGCAAGACCCTTACTACTGTTCCCCCCACTAAATTTGACTTGTTCCAGCTTTCGTTTGTCATAGCACCCCACCGTCCCCACCAACCCCTTCTGACTTTTCATTTATAATTTCCAAAAGAGAGAATATACATAGTTTAGTCTAGGTCAGGTATTCACCCCTGCCAGTTAGTTATAACTATCAGAAGAAAGTAACAAACAGTAGCAACCTCTTTAGCAGCATGATACCACAGATAACTTAAGACACAGATCACAGCCAAACTGCTATAAAACCAAACACAAAAACTCTTAAAACCAGCCAGAGAAAAAGGACATTACTTTTAAAAGAGCAGCAATAAGACTAACACTGCTGTCTCAAGATAAAATATAGAAATCATAAGACAACAGAACACTAATAGTGCTGAAAGTAACTGGCAACCTAGAAATCTATACCCAGTGAAAATATCCTTCAAACATGAAAGTGATAAAAGACATTTTCAATCAAAAATTGAGAGAACTCATCACCAGTAGAATCTTCTAGCAGGAAGAAAATAATCCCAGAGAAAAACACAGAAATGCATAAACTAATAAAAACCGATGGGAAGGGTAAATGTGAAGGCAAATATAAATGAATAATTAACCTCAAAAAATAATAATTACGTCTTATAGTTTTAAAATTAAAATGAAGGATGCTAATAACAGAAAAGTGAATAGGCAAATGAGATAGTGTTGTAAGGTCCTAGCATGGTAAATTAATAACTTTATTAGACTATAATGAACTAAGGACGTATGTTGTAGTCTCTGGCATCAGTAGGAGTAAAGGAATATATAAAAAGTTAAGAGAGAAGATTAAATGAAATATTAAGGAATATTTGATTACTTAAAGATGGCCCCAAAAAAAGGAGAAAAAAAGGGACATTAAGTAGACCAAATAGTAACAAAATACTATTTGTAGTTATAGTAGCTACATTCATTTTAACTAGGTCAGACATTCCAAAACACAAAAACTGGGAGGCTGGATTAAGAAACAAGCAATGAAAAAGGGATATGGTGATTACAAGAGACACAACTAAATGAAAGACAAAATAAATCAAAGAGGAGGGACAGGGCTTCCTGTTGTGGCACAGCAGAAGTGAATCTGACTAGTATCCATGAGCATGCAGGTTCGATCCCTGGCCTCACTCAGTGGGTTGGGGATCCGGTGTTGCCATGAGCTGTGGTCTAGGTTACAGACACAGCTCAGATCCAGCACTGCTGTGACTGTGGTGTAGGCTGGCAGCTGTAGCTCCAATATGACCCATAGCCTAGGAACTTCCATATACTGTGATATACTGTGAGTGCAGCCCTAAAAAGAAAAAGAAAAAAAGATGGGGGGGGGGGGAATATATAGCATATGAAAACTAATCAAAAGATAAATGGTATAGTTAAATTAATATCAAATAGACTAGAATTGAAGTTAAGAAACATTAAAAATGGACACATTTTGGAATATTATTGAAGATGGAATAGAAGCCCCTTGAGCTCACTTCCTCTCACGAGCCCAGCAAAATCACAATTAATTGCTGAACAACCATCAATAAAAAAGACTGGAATTTACCAAAAAACATATTCTACATCCAAAAACAAAGACAGAAGGAGACAGTAGGAAGGGTGCAAGTGTGATAACATCAAATTGCATACCCCTGGGGGGGGGGGCAAAATACAAACTGGAAAACAATTACATTGCAGAAGTTCTTCCACAGGAGATACAGTTCTGAGCCCCATGTCAGGCTCCCCTGCCTAGGAGTGAGAGGAGGAGGTGGTGTCCCCAGAGCATTTGGCTCTAAAGTCCATCAGAGTTTGAGGGCAGGAACTCCACGCAACTGGGGGAAAGAGAGACTTTATTCTTAGAGAGCACACACAAGGTTTCATGTGTGCTGGAAGCCAGGGCGAAAGCAAGGACTTCATAAGAGCCTGGGCCAGACCCACCTTTGGTCTTGGATGGTCTCCTGGGGAGGTGGCGGGGGGTGGCAGGGCTGTGACTCACTGTGGGGATAAGGTCACTGGTGGTGGAGGGACCAGGAAGTATTCCTTGGCATGAATTCTCCAGGAGGTCGCCATTTTGGCACCAAGACCCGGTCCCACCCAATAGCCTATAGGCTCCAGTGCTGTGTTGCCTCAGATCAAACACCCAACAGGGCGAGAGCACAGGCCCACCCATCAACAGATAGTCTGCTTAAAGTTATCCTGAGCCCACAGCCACCTCCACACACACACCTGGACACTGCCCTGGCCACAAGAGGGCCAAGACCCAGCTCCACTCACCAGTGAGCAAGCACTGGCTGCTTCTACCAGGGAGCTTGCACAAGTTTCTAGACCAGCCTCACTCACTAAGGGGCAGACACCAGAAGCAAGAAAAATATAATCTCACAGGCTGAGGAACTGAGTCCACAAAATCAGAACCTATCCCGGGACCAGCTGGTTCCCTGACCCTTGGGTGACAAGAGGAGAGTACTGCTGGGACACATAGAATATCCGCAACAGAGGGCCACTCTCCAAAGTCAAGGTAGCCTTCCAAATACATAAAATTTACATAAAATGAGAAGGCAAAGAAATATGTTACAGACAAAAGAACAACACCCCTAAAGAATAAGTAAGTAGGAGTTCCCGTTGTGGCTCAGTGGTTAATGAATCCAACTAGTAACCATGAGGTTGCAGGTTCAATCCCTGGCCTTGCTCAGTGGGTCAAGGATCCAGCATTGCTGTGAGCTGTGGTGTAGGTTGCAGACGTGACTCGGATCCTGTGTTGCTGTGGTTCTGGCGTAGGCTGGCAGCTACAGCTCCAATTAGACCCCTAGCCTGGGGACCTCCATGTGCCATGGGAGCAGCCCCAGAAATAGCACAAAGACAAAAAAAAAAAAAAAGAATAAGTAAGTAACACAGAGATAGACATTTTACCCAAGAAAGAGTTCAGAGTAACAATCTCATAAAGATGATCCAAGAACTAGGGAAAAGAATGGAGGCACAGAGTGAGAAGTTTCAAGGAGTTTATAAACAAAGAGTTTAAAAATATAAAGAACAAACAGTTTAAGATTACAATAACTGAAGTGAAAAACACTAGAATGAATCAATGGCAGAATAAATGAGGCAGGAGTGCATAAGTGAGCTGGAAGACAGAGTGGCGGAAATCACTGCTACAGAACAGAATAAAGAAAAAAGAATCAAATAAGGACAGTTTAAGAGGCCTGTAGGACAATGTCAGACACACAATATTCACATTATAGGGGTCCCAGAAAGAGAAGAGAAAGAGAAAGGGCCTGAGAAAATATTTCAAGAGATAATAGCTAAAAACTTTCCTAACATGGGAAACAGTCAATCAAGTCCAGGAAGTGCAGTCTCCAACAGGCTTAAAAATCAAATGGGCAAAACTCAAAAGAAGAGAAAATATTAAAATCAACAAGGGAAAAGCAACAAATAACATACAAAGGAATCCCCATAAGGTTACCAGCTAATTTTTTAGCAAAAATACTGCAGGCCAGGAGAGAGTGGCATGATATATTTAAAGTGATAAAAGGGAAAAACCTATAACCAAGAATACTCTACCCAGCAAGGCTCTCATACAGACTTTGTGGAGAAAGCAAAAGCTTAGAGACAAGCAAAAGTTAAAAGAATTCAGCATCAGCATGTTGGCTTTACCACAAATGTCAAAGGAACTTCTCTAGGCAGAAAAGATCACAACTAGAAACAAGAAAATAGTGAAATGGGAAAGTTCACCAGTGAAGCCAAGTGTACAGTAAAGGTAGGAAATCATCCATGTACAAATATGATACCTAAAACAGTAATCGCTGGAGTTCCCATCATGGTGCAACAGAAATGAATCCAACTAGGAACGATGAGGCTGTGGGTTTGATCCCTGGCCTCACTCAGTGGGTGAAGGATCTGGCGTTGCTGTGAGCTGTGGTGTAGGCTGCAGATGCAGTTTGAATCCCACGTTGCTGTGGCTGTGGTATATGCCAGCAGCAGTAGCTCTGATTAGACCCCCTAGCCTGGGAACCTCCATATGCCATGGTGCGGCCCTAAAAAGTGAAGAAAAAAAAAAAAGCAGTAATCACGAGAGAAGAGGAGCACAATTGCAGGATATGTGAAATGCATTTGAAATTAGGAGATCAGTAACTTAAAACAATCATGTGTGTGTGTGTATATATATATATATATATATAGACTTCTATGACAAACATCACGGTAAGTGAAAACCAAAAATCTATAATAGATATAAACACAAACAGAATCCAACACAACACTAAAAATAGTCATCAAATCGTAAAAGAGGAGAACAAAGAGGAAGGGAAGAAAAAAGTACACAAACAAATCCAAAACAATTCACAAAATGACAATAAGAACATATATATCAATAATTATCTTAAATATAAATGGATTAAATGCTCCAAAGAAAAGACACAGACTGATTGAATGGATGCAACAACAAGACCTGTATACATGCTGACCATAAGAGACCCACTTCAGATCTAGAGACACACACAGACTGAAAGTGAGGGGATGGGAAATGGAAATCAAAAGAAAGCTGGAGCAGCCATACTCACATCAGACAAAATAAACTTTGGCGTTCCCATCATAGCCTAGCAGTTAATGAACCCAGCTGGTATCCATGAGGATGTGGGTTTGATCCCTGGCCTCACTCAGTGGGTTAAGAATTTGGCAATGCCATGAGCTGTGATGTAGGTCACAGATGTGGCTCAAATCTGGTGTTACTGTGGCTGTGGTGTAGGCCGGTAGCTACAGCTCCAATTCAACCCCTAGCCTGGGAACCTCCATATGCTGCAAGTGCAGCCCTAAAATACCAAAAAGTAAAAATAAAAATAATAAACTTTAAAATAAAGACAGTTACAAGACAAAGGATACTATTTAATGATCAGGGGATCAATCCAAGAAGAAAGTATAACAAATGTAAATATATATGCACCCAACATAGAAGCACTTCAATATATAAGGAAAATATTAACAGACACAAAAGAAGAAATCAATAGTAACAATAATAGTGAGGGACTCTAATACCCTACTCACTTCACTGGACAAATAATCCAGACAGAAAACCAATAAGGAGACACAGGCCTTAAATCCACATTAGAATTAATTGATATATGGATCATTCCATCCTAAAGCAGCAGTATATGCATTCTTCTTAAGTGCACATGGAACATTCCTCAGGATAGATCACATGCTAGGTCACAAAGTAAGCCTAGTTAAATTTAAGAAAAGTGAAATCATATCAAGCATCTTTTCTGACCGTCACAATGCTATAAGACTAGAAATCAATTATAAGAAAAAAAACTGTGAAAACACAAACCTATGGAGACTAAACAGTATGCTAATTATCAATGGATTTAGTTAACAATATGCTAACTAAATAACCAATTTTCAAAGAGAAAATTTTAAAAATACCTAGAAATAGATGAAAATGAAAATATGACAATCCAAAATCTCCAGAATGCAGCAAAAGCAGTTCTAAAAGGGAAGTTTATAGTGATACAAGCTTATCTCAAGAAACAAGAAAAAACCCAAATAAACAATCTAAACTTATATCTAAAGCAACTACAGAAAGAAGAACAAACAAAACCCAAAGTTAATAGAAGGAAAGGAATCATAAAGATCAGAGCAGAAATAAATGAAACAGAGACAAAGAAAACCACAGAAAGATCAATGAAACTAAAAGCTGGTTCTTGGAGTTCCCGTTGTGGCACAGTGGAAACAAATCTGACTAGGAACCATGAGATGCGGGTTCGATCCCTGGCCTCACTCAGTGGGTTAAGGATCCGGCATTGCCATGAGCTGTGGTATAGGTTGCAGACGCAGCTCAGATCCCACATTGCTGTGGCTGTGGCGTAGGCTGGCAGCTACAGCTCTGATTAGACCCCTAGCCTGGGAACCTCCATATGCTGTGGGTGCGGCCCTAAAAAGACTAAAGACAAAAAATAAAATAAAATAAAAAATAAAAGCTGGTTCTTTGAAAAGATAAACAAAATTGATAAACCTTTAGCCAGACTCATCAAGAAAAAAAGAGGGCCCAAATCAGTAAAATTGGAAGTGAAAAAGAAGTTACAACTGACATCACAGAAATATGAAGGACCATGAGAGACTATTATGAACAACTATACGCCAATAAAATGGACAACTCCTAGAAAGAAGAGTTGGACAAGAGAAATGGACAAATTCTTAGAAAGGTATAATCTCCAAAGACTGAACCCAAAGAAATAAAAAATACGAACAGACCAATTACCAGTACTGAAATCAAATCAGTGATTAAAAAGACTCCCAACAAACAAAAGTCCAGGACCAGCATGACTACACAGGCAAATTCCATCAAACATTTAGAGAAGGGTTAATTAACACCTACCATTCTGAAACTATTCCAAAAAATTGCAGAAGGAACCTGTCTAAATTCTTTCTATGAGGCCACTATCTTCTTGATACCAAAACCAGACAAAGATATCACACAAAAAAGAAAATTATAGCCTGATATCACTGATGAATATAGATTCAAAAATCCTCAACAAAATATCAGCAAACCAAATCCAACAATTTATGAAAAGGATCATACACCATGATCAAGTGGTATTTACCCCAGGGATGCAAGGATTTTTCAATATCCACAAGTTGATCAGTGTGATACATACACCACATTAACAAATCAAAGAATAAAAATCATGTGGTCATCTCAATAGATGCAGAAAAAGCTTTTGCTAAAAGCTTTTGCTAAAATTCAACATCCATCTACTACAAAAACTCTCCAGAAAGTGGGCACAGAAGGAACCTACCTCAACATCATAAAGGCCATATATGACAAACCTACAGCTAACATCAGACTCAATGGGGAAAAGCTGAAAGAATTACTTCTCAGATCACAAACAAGACAAGGATGTTCACTCTCACCAGTTTTATTCAACATAGTTCTGGAAGTCCTAGCCATGTCAATCAGAGAAGAAAAGGAAATAAAAGGAATCCAAATTGGAAAAATAGTAAAACAGTCACTATCTGCAGTTGACGTGATACTATACATAAAAAATCCTAAAGATACTACCAGAAAACTACTAAAATTCATGAATGAATTCAGTAAAGTTGCAGGATACTAAATTATTACACAAAAATCTCTTGAATTTCTATACACTCACAAGAGAAATTAAGAAAACAATCCCATTAACCATCAAAAAGAATAAAATAACTAAGAATAAACCTACCTAAAGAGGCAAAAGACCTGTGTGCTGAAAACTATAAGACACTGATGAAAGAAACAGAAGATGACACAAACAGATGGAAAGATATAACATGCTCTTGGAGTAGAAGAATCAATATTATCAAAATGACTATGCTGTCCAATCAATCCATAGATACAATGCAATTCCTATCAAATTACCTATGGCATTTTTCACAGAACTAGAACAAAAAAATTTTGAATTTATATGGAAACACAAAAGACCATGCATGAATAACCAAAGCAATCTTGAGAAAGAAAATGGAGGTGGAAGAATCAGGCTCCCTGACTTCAGACTATACTACAAAGCTACAGTAATCAAAACAGTACTGGCACCAAAAGAGAAATATAAACATAGATCAGTGGAACAGGATAGAAAGCCCAGAAATAGAAATAAATCCATGGACATATGTTCAATTAATCTATGACAAAGGAGGCAAGAATACACAATGGATAAAAAGACAGTCTCTTCAACAAGTGGTGCTAGGAAAACTGGATAGCTACATGTAAAAGAATGAAATTAGAACACTCTATACCATACACAAAAATAAACTCAAAATGAATTAAAGACTTAAATGTAAGGCTGAATACTATAAAACTCCTAGAAGAAAACATAGGCAGAACACCCTTTGCCATAAATCAAGATGGATCCATCTTCTAGAGTAATAAAAACAAAAATAAACAAATGGGACCTATATAAACTTAAAAGTTTTTGCCCAGCAAAGGAAACCATAAATAAAGTGAAAGACAACCCACAGAAGGGGAGAAAATATTTGCAAATAATGCAATTGACGAGAAATTAATCTCCAAAATATACAAACAGCTCACACAGCTCAATATCGAAAAAACAACAAACACAATAGAAAAATTGGCTCAACTTCTAAACAGACATTTCTCTGAAGAAGACATACAGATGGTCAAAAGGCATATGAAAAGATGTTCTACATCACTAATTATTTGAAAAATGCAAATCAAAACTACAATGAGGTATCACCTCACATCAGTCAGAATGGTTATCAAAAAATCTACAAATAATAAATGCTAGAGAGAGTGTGGAAAATAGGAACCCTCCAACACTGTTTGGAGGAATGCAAATCAGTGAAGCCACTATGGAGAACAGCATGGAAGTCCCTTAAAAAACTAAAAAGAGAATTACTACATGATCCTTCAATCCCACTTTTGGGCATCTATCCAGAGAAAACCATAATTCAAAAAGATACGCGCACCCCAATGTTCATCACAGCACTATTTTACGATCGCCAAGACACAGAAGTAACCTAAACATCCATAGACAGAGGAATGGATACAGAAGATGTGGTACATATATATATAATGAAATATTACTCAGCCATAAAAAAGAATGAAATAATGCCATTTGCAGCAACACAGATGGACCTAGAGATTATCATACTAAGTAAACCAGACAGAGAAAGGCAAAAAATATGACATCATTTATATGTGTAATCTAAACAAAAAGAAGGCATAAATGAACTTACATACAAAAACAGAAGTAGACCCACATTCATAGAAAACAAACTTATGGTTACCAAAGGGGAAAAAGCAGAAGAAGGTGGGAGGGATACATTAGGAGTGTGGGATTACAATATACACACTAGTATATAAAACACATATCAACAAGGACCTACTTTATAGTACAGGGAACTATACTTAATATTTTGTTATAAGGAAAAATAATATGAAAAAAAGAATAAGTACGTAAGTATAACTGAATTACTTTGCTGTATACCAGAAACTAAGACAACACTGTAAATCAACTATATTTCATAATAAATAAATAAATAAGAAATAGAGACATTTTATAGTATCATGAAAGATAAAGTCTGACACCGATCACAATTAAAGGAGATTAAAGTGACGTGACAGCCAAATGTAATATGTGATCCTGGATTGAGGAAAAAAAATTACTATAAAGAACATAAAAGTCAATCCACCAAGAAGATGGATAATAATTCTAAATCTGTATGTACCAAATTACACTGCTAAAAACATACAAAGCAAAAATGGACAGAAATAAAAGGGAGAAAAAATAAATCCACCATTATAGCAAACTTGACCACACCTCTCAATGGCTGACAGAATCAGCAAACCAAAAGAAATGAGTAAGGATATAGGAAATTGCAGCAATACAACTAATAAACTTGGGCTAATTTATACAGAGAGAACACTACTTCTCAAAACAACAGAATACAAATGATTTCAAAATGCTGATGGAAGATTTACTAAAACTGAACATATACTGGATGACAAAGAAGTTTCTACATATTTCTTTTTTTAATGAATTTTATAACATTTATAGTTGTACAGTGATTATCAGGCCCAATTTTATAGCATTTCTATTCCAAACCCCCTGCACATCCCTCTCTACATTTCTTTTTTTTTCTCTTTTTGTCTTTTGTCTCTTTAGGGTCGCACCTGTGACGTATGAAGGTTTCCAGGCTACAGGTTGAATCAGAGCTGTAGCCGCCAGCCTACGCCAGAGCCACAGCAACGCCAGATCCGAGCCGTGTCCGCAACCTACACCACAGCACCGGATCCTTAACCCACTGAGCAAGGCCAGGGATTGAACCCACAACCTCACGGTTCCTAGTTGGATTCATTTCCACTGTGCCACAACGGGAACTCCCTCTACATATGTCAAAGGACTGAAAACATTCAGTTTTTCTGTTCATGTTCTCTGACCAGAACAGAATTGAGCTAAAAAACTCGATTAATGGAAAAGTACAAGTAAGGCTGTAACATCTTGTAACAAAGAAAACAGAAGTAATGGGAGTACCTGTTGTGGCTCAGCAGTAATGAACACAACTAGTATCCATGAGGATGCAGGTTTGGATCCCTGGGCTTGCTAAGTGGGTTAAGGATCCAGTGTTGGCATTGCCGTGAGCTAAGGTGTAGGTCGCAGACACAGCTATGATCCCGCGTTGCTGTGGCTGTGGTGTAGGCCAGCTGCTGCAGCTCCAATTCGACCCCTAGCCTGGAACTTCCACATGCCAAACATGCAGCCCTTAAAACAAACAAGAAACAGAAGTAAAAAAAAATAAAGGTATAGGGACCTGTCAGAGGAAAGGGCTTTAAGGGCCTTCCACTAACCAAATCTGGGACAATTTAAGCATCAAAAGAAATATAGTAATAGTTTATAATCCATTGCATAAAAATAAGAACACAGGAGTCCATAGCATAATAAATAATTGAATGAATAAATGGGAAAAAAGGAAATGTCTACTTTAGAGGGGCAAGTAATAAAAGTAGAAAAAAAGATGACGTTAGCAAAATCATTTTGTAACCATGGTAGATGGCTTTATTATTAATCAAAAATTGCCAACTAAAATTAAATTAGCATGATTTTAGAGTCTTTTTTTTTTAAATAAAGATTTTACTTTGCCTTGACTTTTTTTTTTTTTTTTGGCTGCACCCATGGCATGTGGAAGTTCCCAGGCCAGGGACCCCACCCGCACCGTAGCAGAAACCAGAGCCACAGCAGTGACAACATGGTCCATTAACCCACTGAGCTGCAAGGGAACTCTGGTCTTAAAAGAGTCTTAAAGGACTTCAAAGTTACCTTTATTCTCATTCCAAAAGTTAGAAAAATTAACACATATTCAAAATAGCAAAAGAAAATTAGACATGTTAATATATATATATGTATACACTTGAACATAACTATGCTGGGATCTTGAGCTTGGACTCCCCAGTTCCCAGAGCTGTGAGAAACAACAGTCTGTTGTGTGTGTGTGTGTGTGTGTGTGTGTGTGTGTGTGTGTGTGTGTGTACATACACTCTTTTGTACATACATATACTCTTTTGTGTATACACACACACACACACACACACACACACACACTTAAACACAGTAGTTTAACTGGTTTAAAACAGAAAGTTTAACTGGTTTAAAACAGAAAATGTTTTCCATTTTTTACTAAAACAGATCCGAAGCTCTTACCTGCGCACAGCAAATGAAAGCAATGGAAAGTGTCAGTAGGAAGACTGAAGACACAACCACGTCCACTGAACGCTGTGGGCCCCGTCTCTGTGGAGTGAGACGGAGGTGAGCGTTTGGGATCAGTGCAGAGACTCACAGCCCTCGCATCTTTCACGCTTCTGATCTGACTCTACTGATGTGAAAACAAACGCCTATAAGAAGCTTCTGACTGAGAATTTTAACATATGTTGGACACCTTCAACTTTAATTAAGCTCTGAGAGCCGTGCCCTTCAAATTAAGGGTGTGACTGATACACTAACATATTTTCATGTGCAACAGTTCCCCAAAGGTCAACGAAAGAGGCAATATTCAATGTACCACTCTGCCCTAGGAATTTAAATCTTCTTTGCCCTTTCTAAGCTCCTATTAGCTCTACTAGGGTCTTTTTTTAGTTTGTTTACTGAAGTACAGTTGATTTACAATGTTGTGTTAGTTTTAGGTCTATAGCGAAGTGATTCAGACATACACACACACACATTCTTTTTCATATTCTTCCCTATTACGCTTTATCATAGGGTATTGAATATAGTTCCCCTGCTATCCAGAAGGACCTTGCTATCCATTCTACATATAATAGTTTGCATCTTTAGCTCTACAGCTTTGCAGATAGATCACTCCCAAACCAGTACCCAGCAAGTCTGTCAGGCACTGATAAAATCTGTCCAGTACACAGAACTACACCGCCTACTGTGTACCTGCCACCAGAAATTTCATGAGCATGTTTTCTGCTTATTCTTGCTTATTCATAGCTATTATCTTGCTTATTCATAACTATTATTCATAGTTAGTCAAATATAACTCACCTTTAGAAAGGAACGCAGTGATAACCATATCTTAATGTTCTCTACCTTTTTAAGTCTGAAATGAGGTATTTCATACTTCCTAGCTTTCCTGGCAGAAGTAATATGGCTGAAGAGTTTTGCAAATAAAAATCTCTGGAGGAAGTTAAAAAAAAATAATCACAAAGTGAAATGTACTTATGTGTCACCATGTGTATATTTACATAATTGCAAACAATATCTCCAGCATATAAAAAATGGTATTAAAAGGATCAAGTTCTAATCCGTAGGCAGTAAGCCAGGCAGTGAAAAAACATTGTTACTATTTCATTAACCCGTTGCTTACAAAGCACATTGTGTAGTAACATAGTTCTTCAGCGTTCCTGTCGTGGCGCAGTGGTTAACGAATCCCACGAGGAACCATGAGGTTGCGGGTTCGACCCCTGGCCTTGCTCAGTGGGTTAAGGATCCGGTGTTGCGGTGAGCTGTGGTGTAGGTCACAGACGTGGCTCAGATCTGGCTCTGGCATTGCTGTGGCTGTGGTGTAGGCCGGTGGCTACAGCTCCGATGAGACCCCTAGCCTGGGAACCTCCATATGCATCAGGAGTGGCCCTAGAAAAGGCAAAAAAAAAAGACAAACAAAGCAAAAAACAAAACAAAAAAAACAAAAGAAAACAAACACTTCTTCACAATAGGGTACACTTTGGACCTTTTCAAGGAGACCTCTGTAAATTTCTACCCTTGCAAACGCAAATATTTATACAAAATTCTAACTTCCTCCCAAATTACATTTCCATTCAAATTCATGGTGTTTGGGAGTTTGCTTCTGGCGCATCAGGTTAAGGATCTGGTGTTGTCACTGCAGCAGCTTGGGTCACTGCCATGGCGCAAGTTCAATCCCTGGCCTAGGAATTTCCACCTGTCAGGATTGCACCCACCCTAAAATCGTGGGTTTTGTACACATCACCAACATATTGAGTCCAATATATTAAGTCCTCAATACCTAACTCTGAGCAATAAATTTATTTCTCATTTGGCCATTTTTCTCAGAAACATTTTCACTTTGAGAATTACTACATACGCTACAGGTGAAAAACAGCAAAAGGCACATGGAGGTGCAAGTGCTGAGCAGTCAGGGGCCCCTCTCTCTGGCTAAACCACTGCCTTCTACACATGAGCTCAGCAAAATTTCAGTTATAACATGTCATTTGTGAACAGTCAGTATCACAATGGCTAAACCCACAAATACCCAAAGCCCACTTATCAATCTTTCATTGTCCCCATTAAGAGAACAAACCAAGAGGACAAAAGCGGAGTTCTCATTGTGGCTCAGCAGTTAATGAACCTGACTAGTATCCATGAGGACTAGGGTTCAATCCCTGGCCTCACTCAGCAGGTTAAGGATCCAGCGTAGTGGTAAGCTGTGGTGTAGGTCGCAGACACAGCTCAGATCCTGCATTGCTATGGCTGTGGCGTAGGCTGGCAGCCACAGCTCTGATTCAACTCCTAGCCTGGGAACCTCCACTTGCCACAGGTGCAGCCCTAAAAAACAAAAAGACCAAAAAAAAAAATGAGGATAAAAGAGGATAAAAGGAACTCAACAGAACATCATATATGAAAACAGAGTTAAGAAATTTTACTTAATTTACTACCAACCTGTTTATATGTTCTCTCTGCCACACACATCATGAAAAAAAACATCCAAGTAAGACACAATCGTTCAAAAAAATTAATTATAGACAAAATAATAATAGGCGTAACAGGTGGTGCCCCACAAAAGAGAGTCAAGATCTCCTCAGCTGAGATGGTCTTTAGCTGGTCAAGGCTCTTCTCACGGAACAGTCGATGTAAAAAAGGAAAAAAGGCTAATCCGATGGTGACGACATTCCCCAGCATCTGATAACCGACTCCTTGCTGATATGCATTGACCTGGGAATGAATTTAAAATGTCCATCATTATTGCCTAGCTACATGGAGTTGTGAAGCAGTGTTTATCAAATACTGTCTAGATTATTTAAAACGAAATCTGATTTAAATCTCAAAGAAATACAAATAAAAATGATGAACAGATTTCTCACTTTTAGGTCTGAATGAGATAAGGGACATATGTAAACTCTATCTGAACAACTGATCATGTCACAGAGATCCTCACAACAAATTTAAAAAAATGTACTACCAAGTGAAGCCTCTGATCACAGAATTTAAGATACAGATCTGTGTTTCAAAAGCAGAGTCAGGAGGTCCCACTGTGGCGCAGCAGAAATGAATCTGACTAGTGTCCATGAGGATGCCGGTTCGGTCCCTGGCCCCACTCAGTAGGCTGGAGATCCAGCATTGCCGTGAGCTGTGGTGTAGGTTGTAGATGCAGCTTGGATCCTGAGTTGCTGTGGCCATGGTGCAGGCCAGCAGCTGTAGCTCCGATTTGACCCCTAGCCTGGGAACTTCCATATGCCATGGGTGTGGCCCTGAAAAGAAAAGAAAAAAAAAAAGCAGAGTCAACGTTCTGATGAGAAAACTCATTAAATCTTACCCTGCTCATGATGATGCCACTTATTTCCAGCACAGACATATCCATCTTTTTGCATTCACTCCCTTCCCAGATTATGGCACTAACGCGATCAGATGCAGGGCTTGAGTTCTGAAGCCAGAATAAATGGTTCTGAAAAGAAAAAATAAATATTTCCATCCACTCCTTCTTTCTTTCTTCCATTAAAATTTTTCCCTTGGTCCAGCTCCCAGGTCACTCCCAGGGCTCAGCCTCATCATCCTATGCTCTTCCTCACAAAGCTCATCACTCCAATCACCACCCCCAGGATTCTGGCTTCTGGTCCTTTTTTCTTTACTTAGCCAATTCCTCACCTGGAGAGAGGCTAAGGGTCTTAAGGGTCTTCCGTAATGACAGGAGGTACGATGCTATCATCTCCAAGGTTCCTTCCCTCTCTAAACGTAGGGAATGAAGATAAGCTTGGTGTATTTATGGGAGATCAAGTAAGAAGGATTTGCAGAGCAACATGATTATATCAGCGGCAGCAGGAAGTTAGGTGGTAGAGGTGCTGACAGGCCTTAGCTATTACATGAAGGACTGAAGAGGTAAGCCTTTCCTCCAGTCTAATCACAATATGGAAAAGCATAGAAAGCTCCAGAGAAGGTTACAATGAAAACAGCCTTGCATTTTCCTCTTCAACATCATGCCTTTTTTTTTTTTTTTTTTGGTCTTTTTAGAGCTGTACCCACAGCATATGGAAGTTCCTAGGATAGGGGTTGTATCGGAGCTATAGCTGCCGGCCTACACCACAGCCAAAGCAACCCCAGATCTAAGCCATGACTGCGACCTACACCACAGCTCATGGAAACGCCAGGTTCTTAACCCACTGAACAAGGCAAGGGATTGAACCTGTGTCCTCATGGATACTAGTCAGATTCATTTCCACTGTGCCACAGTAGGAACTCCTGCCACATCGTGTCTTATTCAAGTCCTGTTTCACCAACTTTGTCTCTCTGATGGCCACAAGCCTCACTCATGTTGTCCTTCTCTGAAATTAAAAACCCTTGGAGTTCCCATCGTGGCGCAGAGGGAACGAACCTGACTAGGCACCATGAGGTTTTGGGTCCGATCAATCAGATAAATTCACATCTAGTAATATACGGCTTTTATGATGTCCTCTACTTATTTCCCACAAAATCACCTTGTTCCCAAACTAATATATAAGTCACTTAAAAAAAGACTACCTTGCATATTTCTTCTCCTTCTACAATAATGCTTAACATAATGCTGAGGATATTGTGTGGATTGTTTAACTGACTTGGCCAAAAATATTTATTAAGCAGCTCCTATGCAACACACACTAGAGCTACAATGGAGAACCAGACAGACGTGGTTCTTGGCATCAAGGAGCTCACAGACTTACGAAGGAGAGGTGATGAAGTAACGTTACTGAACAGTGTGATAAGGGAAGGAAAGAAGGCTTTAGGAATATACAGAAAAGGCTTCCAAAGATGTATCACTCAAGCCAAAACTTCAAAAATGAAAAGAAATGAGCCCAAGGAATGAGTATTGGAGGAAAATGTGTTCTAGGTAAATAAACCAGGTTTGCAAAGTCCCAGAGGAACATGAAGAAACTGGAAGAAATTCAGTTAAGTTACACTCTACCATGTGAGACGGTGTCAGAGCACATAAAGGAACAGAAGCAACTAATCCAGAAGGGAAAAGAAAGCGATTAAAGGATCCTAAGAGGAGTGGCACCAGATTTGCAATTTAGAGGCATCATTCTGGCTGCAGTGTGGGAAATGAAACGAAAGGGATCGAGCCTGGAGAAGCTGCTGTAAGGGACCAGACGAGGGCTGAGGATGATCTGTGCCAAGCGGAGTGGACACAGGTGGGCAGACGCAGAAAAGAGCCAGGAGAATCAAGAGAATGAGAAGCCTGGTGGAGAGTGCAGGGTCAAGAGCGGCCCCAAGGGTTTCCGATTTGGGTGGTTAGTGGTGGCATTTAGAAATACGGAAAATAAAAGAGAAAAAACAGGTTAGGTGGGAGAACTTGGAAACGATGACTTCCCAATAGTGAGTTTCACCTTACCTAGTTATTCTTACATATGCCTTAAAATTATACTGCAAACCCCCAAGGCTCCAAGGAGGTCATAGTCAGCACGATGCTAGGCGTACCCACCAAGGGCTGAAATAATGTAGATGAATCCTCACACCGAAGGCAAACAATATTTAGATTCATATTTCGATAGCAAAGTTGGAAGAGAAAGCTTACAACTTTGGTGAAAAAATGTATGTTGTTTCTAGTTGGTTTTTGAAAATTGTACATATTTAATGAAGCAGGATTTTTTTCATTAAAAGGTGTAACCTAAATCAATGGTAACTTAGAATCAAGAAAATACAACAATTAAACAAATGATTAAGTCCTTGTGGAAATATTTAGCCTAAGAAAAAGATAAAGCTAAGAAGAATCATGGTCATTGTCATTAGACATACAAAAGGTTTAATCATAAAATGACAACCACCCAGCTCCACAAGTATTTAAGCAGAGACTAACTGATCATTTGATGGGGTATTAATAACCACGCTAAGATGTATTAGTACTTACTCTTTGCCAAGCATTGTGCTAAGCACTTCATATTATCCCACGAGATAGATTACAATATTTCTAAGAAGGAGGAGCTGTTATTACTAGGTGACAGGTAGTAAAAAAGTTTCCGTAGGTGTAAAATGAATTCCTATATTGCCTGGAAGGCTGAAATAACCTTCTAAGGAATCTCCATTTCTAGGCTGATTTTATTAGATAAAAATAAAACTTAAAATTAAAAGCATTACTTGGTTTGTACATTATTAGAGAAGCAAGCAACGCTGTCTCCTGGTAATTCATGTAACACTGTGCGATGTCTACAAAAATATCACATGAGGCTACGTAACAATCAATGTACCCTGCTCAAACAAAAGGAACATTAAGTATCATTCTAAGGAAAATAATGAGAAAAGGCATTGGGAAGAAAAATTCACGTTAAAAAGGACCTCAAGAGGAGTTCCTGTTGTGGCTCAGTGGTTAACGAATCTGACTAGGAACCATGAGGTTGCAGGTTCGATCCCTGACCTTGCTCAGTGGGTTAAGGATCCGGCATTGCCGTGAGCTGTGGTGTAGGTCACAGACTCAGCACGGACCCTGCAGTGCTGTGGCTCTGGCGTAGGCCGGCAGCTACAGCTCCGATTGGACCCCTAGCCTGGGAACCACCATATGCTGCGGGAGCGGCCCTAGAAAAGGCAAAAAGACAAAAAAAAAAGAAAAAGAAAAAAGGACCTCAAGAGTACTTTGCTCTTGAGTTCTAATCCCAACATCTCCATTTACAAACTACATTCAATCTCTTCATCTCTAAATTAAGGATAATAATAATGTCCACTTATAGAACTATCGTAGAGTCAGATGAGATAATACAGTGCCTGGCACATGGAAAGTACACAGTAAACATGAGCTATTCTCATCACCACCTTGACAGACCTGCTGAAAAACATCCTCTTTGGGGTCGCGTTTGGTCCCCGAGTGAAGGGAGTTCACACGGGCCCCCTCACTGTCGCTGGTGACCGACGACCGGCACTCGGGGCCGTGCAGCAGATCGTCCCACAACATGTCCTCTGTCTCCGAGTCATGGCGGGTGCTCTCCGAGTCTCTTCGCGACATGCTGAGGCTTCTAGAACCACCGCTCATGCCAGATCTAGAGCCCTTCAAGGGAAAACGAAACCCCCAATTATTTTTTCATTCTTTTTTTTAAAATACAACTATATATCTGAGGAGTTCCCATTGTGGCAAACATGAGGTTGTGGGTTCGACCCCTGGCCTTGCTCAGTGGGTTAAGGATCTGGCGTTGACGTGAGCTGTGGCGTAGGTTGCAGATGCGGCTCGAATCCCTCGTTGCTGTGGCTCTGGCGTAGGCTGGTGGCTACAGCTCTGATTCGACCCCTAGCCTGGGAACCTCCATATGCCACGGGCCCTAGAAAAGGCAACAAAACAAAACAAAACAAAAAACACCTATATATCTGAAATAAAATGAAAACAAAGTTCCCTGTGGTGATGGCCGGGAAGCTTTCATGAACTGATCACATGTAGTTGTTTGCGCACAAGGCTTCAGATGACAATAATACATTTCCATATTTAAAGGGCAACCTCTGATGACTCTCCAACAGATTATAAAAGAAGACCCCCTCTGAGAAGTTACTGCCCACTCAGGCGCCCTGGGATGGGAGTGACTCCTGCAAGCCCATCCAGAGGACCGACTCTGGACGCAGGAGTGGCTGAGCCTAACGACACACCTAAAGTGTCTCCTATTCTAAATATCGTGAGCTCAACTGTAGATCTAGTCACATCCAAGGGCCCAGCCAAACAGGGAAAAGGCTCATCAGGCAGAGAAAAGGATGGACTTTGCAGCCCTCCTGCAGTACAAACATAAATACGAAAGTTGTTCCACAATCCCAACTGTCAATCAAAGCAAAAGCTACTGCCATCTACTCTTCTCACCCCTGAAGTACAATGTCCCAAAATGTACAATACGTCTGTTAGCTTTCATGAGATTTACTGCTCCCATCTCTCAGGGGTCCCTTCTCAAAAATCTATCCTCATCAGCATCGAGCCCACTTAACTAAAAATGATGCTTAAAAATAAATTTAAGGAGTTCCCGTGGAGGCTTAGCTGGTTGAGAACCTAACACAGTTTCTCTGAGAATGAAGGTTCAATCCCTGGCATTACTCAGTGGGTTAAGGATTCAGGGTTGCCACAAGCTGCAGCGTAGGTCACAGATGCGGCTCAGATCTGGTGTCTGCTGTGGCTGTGGTGTATGCTAGCAGCTGCAGCTCCAATTCGACTCAGCCTGAGAACTTCCACATGCTGCAGGTGCGGCCATAAAAAGAAATACATAAAAATAACTAAATGCCATATTCCAAAGGAAAATTAAGTTGCCTTCTCATCATTTTAGGATTGAGGAATCTGAGTATCATCCATGATACTTTTTTTTTGTCTTTTTTTTTGCCATTTCTAGGGCTGCTTCTGCAGCATATGGAGGTTCCCAGGCTAGGGGTCCAATCGGAGCTGTAGCTGCCAGCCTATGCCAGAGCCACAGCAACGCGGGATCCGAGCCATGTCTGTGACCTACCCCACAGCTCACAGCAACGCCAGATCCTTAACCCCCTGAGCAAGGCCAGGGATTGAACCTGCAACCTCATGGTTCCTAGTCAGATTCGTTAACCACTGAGCCACGACGGGAACTCCTCATCCATGATACTTTTCAGATTAGATCAAAGAGAAAGAGCTCATTCTCTTTCTGGGGGTGAGCAGTCATATAAAAGTTGCTTGATGGAGTTCCTGTTGTGGCTCAGCAGGTTTCAAACCTGACTAGATTCCATGAGGGTGTGGGTTCATTCCCTGGCCTTGTTCAAGGTTCCAGCGTTGCTGTGAGCTGTGGTGTAGGTCACAGACACGGCTCAGATCCCACACTGCTCTGGCTATGGTGTAGGCCAGCAGCTGCAGCTCTGATTCAACCCCAACCTGGGAATTTCCATATGCCATGGGTACGGCCCTGAAAAGCAAATAAATTAAGTAAAATAAAATAAAAAAGTTGTTTGAGGGGTAGAAAGATATTTGGAGGCAGGAGAGGGGCAGGCAAATATAAACACTACTTTAAGACAAAGAAATGGGGGAATGGGTAAAGTTATCACAAGCAAGAATACGCCTTGAAAAAAGATGTTACCTGACTGAAGGCAGCCGATTCGAACTCTGATTCAGCCAGACTATCTGAATCCCGCATAATAGGACACCACTTGGAGGTGGTTTTCTTTACCTGCCAAAAAATCAAGTCAACAAATAGTAGGAAAAACATTAAATATCTTGTTTATCTTCTATAAACTAAAACAAAAATTACCTGAGTGTTTAGGTGCCGTGAAAGTACTGATTTTCTATTCTTAACTTCACAACCATTGTCACTCGAGGCCCCTTCCACGCTCCTCCGCAGTATCATCATCTGTGTCCGGGCTTCGCCGTCTTCCTCACTTGACAGATCATCTGAAATCCCATTACCCAAATGCCTAAAAGACTCCTGCAAAGAGAACAGCCGTTTCGGAGTTCCCATCGTGCCTCAGAGGTTAATGAATCTGACTAGGAACCATGAGGTTTTGGGTTTACTCCCTGGCCTTGCTCAGTGGGTTAAGGATCCGGTGTTGCCGTGAGCTGTGGTGTAGGTTGCAGATGCAGGTTGGATCCCGTGTGGCTGTGGCTGTGGTGTAGGCTGGCGGCTACAGCTCCGATTCGACCCCTAGCCTGGGAACCTCCATGTGCCACGGGTGGGGCCCTAAAAAGACACACACACACACAGAAAAAAAAAAGAAAAATATTAAATGTTCTTGAAACTAAATAGCCTAAATGATGCAGAGGTTAGAAGCACAGGCTTGACTCAAACTCTAAGTCGGAATTACAGCGCTTCTACTTACTAGCTGTGTAACCTCAGGCAAGTAAGGAGATGTCTCTGGGGCCCAACTTCCTCATCTGAAAAGTGATGATAATAAAAGCGTCTACCTCAAAAACAAGACTAAAAATAATTAAATAAAAGCACCTACCTCAAAGCTCTTGAAACAAGTGAGCTACTACATGTAAAAGCACTTAGAATAGCGCCTGGTTGCAGCCAAGGCTCAAAAACGTTAGCTCTTTTCGTAATGTGCAGACGCCACAGACTAACACATAAGAAAGTATTTCAAGACTATGAAGTAAAAGTGTACTTAGTTTTAGACATAAAGCAGAATATTTCTACTAAAACTGAGAAAAGAGTTTCCCAAACCTTAACACACTAACGCTGCCTCTCTGGAAGATGACACGGAAGCCTTCATGCTCATCTGTTTATTAAATCTACCAGCCTCCTGCTCAGGCTGAACCCGAGCAGATCCAATGACAGGCTCTGGTCCTCGATCTTGGAACAATAAGGTACAGTCTTCACGCCATTCTTCATGATGCCCTCCTCTTCATGTCCCGTGGTTTTTCCATGCACACAAATCACAAAATCTATCAGTAACTATTTTGTCTCTCCAGCAGAGTTTAAGAAGAGAAAACTTTTACACAGGGAAGAAAAAACCTTGTAATATTTACACTCATCTTGATCTTACCCTTCGTCCCTTTTCTCCATCTGAAAATTTTGCTTTCTCTCTTGTTTGCCACATTCTAAACTCTGGTCGACACTGTCTCTTCTTGATGACAGGATGTAAACAACTTGAGTCATTGTCAGTTTCCGTCCCTTTGTTACATATTAATTTTACTCTTTTAATCCTATTTTTAAAAAAGGAAAAAAGGTTACTCATTAGTTTTCGGAAAATAATATCTTTCATGACATCACTTTCTTTGAAGGAATATAACATATTATTCTGGAAATCAGGAAAATTCAGAAATCAGGAGTTCCCGTTGTGGTTCGGTGGTGATGAACCCCACTAGTATCCATGAGGATGCAGGTTCAAACCCTGGCCCCCCTCGGTGGGTTAGGGATCTGGCGTTGCTGTGAGCTGTGGTGTAGGTTGCAGAGGTGGCTCAGATCTGGCATTGCTCTGACTATGACGTAGGCCAGCAGTTGCAGCTGATTCAACCCCTAGTCTGGGAATATCCACATGGCACAGGTGTGGCCCTAAAAATCCAAAAAAAAAAAAAAAAGAAAGGAAAGGAAAGAAAAAGGAAATTCAGAAATGATATTGTTCAGGCTCCTAGTTTGCCTAAGGGTGTAGGAAGCCAGAACATAGTTCGCTCCAAGTCTCCAAAGTCTCGCATCAGTTAACTGAGAGGAAGCCTGTTCTTTTGTTTTCCAAGGAAGTGGGATCACAGTCTCCCTCTCAAACACGATGCCGACCCCTCCCTTATGAAGCCTACTTGCGCCCCTTCCTAAAAGATCTTCCCCTCTCCTGCCCTTCCAAGCCCAACAACTCTCAGCTCCTCCATGCCTCCTGCTGTCCACGTCACCCTAGAATAATCAATCCACCTGCTGAACTGCATGGAACCGTTTATGGTGTTTTCACATGGTTGCCACTGTATGATAGCTGCTACTCTTACCTTCCCAACTAGATGGGTAAACTCACTGGGAACAGGGATGCCCAGAGCCCAGTACAATGTTGAGCACAAGAATTGAAACACTTGAACTTAACAGTTCAATCTATCTTTAGAAAAACTATGTGAACCACTTCATCTTCAAAAAAGAAGCTGCCAAAGAATGTTACTTTTGAGTCACAAACGAATATATTACAAAATAAATATTTCTTCAAGTCATGCTGGTGCTGTCATGACCTAGAAAATCATGAAAGAGGTCGAATTTGTCTTAGATTCATTTCCCTTTCTGTCCTACAGCCCACTGACACCAGCCTCCTGTCCTGCATCCCACTTCTAACCAGCTCCCGCACTGAAAAATACCTCTTGTTTTCAAAATTCTTCTCTCTCCCAAGATGTTCACCAATGTGGCTTAAAATATTTACTCTTTGAGAATGTTTATATTTCTGTAATCTTGTGGTCTAACAGACCATTAAAGCTCATATAGAATGAAAATTTTATGGTAGATAACTGGACTTACAGGTAACATGACAGACTGTGGAGACATTTCAAATAAACGAATCAGGAGTTCCCTGGTGGCTCAGCAGGTTAAGGATTAAGCATTGTCACTGCTGTGGCTTGGGTTGCTGCTATGGTGAGGGTTTGATCCCTGGCCCAGGAATTTCCACATACCGCAGGTACAGACAAAATAATAATAAAAATAAAAAAATTTTAAAAACAACACCTGTCATGGCTCAGCAGAAATGAATCTGACTAGTATTCATGGGGACGCAGGTTGGATCCCTGGCCTTGCTCAGTGGGTTAAGGATCTGGCATTGCCATGAGCTGTGGTGTAGGTCGCAGACGTGGCTCGGATCCAGTGTTGCTGTGGCTGTGGTGTAGGCCGGCAGCTACAGCTCCAGTTGGACCCCTAGCCTGGGAACCTCCATATGCTGTGCGTGCACAGCCCTAAAAAGACAAAAAAAACAAAAAACAAAAAACAAACAAACAAAAATAACAAATAAGCAAATCACTCCAGAGCCTTTAAAAATCACAACACAGGAGTTCCCATCGTGGCTCAGTGCTAATAAATTCAACTAGCATCCATGAAGACGCAGGTTCAATCCCTGGCCTCACCCAGTGGGTGAAGGATCCAGCAATGCCATGAGCTGTGGTGTAGGCCATAGGAGGTTGCTTGGATCTGCTGTGGCTGTGGTGTAGGCCGGCAGCTGCAGCTCTGATTCGACCCCTAGCCTGGGAACTGCTGTATGCCACAGGTGTAGCCCTAAGAAGACAAAAAAAAAATCCCACAATGATAATACACTTACACTGCATATTCCTCTAACCTATAACCTAATCAGACTCTATACTATGTAAACATTAATGTGAACACAATTAGTAAAAACCACGTAAAAATTCCAATGTAAGACTTCCCACCTGTTGCCAAAGAGTGTCCCCCAAAAGCCACCATTAAAGGGTGCAGATTCCAAAGTTTCTATTCCTCTGGCTTTATCAGAGGAATTATTTCCATTTTCTCGGCTCCCATCACCATTTGCAGTTTTTCGTAACTTTCTACCAAAAAAAAAAAAAAAATTTTCAACAACTTCAGATTATTCAAGACCTTTTCTGTTTCTGCTCAGAATATCCCTACAAACTGCTACCTGAAATTAAGTATAATGAACTTCATATTATGAGAATAAATTATGCAGGAACATTTCTGACTTAAGGGCAAAAAAAGCTCCCAAACAAAATCCTATGTTATCATCTTGTTCATTCATTAAAGAAAGAGACCATTATTCTAAAACATTACTAGAAGGAAAATTTTCATATGTATGACTATGAATCTTTTTAGGAACCACTAAAAGAATAAACAATGTCTTTAAGTGAGACATCTACCCATCTGGCACCTTATAATCAGGAGAACACAAAATAATAGCAACCGATCACTTTTTATTGATACCCTGTTTGGTGAAAAGATATACCCTGTAAATACCAAAGAGACACAGCACAGAATTTGATTTCCCTACAAATCATTAAATCAGAATTCCCTGGTGGGCTAACGCTATGCGGTGTTGTCACTTCTACAGCTCTGGTTTGATCCTTGGTCTCACTTTGGCATGCTGTGGGCACAGCAAACCAAACCAAACAAACAAAATTAAATCAATTAAACTGGATATTCTCTTCTGGGGAAAAAAAAAGTTTTGAAAACAACATTCAAAACTAAGAATAAACAGGTTGAAATTCCTTGCACCAAGTGAAAGCAATCTGATATATTAACTCCTTAGGGGGACAAAAATCTATAAATATTGTGAGGAAAGATGACTTTTGGAAGATAATACCATATATATCTAAGAAACCTTTAATAGCTCCAAAACCTCCACACAGCACATAATCAATAAAAACATGACATGAATTCGATGTGCAGAAAAGGTAAATCTTTATTAAAAGTTTAGAACACTTAGAAAACCACTCTTATCATACACCACTGAAAAAAGGTAAAAACTTTAGTAGCCCTAATCCAATGTACTAATAAGATCTTTGTCGACAGTGAATTTTCACCAAATTTCAATTGAGACTGAATGTGAACAAAAACACTTTTTCAAAATCATTATTTAAGGTAAATTTTAATAAAGAATAATATAGTGTAGGAATTTTCCTTTTAAACAGTTGTACTGAACGACAAAGCCTCACCTTGGACTAAAAATTCATGACAAGGTTTCTTATCATCAAGGAGAAAAACTAAAAGTAAAGCATTCATCTTTTTAAGCCAAAAAATAATGACAAATACATGCAAAAGTGGATGGCTTTTTAACTAATGTACTTAGAGATGTTGCCTATCCTGTAAAATACACAACCAGAAGTGTGATTTCTCGTCTCACCTTCTTCTCCGATTTCCATTGTTCCCTGATGGCCTTGTGATCTGAGTAGACACGATTTGACAGTGGACAGTTCCCATGAGTAACATAAGGCACAAGGGTCCAAGGACTTCACTTACATTCACAATAGGCATCAGAAAATATAACACGAGAGCTATAACTGAAAAGAAGAGTTTCAAAATGGGAAACATTAGGGCTCAGCTTTAACACCAATTCTAATAACTAGACACATTATTTCTATAAAAATCTATCATTTTCAAAAGCATACAGGAGTTCCCGTTGTGGCTCAGCGATAACAAACCTGACAAGTATCCATGAGGATGCAGGTTTGATCCCTGGCCTCACTCAGTGGGTTAAGGATCCAGTGTTGCCATGAGCTGTGGTGTAGGTTGCAGGCGAGGCCAGATCTGGCGTTGCTATGGCTGTGGTGTAGGTCAGCAGCTTTTGATCCAATTGGACCCCTAGCCTGGGAACATCCATGTGCCACGGGCATGGTCCTGAAAAAAAAAAAAGTACGCAAGTGAAAGCATATAATTTCCTACAATACAATCCACCTGCACGTTAGCTGAGTGAAAACCTGAAGCCCTAGACCGCAGCATAGGTAAAGAACAATGTGTCCAAAGGATCTGCCTTTCTAGCAGTATGATAATCTAGATATTTCAAAAGACTTTCTACCACAAAACTAGATGCCACAAAATCCTTCGAAGTGTTGTTTTGCTCAAAGGAACAGTAGTTTCCAAGGCCCAGAGTTAGCAATCAGCAGAGCTGGGATTGGAACCCAGCAGCCAGGCTCCAAGAGTCCTATTCTTAACTGCTGTGTTACACTGCCTCTTTGTACATGTACACGAAATGTCCAAAGAAATAAATAATGAAAGAAACAAACATTAAAACATCACACTGAAAAAGAATGGATGTGTGTGTGTGTGTGTGTGTGTATGTATCACTGATTGGATTTGCTGTACACCTGAAACTAACACAACATTGTAAATCAACTCTACTCCAGTCAAAAAAAAAGAAAAGCAAGAAAAATGTCACAAACCATCTCCCCAAACTTCCAGATACAACTTCCAGATTAGTTCATTCAGACTTTAACATAAAGATAATTCTCGTGCTACATGAACTTTCGTATATGGAGAAAAAGCTACCAAATCAATTTCATGCCCTGATACTCTGATACCCAAACATAGCAAGAGCAGCACCAAAACAACACATTGCAAACCTTGCTGACTTGTGAAAATGGTTATAAATTTACCTCTAGAAAGTAAACACCATGAAGGCAGGAATTTTTGTCTATTTTGTTCACTGCTATACCTAGTTCAGTATCTGGCACGTAGTAAGCACTCAGCATTTGTTGAACAAATAGTTGAAACCCTATCAAAGTCATTTGACAATAGAGCAAAAGAATAACGCACCAAGACCATGTTGAATAGAAGAATACTTGGCACAGACATGCCATGCACTTAAGGATTTGTTGACTAAACTGATGTAATTTAATATTTTAATATGATGTCATTTTGATTGCCTGCATACATACCGTCTCAACTGACAGCTGCGTAAACAGGCTTTGTCCCTGATTCCTGGGAGGTAACCTCTAAACTCGTGGAATTTCCCAAATGATGGAAGTATCTTTGTTATTCATGGTGGGCATCTTGGACCATACCTGACAGTGTGTGCCAATAAAGTGACTAGGAGTACGAGTAGCCACACCACAAAGACCAACTATGTAATTAGAGGGCTGGGCCTTTGAGCCACATAGTATCAGCCTGACCTCTGGGAAGGGAAGGGGCGCTAAAGACAGAGGGCCACTACTTGGCCAGTGACTCCATCAATCACGCCTGTACAATAAACCCTCAGTAAAAACTCTGGATACCAAAGCTTGGGTGAGCATCTCTGGCTGGCACTACCTTCTGCACGCTGCCATCCATCAGGGATGGCAAGGTAACAGAGCCCTGAGGATGATGAACACTTTCTGACTGGAGCCTTCCCCGACTTCACCCCATGCATTTCTTCTCATTTGTATCGTCTAAGTACAGTACTTTCCTGGTTTCTATGGGTCATTCAAGTGAATCATTAAACCATAAGGAATGAGCTGGAGTCAGCTGGTCAGAGGAAGGGCGGCCCTAGGGACTCCCAGAGTAAGGCTGGTGTCTTGGGAAGGACTGTGCCTTTAACCTGCTAGGTTTGGTCCAACTTGAATAGTGAAAAAGGATTCCATAAAAACAAACGATTTGTTCCTGATTTGTAATTGATCATACATGCCAATCTTTTCAAAAATATGAGGAATATAAAAATATTTCTTTAACACCCTAAAGAATATAGAGGTAGTGCTCGCTTCGGCAGCACATATACTAAGGAATATCTAAGTTAAATCAGCATGAATCATATTAACGAAGACATTCTGAATAGGAACAAAACAAGATGACCACTCGTACGGTTATTACTTAACACTGCTCTGAACATGGTCACTAACTCAATATGAGTAAATGAAATGTATGAAAAAGAGAACAACTTTTCATCATGCCAACAGTATGACTGTACCATTGGAAAATGTGTGAGAAGCACTGAAAAACTATGAGAATCAATGAGAGTTTAATAAAGTGCCTGGTTATAACAATTTTAAATATAAACTAAATGCTTTCAAATGTAACTGTTAAAATTCATAACAAAAAGTCTCATACTTGTAACAGGAGCAACAGAAATTAAAACATTAAATAGTTGATTTTAGGAGCTCCTGTCGTGGCTCGGCAGTTAGTGAACCTGACTAGCATCCATGAGGACTCGGGTCTGATCCCTGGCCTCGCTCAGTGGGTTAAGGATCCAGTGT
This sequence comes from Phacochoerus africanus, assembly GCF_016906955.1. Classification (NCBI taxonomy): domain Eukaryota; kingdom Metazoa; phylum Chordata; class Mammalia; order Artiodactyla; family Suidae; genus Phacochoerus; species Phacochoerus africanus. Next base: position 107,251,593 of record NC_062549.1, on the reverse strand, counting down.
TGCCATGAGCTGTGGTGTAGGTCGAAGATGTGGCCTGGATCCCGAGGTGCTGTGGCTGTGGTGTAGGCCGGCAGCCACAGCTCCGATTAGACCCCTAGCCTGTGTACCTCCATGTGCCGCAGGTGCAGTCCTAAAAAGGCAAAAAAAGACCAAAAAAATAAAATATTCTACTTTGATGTGGAAGCCCCCAAGCATCTCTGATGGATGAATATACAAACAAAATGTGGTAGAAACATACAATCAATTATTAATTCACCCTTAAAAAGGAAGGAAATACTGACATGTGCTCCAAATGGATGAATCTTGAAGACACGTGCTAAGTGAAACAAGGACAAATGCTCTATGATTCCACTTCTATGAGCTACCCATAGAGTCGTCAGAGTGCTAGAGTCAGAAAGGAGCATGGTGGTTGCCCCGGGCTAGAGGGAGGAGGAATTGGAGAGTTGCTGATTTAATGGGTACAGTTTCAGTTCGGAAAAAAAAATGAAAAAAGCCTTAGAGATGGACGGTGGTGATGGCTGCATAATAACATGAATGTACTGACTGTCACTGAACTGTATACTTAGAAATGGTTACGATGGTAACTTGTAGGTTATATATATTTTAACACAATTTTTAAAATTTGAGTTTAAGATCTAAGCAAGTCTTATAAGAAAAAAAAAAATTCCTATAAAACTTTACTGAAAGATTAACAGGAGACTTGATTAAAAAGAGAGATAGCTCAATTTTCTTCCCATTCCCCCTAAATATATCCATATCTACATTTTGGAGTTGGGGGCGGGAAACAGGGAATTCCAGTCCAAATTCCAAAATTTTTTGTTTTTGTTTCTGTTCATGATAAAATAATTCTAATTATTTTGGAAAGCATAACCAAGTAAGAACCTAAGAAAAAATGTTGAAAAGGTAGAATAACAGGGGAATACTTGTCCTGCTCAAGGTTTCTACATATTAAGTAGCTACAGTCATTTAAAAAATTGGCATAGATAAGAGAATAATCAGACAAGTTGATGGTGCAGAATACGAAGTCCAGAAATAGGTAATGGTGTACATGAAAATAAATTTAATTTATCTCAACAAGAAAGAAATTATTTCACATGTAGAAAAAATATTTAACATTTAACTTCATCCTTTCAAGTGACCAAATAAATGCACATTAGACAAGCAAAGTATCTTCTGTATATCAAACTAGGTAACAATTTTTTAAATCATAATAATGCTGGTAAGATTGTGGTAAAAGAAACATTCTTATCACCTACTTTCCAAAAGAATTGTGTGGCCCACGACTTCACTATATGTACTAAAAGCCTTAAAATGTTTACATTCTTTGATCTGTTAATTGTTTCAGAGAATAAATTCCAAGGAAGTAATATAAAATGTGAGAAATTTTGTTCATGATAGTATTACTAATAGGGAAAAATCTACAAACAACCTAAATGCTCACAATATGGGAATGGTATATAAATTATGATACTTTTATATAATAGAATATTAAGCAGTTATTAAAGAGTATTTATGGTAAATCCATATGATAGACTCACACAAGCTTAAAATGATAGCTTTAAATGATGGTGTGTCCACATGATGGAATATTATGCAGCCACTAAAATGATAGTTAGGAAGACAATTCAAAAAACTGACACTGATAAAAGGTAACAAAAATCACCTTAGGAGTTCCCTTCGTGGCTCACAGGTAACAAGTATCCATGAGGATGCGGGTTGGATCCCTGGCCTCACTCAATGAGTTAAAGATCTGGCATTGCCATGAGCTGTGATGTAAGTCACAGACATGGCTCGGATCCCAAGTTGCTGTGGCTGTGGTGTAGGCCGGCAGCTGCAGCTCTAATTCAATTCCTAGCTTGTGAATTTCCATATGCCTAGGGTGCGGCCCTAAGAAGATTAAAAAAAAAAAAAAAATCACCCCAAACCCTTTCACCCTAACCCAAACTTCACCTTCCACCTACTCTTTGTTCTAATTCATGTCTGATTGCTCAGGTATAACCATATATACACTGCCCTCTTTCAGGAAGTGCTCCTGGTAGGCAATAGAATATAGTGAAGTGAATACACGGGGTCCCTCCCTGCACACAGTGAGAAGAGAAAAAAACATCAGGTAGTGATGTGCAATACAGAAATTAAAAGATTCCTGGGAGTTCCCTTGCGCTGTTGTGGTTCAGATTTAATCCCTGCCCCGGGAACTTCCCCATGCTGTGCGTGCGGCCAAAAAAAATAAAATAAAATAAAAAGATTCCTGTGATAGTGACTGAGGGGTGGAAGGACTACTTAGACAGTATAGACAAGGACAGCCTCTCTATGAAAGTTACGTCTGAGCGCAGATCTTAAAGATGAGAGCAAAGGTAGCCACGTGAAAACTTCATGGTTGTTTCAAACAGAAAGAAAGGCCCTGTGTGAGGAAGAGGAAAAGGCCCTTACGCCTGGGGTGAGCGAGGAGCAGGGTGCTATCACATCCCAGAGGTTCGCGGGGAACGGACCATGGAGGGCACACCGTAGCCCTGGTGAAAAGTCGGGGTTTCTATTCTAAGGGCAATAAGACATCACTAAAGGGTTTAAGCAGGAAAATGGTGTGATATGGTTTCCATTTCAAAAGATTTCTCTAATTGCTGTGCAAAGAGTGTTTGGTAGAAAGAAAGCTCAGAGCAGACATCACTCTCACGATCCAGATGAAGGGATCCCGGTGCCATGGACTGTGATGGTGGCAGCAGAGGCTGGGATAAGTGGTCAGGACACATGTTGGAGGTCAAACTTACAGACCTGGCGACAGATGGCAAGCGAGAGTTGATGGTTGAGAAGAATAGGAAGACTGAATTTTTCACTTGAAAACTGGGCGGTTGATAGTATCATTCAATGAAATAAGGGAAGACCTGAAGAGGGGTTAAGTCCGTACAAAAGAAACGTTTGTTAAAAAAAAAAAAAAAAACAAAAAACAAGAGTTCCATTTTGGATATGATTAAGTTCAAGATATTTATTAAATCCCCATATGGAAATGTCAAACAGGGCGTTGAATTTACGAGACTGAAATTCAGCAGAGAGACGTGCCTGAAAATACAAATTTGAGAATCACCAGTACGTGATTATGTTGAAAGCATCAGGGCTTGATGAGAGCACCCAGGGAAGAGAAGGGAATCCAGGAGCAACCTTGAGGTAATCCAGTATTCAAAGGGCAGAAAGAAGAAAGGTTTGGAAAGGCCTGGCTGGGGAGACAGGTGGGAAGAAACTCGAGAGCGGAGAGTCAGACAATCCTGTTTGCTCTCTCTCAGCAAATGAATTGATGATGATTTCCAAGTGTATGTGATACCACCAAGGGAAAGGGTAAATGTAAGAACAGTAAGGTCTGCATGATCTAATAGCAAAAGCAGCAAAAAGAAACTGTCATCATTTATTCCGACTCCTCCCATTACCTTGCATGAGGTAAAGCAGCAGCAGCCAAACAAAGATTCTTAAAGAGGTAACCTGAATCCACCAAGTGCTGAAAAATGGAAACAATACAACTCGAACAAGCCCCTTTCGAGTCAGAGACGTCCACGGGATTTCAGGTTTGGCTTTGGCAAATGTTGAGCCTTTAAACATACAACAAAACAAAACATCAAACATTGATATACACTGTACTAACATTAGCCCACGTGTAACAGGATATAAAAACAGATGAGAGCAAAAATCAGCACATAACCCGTTCAGTTAAAAAGAATCCTCTTAGATGTTCATTACCGACACTAACTTCTTGCCTCAAACACTAGATCAGGAGTTCAAAAAAAGGCAGGCTCGTTTGAATGGTACATAATATATTTTGATTACACAGCAGTAAGCCTCCTTCGCCCTCATGGAAACCGTGTAATTTACAGAGCCACACGGTATTCAGCAAAGGGGAGAAAAATGCTAAAGCCTGAATGATGAGGGAAGAACATCGCTTTTGGAAATGAAAGTACACCATCAAACAGGGAAGATGTGGGAAAAGAATCTTTAGCACCGCTATGAAATAACGTAATGATATACCTAAGAAACAAGACAACCTTAGAACTCACCTCTGATTAAGTCCACATCAATCAAATCTGCCTTTATGTGACCCATCTTTTTTGGTTTGTTTTTGAAGCCCTAGAATAAACCAAAACAGAAAACCAAAAGTAAACAAAGTTTAAAAAGCCCTTTTAAAACAAAAGGTAAACTTATGTTTCTTTTTCTCTTTCACTGGGTCCACTTGAATCCTAGTGCTCCTTAAAGGAACCTGCCCATTGACATTTGCTTTAGGTTTTAGTTTTACCAAGTAATGCATGCAAACGCTTCTATCATCTTTAAAAATAATCAAACAGCACCAAAAGGTCAGTAAGTAAAAAACAGTACTCCCCTGATCCACCTCACCTCTCCTCCCAATTTCAGTCATTACAAACAAATAACTTTCATCTTTTCTTAGCTGTTTCTCTTGGTATTTACTTACGTAGGCTAAATAATATGTTCAGACTGATATTTTTTAACTTAATTGATTTTACAAATCATCTATGGATTCCTAATACAGTTAATGAGAATTGAGCTCTCTTAATCTCCACTAATCTCCACATTCTGAGATATAGTCAATTAATTTTTGACAAATCAGTAATCAGTAGTTACAGTTTGATCACTATGAAAATCATTCCTTGTGGGGGTTCCCGTTGTGGTTCAGCAGTATGGAACCTAAGTAGTATGCATGAGGATGTGGGTTTGATCCCTGGCCCCGCTCAGTGGGTTAAGGATCTGGCATGGCTGTGAGCTGTGGTGTAGGTCAAAGACGTGATTCGGATTCTACGATGCTGTGATTGTGGTGTAGGCCTGCGGCTGCAGCTCTGATTTGACCCCTAGCCTTGAAGTTTCCATATGCCTCGGGAGCAACCCTAAAAGGACAAAAAAAAAAAAAAAAATCTTTCCTTGTAAGCTACACTTATATTCTTCCATTTACTCTGTGAGGTTAGTGAAAATATTTCTCATTTTCCAAATACTCAAATACCAAAAAATTAATCAGATTCCTTTCTTCCCTTAAAAAACAAAAACCCTGGAAGTCCCTTCCCAAGGACCCCCTGTCTTCCTGCTGCAATGGACTAGATGCTCGCTGGGCCTGCTGCCCGGCTGTCACCCCAGAACTTCTCACTCTCATACTGGCAATCCCTGCCCCTCTCTCTGCGATGAGTCCATTATTTCTAGATCCATGTCTTCTGGGAGCATGTCCTTCAGCAGCTTCCAGAGAAAATGCTCACAGAACACAGTGTTTTTAATCCTGCATGCCTGAATACCAATTCATGCTACCCCTGTGCTTCATTAAAAGGTACACTAGATGTAGAATTTTAAGTTTCCCTCAGGAATTAAGATACTATTCCATTGTTTTCTACTTTCCAATGCTGCTGTTGCAAACTCCAATGCCATTCTGATTCCTGATCCTTGGAATGCGAATTGTTTCTTTCCCCTGAATCCTCACTTTATTTATTTATGTATTTATTTATTGTCTTTTTAGGGCCACACGTGTGGCATGTGGAGGTTCCCAGGCTAGGGGTCGAATCAGAGCTACAGCTGCCAGCCTACGCCACAGCCACAGCCACGCCAGATCCGAGCCACGTGTGCAACCCACAGCACGGCTCACGGCACACCCGATTCTTAACCCACTGAGCAAGGCCAGGGATCGATCCTGCATCTTCATGGACGCTAGTCAGACTTGTTTCCTCTGAGCCAAGGCAAGAGCTCCTGAATCCTCACTTTATTCATGATGTTCACAAGTTTCATTTTTAGATTCTGTTCCATTATAAGTTATTACAAGATACTGAATATAGTTCACTGTGCTGTACAGTAGGTCCTTGCTGGTTATCGGTTTTATATGCAGTATTGTGTATCTGCTAATCCCAAGCTCCCAATTTACCCCTCTCTCACCTTTGCCCTTTGATAACCGTAAGTTTGTTTTCTACGCCTATCAGTCTGTTTTATAATATAAGCAAGTTCATTTGTACAATTTTTTTAGATTCCACATATAAGCTATATCACAGAAGAAGGCAAAGAGCACAAATAGCATTCAGGGATTGCTTTGCAGGAGCCCTTACGGTGCACATCTGAGCAGGGAGAGGGCCCCACCACGCTCCTTCCCCAGGCGCTACACTCAGTGTCTCAGCATCAAGGCCCCGGAGCTTTGAACTGTGTCTGTGAGCATCTGTGCTCTGTCTCCATTTATTTTGTGCATCTGTCAGCAAATGTCCTAAGATAATTAATTACTTCTTCACTTTACACCACTTCGGCTTAGGAAAAATTTCATAGGAATGCTCTATTTTCAGATAATGGGGGAAACCTGTATGTTCATATTTACTAAATATGTTTTATTTTATCAACACATATAAACAATGGTTTTATAGGGAAAAACTCTGGATTTGAAAGTCATGATAACCGTGCTGTATATTACAAATCAAAAGCAAATCTGTGAATTATGTTTTGTGTTTCGAACTCCCAGTTTGCATAATAGTTTTGTTTTTTTACCATTGATAAATACAACTTTTAAAAGATGAGTTTTAATTTCATCCTCAATCAACACTTGCACACGCTAATGCCCAATCAAGTTTTTTTAAGTTAGATATTTAACTATTAAAATTAAGTAACAATTAGGGAGTTCCCATTGTGGTACAGTAGAAACAAATTTGACTAGCAACCATGAGAATGCGGGTTCGATCCCTGGCCTTGATGAGTGGGTCAGGGATCTGGCATTGCCAGGAGCTGTGGTGTAGGCTGCAGACACAGTTCAGATCCTGCATTGCTGTGGCATAGGCCAGCAGCTAGAGCACCAGTCTGACCCCTAGCCTGGGAACTTCCATGGGTATGGCCCTAAAAAGCAAAAAATAAAATAAAATAAAACTATGTAAAAACTAAATGTCACAATAATTTGCTATTTCCTCACTTCTGATATTGAGCCGGTATTGATCTTTAGTTCTGTTTAAATAGATGCAGTCAATTCCTCTTAAGTGAATCCAATGTTTCTATCCAGTTAACTACAAACTGCAGATTTTACCCTCTCATTTGAAAATTCTAAATGTAATTAAATTAAGTCTAAGAAAGAATAAAATTTTGAAATTTAGACATTTCTGAGGAAAAAGGAACCCTATGGAAAAGCAGGTGCGCTAATTTTTGAAATATGTGTAATTTCATGGGAATAACAATGATCTTGTGCCACATTCAAAATCAGAAATTAGGGGAGTTCCCATAGTGGCTCAGTGGTTGACAAGTCCGACTAGGAACCATGAGGTTGCGGGTTCCATCCCTGGCCTTGCTCAATGGGTTAGGGATCCAATGTTGCCGTGAGCTGTGGTGTGGGTTGCAGATGCAGCTAGATCCCGCATTGCTGTGACTCTAGTGTAGGCCAGAGGCTACAGCTCCGATTTGACCCCTAGCCTGGGAACCTCCATATGCCTCAAGAGAGTGGCCCAAGAAAATGGCAAAAAGACCAAAAAAAAAAAAAAAAGTCAGAAATTAACATTTAAAAAGTAAAAATACCACTGTATTGTATTCTATCAGACATAGGCCTTGGGACATTTGCATCAGTACTTTCCTAACTAAAGAAGCTTAGAGTCCCTTAACTCTAGAGCCAAATGAATTTTTCTACTTTCTTTGCATTCTAAAGGTCTCACTTACAATGTTATAGAATCAGAATTAGCATTAACTAATGGTAAATACCAAACCAGGAAAACTTCCCTTAGCAACAGAAAAATATTCATTCAATCACTTAGTCAACAAATAAAGCAATGCATTTTTTTTTTTACAATCCAGACACTCTGCTTGAACTAAGAACACAGTAATAAGGAGGTCGAAGAACAGTTCTACCTCCAAAGAACGCACAGCACCGAAGGGAAGACCGAGTATAAGGACGAAAGTTCCAGGGTTCCGGAAGGAAATGCCCCCTGAACCTCCCTCATCACTTTTTCTTTCCTAAGAGGACAGAAGTCACTCAGAAATTTATTACCACTGTTCTTGAGACAGATGCCAAAGTCACTAAATACTTTCATGTATTTTTCTGCTGAGGAAGAATAAAAAACACATCCCATGCTTTTGTTTTAGGAGCCTTCTTTTTTAGCCTACACATTCCATAGCATATATAATAAGGGAAAATGTGCCAGCCACTCTTCTCGGCATTTTACATAAACTTATATTAATTTGTTTGACTCATTTAGTCCTCACAACTGTTGTGTGAGACAGGCACCTTGATCTTCTTCACTTTACACATGACAAAAACAAGGCACATTTGTATCTTTTTCTAAAAGATTCCGCATATAAGTGATATCATATGATTTTGAACTTATTCATAGAACAGAAATAGACTCACAGACACAGAAAATAAACTTATAGTTACCAAAGGGGAAAAGGGTGAAGGGATAAGTTAGGAGTTTGGGATTAGCAGATATTCACTACTATATATAATACAGATAAACAACAAGGACCTGCTTATAGCACAGGGAACTATATTCCTTATCTTGTAATAACGATAATGGAAAAGAATCTGAAAAAGAATATATATATACATATATATATATACACACACACATATAACATATGTATAACTGATTGTTTTGCTTGCTGTACACCTGAAACACTGTAAATCAACTATTTTTTTTTTTTTTGGCCCCGCCTGTAGCATGCAGAAGGTCCAGGGCCAGGGATCAAACCTACACCACAGCAGTGATCCAAGCCACAGCAATGACCAGTGCCAGATCCTTACCCTGCTGAGCCACCAGCAAACTTCTAAATCAACTATTCCTCAATTTCAAAAAGAAAAAAACAAGAACAAAAAATAAGGCATAGAGACTCTAACCCATTCATTTTCACTACAAACGGCTACACATCCTGCCTCTCACTATACAGTTCAAAATGCATTGATTAAATGGAGGGAGAGATTTTGTTTGAGCTAAGACTGCAAGCCTCTGAAAGGTAATGGGATTAAACCCTGGAGCTGTAAGTGAATCTGCATATTGGCCACAACCTAGCAGCCCAGGGGAAAACTGTAGGGAAGAATTAGGCTAACTCTGTACTAGTTATCTGGAAATGGTCTGGAAGCTTTCTGCAGAGCCCAGCTACAGGCTGTATTCAGTCCTGTCTACTGTTTGTCTCCACATAGCTGTGTAACATCATCAAAGCTCAGAACCGCCCGACCAGTGTAGTTCCTGCTTTTAGGCAGAGGGACAAAAGCACTAGAAAGACTGCTGCTATTTTGTCAGGCTCCACATTTAACAGGGAATAAAAGACAAGCGAAACCCTGTAACACGTCTCTCTCTCTCTCAGGGTGCTGAGATGTCCATTTTATTGCCATTGATTCTACGCTACCTACCGCTACCGGATAGCAGTCAGGCACAAAGAGAGAAGTCACTCGATTGAGGGCAGATGATGAACAACAAAGGAACAATGACAAGGCAAGTAGAGCACTACAGGGATATGGGTAAGACACCTAAGTCAGATTTAAGCAGTCCAAGAAAGACTTCCAAAGGAAATAACACCTGTTCTGAGACCTGAAGGAGGCATAAGAATTTGTAAAGATGAACATGGGGGTGTAGCAAGAGGGGACATTAAGAAAAGTATATGAGAAAACCAAGAAATAAGAGATAGCATGACAAAAACTGAAGAAAGTTCAAAAGGCCTAAAGCAGAGTGGAAGGGAACGGGGGTTAAAGTATGAGAGAGAAAAATTGGAGAGGTAAATAAAAGCCAGATTTTAAAGATTATCATCACGCTAAGAGTCTGCATTTATTGTAAAGATACTAGGAAGTCAGACAACAGTTTTAAATATGAGAACAACAATCAGATTTGTATTAAAACAAAAACAAAGTAACAATAAGTTGGCTTCAGTGATTATGGGGGGGAGGACAACGTAAACAAAGAGTTAAAAAAGCTACTCTGGGAGTTCCCATTGGCGTTCAGCAGAAAGGAACCTGACTAGTATGCATGAGGATGTGAGTTCAATCCCTGGCCCCACTGAGTGGGTTAAGGATCTGGCACTGCTGTGAGCTGCGGTGTAGGTTGCAGACTCAGCTTGGATTGTTGCAGTGGCTGTGGTGTAGGCCAACGGCTGCAGCTCCCATTTGACCCCTAGCCTGGGAATTTCCAAATGCCGTGGCCCTAAAAGAAAAGAAAAAAAAAATCTGCTCCAGTAATCTAGATCAGGAGTGGACAAATTTTGTCTGTAAAGGGCGGGTGGTATTTTAGGGTGTGTGCCACCGGTGCATAAAAGCTGACTTAGACAGACAATAAACATGTACAGCACGAAGCCTGTGGTGCTCCAGCGAGTTTGGCTGCAGGCAATGGTTTGTGGACCAGATGAGTACAGACAACAGGTCAGTCCAGGCATTAGAAGCATAAACTGGGAAAAGCATTCATAGTCAAAAAATACTAGGAGGTCGAGTCCAGAAGTCTCGGTAATTCAAAATGTGGGATCAGTGTGAAGCTAAGCCACAGAAGAATTCTAAACCCCAACTGCAGCACTAACTTCTCACTAAAAGGGAAAAGTAAAAGACGCCAAAGGGCAGGGAGGTCACATTCTGCTCATAGGCGACCGGCCAAGCTGGACATCAGGAAGGCACTGCAAATCACGTGACAAAAGGTGACACCATCATAATCTCTTATAGGTAGGGGACTGAATAATTAAGAAAATTACTATAATACACATTTAATTCTGACTCCAAAGCTTATGCCTAAATCTTGATGAGATGTGTTGTTTTTGCTGGTGGTATATCTATATACCTATACATTTACATACCTCCATCTATGCATTTATTCATCTATCTCATGGATTATCTATATCAATCTTATTACTCAGGAAACTTCATTCAATATGTATATATTATGGAAGGCAAATTATATTAAATATTTATTTTTATTAAAATACATTAAAAAATAAAAAATAAAATACATATATTACATGGAGTTCCCATTGTGGCTCAGTGGAAATGAATCTGACAAGCATTCATGAGGATGCAGGTTGGATCCCTGGCCTCACTCAGTGGGTTTATGGATCCAGCATTGCCGTGAGCTGCGGTGTAGACTGCAGACATGGCTTGGATCTCATGTTTCTGTGGCTGTGGTGTAGGCTGGCAGCTACAGCTCTGATCTGACCTCTAGCCTGAGAACCTCCATAGGCCACGGGTGCGACCCTAAAAAGCAAAAAAACAAAAAACAAAAAACAAAACAACAAAAAAACCCATATATCACAAGGCTAAAAACAAGGCTAAAAACAATATATATATATTGCAGTATGATTGGCAATAAAAACTGTATATATTGAAGATATACAATGTGATGTTTTGATATATATATATATATACACACATACACACACACACACACACTGTGAAATAATTACCACAATCAAGCTTATTATTCAACTCAAACTGTTAGCATTTTGTGTATGTGTTGTGAACATTTGAAATCTACTCTTTGCAAGTTTAAAGTATACAAGACAATCTTATAAACTACAGTTACCATGCTGGTTTGTTTTGTTTTGCTTTTGCTTTTTAGGTCTGCACCTACGGCATATCGAAGTTCCCGAGCAAGGGGTTGAATCAGAGTTGCAGCTGAGGCCTATGCCACAGCCACACCAACGGGGGATCTGAGCCATGTCTGCAACTACACCACAGCTCACAGCAATGCCGGATCCTTAACCCACGGAGCGAGGCCAGGGATTGAACCCACATCCTCATGGGTACTAGTCGGGTTCGTTACCACTGAACCAGGATGGGAACTCCAACATGCTGTATACAAGATCTCCCAAATTTATTCATCTTTTAACTACAAGTCTGTAACCTTTGACCAACACGCCCATGTCCCCCACCTCTCAGCCCCTGCTGACTATTTTCCTCTCTGCTTCTATGAGTTTGACTTTTCTAGATTCTGCATCTAAGTGAGATTTTGCAGGATCTGCTTTCTGTGTTTGGCTTTTTTCACTTACTATGATGCCCTTCAGACTCCTCTGTGTTGTCCCTAATGGCAGTACTTCCTTCTTTTTTAAGGTTTATAACATTCTACCACATGAGACAAATAAAGAGATAGGGCATGTTCCCTTTACCCATTCATCTGTCAATGGACACAGTTTGTTTCCATATCTTGACTACTATGAATAATGCTGCAATGAATGGGAAGTCCAGCTATCTCAAGCAAGGAATTTTATTTCCTTTGAAGAGGGATTGCTGGATCACAAGGTAGTTCTATTTTTAATTTTTTGAGGAGCCTCCATACTCTTTTCCCTAACAGCTGTACCGATTTACATTCCCACCAACAGTACACAAGGGTTCCCTATTCTCTACAGCCTCGCCAATACTTATTATATTTTGACTTCTCTGATAATTGTCCTCCTAACAGGTATGAGGTGATATCTCACTGTAGTCTGTTTTTTGTTTGTTTGTTTATTTTGCCTTTTAGGGCCGCACTCGTGGCATGTGGAGTTTCCCAGGCCAGGGGTCAAATCAGAGCTACAGCTGCTGGCCTAACGCCACAGCCACAGGAACATGGGATCTGAGCCACATTTGCGACCTATACCACAGATCTCGGCAACATCAGATCCTTAACCCACTGAGCAAGGCCAGGGATGGAACCCGCATCCTCAGGGATCCTAGTTCATTAACCGCAGAGCCATGACAAAAAAAAAATACTGAATGATTTCTCGTATACGTAGAATTTACAAACAAAACCATGCTCATAGATACAGATAAGAGCAGACTGGTGGTTGCAAGAGGTGGGCAGTAGAGGATAAGAGAAATGTGTAAAGTTTTGTTTTTTCAGTTTAGATGAATTGAATACAAATCCTTCTAAAAAATAATAATGAAACAATAGCCTTAAGAAACATATTAGACCAAATGGACTTCAGGATTAGAGATAAGATGGCAGAGTACAAGGACTCAAGACCGCCTCCTCTCACAAAAACATCAAAATCACAACTAACAGTTGAACAACCATTGACAAAAAGGACTAGAAACTACCCAAAAGATATTCTGCACCCAAAGACAAAGAAGAAGTGACAAGGAGACAGTAGGAGGGATGTTTTTGTGATATGAGCATATCCCATACCCACCAGGTGGGCAACTCAAAAACTGGAAAATAATTATATCACAGGAGTGAGAGATCTCCACATCAGGTTCCCCAGTCTGGGGGTCTGGCGTTGGGAAGAGGAACACCCAGAGCATTCCACGGTGAAGGCCAATGAGGAGAAGGAAGAACTTGAGGTTTGGGAATGGCATATGCACACTATTGTATATGAAATGGATTGTCAACAAGGACCTGCTGTATAGCACAGGGAACTCTACTCATTATTATGTGACAACCTATATGGGAAAATAATCTGAAAAAGAATGGCTATATGTATATGTATAAATGAATCACTTTGTTGTACAGCAGAAATTACCACAACATTGTAAACCAACTATACTTCAAAAAAATTTTTTTAATTAATTAGTTAAAAATAAATTTTAAAAAGATTCCATCAAAAAGCAAGAGAATACACATTCATCTCAAGCACACATGGAACATTCTACAGAATAGATCACATTCCAGGCCATAAATCAAGTCTCAGTAAATTAAAAAAAATTGAAATCATATCAAGCATCTTTTCTGACCACAATGGTATAAGACTAGAAGTCAACAACAACCACAACAAAACTGCAGAAAACACGAACATGTGGAGACTAAATAATATACTACTAAACAACCAATGGATCACTGAAGACATCAAAAAGGAAATCAAAAAATACCCAGAGACAAATGAAAACGAAAACACAATGATATAAAACCTACAGGATGCAGCAGTTCTAAGAGGGAAGTTTATAGCAATACAAGCTTATCTCAGCAAACAAGAAAAATCTCAAATAAACAACCTAACCTTACACCTAAAGCAACTAGAGAAAGAAGAACAAACCCGCTGTTGGTAGATGGAAAGAAATCATAAAGATCAGAACAAAAATAAATGAAATAGAAATGAGGAAAACAATAGAAAAGATCAGTGAAACTAAAAGCTGGTTTTTACAAAAGATCAACAAAATTTATAAACCCTTAGGCAGACTCATCCAGAAAAAAAGGGAGAGGAGGGCTTAAATTAGTAAAATTGGAAATGAAAAAGGAGAAGTTACAATGGACATCACAGAAATACAAAGAATCTTGAAAGACTATTACAAGGACCTATATGCCAATAAAATGGACAACCTAGAAGAAATAGAAAGGTACAATCTTCCAAGACTGAAGCACAAAGAAATAAAAAATACAAGCAGACCAATAAAAAGTACTGAAATTGAAACTCTGATTTAAAAGCTTCCAACAAACAAAAGCCCATGACTGGGTGGCTGGCTCCACAGGCAAATTCTATCAAATACTTAGAGAGCAGTTAACACCTATCCTGAAACTATTCCATAAAAGGGCAAAGGAAGGAATACTCCTAAACTTATTCTGAGGCTACCATCATCCTGATACCAAAACCAGACAAAGATGCCACAAAAAAAGAAAATTATAGGCCAATATCACTGATGAGTATAGATGCAAAAATCCTCAACAAAATACTAGAAAACCAAATCCAACAATACGTTAAAAGGATCATACACCATGACCAAGTGGGATTTATCCCAGGGATGCAAGAATTTTTCAGTATCAGCAAATCAACCAGTGTGATACAGCACATTAACACATTGAAGAATAAAAACTATATGATCATCTCAACAGATGCAGCAAAAGCTTTTGAAGAAAAACCGAACACCCGTTTTTGATTAAAAAAAATTAAATTAAAAAAAAACTCCAAAAAGTGGGCATAGACAGAATCTAACTCAACATAATAAAGGCTATATATGACAAGCCCACAGCTAAAATCATTGGTGAAAAGTTGAAAGAATTTCTGCTAAGATCAAGAACAAGACAAGGAAGTCGACTCTTGCCACTTTTATTCCATGTAGTTTTGGAAGTCCTAGCCATGACAATCAGAGAAGAAAAAGAAATAAAAGGAATCCAAATTGGACAGGAAGAAGTAAAACTATGACTGTTTGCAGATGACATGAAAATACTATACATGGAAAATACTAAAGATGCTATCAGAAAGCTGTTAGAGCCCATCAATGAATTCAATAAAGTTGCAGGATAAAAATTAAGACACAGAAATCTCTCGCATTTCTATACAGTAACAACAAAAGATCAGAAAGAGAAATTAAGGAAACAATTCCATTTATCATCACATCAAAAAGAATAAAATACCTAGAAATAAACCTACCTAAGGAGGCAAAACACCCAAACTGCAAAAACTATAAGACACTGTTGAAAGAAATTGAAGATGACACAGATGGAAAGATATATATGCTCTTGGATTGAAAGAAATCAATGTTGTCAAGATGACTATGCTACCCAAGGCAATCTACAGATTCAATGCAATCCCTATCAAAGTACCAAAGGCATTTTTCACAGAACTAGAACAAAAAACTCTAAAATTTGCATGGAAACAAAAGACTCCAAACAGCCAAAGCAATCCTGAGGGGGAAAAAATGGAACTGGAAGAATCCGGCTCCTGGCTTCAGACTCTACTACAGAGATACAATCATCAAAGCAGTATGGTACTGGCACAAAAACCAGAATAAAGATCAACAGAACAGGACAGAGAGCTCAGAAATAAACCCACACACCTATGGTCACCTAATCTATAACAAAGGAGGCAAGATTATACAATACAGAAAAGACAGTCTCTTCAATAAGTGGTGCTGAAAAAACTGGATAGCTACATGTAAAAGAATGAAATTAGAACACTCTCTAATACCATACCAAAAAAAAAAAAAAAACTCAAAATGGATTAAAAACCTAAATATAAGACTAAATACTATAAAACCCTTAGAAAAAAACATAAGCAGAATCCTCTTTGGCATAAATTACAGAACCACCTCCTAGAATAATGAAAATAAAAACAAAAATAAACGGGATTTATATAAACTTAAAAGCTTTGCACAGCAAAGAAAAGCATAAACAAAATAAAAAGACAAGCCACAGAATGGGAGAACATATTTGCAAATAAAGTGACTGACAAGACATTAATCTCCAAAATATACAAACAACTCAACAGCTCACTATCAAAAAAAGAACAACCCAATTAAAAAGTGGGAGAAGATCTATATAGACATTTCTCTAAAGAAGACAGACAGATGGCAAAAAACACATGAAAAGATGCTCATATCACTAATTATTAGAGAAATGCAAATCAAAACTACTTTGAGGTACCACCTCACGTGGGTCAGAATGGCCATCATCAAAAAGTCTACAAACAATACTAGAGCGGATACAAAGCAAAAGTAGCCCTCCTACACCATTGGTGGGAATGTAAATTGGTTCAACCACAGTGGAAAACAGTATGGAGGTTCCTCAAAAAAACTAAAAATAGAACTAACATCTGATCCAGCAATGCCACTCCTAGGCATATATCCAGAGGAAACTCCAAATCAAAAAAATACATGCACCTCAATGTGCAGTGCAGCGTTATTTACAATAGCCAAAACATGGAAGCAACCTCAATGTCCATTGAAATAGGAATGGATGGATAAAGATGTGATACATATATACATGGCGTATTACTCAGTCATAAAAAATAAAGCAATGTCATTTGCAGCAACATGGATGGACCTGAAGACTATCACACTAAGTGAAAAAGTCATAAACAGAAAGGCAAACATCATATGATATCACTTACAGGTGAAATCTAAAAAAAAATGATACAAATGAACTTATTTACAGAACAGAAATAGACTCAGACTTCACAGACAAACATATTGTTACCAAAGGGGACAGTTGTTGGGGAGGGATAGATGGGGGGGTTTGGGTTTGGCATATACACACTACTGTATATATGACAGAGGGCAAAAGGACACCTGCTACATAGCACAAGGAACTCTCCCCAATATTCTGTGATAACCTATATGGGAAAAGAATCTGAAAAAGAGTGGATATGTGTATGTGTATGTGTATAATGAATCACGTTGTTGTAGAGCAGAAATTATTACAGAATTATAAATCAACTATAAATCAATAAAACGTTTAAAAATGAAAAAAAAAAAGAAATACAGCATACCAAAACTTATGGGATTCAGAAAAAAAAGCAGATTAAAAGGGGGAGTTCATAGTGGTAAATGCCTATATTAAGAAACAAGAAAGATTATAAATATAAACCTAACTTTATACTCCAAGGGACTAGAAAAAAAGAACAAATGAAGCCCAAAGTTAGTTGATAAAAGGAAATAAAGATCTGAGCAGAAATAAATAGCAACTAAAAAGATAATAGAAAAGATCAACAAAACTAAGAGCTGTTTTTTTGAAAAGAAAAAATAGACAAAACTTCAGCTAGCTTCACCACGAAAAAAAAACCTCATAAAGTCAGAAATGAAAGAGGAGACATGAGAACTGATACCACAGAAACACAAAGGGTCAAAAGAGACTACCGAACAATTATACACCAACAAACTGGACATTTTAGAAGTGGATAAACTCCTAGAAACACATAACTTACCAAGATGGAATCATGAGGAAACAGAAAATTTGAACAGACCAATTATTAGTAAGGAGATGGGATCAGTAATCAAAAACCTCCAAATAGGAGTTCCCACCGTGGCTCAGTGGTTAATGAATCAACTAGGAACCATGAGGTTGTGGGTTCGATCCCTGGCCTTGCTCAGTGAGTTAAGGACCCAGCATTGCAGTGAGCTGTGGTGTAGGTTACAGACGCGGCTCGGATTCCGTGTTGCTGTGGCCCTGGCGTAGGCCGGTGGCTACAGCTCCATTTAGACCCCTAGCCTGGGAACCTCCATATGCCATGGGAGCAGCCCAAGAAATGGCAAAAAGACCAAAAAAAAAAACAACAACAACAAAAAAAAACCCTCCAAATAAATGAAAGTCTAAGACCACATGGCCTCACTGGTGAATTCTACCAAACATTTAAATAAGAATTAATACCAATTCTTCGCAAACTCTTCCAAAAAAAGAAGAAGAGGAACACTTCCCAATTCATTTTAGGAAGTCAGTATTACCCTGAAATTAAAACCAGACAAGCATATTATAAAAAAAAAAATTTGGAGTTCCCATCGTGGCGCAGTGGTTAACGAATCTGACTAGGAACCATGAGGTTGCGGGTTTGGTCCCTGCCCTTGCTCAGTGGGTTAACGATCTGGTGTTGCTGTGAGCTGTGGTGTAGGTTGCAGACGAGGCTCGGATCCCGAGTTGCTGTGGCTCTGGCGTAGGCCGGTGGCTGCAGCTCCGATTCGACCCCTAGCCTGGGAACCTCCATGTGCGGCGGGAGCGGCCCAAGAAATAGCAAAAAGACAAAAAAAAATTTACAAGCCAAAATCTCTAATGAATATAGATGCAGAAATTCTCAACAAAATATTTGCAAAATGAATTCAACAATACATTTAAAGGATCATATACTGTATTTCAGGGACATAAGGATTGTTCAATATCCACAAATCAATGTGATACATTACATTATCCAAATGAAGGATAAAAATCATATTATCATCTCAATAAATACAGGGAAACCACTTTACCAAATTCAACACCCATTTATGATAAAAAAAAAAAATTCCCAACAAAGTGAGTATGGAGGCAAAGAAACGCAACATAATAAAGGCCATCTATGATAAACATATCTATTACTAATTCATTTTGCAACTCTCTATAAGTGTTTTTTTGTTTGTTTGTTTGTTGTCTTTTTGCCATTTCTTGGGCAGCTCCTGCAGCATATGGAGGTTCCCAGGCTAGGGGTCCAATCGGAGCTGCAGCTGCCAGCCTACACCACAGCCACAGCCATGCCAGATCTGAGCCTCGTCTGCAACCTACACCACAGCTCACGGCAACGCCAGGTCCTTAATCCACTGAGCAAGGCCAGGGACTGAACCCGCAACCTCATGGTTTCTAGTCGGATTTGTCAACCACTGAGCCACTACGGGAACTCCAGCAACTCTCTGTAAGTGTACAGACCTGCTCCCAATATGCTCAAACACAACAAACACCACTTTCTTTTTTTCCTCCTTGAAAATGTCTGTATACCAAGTTTTCTGACCTCCTGTTCCTTTCTGGTCTTGTTATTTTCTAGGTCTAATAAATGAACTTTCATCTTAATTATCCTGGAATCTGTTTACCCCTGTGTTGGCTGTCCTGTTTCCTGACACTATGGATTCCTTTTACGGTTTACTCACTCATTATAATAGAGCACATGTCCTCCTCTGAGAAAGGGGAAATGAGTGTACATTTTTTTTAGACTGTAATGGTCCAAATATGTCTTCATGTGGTATTTTTATACTCGGTTAATAGGCTGGGCATAAAATTTTAGGTTGAAAGTCATTTTCTCTGAGAATTAAAAGGCCCATCATCTTCCAGCTTCCAGATGAGCCAGAAGTTGCTGCTGAGAGGCCCAATGTCATTCTGACTCCCAATCTTGTCTATGATCTGTTTTGATCCTTCTCCCTACTCCCTGCGTAACCCAGGCTCTAATTCCCAGTGTTTTTATGATGTTATGACATAATAAGAAATTTATATTGGTCTCTGTCCCCAGTTCTTTTTTTTTTTTTTTTGTCTTTATAGGGCTGCACCCGCGGCATATGGAGGTTCCCAGGCTAGGGGTCGAATCAGAGCTGTAACTGCCGGCCTACATCAGAGCCACAGCCACAGCAATGCCAGATTTGAGTGGCATCTGCAACCTATACCACAGCTCAAGGCAACGCCAGATCCTTAACGCACTGAGCAAGGCCAGGGATGGAACCCACAACCTCATGGTTTCTAATCAGATTCGTTTCCACTGTGCCATGAAGGGAACTCCTGCCCCCAGTTCTTGACACAGAGCTCCTGAAACCCTTATAATTTCCTGGGTAACAAGTGTACCTTTTGTTCTAATGAAGCAGCTCTAGGTGGGCTCCTGGAGGGCTCCTGGATGAGGGCTGGTCACCAGAAGGAACCCATGATTAGAAGCTTGGAATTTTCAGCCCCACTTCCCATTCCCTTGAGAAGGGAGAAGGACTGAAAACAGAGTTAATGATTAGTCATGCCCACTTGATGCATTCTCCATAAAGATGCCAATAAGATGGGATTCAGAGAGCTTCCAGGTTGCTGAACACATCCACCCTGGTAGGGTGACCTATCCCAAACTCCACAGGGACAGAAACTCCTGTGTTCGGGACCCTCCCAGACCTTACCCTGCTATCTCTTCACCTGGCTATTCATCTGATCCTTTATCATATCCTTTTATTAACTGATAAAATGTTTAAGGAAGCATTTCCCTGAGTTCTGTAAACCACCCTAGGAAATTAATTAAACTGAGAAGGTTGTGGGAACCTCTGAGTTGGGGCCAAATTGGACAGAAGGTGGGGATAACCTAGGACCTGCTATTTGCAATGGGCATCCAAAGTGGGTAGGAGCAGTCTTGTGGGACTGAGGCCTTAACTTGTAGGAGCTGACACTACATCCAGGTACACAGCATCAGAATTGAGTTGAATTGTAGGACACCCAGCTGGTGTCACAAAGAATTGCCTGGAGGGGGGAAAAACCACCACACATTCAGTGACCAGGAGTGGTGTTTTGTGTGAGTGGTAAGGGAGACTCACAGGAGAAACACATGTAGATTGAACTGAATTTTTCTAAAATTTAGTTCTGAAATTTCATAATGATGTTTCTTAGTATAGATGCTCATTGTTCAAAACATCCTTTTGATCGTTAAGTATGTGTATTTCAGTTCTGGGAAATTTTTTTACATTCCCTATTAAATGACTTCTCCTCCTCGATGTGTTTCCTTTTACTGGAACACTTAGTTGGATGTTAGGCTTCCCGCATGAATTGTACTCACTTTTCTGTTTTCTTTTTCCTGGTTCTTGCATACTATTTTTCTGGGAAATGGCTTCAACTTTATCTTCCAATTTTTCTACTGGATTTCTTTGGGTTATTTTTATTTTCTGGTTCTACTTTTTCATCTACTGATCACTTTTTTTTTCCCAAATAGTATCCAATTCTTTAAATATATCAATTATCTTTTAAAACAGTATTCTTATGATTCCTATATCATTTTTTATTTTTATTTTTTGTCTTTTTTAGGGCCACACCTGCAGCATATGGAGATTCCCAGGCTAGGGGTCCTATCGGAGCTGTTGCCACCAGCCTATGACAGAGCCACAGCAACGCCAGATCCGAGCCACGTTTGCAACCTACACCACAGCTCACGGCAACGCCGGATCTTTAACCCACTGAGCAAGGCCTGGGATCGAACCTGCAACCTCATGGCTCCTAGTTGGATTCACCTCTGCTGCGCTATGACGGGAACTCCTGATTCCTATATCATTTGTTTAAATCTCTTTCCTTCTTTGTCTTTAGGTCTCAGATAGTTTAGCATCTTCAATTATTTATTTATACTTACGAATGACGTACTAGGGAATTCCTGTTGCGGCTCAGCAGCTTGCAAACCCGACTAGTATCCATGAGGATGGCGGGTTCCATCCCTGGCCTTGCTCAGTGGGTTAAGAATCCAGCGTTGGCCTGAGCTGTGGTGTAGACACGGTCGCAGACATGGCTTGGATCCCACATTGCTGTGGCTGTGGGGCAGGCAGGCAGCTATAGCTCCAATTCAGCCCCTAGCCTGGGAACTTCCATATGCTGCAGGTGCAGCCCTATAAAGCAAAAAGAGAAAAAAAAAAAAAGAAGAAGAAAAGAAAAAGAATGAGGTGCTAAAATGTGGAATGCAAAGGTGCAGTGTTGGGAGCTGTTGAACAGCAGCTTCACTACGGAGGGGTAACCAGCCCTTGCTCGTTTAGGTCTTTCTAGTCAGCTTTTGCAAAAAGAAATCCAGTCTTCTGTTCAGGGATCATCAGCCGGGCCACCAGACTTTTATTTAATCCCCTTTATTTGTGCACCTCATTTGTGTATGGTATTCCATAATTCAGAACTTCTCGGGTCAGCCTCTCCAGAGAGCAAACTTCAATCTCGTCTCAGAGGAAGATAAAGGTGACTCTGAGGCTATGTAGAGTAACAAGAGAATCTGGGGAGGGGTTTATTGCCATTTATTCATATATGCAGACAATTCTACTTTCAGTTCTACCTTATAACTGTAGCAATACCTGATGCATCTAATTCCTGAGGTTCTTATTTTTTATTTTTATTTTTATTTTTTTGCTTTTTAGGGCCGCACCCATGGCACATGGAGGTTCCCAGGCTAGGAGTCCAACTGGAGCTACAGCTGCCAGCCTACATCACAGCCACAGCAACATTGGATCTGAGCCGCATCTGTGACCTACATCCCAGCTCACAGCAATGCCAGATCCTTAATCCACTGAGCGAGGCCAGGGATGGAACCTGCAACCTCATGGTTCCTAGTCGGATTCATTATCCACTGAGCCATGACGGGAACTCCTGCAGTCAGATTCTTAACCCACTGGGCCACAGAGGAACCTCCCCAAGAAAAATATTTTAAAGCAAAGATAAAATTAGACTGTTCTGCTCATCTTAGCAAATATATCTCAGCATATTAAATAGTAATAAGAGCAATTCTTGATTTATTCAATTTTTAGGAGAGAACTAAGGTGAGCTTCATCACTGTAAATAATGTTAGACCTTAGACTTAATATATTTTATTAAGAAATTTTAGAAGATGTATGAATTTCTATGTGCTACATTATGATTTCTCCTATTTTCTATTGGTGTGATTAAGAAAACAGCTATATTGAAGTACAATTAACACACTATAAAACGCACTCATTTTTAGGTGCATAGTTTTAGTAAATAATTTGGTAGATTTCTGGTAAATTTATAGTTATCATCACATTCAAATTTTAGAGTATTTCCATCACCTGAAAGACAATGGCAATAAATCTCTGTTCCCATCCCCCAGCTATAGATGAACACTGATCTGCTTTCTGTTTCTCTAGATTTGCCTTTTCTAGAAATTTCATATAAACCGAAACACACAGTATTGTTGTGTCTGGCCCCTTTCACTTAGCATAACATTTTTGAGGTTACTTCATGCTGTAGTATGTATTAATAATTTTTATTGCCCAGTCATATTCCACTGCATGGACCTAACACATTTGTTTACTCACAAGTTGATGGGCCATTTGGACTTTTTTTCTAGTTTTTGGCAATTATGAATAGCACTGCTATGAACACTTGCATGTGCTCATATGTTTTTATTTCTCTTGAGGACATACCTGGGGATGGAAATGCTGATCATAGGAGAAATACATATTTAAATTTTTAAGACACCATCAAATTATTTTCCACTTTCCATCCCCACCAGCAGTGTTCAAGAGTTCTAGTCCCTCCAGGTCCCGGCCAGCACTTACTTTAAATTTTAGCCATTCTAATAGGTGCACAGTAGCATCTCATCGTGGTTTTAATTTTTACTTCCCTAATGACTGACGGATAATGTGGAACATCTTTTAATGGGCCCAGTCATTCATGTGCCGTCTTTGGTGATACAGCTATTCAAATCTTTTGCCCATTTTATTGATTTTATTTTATTATATATATTTTTTGGTCTTTTGTCTGAGGCATATGTGCCTGCAGCATTCGGAGGTTCCCAGGTTAGGGGTCTAAACGGAACTGTAGCCGCTGGCCTACACCACAGCCACAGCAACGCCAGATCCGAGCCGTGTCTGCAACCTACACCACAGCTCACGGCAACGCCAGATCCTTAACCCACTGAGCAAGGTCAGGGATCGAACTCATGTCCTCATGGATACTAGTCAGGTTCGTTAACCACTAAGCCAGGATGGGAACTCCTTGCCCATTTTTAAATTGGGTTTTTTGTCTTCTTATTGAAATGTAGGAGTCCTTTATGCATTATGGGTACAAATACTCCATTATACATACGATTTGAAAATATTTTTCCCCAGTCTGTGGGCGTGCTTTTTCCCATTTTTTTAAAATGGGATATTTTGAAGAAAAGTTTTAATTTCTGATAAGCCCCAATTTATCAGAATTTTTCTTTTATAGCTGTGTTCCTAAGAGATCTTTGCCTTTCCCAAAGATCTTCTATGTCTTTCTAGAAAACCTTAGACTTTTAGTTCTTACACGTACATCTAAGATCCTTTTTTTTTTTTTTTCTTTTTAGGCTGCACCTGAGACATATGGACGTTTCCAGGCTAAGAGTCAAATGGGAGCTGCAGGCCTATGCCACAGCTTGCTGCAACACCAGCTCCTTAACCCACTCAGTGAGGCCAGTGATCAACCCCACATCCTCAAGGAGGCTATATCAGGTCTTTAAACCCACTAAGCCACATGGTCCTTTTATGTAACTTTTGTGTGCAGTGTGAGGTAAAAATCAAAGCTCATGTTTATTCTTCTGGATATTCAAATGTTCCAGAACCATTTGTTGACAAGACTATCATTTCTTCATTGAATTGTTTTGGCATCTCTATAAAAATCAATTTATCAAAACTGTAAGGATTTATTCCTAGATTTTCTATCCTGTTCGTTGATCTATTACTCGTGCCAATACTATACTATCTGGAGTTCCTGCTGTGGCACACTGAGTTAGGATCCAGCATTGCCACAGCTGTGGCATAGGTCACAGCTGCAGCTCGGATTTGATGCCTGGACCAGGAACTTCCAAATGCCACAGGTGTGGCTGAAAAAGAAAAAAGCTACTTTATCTTGATCACTTACAGCTTTACAGTAAATTTTGAAATCCAGTACCCTAACTCTGTTACTCTTTTTAAACCTTATTTTCAACTTTCTAGGTCCTTTGCATTCCTTATCAACTTTAGAATTAGCTTATCAATTTCTACCAAAAACAAAAAAAGAATGCTGGAATTTTAAAGGGATTACAGTGAAGCTATAGATACATTTGGAGAGAATTACCACCTTATACATTCTATGTTAAACTCATTCCTAAGTGTTTTAACCTTTTTGTAAATGTTTTAAAATTTTTTATTTTCTCCATTACAGCTGATTTACAATATTCTGTCAATCTTGTTTTATCCTTTTTGATGCTATTGTGAATGAGTTGATTTCTTAATTTCATTTTTGGAATACTCATTGCTGGTATACAGAAAAAATAAGTTAATTTTTGTATACTGATTTTTTTTTTTTTTTTTTTTTGCTTTTTAGGGCCACACCCATGGCATACGGAGGTTCCCAGGCTAGGAGTCCAATCCGAGCTACAGCTGCCGGCCTATGCCAGAGCAACGTGTGATCCGAGCGGCATCTGCGAACCCGCAACCTCATGGTCCCCAGTTGGATTCATTTCCCCTGCACCACGATGGGAATGCCCGTATACTGACCTTTTATCTAGGGATCTTGCTAAACTCATTTATTGTTAATAATATCTCAGGATTTTCTACATATAGGATCACGTCATCCTGAATAAAGGCAATTTTCATTTTCTTTCCCATCTCAATGTCTTTTTTTTTCCTTGCCTTACTGCATTGACGGGACTCCCTAATACAACATTAAAGAGTTGTGGAGAGCAAAAACATCCTTGCTTTGCTCCTGATTTGAGGGGCAAAGCCCTCAGTCTTTAATCTTTAAGTACCGTGTTAGCTGTTAAGTTTTTAATAGACACCGTTTGACAGACTGAAGAAATTACTTACTATTTCTACTATATCATTAATGCATCCTGAATTTTGTCAAAGGTTTGTTCTGTCTCTACTGAAAAGATCATGCGGTTCTGACCTTTAGTCTATTAATTTATGTTACATTATTTTCTTTTTTTACGTTAATTTATTTTAGAATGTTAAATCAATGACACATTTCTCAGCTATCCCGCTTGTTTATGGTAGCTAATCTGTTCTATACATTATTGGCTTCAATATAAGATTATTATATTTATGATAAATTTTTGAAAAATAAATCAGGATGGTAGTTTATTAAAAGCTCCATATTATGCCTGGGGAAGAATTTTTTTCTTGCAGTTTTTTTTATAATAAACATTTATTGAAGTAATTATACAGTGAAGCCTAACAGATATTAATTGTAGTGCTTGATGATTATTTACAAATTATTCACACTCCTGTAGCCATTGCCCAAATCATGATCTAGACTATGCCCAGAACTCAGAATCCATTCTATTGTCCCACCAAGTCACTGCCCTGGACACAGGCAGGGATGGCCCCAGTGGGTCTGGAATCTCTGACTTTGACCTTGACCTGATGCTCATCACTGAAGTGGCCACTACCTGGAAGGGGCTGGTCCTAGCCTTCAGGGTGTTGTGGTGACCAGGTGCGTGAGGGGCCCTTCCCTTCCATCACTCGGGCTTCTGAACCAAGCAGGTGAACCTGTGTGTCCTCAGGGGGTCTGGGACACACTCCAGTGGCAACTTCACTTCAGCTTGGGCAAGGAGCCTCTCAACAGTTTTTATTTTTTAAATTTTTAATTTTTAATTTTTTTTTGGCCGTGCCTGAAGCATGTGTAAGCTCCCTGGCCAGGAATCGAACCTGTGCCATAGTAGCAATCACTGCAGGGACAATGCCAGGTCCTTAACCCGCTGTGCCACAAGGGAACTCCTTATCCATTTTTTTTCTTTTTTTTTTTGTCTTTTTGCCATTTCTAGGGCCACTCCCATGGCACATGGAGGTTCCCAGGCTAGGGGTCGAATTGGAGCTATAGCCGCCAGCCTATACCCACAGCCGCAGCAACGTGGGATGCGAACCACGTCTGTGACCTACACCACAGCTCACGGCAATACCGGATCCTTAACCCACTGAGCAAGGCCAGGGATCGAACCTTCAACCCCATGGTTCCTAGTCAGATTCGTTAACCACTGAGCCATGACGGGAACTCCAACCATTTTTTAAATATTCAAAATATTTGAATGTATAGTCTTTCCTAGTGTGTTAAATAACAAGAGAGAGTAATTAGACATTTCTTAGTTCCATGTAGCTTCTCCTGTGGTTTTATTGAGATATAATTGACATATGGCACTGAATGTTTTAAGGTATAGAGCATAATGATTTGACGGACATATATCATGAATTGATGACAGTAAATTAGGGAACATCCATCATCTCATATAGATACAAAATTTTAAAAATGAAAAAAAATTGTTTTCCTGGGTTTTTTTTCACTCTTTGAGGTTTTACTCTATTTTTTAAAATTTTAGGGTTCACTCTCTTTTAACAACTTTCATATATAACATGCAGAGGCATGAATTATATCTATCATGTTATATACCACATTCCTAATACTTATTTATCATATAATTGGAAGTTTGTACCATCTAACTGCCTTCATCTGATTCTTCTTCCCCCAACCCACCGCCTCTGGCAATCACAAATCTGATCTCTTTTTCTATGAGCTTGTTTGGTTTTGAAATATAATTGACCTAAAACAGTATGTTAGTTCCTGTTATACAACATAGTGATTCCATATCTCCATACATTTCAAAATGACCACGAAGATAAGTCTACTTATAATCTGTCACCATATAAAGATATACAGAATTAATGACTATATTTTCCACACGGCAAATTTTACAGTGTTTTTATTTCTCTCTCTCTCTCTCTCTCTCTTTTTTTTTTTTTTAGGGCTGCACCCAAGGAGGTTCCCAGGCTAGGGGTCTAACCGGAGCTACAGCTGCCAGACTATGCCACAGCAACACCGGATCCAAACTGCATCTGTGACCTACATCATAGCTCACAGCAACACCGGATCCTTAACCCACTGAGCAAGGCCAGGGATCAAACCTGCGCCCTTCTGTTTATAAATATTTTTCTTGTGCTCAGAACCTAGCAAAATGCCTTAAATATAGCAGCTCAAAAAATGTAGAATAGTTCATACCACTTTTCATGATCCAAGATTTTTAAAATCTTTATCTTTTATAATTTTGAGTTATATTTTTATTACACAATTTCTAATTTTACTGTATTATGAGCTGATGTTAATAGTGTGTATTATTTTCTGTTTTTAATTTTTTCTTTTTTCTTTTAATTTATTTTAAAAATATATTTGTGTAATCTGTTTTAAATTGCATTAAATGCTTCTTTGTATCCTATACTTTGGTAAATTTTCATCTAAGACTTAAACATACTTAAAAAGATAACTCAGCTTTTCTCCCACCACCTTTTTTTTTTTTTTAAGTGCTGCACCTTTGGCATATGGAAGTTTTCAGGCTAGGGGTCGAAATGGAGCTGCAGCTGCCAGCCTACACCTACGCCACAGCAACACGGGATCCAAGCCACGTCTGTAACCTACACCACAGCTCATGGCAAGGCCAGATCCTTAACCCACTGATCAAGGCCAGGGATCAAACCCGAGTCCGCAAAGATACTAGTCGGGTTCATTTACCGCTAAGCCACAATGGGAACTCCTCCCATCACATTTAGACTGTAAAATTCATAAAGGCAAGACCACGCATATCTTGTTGACTGTACTCCTAGCACTTAGGACATGCTGGGACATTAACTCAGTAAATTTTTAGTTAGTCTTGAGGCAGGCTGGGACCTGAGACCTAGGACCCTCTGCTGCAGTAACTGCACCTGCACAAACATCTCCTCCAGCAACAAAATACAAAGAAACTATAATGGACTAAAAGTAACTGCATGCATGGGCAGTTGGGACAAATTATGAACAATACGATACAAAAAGACAATAAACCCAACTGCCACTCCTGAGCAGCCAAGAGCAAAAGCAGGGTACTGCATATGCACTCTGCGCACAGCAAAGCCA
Source organism: Phacochoerus africanus (assembly GCF_016906955.1). Classification (NCBI taxonomy): domain Eukaryota; kingdom Metazoa; phylum Chordata; class Mammalia; order Artiodactyla; family Suidae; genus Phacochoerus; species Phacochoerus africanus. Next base: position 107,222,965 of record NC_062549.1, on the reverse strand, counting down.
AGGGGGTGGGCAGACCGCCTAAGCCACCCCTCCTCACCCTTAGATTCACCCTTACCCTCGCCCCCATAAGGTCAAAGATGTAAGTATTAAGACCAACAGAGACACTCTATAAGCGCAAGGTGGTCTTTCGGCGTTTCCACATCTATCAAGACTATGCAATTACATTTGACTACCAAGCAGACTTTCCATGACTAATTTACATCACCCTTCCCCACCACACATGTTGTCCCTACAACCCTGACTTTGGAACATAAGATTATTTAACCCTCCCCTCCCTACTATAAATTAATAAACTGGCATTCTGAATCACACATCAATTTTGGGTTGCTTGGTTAGCATGAAATAACCCCCCAAATCTGCTCAGTTCCAAGAACAGTATAGAGACAAAGTTTAAGAACCTGAGGTACTTAAGACCATACTCCAAACCAATACTGAAAAAGTGATTCAGGCAACAAATGTATTTTATCCGACCTGCACAGGAAGAAAAAGACGAAAAAAAAGGTGGGGGAGGAGGGGAGGAGAAGGGGGGGAGGGAAGAAGGAGAGGAGATGCTCTGAAAACCTCAGCTGTTCACATAAAAATGCATTATTTGGGCTTCTCTTGAAAACTCTGACGCTCTGGCAATACTGGGCCTGCATTATCACAAAGTAAAACCCACGAGTTAAACAGCCATAGCTCCATTTTTATGGAGCATCTGCTTTCAGATTCATCACAGACCAACTACCCCTTTCTAGTTCCCTGATACAGAGGTCAAATGTCATTCACTATTCCACTTGCAGTGTTGTTTTCCTCATAAACGTCAAAGAACAAAGAACGCCATACTTGATGGATAAGTAGATTTTTTAAAAAGCAAGTACAATCCACTCTTCACATTGATACACCAAAACAAAGCTAAAACATCAAAGAAATCAATTTACCTTAATCTGAGTCTGTTCGATCGACTTTTCCCATATCTGCTGATCATATGCTCCAATCTGAAATAGGAAGCAAGCTATTTAAATGATGCAAAGGAAATTCTTTGATTTAGGTTAAGTTTCACAAAAGCCACGGAACTATTAATTATCGATATGATACCTGGGAAATGTCTGTGCTTCTCTGAGGCTAGAATAAATTATTATTTCCAGGGACCATTTCCTTCAAAATTCTAAAGTTAGCTGGATCTAAAAGTAAGTTTAAAAGCAATGTCCAAAATATTTCAAATTAAATATCACCTTAAAAGATATTTCCACTTCTTAACCTAAAATGCCCATCAACAGAGGAGTGGATAAAGATGTGGTGCATATACACAATGGAATAGTACTCAGCCATTAAAAGGAAAGAAATAATGGCATTTTTAGCAACATGGATGGACCTAGAAATTATCATGCTAAGTGAAGTCAATCAGACAATGAGACACCGTCAAATGCTATCACTTACATGTGGAATCTAAAAAAAGGACACAATGAACTTCTTTGCAGAACAGATACTGACTCACAGACTTTGAAAAACTTATGGTTTCCAAATGAGACAGGTTCAGGGGTAGGGGGATGTGCTGGGGGTTTGGGATGATAATGCTATAAAATCGGGTTGTGATGATTATTGTACACCTATAAATGTAATAAAATTCATTAAGTGATAAAAAAATAAAAGCAAATAATGGAATAAAAAAATAACAAGGACCTATGGTATAGCATAGGAAGATCTCAATAATCTGTAATAACCTATGTGATAAAAGATATGAAAAAGAATGGATATATGTTTAACTGATTCACTTTGCTGTACACTTGAAACTAACATGACATTGTAAGTCAAATATACTTCAATAAAATTTAAAAATTAAAAAAAAAGGTATTTCCACTTCTTGAGGAAAACATCAGTAGGAAACTACAGAAAAATAAAAGGTAATAAATAACTCGATAAGATTGTTGACAGTGTCAATCTGAGCTTCTGCAGATAAGTTTTCTGTCTGAAAAAAAAAAACAGCAATTTGATCAGAAGCAAACTTTCAAAGCACTGCTGTGACACTGTGAATGCAGCCTGGAGATGGGAGGTTGAAAATCTTCTTCGGGGACCTGGAACTGAGTTTAAAAGACCCGATGACCTTGTACATTAGTTTTCCCATTTATGTTGAAAGATACCATGTAAGAATACCTGTACTACCAAGCTCAGGGCAAACTAACATCATCGGTATTCTTTGTGGGAGTTTCTGCAGGAAGCATGCTTTACAAATAAAAATACACCGATATTAATTACCTTCTTTTGGTACCACGATATAGCATCTCTCTCATTTGAGGCCATCTGTGTCTCCAGCCAGAGAATGGGATTTCACTGAAAATGAAGGAACACCAGTCGGTGAGTGCAGTTGCTGAAAGGGACTCTCGCAGTTTGGGTAGAACTCAAAACCGCTTCTCTCAGCCTCTCCGGGTCTCGTTCTCCGGCTATTTGCCAGGAGAAACAAAAACATACCAAAAAAACCTCTGGCGCAGTGGCGACAGAAGCCTCTCTTGCGATATTTTGTGCGAGCGTTTGATGCAGGGAAGGGGGAGAGGAGGGGAGGTCGCTGGAGTTGACCTGCACCCCACCTCTTCCGCTCCCCAGAGTCCAGCTCTCACCTGGTGCCCCCTGCCCCGAAGTCCGGCGGCCGGGACCTTCTTCCTCAGTGGCCCCTGCCCGGCCGTGAGGCCGGGGGCAAGGGAGCGGGCCCGGCAGGCAGCATCTTCCCTCCCAGGCTGAGACGCCGGCGGGGCCGTTACCATGGAGACTGCCGAGGCCGCCCCAGCCTGAGAAGTAGCCGGCCGCCCAGCGCCCGGAGGAGGGCAGTCTGTTGCCAGAGAGCCGGCGCCCTGCCAGCCAGACCTATAGGGTCATCGGACTGACCCCAAAATAAGCAAAGAATGAACTGGGAAAGGAGGGGGATAGAAAGTGAAAGGGGTCTTCGCCAGGTTGCCAGTCGCCACGGCAACGGCAAAAGGCTTTGTGCCCGACTGGAAAAGTCAAGTGCAGAGCCCCCCAAGGCTCGGCTGGCAGCTGCTTGGGGGCGCGTCCTCGCTAGGCCGGGCCCGGCAGGGCCGTGACTCAGCCGGCCGAGACCTGGGCAACTGCAGCTCCTCAGACCACGGTGCAGCCGGGCCTCGGCTTCCGCTTTCCGGGTTTTGCTGAGAAGATGGCTCCGCCCCCGCCCCGGGCCTTCCAGCCGAGCCTCCGCAGGGCTCCTGAACGAGGAGCTAGGGAGATACACCGAGATCTCGGCCCAGAGCAGCTGCTCAAGATCACCGTTCAGGTCACTTCCTCGGAAATGACTTTCCCAGACATCGATCTAAAGGAGGTCGGTCCCGATATTCCAATAGTTCCCCGTTCATTTCTTTGCGACCCTCTTCTTTCCTTGTGATTTTATAGGGTTTTAGTGCTTCGTTATTTACTACCCGGTCGTCCTCAATGGGCCGTGGGCTCCATGAGGTGAGAGACGGGGGTCTGGCACGAGCCCGGCACATAGGTTCCCAATCTTTGCTGAATGAAAGAATGTTGTCATGAATTTACGCCGTCCTGAGACGAAGGGCCTGGCGGGCTGTGGCTGATTCCCCGTCTCGCTCCTCCCTCCGCTGCTCTAGGACTTAAGCTTTTCTAGGTGCTCAAGGGTAAAGGAAGAGGAGGCCGAGGCTTCCGGCAGCTCGGGGTCCTTTCCCCAAATACGGGAGCGGAGGGGAGCGGCAGCAGGAACTGTTTCTAGTTTAATTCAAGCAGGCTGATAGAGGCCAGGGAAAAGGGACGGTTGCGACCTCTAATGAATATTTAAGGATACGTTAATAAGGTTTTAAGCTGCTTCCCTGCTTTTTTTTTGGCCATTAATGGAACACTGACCCCTAACGGCCATTCTCACCTCAACTGAAGCAATGTCCTTGCTAGCCCAGCACGCAGCGTTTGAGTCAGTTGAAGCTGCGATGATGAGACCACTTCAGCAAGCCTTCTAAGGAGTGCAGTTCTAAATGATTTACATCATTATTTTTGATTATCTATCAAATCGATATAAAGGCGTAAGTTACCCCCGTTTTGAAGCAAGTCGACTAAGATAAAAATAACACCCATAGAACTAATTTATTTCACCCGGGCTTTTTTTTATTTTATTTTAATGAATAGCACTACCCAGTTTTATTTATTTATTTATTTTTGGTCTTTTGGGGGCCGCACCCACAGCATATGAAGGTTCCCAGGCTAGGGGGGGTCGAATCAGAGCTACAGCAAGGTCAGGTCCGAGCGGCGTCTTACACCACAGCTCACAGCAACACCAGATCCTTAACCCACTGAACGAGGCCAGGGATCGAACCTGCAGCCTCTAGTTCCTAGCCAGATTCGTTTCCAATGCACCATGACGGGAACTCCAGGCTTGATTTCTATATTGCACACATTGGCAGTGGTTTTCTTTCTGCTTTTGTTCTGACAGGTTCTCCTTCCCTAGAGCTAAACATGACACTTCTGTTGGGTTTCAAAACAAACAAACAAAAACCTAAAACTGGAAAATGTCAATTTTTGCTTTAAGACATAAATTACACTAATAGGAAAATTTTACTTCATTGCTTAGCACACAAATAGGCTTTGAGGGGAGTTCCTAGAACAGAAACCAGGTAAGACACACTAGAGAAGAGTGGTAAACAGCAAATCTTATTTCAGGACCCCCTTTACAAATGTAGGGCTCTCACTGAACAAAGCATAGGCTTTGAACCCAGAACTGCATGCACATCCCTGCTCCCACTGACAAACCTTATGCAATTTATTCAACATAACAAGCCTGTGTTCTTACTTGTATTGTTAATTTCCTACTCAAGGCTGCGAGGATTAAATGAGATAATACTCTGATATAAAATGCCTGGCCCACAGCAGTTACTTAAAACTGTTTGCTTCCTTTTCCTTTCCTAATCCTAAGTAAGGGCTATCAGTGTTTAGGACAGGTAGGTTAATTATAGAGAAGTTCACACAAAAACTGATGAGGAAAAAAATACACTGGGTTATGTCAATACATCAATGACATCTGAAACATCTATAAATCACCTTCATTAACTAACACTGCGTGCCTATACCTTCAAAAATGCCGGCATCCCAGGAGTTCCTATTGTGGCTCAGCAGGGTAAGAACCTGACTAGTATCCATGAGGATACTAGTGGGTTTAATTCCTGGCTTGATTAATTAGTTAAGGATTGGTGGCTGTGGAGGCCAGCAGCTGCAGCTCCAATTCTACACCTAGCCTAGGAATGTCCACATGCCACAGATGCAGCCCTAAAAAAAAAAAAGAAAAAAAGAAATGAAAGAAAAAATATTAGCTTCCCAGAACAAAAATCTAAGATTTTTCTCTCATAAGTATAAATCAATTTATGCAGCAAGAGGCATAACTGCCACAAATGCCAAGTGTAGTTTTTCTTCTTCTCCAAAACTGCCTCTTGATGTGGATTGAAATTTTCTCCAGGTATCTGTGACGTTGTCTTTAGGTCAGAAAAGTCACAAGAGTTTCTAAAACACTACAAAACAACACACAACACAGAAGGAAGGGATAAATACTTAAGAAACAGGTACCCCGTAACTGGAATTCACATGTGCTATTCATTTCGTCATGAAACATCAGTAAAGGACAAATCAGACTTTGTTTATTAAAAAAATACTTTACAGGAAAAAAAAAAACAAAACCTCTATGCATTCCATTGTCCTATTTTACAAAGAAATAGCTTAACAATTTAACACACTTAGACAGCTACAAAAAAGCACTGTGTTAAAAGGATTATTATTCACACAAATTTAGATTTAAGACTATTCATTAAAAACTTTTTTAAAACACTCATTAATGTCAATAAACAAACTAAGGCCACAAAACGCAAATAGTCCGCCAGGCAAATTATACATTTCATCTATATGCAAAGACCTCTTAGATAAATTAAAGCCACAGGAAAAAAAGTCTTAGCTGCCAATCAAAATGGAGTTTAGTCACAGAAAACACTATTACATGAAAATTTACAACATGTGATAGTAGTACATAATTATTTCTTTAGAGAGAATTGAAAAGTGCTATATTAAGAGACAGTGGTCTCAACTACATGCACAAGTGGATCCTAAAAGATGTATGGAGAAAATGGAAGGCCATAATATTTATGGAGAGATACTTGCTTTTAAAGCAACAAACTTTCAGGATGAGGATAGGTCCCTTTGTGCTAAAGAAAAAATATGTCTTGTACATTTCCTCTATTTACTGCATGACCAATAAATACAGTTACAACCTATTTTTAAAAAAATAATTTTTAGCAGAAATATGAACCTCTGCATGTACTAGTGAAAGGTTCTTTTTTAAAACTTGTAGCAATGATAAAACAGATTTATTAGACACAAACTCAATTATTCTAAAGGAATAAATGCAAATAAATTTTTAATGGCAAATATAGATGAAAATAAATGATCTAATAATGAACTAATATTAATCAAAAATATATGCACTAAGGGCTTTTTTTTTGTCTTGTTCCTAAATTAGCTTTCATTCTAGACAATATTTATAGAGGGAAAAGCAATAAGCAAAAGTTTCTCCAGTCATTAAGCATGAACTTTATGCCTATTAAGACTGATGCAAGATGATGTAAGACGTATTTTCCTAAGGTTCAGTAAATAATTTTAAAAGCTCCTTTTCCCTACAAGAGCTTGTAATATTAGTCAACTTATTCCACCTGTCTCTTAGGGGAAATGGGCACCTTTCAAAAGTCTTTAATTCAAAATAATAAACTATCAGTGAAATAAATTCTAAGTACTAATAAGCAAATTAAAAGTACAGTTAAGCCTAGGAATTCATTTTTAAAGAGTTAAAACTTTGGAGGGGAAAACAAATACATCGTTTTTATTAGTATTGCTTTATGAATTTGGGGTACCTCTTTGAATCATAATCCTACTCCTGACATATCTTGGTAATTACAGCATGACTCCTGGGGCAGGGGGAAGACTTTTCTCCTGATTGACGAATACCTTAAAATCCTTCTAGTGACTAAGTTAGGAATACTCATTTACTGAGCCCTTCCCATGAGCACATTTAAAAATATCCCTCTGCTCCACAAAATACTAAAACTTATAGCCACGTTCTGCAAATAATCTCAAAGAGTTGGCACAACGGATAATATACTAAAAAGGAAGATCAGTTTCAATTTCAGCTACAACTTCACTGCCATCACTACTTTACAAATCAGAAGACGCCAGATTGCTCCATGCCTCACTCCACCAAATAATTTAATGATTTTAGAAAAGTTGCAATCATTGGTATCACTAAACTAGGATACAGCTTTAAAGCAGTAAATAACTCAAAACTTGCGCTTTTATATTCATCAGTCTTTAAAGCATGCTATTAAAATCTAATACTCACATAGGACATTCAGAGTTTCCAAATACATTACTAGCTAAATGTTTCTCTCTCCGTTCTACTGCAATTCTAACATACAATGAATTTATTAGTACATGATTTTAAACATTTTTATCTCTTTTAATACGTTTATACTGGAGTTGAGGGTAGAATGTTTTATAAAAAGAAAATGGGGATTTGCTTTTGATTGTAGGTCTTTGCAGATCCGCTGGTTCCTGAGTGATTATACACAGTGCTGGCTGTCAGGAGACAGTCTCCTTGTTTATTAACAATGACCAGCTTAGATGACAGATGGCATCTGCTGGATGGCAAGTGGGAGATGGGGAAATCGGATCTTGGAAGACAAGAAAAAAATAAAAAGTTTTTGCTTTAACAACCACCTTGTTCTTCATGATTATTTTAAAAAGCAAATGTTGCCTGAGAAGAATTTTACTTTGCACAGCCTAGTAAAGCTCTATGAAATTCTTCTGGACAGAAAAACAAAAACAAAAATAACCAAACCCACATACTTTGTGATTAACACCCCCCCCCAAAAAAATAACCAAAAAAACACCCTCAAAGGCAGGTCCCTTAAAAACTAGTCTTCATAAGCTAGAATTTACCCTAAAATTTATACCCAAGATTTTAAAACACCCCTGCAATAATCACATTACTTTTCATACCATTCTAATTACCTTATTTACAAAGATAACTAAAACCAACATCACTTCCAATTCATAAATGGTTTACATTGAAACGTTTCTCTATTTGTCTTCATCCTTTGTAACAGAGAATACATACATATACATATATATAAGGAATAATACAGATTCTAACTAATCACTGCAGTATTTGCTGATGGTTACTTTTCTATCGTTTACACAGTGACCTCTATACTTTGCTAATATGCATTTAACTACACAACAATATTGCACAAAGTAATATTTATATAAGATTTAACCTATTTCAGAATATTTGAGAAAATTCATATTTGATATTTCAAAAGATGCAGCTAAGTTTTCATGGTGACAGACATAATAAAGCAGCATCTTTTTTTTTTGCCTATGTTACTGTAAATATTCCAAATCTCACCCTCCAGGAAAGAAAAAAAAAAAAAATCTCCAAATTGCACTATAACCAGGTAGATATAAGAATCTGGTCTTAGGTGTGGGGAGTACTCTTCCTTTAATAAACAAAAGGCCTACTGTATTATTAACTAAGAGAAAGTGAAATGTGTATCACATTAACATTCTAAAATAATAGAAAGTTAAGACTACACTAGCTATATGAACCGTGCCTGTTTGAAAAAAATTGTTAAATACTCAGGCACTAATAAGGATTAGGCTACCTGAAACTAGGATGAAGTTTAGTGCCATATTCTTTATTAGACAGTAGCAACACAGAGTAATAATAAATAAACCCAAGTATTCACCAGTTGAAACTGTGAATTGAAGTATCTCAACAGATCTTTACCATGAAGAAGTTGATGTCAGGTGACAAAAATAGTTTTTCCTAAATTTCATGCACAAAATATGGCAGCCTCATCAGAAAGATATCATTCTCTAAGTGTGATACTCATGATCAGTTTAGGAAGCAAAAGTATCCACACAAAATGTGAGGAAGTTGGGAAGCAGAACAACAGAGTATCATGTCAACATTATCTCTTTTACCCAAAATATCTTCCATAGTTACCATGTATTCTAGAAGAGATTAATGAATCATGGATAATGAATGACCAAGGACTATTCATCTTTAGATATTTTTAATTGAAATATCCACTGGGCTTTAAATAACAGATACAAAAAAAGAGTTTGGATCAGAAAGTGCTGTGCTTTCTCTTTTGTTAAAGAAACCAAAGAGTCACTGAATTCCTTAGAAACTACCTGTTCTTTATGGTTGCAACTAAGTAACTGACAAGCCCATGTATAAGATGCAGGAATGTCTCCTTCCTGCAACCTATGTATGCCATTTTAACTGTAGAAATTGGATCTGTGCCATAAAAGCACCAGTACTAAACCATAAATCTGATCTTCTATCATAAAAACAGCAAATATGGCAAGAGACAGGGCAAGATAAATTTAAAGGAAGTGAATAATTTACCAAATAAGAATCTGTTATTCCAGAGAATCCTCATTTTGATTTGAAGAAGAGATTGAATTGTTACCTCACACCTTAAAACAGAAAGTAGCAGCAGACCCACTATTACATACTGTACTAACGGGATAAGATACAACTCTTAACTTTGCATAATCTGTGTAAAAAAGATATGCTTGACATTTGTGGAATGTCATTTCTCTTTATAGAATTATAGGCAAGATTTCTCCAATAAAACTTAACTTAAGCCAGTTATAAAACTATAACTTCACATCAAAATTTAAAAAAGTTAAAAAATGTGTTTGAATATGTACATATCACACAGGAGTGCTTGAATGTTCCTGTAGATTGTGTTGCTGGTCAGAGTCCAGTCTACTTTCCACCTTTAAAACTGGAAGAGGCTGAGTCATCTGATCTTGCTGTAGATTAAGTTCAGATGAAGGTGGGAAGGACGATGAAGCAGTTGTCAAAAGCTGCATCTCTGTGCATGTTTCTTCAGATTCAGTTTTTATCCTCACACACTCGGAGTCAACTTCTAATTCTCGCTTTCCATTTAAATCACAGTCCGTGCTAGAACTGCTTTCTGTGTTTTGAGACGCTTCCACAACCGGGTGGTACTGTTTCAGCCTTATATGCCAGGCTAAGCTGCACACTGCTGACACTGTTTTGAACTGATGAATGACATTTCTAGGGATGAAGTAGATATCGTTGTCACATAGCTGAATTCTAGCATAACGAATGCCTTCCCGCCTCATTTGGTTTAGTTTCGCTTCATCCACCCACTGTACACACTGAAAAGAGGACAAAAGTTTTATTACAATAAAATATGTAATGATTCTGTCAAATAACATTAGCACAGGAAAAACCAGGAGGGTCAAATTAAAGCTAAGCAATATTAAATGACACAATTTTCTAAAATTTCCTATAATTCTGGAGACTCATTTTTCCTTATATTTTACTACGGGTTTGTTTTTTTTTTTTTTTTGGTCTTTTGTCTTTTCTATGGCCGCACATCCATGGCATGTGGAGGTTCCCAGGCTAGGGGTCGAATCAGAGCTGTAGCTGCCAGCCTACACCACAGCCACAGCAACGCAGGATCTGAGTGGCATCTGCAACCTACACCACAGCTCACGGCATCGCTGGATCCTTAACCCACTGAGCAAGGCCAGGGATTGAACCCGCAACCTCATGGTTCCTAGTTGGATTCGTTAACCACTGAGCCATGAAGAGAACTCCTTACTACTTTTCTGGTAACAAAGTACAAGTTAAAGTTCCGATGGCTGAGGGAATCATTTAAATAAGTATTTCAATACTCACTTGCAGCTAAATATCAATATTCTCTGCCACACATAAGGGCAACAATTATCTGTGCCTTTGGTGTTTTTCAACTTCTTCAGGTGAGGGCACGCAGTGCAGTGGGGTTAAACAGCTGAGCCTGCTCGTGGCCAGAACTGAGCATCCTGCACCCTCTGAGCATCCCAGGCCCAAGACTGGCATCCCAAAGATTTCCTAAGCATTCTGCTTAGGAAGCTCTTTTAATGATTTTCAACATCCTCCACAAACAGCCTTTAATAGTAATAAAATTAAATTCACTATCCCATGTATCCTACTATAAGATAAAATGCAAAATTTAATGGGTACAGACCTACTTCCAAAATCTCAAAGAGTAATAAAAAAATAAAAGTTATTACCTGGGAAACTGGAGGTTCATGAAGGTCTAACTGAAGTCTCTGTACAACATCAGTAAAATCCTCAGCATGAAAACAAATCACATCTTTGGTTATGCGAGGTTGGTCACTCCTAAGATTAATAATATTAAGCTTTAGAAACAAGCATCTCATAATGGAAAATGATGAGAAATTTCAATCTTCCTGTTGCTGGAAATGCTACACTAGCCCAGAAATAGATACAAAGCAGTTCCTAAGGCAAAGTATACATTTGTTTCTTTAATGAACTTAAAAAAAATTAAACATCAATAAAGCTGGTTTTTTTTAAAGTGAAAATTAGCTGTTATAAAACTAAAACAGGAGTTCCCATTGTGGTGCAGTGGTAATGAATGCATTTGCATCCCCTAACCACTTTTCCCACTATCTCCATGCCACCCTATGATGACATCACCAGGATGGAAAGAAATGGAGAACAGGTCTCAGCCACACAAACATAACACCTTCCAGTTTTCAAAGTAATTATAAAGGGCTTGAAGGCATAAATACGAAAAACAAAAGTAAAATAGTTTCTAAATATGTTCTGAGCCTTGTTTAAAACAGGGTCCCAACCAAGTACACAAGGTACTAACCTCTGAAAAACAGTACACAGTTCCTCCAAAAATTAAAAATAGAATTACCACATGATCTAGCAATTCTATTTCTGGGTATATATCCTAAAGAATGAAAGCACAGACATGAAGAGATATTTGTTCACAGCAGCCAAAAGGTGAAAGCAATCCAAGTGCCCACTGACAGATACACAGATAAACAAATGTGGCGTATATATAAAAGAGAATACTATTCAGCCTTAAAAAAAGAAAGGACATTATGATACACAGTACAATATGGATGAACTTTAGGGATATCCTGCTAACTGAAATAAATCAATCACAAAAAGACAATGACTGTTTGATTCTACTTATATGAGGTATTTAAAGTAGTCAAATCCATAGAAACAAAGTCAAATGACAGTTACTAGGAACTGGGGGTGGGTGGCGGAGAGGAGAAAAGGGAATTAATGTTTAATGGGTATAAAGTTAGAGTTTTCCAAGATGAAAAAGTCCTAAAGATCTGTTTTACAACAATGTGAACATAATTAACACTACTGAAATGTACACTTAAAAAATGGTTAAGATTTTAATTTTAATTTTGTTACGTGCATTTTACCACAACTTTTTAAAAACTGTCCCCTACCATTCAAACCGAGTCTACATTTTCTTAAGACAACATTAACCAATCTTGCAGCTAAGTTCCATTAACTTACCATTCACCAAACTGTACAGCTTTCAAAACCCCAACAGCAGCCGTACTCTGCCAGTCAAACCCCTGACCTACATGATCAGCATGAGCTCTTGTCCTATCTTCAAAGAGGACTTCACGGGGTTCACTGGTCCGAGGTAGGTACTGGAGATTTTTAATTTCATTCATTGATCTGCAGTTGATTTGGTTTGAAGTAAAGGGGGGAAAAGTATTAATAGCAATAAGGCAAGAACTATGTTAAAATACTAAGTTTTAAACAAGATGAGGGCTGAGAAGGTTCATGATTTTAATCACTAACATTAACGTGTTAGGAGTTCCCATCGTGGCTCAGTGGTTAACGAATCCGACTAGGAACCATGAGGTCTCGGGCTCAATCCCTGGCCTTGCTCAGTGGGTTAAGTGAGCTGTGGTGTAGGTCGCAGACATGGCTCAGACCTGGCACTGCTATGGCTCTGGCGTAGGCTGGCGGCTGCAGCTCTGATTAGACCCCTAGCCTGGGAACCTCCACATGCCGCGTGTGCGGCCCTAGAAAAGGCAAAAAGACCAAAAAAAAAAAAAAAGCTGAATCTTTGATTTGGCTCAAATATAGTATTTGAATAGAGAAAATTTAGTTGTCTAGCAACAGAAAATACAATTCAAAGTTCAAAGCTGTATGTTTCTTTACGCTGAGTCATTTTTAACCCTCAAAACATTCTTAACTTTCAAAACATCCTACTAGACTTAACTCAAGATGGCAAACTGGTCACCTACATGATCTTCTTCCACACGAAAATGAAACTAATGTGGGAGGACTGGAGGAGAGCAGTGGGGGAATGAATGGGAGTACAGATGAAACAGAATTGGCTGTGAATTGCTAATACTGAATACATGGGAGTTTATTGTATTATCTTCTGCTCTTTTAATATGCTCAAACCCTTCTAAATAGAATAATCTAAAAGGTGATAGTAAAGAAATGAATATAAAGCAACAAAAGAAATGAATCAGTGAGCGAAAGAACAATATCAACACATTTCTGGAAGATGAAAAACGATTACAAGTGTCTTGGACTAATGAACCTAAGCATAGAAAGTCGTAGGTCTAGACCACACAAGGAGAGATTGGCAGCTAAAAAGGCTAGTATAATGATGATAACAGAAATGAAGAAAGACTGAGAAAGGGACAAATAAAGTGAAATTCTGCAAACAAATTTGTCACCTGCCACGTTGGTGGCAGTAATTTGGACATTCAGCCATTTACTGTCATGGAGAAGACTGTGGGTGACTCACCTGCATCCATCTCTCATCTCAATCTCTCTGAAAGTCTCTGATCTTTATTAGGAATCTGCTCCTACCCTATATGGAACCTCATTCACAAGCTCCAAAAGTAGATCCTGATAAGTTCTGGGATATTATGCCAAGCTTATTCCCTTTGTTAGTGGCTGACTTAGGAAAGAGGACGAACAGATTCTGGCTAGCAGTACAAGAGGATATCTGCTCAGAAGAATTCTGATAAGCTTCCGAGCACCTAAGAAAGAAGTAAAAGGTCTCTTCCACTATTAGATATAACCAAATCCAGACGTGATACCCAGAACTACCAGCAACCATAAAGGAAGCCACCATGAATACAAAGCCTAGGTAGGCAAAGAGAATGACAGGAGAGAAAAGAACAAGCCTTTGTTCATTAATGACAGCACTGAGTCACTGACTCTATGGTGCCTAGAGTCAACCTCTCTGAACTTCTTGATATACTAAATAATATTTTATGAGTCAGTATGAATCAGTCTTGTTGCTTTTAACCAAAAGCATCCTGATAAACTTTCAGCCAAAAAACCCCCCTGCATGTTCTTCTCTGAACACATTAAACTTACCATATGAATAGAACTAATGTAATCCTCTAGCATTTGGACATATCTTTAATGTCTACTTCTATGTCTGTTAACTATAAAGAGAAAGCTATTGACAAGCCTCACTGAAATATAAATACATCAACCAAGAATCACCAGATATGTGGAAGATAACTTGTAACAACCTGACCAAAATAAACAATGCTGAAATGTATAATTTTGTCAGAAGAAAATTCCAGCCCCAAAACTGAAAGCAAAAAGATAAGCAAAAAGACACATGAGGATAATCAAACTGGAAGATCCATAATTCAACCAACAGTAGTTTCTAAAAGAAATAACACAGAAAATGAAGAGGTTAGTGAAACAAATAAGCAAGAAAAATTCCTAGAAGTTAAGAGACATGAATCTTTTTTTTAAATTTTTTTGTCTTTTTAGGGCTGAACCTGAGGCATACGGAAGTTCCCAGGCTAGGGGTCTAATCGGAGCTGCAGCTGCCCGCCTACACCACAGCCACAGCAATGCCAGATCTGAGCCGTGTCTGCAACCTACACCATAGCTCATGGCAAAACCAGATCCTTAACCCACTGAGTGGGGCCAGGGACAGAACCTGAGTCCTCACAGATACTAGATGGGTTTGGTACTGCTGAGCCACAAGGGAAACTTCAAGAGACATGAATTTTTAAGAGAAAATAGGTTACTTACAAAAGAACAAAAATTACACTGGCATTAAGACTTTTCATAAATAGGAGTTCCCACTGTGGTACAACAGGATCAGCAGCATCTTGGGGGCACTGGGACTTGGGTTCAATCCCCAGGGCAGCACAGTGGGTTAGGGATCCAGCATTGCCACAGCTGCAACTTAGGGTGAGACTATGGCTCCGATCTGATTCCCTGGCCCAGGAGCTCCATATGTCGCAGGGGGGCCAAAAATAAAAAACAAAAAAAGAAAGACTTCTCATAAACTCATAAACAATATTAGATACCAGGAGTTCCCGTCGTGGCACAGCAGAAACGAATCTGACTAGGAACCATGAGGTTGCGGGTTCAATCCCTGGCCTCGCTCAGTGGGTTAAGGATCCAGCATTGCAGTGAGCTGTAGTGTAGGCCACAGACAAGGCTCAGACCCCACATTGCTGTGGCTGTGGTATAGGCCAGCAGCTGTAGCTCTGACTGGACCCCTAGCCTGGGAACCTCCATATACCATGGGTGTGGCCCTAAAAAGCAAAAGCAAAAGCAAAAAAAAGAAAAAAAAATATATATATTAGATACCAGAGGACACTGGGACAATGCCAAAAATTCTACAGGAAATATACCTTCTGGACTCCAGCTAAACTATCAACCATATTTAATGAGAGAAAAAGAAACTTTCATACATACTTGACTCAATACCTTCCTTTTCTTAGACTATGAGTATGTAATCAAATAAGAAAAAGAAATAAACCCAGGAAAAAGACAAACCTTAGGCTAAAGCAGAAGAGCATTAAATAGGAAGTTCTACATAGTAACTGTGAAATAAGCTTTTCACACTGAGCTAAGAAAACACAGAGCTCCAAATATTTCCAAGTAAAAAGTGCTATAACAGATAGTATGATTAAAATTCTGGATTTTCAAGGGTATGATAAAAGCAAAGGATGCAATATAACTACCAATACTCTCCTTGACAGCCATAATCATAGAGAACATCAGTGTGATTCTAAAAAAAGCAATCTATCTTAAGCAACAAAGAAAACAAAAGAAATCAGGGATATGGTTAAGAAAAATCTATGTACCCCCTCAAAAAAAAAGAGCACTCAGAAACTACAGAAGAAATGGAACAATTTTTTAAAAATTTACGCAATCCAAATACGAAGCACATTAAAATGTGGCAGGATTTTCAGTATCTAAGAAATATAGAAAAGAAAGATCCTTTTTTTACATTATTCATTTGAATGAAAAATAAACCACTGGAATCTTAAATGAGTTTTAGCCTACTAGTTGGGTCTGTATTACATTTTTTACCTACCTATAATATTTAAAATACCCGCCCCCCTCCCAAAAAAAAAAGGACTTCATGGCTCAGTGGTTTGTGAACCTGACTAGTAACCATGAGGACGTGGCTTTGATCTCTGGCCCCACTCAGTGGGTTAAGGATCCTGTGTTGCTGTGGCTGTGGCATAGGCCAGCAGCTGTAGCTTGGACTGGACCCCTAGCCTGGGAACCTCCATACGCCACAGCTGAGGCCCTAAAAAGACAAAAAAAAAAAAAAATTAAAATACCATTTACTGGCTTTCAAATTTTAGAATACACTTATTGACAAAGCATATAAAGCCCAATTATGGTTTTAAAGCAGAATATGAATTAACCTCAACAATGTATAAGCACAGCTGACAAAAAGTAGAGAGGGAGGAAGAGGGTAAAATAAAGGTCATTTAACTATTTGGATAACCCATGAAGGGAAGGCATCCCTATCTCTTATACCAAGAAATTAACAAATGTCCTGTCAAAGACTTAAAACAAAACAAAATATTAAAAACAGAAATGGGAACCTTTCCACAGAAAAGAAAATCATGGACATGAAGAACAGACTTGTGGCTGCCAAGGGGGAGGGGGAGGGAGTGGAAGGGACTGGGAATTTGGGCTTAACAGATGCAAACTACTGCCTTTGGAATGGATAACCAATGAGATCCTGCTGTATAACACTGGGAACTGTATCTAGTTACTTATGATGGAGCATGACAACGTGAGAAAAAAGAATGTATACATGTATGTGTGACTGGGTCACCATGCTGTACAGTAGAAAATTGACAGCTATAATGGAAAAAAATAAAAATCATTATAAAATAGAAATGGGAAATTCCCTTGTGATGCAGCAGCTTAAGGATATGGCATCACTGCAGCAGCTCCAGTTGCTGCTATGGCGTGGGTTCGATCCTTAGCTTGGAAACTTCGCATGCTGAAGGCATGACAAAAAAAAAATGGTTTTTGCATCTGGTAAAAAGTTTGTTTGCCTCTGGAAGGAAAGGTGGCCAGGATTTTTCATTATAAACCCTACTATACTGTTTGATGTTTTAAAACTCTGTATATATATTTATTTAACTCTAGAGTTTATAAATTTAAAGATCATCATCTTCATTAGCCATACCATTGATAACTAGACAGCTTCTCACTTTGATTCCATCATTTTCAGCAACCAGGCATTTTCATTAATACAAAAAGATGGCTTTAGGGTTTAAGTTCTGATTTATTCACTCTAACTTTGAATGCCCGTCTTAATCTTTACTCTCAAGAGAAATAAAATTTGACAGCACCTTAGATTAATTGAGAAATAATAAAGTATTAAATAAATCATGGTACAGCTGCCTAACTATTGGGAAACAGTGTTAAACTAAATCTCTCCCTCTATACTGAAATCAATGTCAGGTAGATAAAACATGTAAATACTGAAATCAATGTCAGGTAGATAAAACATGTAAATACTGAAATCACAGATGTACTAGGAGAAAATGTAGGTGAGCATTTTACAATACTAAATGAAAGGAGGTCTTTCTACGCTTTCCACTAAAGAAAAACCTTAGGAAAAAAAGATATATCTGACAACATACAAACAAAACTTTGTGAGTAAAGAAAAAAAAACTGAAAAAGACTATGAATAAAGAATAACAAAAAAGTTAAAAGGAAAAAGAGAAAAGCCTGCAACATAAGTTAATATTTATAAAATATAGGGGTTTTTACAAATGAAAAACACCCCGACAGAAATAAGAGTAAAGAAAATTAAGAGAATCACAGAAGAAAAAATACAAACTCCTCAGAGAAGAGCAAATTAAAATACCACTTTTTCTTCCATCAGATAAAAAAAGTGATCTTACAATGTGGGGGGGGAGGAGTTCCTGTCGTGGCGCAGTGGTTAACGAATCCGACTAGGAACCATGAGGTTGCGGGTTCGGTCCCTGCCCTTGCTCAGTGGGTTAATGATCCGGCGTTGCCGTGAGCTGTGGTGTAGGTTGCAGATGCGGCTCGGATCCCGAACTGCTGTGGCTCCGTTGTAGGCCTGTGGCTACAGCTCCGATTCGACCCCTAGCCTGGGAACCTCCATATGCCGCGGGAGCGGCCCAAGAAATAGCAAAAAGACAAAAAAAAACCAACAATGTGGAGGGGAGTATAAAGTGGTACATTTGTGGAAGTCAGTTAGAAAGGTACATATACTTTGAACATTTAGTAATTTCTACTAAGAAAATAAACGTGCATATGTGCAAAGATATTATCTACCTACTATCTATCAACCAACCAGCCAGCCAACATCAGTGATGTGTTATACATGTTTCAACAACTGCCTTCAGGAGTTCCCCTTGTGGCTCAGTGGTGTAAGGACCTGTCTCATGAGTATGCAGATTCAACCCTGGCCTGGCTTAGTGGGTTAAAAGGATCCGGCACTGATCAAGCTGCAGCATAGGTCACAGACGCAGGGCTCCGATCCAGTATTGCTGTGGCTGTGTGGTAGGCCACAGCCACAGCTCCAACTCAACCCCTGGCCTGGGAACTTTCATATGCTACAGGTGCGGCTGTGGAAAAATAAAAGGGGGGGAGGGGTCCTGGCCTCAGAGGAGAGACGGCTGATTTGTAGCTGACTTCTATGGTATTACTACTGCCAGTGTGGCCAATTTCAAGCTACTAATGTGACCCCACTCAATGTAAAATTGCAAGGCTAATAATGGCCCTATGAGGTGATACAAACTGGTTCCAGCACACCACTGTCATGATTGTCAAAACATCATTTATACTGAAAAATTGGTCCTACTGTATAGCACAAGGAACTATTATGCCCAGTTACTTGGGATAGACCATAATGGAAGACAATGTAAGAAAGAGAATGTATATGTATGTATGACTGGGTCACTTAGCTGTACAGGAGAAATTGGCACAACATTGTGAATCAATTATACTTAAAAAAAATCTTTAAAAAAAGAAAAATTGGAAATAATTTACACTAATAAAGAATTGGTTAAATAAATCATGATACAACCATAGAGTCAAAACTATACAGTCATTTAGAAATGATGATATGGCTGTATCTTACGGTTTGTAAGACATAAACCTAACATAGGGAGGAACAAGTTTTAAAGTAAACATCATGTAAAGAATGAGTTCATTTGTACACAAAGAAAATTTATGAGTATATACGGACCAAAATTTGAAACGTTAATATGCCTAAATGGGTGGGATTATGGGTATTCTTGCCTTTTCACTTTCTTCTATTATCTGATTTTTTTAAGATTATAATAATAACCAGGAAACAAACAATGCTCATTTCCTTTTGGGAAAGATTAGAGCATAAAAAATATGTACAATACTCAAGAACTGAGAGTATCAGAATATCAAGAGTCATCACGATGTACAACAACTAGTGTGGTCTAGCAATGTGCAGAAGTTTGGGTTCACTGCCATGTTTTACCATGCCACCACTGTGCATTCATAAATACTTTTTACAAAGTGTTTTTATGGTTATCTCAAATACTTACTGTTATTCCATACTTGTCTCTAGTATTATTCTCCTATGAGCTTTAAGGTAAAGTCTAGCCTAGTCCATTAAAACTCCCATTTGGGTACTTATTTTGAGCTGCTATTTGCACAGTCTAAGCAAATAAAAATCATTTTCAGTCATTTAATAAATGAGATTTTTCACAGGTCTAGAGTAAGGTAATCTATATGTTCCAAACAAAAACACATTCTGTCTGAAATAAAAAATGTTAGGTCAGTATGAGTTACTATAGGAGAACACATTATTGCTTTCATTCAGCAAATACTGAACACTCATTATGTGTCATGAAAACAGAAGAACTTTGTAAAAATTTAGTAAAAACCAAAAAACATATAACAGATCATTAATGAACAGAACGATAAACACAGAAAAGGGAACAACTAATTGTCTAAGGGAACAAAGAAAAGCTTCACAAAGGAGGTGACATCCATGTTAAGGTCTGAAAATTTATTAAGAGTTTGCCCAGTAGAGAAGAAAATGGGGGAAGACGTGCCATTCCAAGTAAAAGCAACAATGCAAAAACCCAGAATTATGAAAGATCATCGTTTAGAAACTGAATTCAATGTGGCTAGAGTGGACTAGAAGCAGATTCACCTAGAAGAGATAATGTTGGAGCCAGATTATGAAAGATCCTTGAAAACCATACAAAGGAGTTTGGACATTTCTATTGCAGGCATTTAGGAGCCAGGTTTTAAGAAAAAAAGTAAAAATTAAATTTGTTTTTTAGGAGGACACCTCACTTTCATAACCACGTAATGAGTGAACTGGACTAATTTCTTAAGATAGCTCTTCAAATAATTTAAACAAGCAGTTTTCAAACTGTGCTCAGGTCTCAATCATTTCTACACTTTAAAAAGTGCTTTTGTTTATTTGAGAAAAATGGATGTTTACCGTCGTCTTTTGAAGGGTGACTTTGGCATATCTGCTGTAGGGATCATCTGCTCTCCTGGCCTTACCCACATGATAGGCCCATCATCACTCTGGGACCTACACTGGAGTCGAAGGCTGGAAAGTGTACCCCAGGGCAAAGTCATCTGGAAGTCACAATAAAAAAAAAAAAGTTTATACTATTTAGAAGTTAACCCCTTACATCCAAAAGAAAATTCTAGGAAGTGTATTCTGTGTGTGCATATGAAGAAAAAATGCTGTTATTAGACAGTAATTTATATGTAAAAAAGAATAACTGAAATATACCAATAATTTTCTAAACATTTCTATTCAAAACACTGGATAAAATTTAATTTTAACAGACAACATCAGCTTAAATCTTTTTAATGGAAAATGTCCATTTAGGTAATGATCAGAACTTTAATAATCTGAAAGACACTCACTTTCAGAAATGGTGATTCTTCTAACATATCAAGGAACTCTGGGAAATAATCACCAACTTCTTCATCTACTGCTCCAACAAGACTTATCTGCCGCATAGGACCTGCCCGGTAGGTGCCACAGCAGTATGTCCTGTTGACCTGAGATAAAACGAAAGGGGGGGAGGACTGAAGTATATTATAAGAATTAGGAATAGGGTATTGTTTCCAATGCTGCTATTTCTTCTACATACTAAGAACTCAACAGTCAGTACCTTGGATAAAGTCAATTGTTACAGAAGGGCACTCTAGCACACTGGCAAATACATTGATATATGAGCCATGAACAGAAATTTCAAGGTGCAAGTTAGTCTATGGTTCCAACATCTCAAGGAAATACTGAAAACAGTAAGATACACTTAAACATCTCTGAGAATGATTTTTGAACTTTGTGAACACTTAAAGTCATCTTTATTAGCAAAAAAAATCAGTATATAAACATTTAAATTGACAGAGCAGAAAAAAAAAAGACTATTGTCAAATTAATATTCCACATTCACTTCATACTCCCTAGCCTGAAAACTTTCCCATCAGGCCAGACAACCGAGATGATGGTTATCAAACCCAATCATATAAGATCCTGCACTCTAGGCAGGCTAATCTTTTTCTCTAACCAACTTACGCCAAACTCATTTCTATCTGCAAGACTTTTCTCTTGAATCTGCCCTTCTTAGGATATCCTCTTTTCTGTCAACCTAATCTTATCTTGCAAAGATCAGTTCAAGATTTTTCTTCTAGAAGCCATCCTGATCACTCCTCATAATCTTTCCCTTTTCTGAAGTCTAATGTTACCTGCAAGCACACACACATTTTCTCTGTATTGACTCTCCAGTAAACATAGGGCCTATTCTATACAAATCTGTAGCCCAAAGAATCCTAACATTCAAACAGAATCTACCAATTGATTCAGTACAATAAAAGATGTTATTCTTGGCGTTCCCGTTGTGGCGCAGTGGTTAACGAATCCGACTAGGAACCATGAGGTTGTGGGTTCAGTCCCTGCCCTTGCTCAGTGGGTTAAAGATCCGGCGTTACCGCGAGCTATGGTGTAGGTTGCAGACGTGGCTCGGATCCCGCGTTGCTGTGGCTCTGGCGTAGGCCGGTGGCTACAGCTCCTATTAGACCCCTAGCCTGGGAACCTCCATATGCCGCAGAAGCGGCCCAAAGCAATAGCAAAAAGACAAAAAAAAAAAAAAGATGTTATTCTTCTAGTCATCCCATGTATGTTCTTAACACTCCTACCTCCAATCCAGAACGAATGTTTCTCAAACACAGTCACAGATCTTATGCATACAGATGACTAAACTAAAAATGCTGCATTCTAACAAGGATTTCCTCTTTGAATCAATAACCTAGAATTTTCTACCCTAGTTAAGACACAGATTAAATTGAAAAGCCTAATATATTATTATATTTTTAAGTGGGTCTCCATTGAACATTCAAAAAAAGGTTTTTTTTAAAGACTCAATTGTGGAATTTCTACTGTGGAGCAACAGGATAGGCAGCATTCTCTGGAGCACCAGGACACAGGTTTGATCCCTGGCCCAGCACAGTGGGTTAAGGATCTGGCGTTTCTGCAGCTGTGGCATAGGTCACAACTGTGGCTCGGATCTGATCCCTGGGCCAGAAACTCTAAATGCCACATGGCAGCCAAAAAAGAAAAAAAGAAAAGCATCAACTGTTACTATTTTATTTACTTTTTATTTTATTTTGTATTATTTTTCTTTTTAGGGCCATACCTGTGGCATATGGAGGTTCCCAGGCTAGACGTCAAATTGGAGCTGCAGCTGCTGGCCTACTTCACAGCCACAGCAACATGGGATCTGAGCTGCATCTGCAAACACATCCTCGACCCACTAAGCAAGGCCAGGGATCAAACCCACGTCCCCATGGATGCCAGCTGGGTTCACTAACCACTGAGCCACAATGGGAACTCCAATTGCTACTATTTTAAATTTTGCCTCAATAGAAAGCATAAATAACCATCTAGGATTTCTTACACAGTTCTTTACTAGCAGTTCCTTAACAGCAATTTCAGAAGCATGCCACTGGTTTTGTTTACACAGACAATTTAACATTATCCCACACATACACACACACACACACACACACACACAAAGTCTCAGATCTTGTTATCAAATTGTAGTGATTTCTTAATTCCTTACAAATCTTTCCCCCAAAATCTCCCCGGGTAATCCTTGCACAGTAACCTCTCAGGCCAGAATTACCTTGCATATATTTGTATGAATTACCTTCCACTTGTACCATCATCATGCTGTAAAAGCCAGTGGAGGCAGTCTGAGAAAGAGGATGATTATAGGATAGAGAGATAAGAAAGGTGAAGTAAGAGCTTTTCTAAGCATTATTTTAACCTTTCTAAGCCAAGCACCCTAAAATGACTAAAGCAGATTTACATTAGTACCAGTTCTGGAAACAGTTGTATGCTTTCAAGGCTAATAAAAGAAATATCAGTCTCCTCCAAATACCTCCCCCAACTCTTCCCAATTACCAGAAATGCCTTCCAAAAAAGGCTTTCAAGCTATGTGATAAATTTCCTAAAGACCTGTCACAATTTAAATCTCACATAACTTAACAGGCCAGTCTTAAATACACTGTCACATGGTAGTTTTCATCAACTTACTTGGTGTGCAAGCTTTGAGATTATTGTACAACTCTTTTTCTTTCTTTTTTCTTTTTATAGCTGCACATGCATCATATGGAAGTTCCCAGGCTAGGGGTCAAATTGGAGCTGCAGCTATAGGCCTACATCACAGCCATAGCAACACCAGATCTGAGCTGCATCTGCAATCTATGCTGCAACTTGTCCAACACCAGATCCTTAACCCACTGAGTGAGGCCAGGGATCGAACCCACATCCTCACAGACACTATGTTGGGTTCTTAACCCACTGAGCCACAATGGGAACTCCAAGATTATACATACGACTCTTAATGCATTATTAATTTGAAGGAATTCACATTACTTCAAATTTTGCACACAAAGTGAGACTGATTTAACATCTTTCTACCACAGTATTCCAAGTTTACCTAATTTAAATACCACTAAATCAATAGCACTGAACTTGAGGACAAAGTAAAAATGTAAACACCTAGAATAATTAATATGTGACATGAGTAAATATTAAGCATCCTTCCTTTTTTTGGAAACAAAGAGGAGAAACTATTGAATTTATGTTTGCTGTCGACCATTAAACTATAGCCAAAAAAAAAGTAGTGGTAGTAAAGCTGATTAACAATATCTATCAATTGTATAAAAAATTTTAACAAATGCTAATGTTTGTGATGTATTTCAATAATTAACAGCAAAGTTAGAAGATGGCCAGCATTTACAGCCAGAAATTCAACATGTACCAACTGTGTGACACCACCAAACAAGCAACTAAAATTATCCCCCAGTATCTATTCTACCGTCTTTTTAGCAACAGAACTTCCTGAGCATATAGCCAGTGAGTTAGACTCCTTGGCAGCTAAGTGTGGTCTGTGACTGAGTTCTAGTCAGTGAAATGTGAGCATAAGTTAAATATGCAATTTCTAGATCATGTCTTTTTAAGTACATGGCTAGCTTTCCACTTCCTCTTTCTCTCTTTTGAGGGCCAAGTTCAACCATGCACATGACAACACCAAAGGAAATGGCAAAACTGAAAAGATAGAAAGAAAGTAGAATCCTGGATGACATCATGGAACAAAGCTGCTTACCCTCTGGACTTATCACTTAAGAGAGAAACTTATTTTGTTTAAGCCACTGTATGTGAGATCTCTTTGTTACAATGGTTTAGCCTCCATCTCCTACTCTGGGCTTTTAAAAAAAAAAAACTATTAAAACAACACACCCTAAAGAGAACAATTAAGATGATTAGTGACTTGGAAATCATACAAATTGGAGGAAGAGTGATGAAATTAAAATTATTTCAAAAGTATTTGACTTGAAAAGATAAAAGTGGAGACACAATAATCTTCACATACTTGGAAGCTTATCACAGAAGAGTAAACTTATAACCTTAAATAAAAACGAACAAAAGAGAAAAACAAAGATTGGAGAAATGAGCTATGGCTGGATTATGGAAAGTCTTAAAGACCACATTAAGAATTTGGGAAATCAGGAGTTCCTGTTGTGGCTCAGCAGTAACGAATCTGACTAGTAACCATGAGGACTTGGGTTCAATCCCTGGCCTCACTCAGGAGATTAAGGATCTGGCGTTGCTGTGAGCTGTGGAGTAGGTTGCAGGTGTGCCTTGGATCCCGAATTGCTGTGACTGTGGCCAGCAGCTATAGCTCTGATTTGACCCCTAGCCTGGGAATTTCCATATGCTGCAGGTGCAGCCCAAAAAGCAGGAAAAAAAAAGAATTTGGGAAATCACTAAAAGTTCTAAAGTAGTAAAAGGAAAGGAAAGTTAGCAGATTTGCCTTTGTTTTTTTTGGGGGGGGGGGAGGGCTTGGATGTTTTGCTTTTTGTTTTCTCAAAGGAACACTGAAAGAAAAGAGATTATTAGGTTTTTTTACTATTCCAAATAAGAAACAATAGACTAACCTAATAGCAGTGAAGCTGATTTTAAATTTTTTTTTTGAAAGGATTTGAAAAATATCCACGAGATAAAACTGTCAAGACTTGGGAAAAGACTGGATATGATAGAGAAGAAAAAGGAGTGTCAAGGATGTTTCTCAGGTTCTGCCCTTTGCAATCAAACTGGAGGAGAGGACCAGGTTTGGGTGGGGAGGTGATAGCTTCAGTGTGGGACATGATGAGTTTGAAGTATGTCACAGGCTGAATAATTTGGCTCCCAAAGATATCCAGAACCTGGAGTTCCTATTGTGGCTAGGCAAAAACAACTCTGACTAGTAACCATGAGGATGCAGGTTCCATTCCCTGGCCTCGCTCAGTGGGTTAAGGATCCGGCATTGCCGTGAGCTGTGGTGTAGGTCACAGACTCAGCTCAGATCTGACACTGCTGTGGCTATGGCACAGGCCAGCAGCTACAGCTCTGATTCAACTCCTAACCTGGGAACCTCAATATACCGAGGGTGTGCCCCCCAAAAAAAGAGCGAGAGATCCAAAGATATCCAGAACCTATTACCCAAAACCTGTGACTGTTAACCTTATATGGCAAAAGGACTTTGTAGCTATAAATAAAGGATTTTGAGATGGAGTTATTAACCTGGATTAACCAAGTGCACCCTAAATGTAATCAGTGTCCTTATGACAAGGAAGCAGAAGGAGAGCTGATCACAGAGATGTGAAGGTGATGTGATGATAGAAGCGAGACTGGATTGATATATTTTGAAGACAGAGGAGGAGGCCACAGGCCACGAAATACAGACGGCCAGTAGAGGTAGGGGGAAAAAAAAAAACAACCACACACACACACCACACACAAAGCCCACAAAAAAACACCCCACAAAACAAAAAAAAACCCAAGCACAACACACACACACACACACAAAATAGATTCTCCTTCAGAGCCCTCAGAACTGTAAGAGACTAAATTTGTGTTGTCTTAAGACGCTGTATTTGCGGTAACTGGTAATAGCAGTAACAGAAACTAATACAAAGTACCTCTGAAACATCCAAGTGCATACATCAAGAAGGCAGATGAGCCTGAAATTAGAAGAAATGCGGACTGAGGATATAAACCCCAGTCACTGGCATAACTGGAACTTTAGATTTATAAGAGATGACTGGAGAATAGACAGAGATCAAAGAGCAGAGGTCTCGGAAAACGCCAAACTAAAGAACACAAAAGGGAAAGAAAAGCTGACCAAAAAACAATGTAAGGAGTTGTCAAGTGGTCAGAGAAGTTAAGAAAACTAAGACAGCACAGTATCATGAAAGTCAACCTAAGACCATATTTCAAGAGTTTGGTCAAAATGCTGCTGAGACCCCTAGTAAGATGAAGATGAAAAATACCCATTAGTGACCCTGAGCAAGAGATGTTTCAGAGAAATTATGAGGGCAGAAACCAAATCAGCGTGGAGAGATGAGGAAATGGAGACAGCATGTGTAGACAATTCTTTCAAAAAGTTTGGCTGGAAAGAAAGAATGGTTGTAGTTAGAAGAGGAAATAGGATAAAGGGGGAATTTTTTACACAGAAAGACTGAGAAATCCTCAATGGGCTGTATATATAAGAAAGTATGTGCTGCCCCAGAATCTCATGAAACAGGATGTTATAAAACTTTTGGATTTTTACTAATTGACAAGTAAAAACTAGCATATTAGTATTTTTAATTTCATTTTCTTAGGAATAAAGTTGTGTATCTTTTCAGATAAGAGGACTAAATGGCCATTTGTATTTTTCGGTCAACTGTTCATTTATAATGTTTGCTTATTTTTATACGGTGTTGCTACTATTTCTCTTATCTATTTCTAGAGATAGTTTAGGAAGGTTAATCTTGTCAGTGTTAAAAATTTGTCTTTTGGAGTGCCCGTCATGGTGCAGTGGAAACGAATACAACTGGGAACCATGAGGTCGTGGGTTCAATCCCTGGCCTCGCTCAGTGGGTTAAGGATTGGGCGTTGTTGTGAGTAGTCGTGTAGGTCACAGACGTGGCTCAGATCTGGCGTTGCTGTGGCTGTGGTGTAGGCCGGCGGCTACACCTACAATTGGACCCCTAGCCTGGGAACCTCCATATGCCTTGGGTGTGGCCCTACAAAAACAAACAAAACGAAACAAATTTGTCTTCTGACTTTGTTTACAGTGATTTTTGTTTTGGTTTTAGTCATAGTTAGACATTTGCCACTCCAAAGTTATGAAAATAATTCTTCCATGTTTTCTTATGTTTATGTCTCCATTTTCTACATGTAAGTCTCTGATCTCATTTAGAGTTTATCATGGTATACAGTGCTATGTACACTAAGATAAATTCTAGATACCCAAATGTCCCAATACTACCTTCTCTCTGCCACCCATGATTTGAGATGCTATCATTTTTACATATCAAATATCTAATATGTTTTGGGGTCTATTTCTGGACTTACTTTTCTGTTTCATTGAACAATATTCATAAACTAGTATACAATTATTTAATAATTAAATCTTTAGACCGTATTGGTATCTAATAGGGCACTCCTCCATTATAGCTTTTCTTTTCCAAGTTTCCCTGGATATTCTTGTCTATTTTTTTCATATAAACTTCCAAATCAGGTGACTGTCACAGGAAAAAACAACAACAAAAAAAACAATTATTGGTAGTGTTTTTATTGGGATTATGCTTAATTTATAATTTAGGGGAAATTATTATTTTGATGCTGGTTCTTCTTAACGCAAGAACATACGATATCTTTCCATTTACGTCTTCCTTTTTGTTATGTTTTAATACTAATGCCAAGAGTTTGGTAAAGGTGAAAAGGTGAAGAACACTGCTAGTTAGGAGTTCCCTCATGGCCCAATGGGTTAAGGACCCAGTGTTGCCATTGCTGTGGCACCGGGGGGTCGGGGGGGGGGGGGGGGGGCAGGAACTTCTGCATGCTGCAGATGTAGCCAAAAAAACAAAAAACAAAAACAAAACAAAAAAGACAACTGCTAGTTAAAGGCAGGCTGAACATATGATTTACTCATATTCCTTATCAAAACCCCACTCAAGTGAGAGTAAAATAAAAAGGCTATAAATTCCAGAAGCTCAAAGAGAACAGAAGTAAAAATGATATTAGCTATCAAAACATTTTTAGAAGGTAAAAAATATATAGAGGAATTAGCAGTTTGCAAACTCTGGATACTGAGTACCTGTACAGAAGATATCCAAAAAGCAGGTTTGTGCTACAAAATCACAGAAAGGCTAAGCATCACAGGTGGGGAACAAAGCATGTAACTAAAAACAAAGGAGATGGGTAAAATCTATTTAAAGAGTCAAACCCCTCCATTTACCTTCCATCTCTCCATCCTATACTCTTTCTTAACCCTCTTTTATGAAGAAAGTGAACCAAAGAGACTACACAAAGAAACCAGACACAAGTACGGAAGAGACCCAGTATACTCAAAGAGGGAATTAAAATTCCATATATTTAATTTCATACTTCAGCTCCAAGACTTCTAGCAGATAGGGGTATGTATAAACTACTCTACCTCTCTGGCAAAAATGAGGCAGATTCTTAGCTGTAAAAACTAAAAGCCCCAAAGAAAAGATCTCTAAATGCTGACATTTGGAGCTTTTCTTAAAGTGATATGGCCGGATCTTCTACCCAGTCATCAAAGAATAAGTCCCATTTACGTGTTCACAGAGTTTCTGAACAGTTTTTTACTAACTCATTTAAATATAAACAGCTCACCAGACGTTTGAAGAAAGTATCTCACATAAACAGGAGATTAAAACAAAAAGGAAACTGATGAAACAGAGACAACCCAGGGAATAAAATAAAAATTCAAAACAAGTATAATATCTGAAAGATACTGCACCCATGAGATCAAAACAAGAAGTTATGAAAAAAAAAGAACTCTTAAATTCAAAATATTGCAGCTACAATAGATCAACAGGAGAAAAAGAAGATAATTAAATATCTCCAGAATAAAAATACAAAGAAAATAATAAAAAGACAAAGAAAATAACAAAAAGACAAAGAAAAATTACAGGAAAGGTAAAAAAAATTAGAGGTTCAATCAGAAGGCCTAACATCCAAGTTACAAAAGCCTCAGAAAAAGTGAGATAAGGAAATGAACTAAGAATACAAAAAAATTTACCCTAACAGAAGGCTATGCATTCCCACATTGAAAAAACCCTAAATGTTTAAGAGAGTGAATTAAAAAAAAGACTCACCCCAATGAGATATGAGAAAAATCACAGGGTTGGGGATGGCCTTCAACTATACTGGTGATATTTTATGCCTTGGGCCAGGTGGCAAGAACACAGGTCTTTATTATTATTTTTTCTTTTTATGGCCACCCGCACCAGATGGAAGTTCCCAGACCAGGGGTCGAATCAGAGTCACAGCTGAGTCCCAGTCCCAGCCATGGCAACACCGGATCCATGCCACATCTGGACCTATGCTGTAACTTATGGCAACACCAGATTCCCAACCCACTGAGCAAGGCCAGGGATCAAACCTGTATCCTCACAAAGATGTCAGGCTCTTAACCCATTGAGCTACAAAGGGAATTCCTATTATTCTTTATACCTCTTTATGTCTGAAATATTTCATAAATTAAAAATCAAGAAAAGACCCATCTCAAAGCTTATTCTCAGTCTTCTGAAATTTTGCAAGAAGGAGTTTTGAAAGCTTCCAGAGAGGAAACATGACATCTTGACATTGGATTTCTCAGTAGCAACACTAGAAGTGTAAATAAAGACAGTGGATAATACCTTTATAAATCTGCAGAAAAACGACCTCCAATCTAGAATTCCAAACCTATCTAAACTATCAATCAAATGTAATGGTAGAGACACTTTTCAGACATGTGAGATCTCATTTGAGTCATGGAACTGAGGCAGAACAGTCACAGGATCCCAGAAGAGACTCAGGTAAAAGGCCAACAGAAATCCCAGGATATACATGTACAAGATAGGTGAGATGTATACACATCTTGGGATAGACCTCCAAAAACATTCTTACTGAAACACAGTAATATTACAAAACTGTAAAGATACTAAATGTCCGAAAACAGAATAAATAAATAGTGATGTAGTCACACAACAAAATAACAAATACAGTGATTTAAATAAATGAACTAGAATTATATTATAATTCTCAAAAGCAATGTTGAACCAAAGCAATCTGCAGAATGATACATGCAATATACTATTTGTAGAGTGCTAAATCACACAAAATAGTTACATACATTGTTTATGTATTGATACATGCATAGCAAAAGATTAGAAGATACATGGATATGATAAACCTCAAATACAGAATAAAGATTTAGTTCTGGGGAAGAAAAAATTCTTTTAATAAAAATGAAGAAAACATATAAAGCAGGAATTCACTTAAAATAATGTGCACTTTTCTTTATATGGGAATGGAAGGGGGAAAGATGGTATGGGGGGGAGATCCTAAGCAAATGGGTACAGTTTCAGTTAGGGATGATAAAAAAAAAAATTCTAGAAATGGATAGTGGTGATGGCTGCACAACACTGTGAAAGTACTTAATGCCAATGACTTATTCAACTTAAACTAGTTGAATAGTAAATCATGTTATGTATATTTTTTAACAATGTTTTAAGAGCTCTAAGCAGAATGAGGGATGGAATCCAGAACAAAGGTAGAAGGATTAATTCTGAGAAGGAGTTGGGATAGCTTCTCTACTGTAACAAGAGGGAATGCAGAAAAGATAAAAAGCTTGAATAGTCATCATGAAGGCAAGCAAGTTGACCAAAGAAAAGAAGTAAGTTTCTTACACAATGTTGTGGGCCCACTGGAGGCCTTATAAAACCTTATGAAGAGACAAACCCTGAATAATTATCAATTCAAAACTGATTTTCTAAAACACTTGCACTAGGTAGACATTAGACAAGATTATCTTCAAAAGCCCTTTATGATTCTATGAAATTCTAAGAGGACTGTACCTACTGGTCAAATGAAGGGAGTCTGAATATTAGGTAGATGGCATACAGTTTATTTTTTTTTAATTTTTTTTATTTTTTTTGTCTTTTTACTATTTCTTGGGCCACTCCTGCAGCATATGGAGGTTCCCAGGCTAAGGGTCTAATAGGAGCTGTAGCCACCGGCCTACGACGGAGCCACAGCAACGCGGGATCCGAGCCGCGTCTGCAACTTACACTACAGCTCACGGCAACGCCGGATCCTTAACCCACTGAGCAAGGGCAGGGACTGAACCCGCAACCTCATGGTTCCTAGTCGGATTCGTTAACCACTGCGCCACGACAGGAACTCCAGCATACAGTTTAAAACAGCGTTTCTTAAACTTGCCTGATCATAGGAACTGAATCACCTGGACTATTTATCTCAGGCCTCACTCCAGACCTAACGAATCAGAATTTCCAGGAGAGGAATGTGAGAATTCTAATTATGTCCCTGGAACTAGCAAACCAAGATTATTCTTAGGATCTGGCACGTTTGAGAAACTGGCCTGGAAATGACATTTGAAGCAAAGAACAAATCGAGTTCTACCACCTCACCTAGTGTACTACGGGGGCACAGTGAAGGAAGGAATAAGTATAAGGACGACTGGAAGGAGACTAAAGAACAGAAAAAAGGAAGATTGCTATGGAAGCAAGAAACAATGTCCAACAGGGAAAACTCAGCCTTTAGTAAAATCAGAAGGCAAAGGGGGAGGGGTGAGATTATAGAATAGATTGTACATAGGGGGATAATGCCTATAAGAAAACAGTAGTTAGCTATGCAGCATTAAAATTTTCAAATTTAGGGGAGTTCCCGCCGTGGCGCAGCAGAAACATATCCAACTAGGAATCGTGAGGTTGTGGGTTCGATCCCTGGCCTCGCTCAGTGGGTTAAGGATCTGGCATTGCCATGAGTTGTGGTATAGGTTGCAGAGGCGGCTCATATCTGGCATTGCTGTTACTGTGGCTGTGGTGTAGGCCGGTGGCTACAGCTCTGATTGGACTCCTCGCCTGGGAACCTCCATATGCCGTGGGTGCAGCCCTCAAAACAGACAAAAAGAAAAAAAAGGAAAAAAAAGGAAATTTAATTTTATATTTATGTCTATAAAAGTTTAAACACTTATATTTGATTAAAAACCTAGAAGATAACATCTTTATTCATAATTTCCAAGACTTGGAAGCAACGAACATGTCCTTTAGTAAAGTGAATGGATAAATAAACTGTGGTACATCCAGACAATGAGATACTAAAAAACAATAAGCTATCAAGCTATGAAAAGACATGGAGGAACTTCAAATGTATATTACTAAGTGGAAGAGGCCAATCTGAAAAGGTTACATGTTATATGATTCCAACTATAGGATATTCATTTAAAGTTAAAACTATGGAGACACTAAAAAGATCAGTGGTTGCCAGGCGTAAGGAAAAAAGGGAAGAATTAGGCAGAGCACAGATTTTTGGGGCAGAGAAAATACTCTGTACATTGCCATAATGATAGACACGTATCATTAAACATTAGTCCAAACGCATAGACTGTACAATACCAGAGTGAACTGCAATGTAAACTATGAACTCTGGGTGATCATGATATGTCAGAGTGTTCAGCAACTGTAGTAAATGCATACCACTCTGGTAGGGGATACTGATAATGTGGGAAGCTATGCACAGATGGGGACAGGGAATATATGAGAAATCACTGTACCTTCCTTTCAATTTTACTGTGAACCAAAAACTGCTCTAGAAAAAATAAATTCTTTTTAAAAAATAAAAACTCAGAACACCAAGCCAGAAATACACAATACGGAAAGAAAAAAAAAAAAAAAAAACCCGAGGCAGGAGAGACAGGTGAAGAGATGGGGTAGAAATTATTCCACAGAACTCATGTTCCAGAAAGAAGTCCATTTGAGCTGACCATTTAAAAACAGAAAGGAAAAAGCTAGCCAGCAATCTTCCTAATCTTGTGACCTATGAATAGAAAGACATTCCCACTTTAAAACATACAGTGAAAAATCAGTGTGAGTCAAAATGAGTTTATTACAAGCTGTACTTAGAATGAGAGAAAAGAACCAAACCTACCATTTTTATGCTGTTTTATAAAATCAGCTAACTAAAATATTTATTTCTCCTTTTATATAACACACTGATATGTGGTTCCTTATGAGTTTCTCCGTTATTTACCAACTACAAAGCACTCCATGAGTTCCACTCTTAATCAGTACTATCATTTCACTATAAAATGTTAATTAATCAAAGACGGGGAACACCCAATAAACCCATCTTAAGTCTTGTCACAACACACAATGACATTTGTTAATTTTCTCTGAAATAGTAGACATTATCATTTTATAGCAGTAAAAGTAACAGTTGTGAGAACTTCTATTACCACCTAAAGTTAAAATGAGTATTAATTTAAAGTATTTAAAATTTAAAATATTTCAATATTTTATGTATGGAGAAATTTTTGTTAAAGCATAACTTAAAATATGCACATTTGGGAGTTCCCACTGTGGTGCAACAGATTAAGGACCTGGCATTGTCTCTGTGGCTAAGTAGGTTCTATCCCTGGCCCAGCACAGTGGATTAAAGATTCAGCGTTTGCAATAGCTGAGGCATATAGGTCACAGCTAAGGCTCAGATTCCATCCCTGGCCTGGGAACTCCCATGTGCTGCAAGCGCAGCAAAAACAAAAAGACACCTTTGCCAGATAAAGAGAACAAAATCCTATGACAGTAGACATATTTTAAAACTCAATCCCCTCTCTTCTCCACCACATACCCTTCATCTTCATTATACCCTTCAATTAACAGATGTTATAAAATGAAAATAGTCTCAGATGGTGATATTTAAAACAACTCCCCACTTCATACATATTTTAGTATTTTTTGTTGCTTTTGTTTGAAATTCATGTACAAAACCAAATACTTATAGCCTTACTGATTCTTGGACCAGTAACATAAACGTCATCTGTAAGCTTGTTAGAAATATAGACTCTAAAGCCCCAATCCAGGGTTACAAAATCAAAATCTGCATTTCATATGCACATTAAAATTTGCTAAACCCTCAACTACAGGATTAAAGACAGAGGAAAAAATTCCTCTGAAGATCTGCCACTACTCAACCTTGGGGAAGGTAAACCAAAATGTGACCTTCCTCAGAGTTTTTGCTGTGGCTCAGCAGGTTAGGAACTCTACTGGTATCCGTGAGGATGCAGGTTCCATCCCTAACCTCGCTCTGTGGGTTAAGGATCCAGCATTGTTACAAGCTGCAGCATAGGTCACAGATGCGGCTCAGATCTGGTGCTGCTGCGGCATAGGCCAAGAGCTGCAGCTCCAATTCAACCTGTAGCACAGGAACTTCCATATGCTGCAGATACAGCCATGGGAAGAAAAAAAAAGTGAACTTTCTCATCCATAAAACAAAAGCTTGGAAATGGTCCCCACTTGCTCTAAAATCCTTTTAGTCCATAAAATGACTAGAATAATATTTGAACTTTTAGTCAGTTTATCAGCTGCCACAGGATTTTTATAAGGAGGAAAGCCGAGGATTGCATATTTATTGCAGAACTATTACACTTCAAAGTTGAAAACCATTTCTAAAAGCCAATAATTACAAGATATAACACCTAAGGAAAAAAAATCATAAATTATATTTTAAAATTGTATTTATTTCATTACTTCTAAGGGAGAAATACATTTCTAAAAGACCGTTAATTTTTCTCCATTAACCAACCAAAAGATTCCACAAACTTATTTTTAGTCAAAACTGTTACTTAGCCAATGACTATTTAAAACTTAATTAGACCTAATAATTCTACAGAATTATAAAAATACCATACTGTGTTAATACATAATATGTTAGAAACTCTATAAAGTTATCATGTATTAGCTGTTGAGAGCTAATAAAATTTGAGGATCAGCTTGGTGCTTCAATTGATATTTATCATGAACTTACCTGTTCTGGTGTTAAAACACTTGAGTTTTATAGAATATGAAAAGAAAAAATAACTACCAATATGTACATCCTAGCTTTGCTACTACAATAATTTTAAAAATATAAAAGTAACAGAAGCTATAATCCTCCTTGCACAAAACAAAGCTATATTTTATTTCCTCCAGCTAGAGCAGGAGTTCTAAAGCAGTACTACTCAAACCTTAATGTGCACATGAAATCACCTAAGGGTCTCCTTAAAATGAAGATTGTGATTCAGAAGATCTGGGTAAGGGTCTAGGAGTCTGCATGCCTAGCAAGCTCCCTGGTGCTGCCAAATTTATTCACAGAGCAAGTAGCAAAATTCTTCAAAAATTAAAAAAAAAAAAATTTACAATATTTAGATGGCCATGGTTTGCAAAGTACTGGTCTTGATGTTGGCAATTAAATTCCTAATTGAGTAACCTAACACTTCTCTGTCCTTTTCTTACTTGACCCCCAATAAGGATATGATATCTAAGCACCCCTTCATTCTTAAAACCTTTAAAACCTGTACTGTAACCTTCTATCTCTTTCTTTCTGATCTCTTCCCATGTTCCTCACACATGCAGGTACATCACAGAATTCCATTCTTAGCTTCATCTCTCTTCCATTTCTAATTCTGTCCCTGGATTATCTACATGTTAATGGTCCAACTTCTGCATCTCAGGCTTAGATATGTCCTAGTTTTAGATCCAGATATTCAACTACCTAGTAGACATTTCCAACTGTTAGTCCTCACAAGCACCTACCTCAACATTAAATATCTCAAACTGAACTCATCAACACCTTATACCCTTAGAAGCAAACTTTTTCAACCCTGTATCGATTGTGTGACCAGCACCACCATCCACCTATTTGTCCAAAGCACATTTGAAGACTCTCCTTTTCCCTCACCAACTGCAATTAATCCTGTCTTCTAATTATTTCTCAAATTGCATTCCCTCCTCTCTAGTTTCAGTTTGGACATGGCTCATTTTTTACCTGGTTACTATAGTAACCTAACCAGTCTTCTTGCTTCCAATTTCATTTTCCTCAACTCCCCACTTCACACCACTATGTAATCTTTGTAAACGTAACTTGATAGCACTCCCCTATTAAAATTCACCAACAGGTCCCCATTACCTTTGGGAAATAGTAACTAATTTCTTTTCTGCAGATCATACAAACCTCTTAACAATTTTGATTTTTGTCTGTCTCACTGGTATTAATTCCCACCACTCTTTAAGAGTTAGCATGTACTCCTGCCATGTCAAGCAATAGCAGCTCCCTAAAAGTGCCACATTCTCTAATGCATCCATGTATTTACATAGGATATTATTCCTTTTGTTTAAAATGCCCTTATTACACTAAGTACTAATCTTCTTTCAAGACTCTACTCAAGTATCACAGGCTGCAAATGCCTTTTCTAATCCCTTTAGGTCTGAGTTAGGTAACACTACCAACTGTGCTCCCTCTATCGTAGGGTTTTTCCCTATGCATACCTCTATTCTACTACTTATCAAACTGTATTATAATTGCTGGTGTATTCATCTCTTCCACTAGATTAAGTTCATCAATTAGTCCTTTTTTTTTTTTTCCTTTTCTTTTTAGGGTTCCACCTGTGGCATATGGAGGTTCCCAGGGTAGGGGTCTAACTGGAGCTGCAGCTGCTGGTCTACACAACAGCAATGCAGGAACCAAGCCTCGTCTATGACCTACACCACAGCGCACAGCAACGCCGGATCCTAAACCCACTGAGCAAGGCCTGGGATCGAACCTGCAACCTTATGGTCCCTAGTCGGATTCATTTCTGCTGCGCCACGACGGGAACTCCAATTAGTTATTTTAAGAACAAAATGTACAGTACATGGTAGTTTTTCAATAAATGTTTGCTGAACAAACCACCTTGAAATACAGTCATGAGTAATTACCATTACTATACATTTAAACTATAAACAACTTCAATTAACTGTGACTCTAAAGGTAATAAAAATTCTACTTCACTTTATTAATAGGCTTAACAGAACTTCCTAAGACTTTACAACCAGGGAAGTCCTAAGGTATTCACTTAATTCCCAACAATCTAAAGGTATTTGTGAAAAATATTAGAATAGCTTTCTGAATATTGTGTTAAACGGAGATATTTTAATTTCACTGACTACAATGTTTAGACAAATAAAAATACTACTCTCTCTTCCAGTGAAGAGAGGGACATGGTAAAACAATGCATTTATTGTTCAGGTGACTTAGGCCTGCACACTGACTTCTTCTACTCACTAGCTACACAACTTTGCGTAACAACAAGTATCTCCAAACCTCAGTTTCTTCGATGGAAAATAGATAAAATTGCTTACCTATTCCACAGATTATTTCAAATAGTGAGATATGAATGTGAAAGCATTTCAATAAACCATGAAGTGCTAAACAATTTTAAACTACTGTGTTAGCTTCCATCCCAACATGTGCTAAAGATTTTACAGCCTCAAAATATAGTTTCATGAGCTACTTCAGCCTCCCATGCCCACCCCATGTGTCTCTCCAACGACTGAAAATTCATAAATAAAGTTCCAGGATTACCAGGAGCATAAGACTTACTCAATAGTTCTCAATGTTCTTAATGTGATTGAAGTGATTAACGATATTTAACTTAATAACTTATGTTCTTAAAACATGGTATTTTATAAATCTCAAAGTAAATCTCAAGGTAAGTTGTTGGTACAGTCATTTAAATTTCAGCTCCATTAAAAAATTAATTGGAGGACAAAAATCAGCAGGGAATATTTAGAAATATTTTCTCTTATTAACTATTTAGACTGGGTACTATCTATTGACATATAAGCTTGATCTACTAGAGATTAACTAATATGAAAGTTAAAAAGTCACCATTACAAAACCGAGACTTTTTCCCCCAAGTGTCTGGCTTATTTCTCAGATATGCTTGCTAGACTATCAATCAGAAGAGAAAATTTGCTGCATTTTTCTAAACTAAAAAAGTGATAGAGCACATTAATTCTGCTCTCAGCAATATCTTTCTTTGTTAAATAGGGACTTAGGAGGATTATGGACTATATTAAGAGAACTTAATAGTTTTCAGTCCCTTTTGCAATAATATTTATAAAAATAGGATTCCTTAACCTTCAAAGGGCAAAACTCCTTTAAAAAAAAAAAAAGAAAAAGAAAAAACAAAATCTACTACAAAAGTCAGCACTTCGGTACCTGATTGTGGTAACAAGGCCAAAATCCAAGACGAAGCCCTTTATTGCACATCGTGTTCCAACGTCTTGGGCAGCCCCATCTTGCGACCTCTCCAGATTGGCTGCTCCTGCTCTCTCTACTGTAGAGAGAACTTCAATTAGAGAAATTCTGAAGCTCATAAATCTAAACTGGATACTCCCCTCACTGGAGGCAAGGATGGTAAGAATTACTAAAAAGATTCAAGTTAGAAAAGGTTTCATATAAATCTAAGTGGCTTGAAACCACTATAATGCAGGTGGCTGAGAGTCTTATTATGGAACGGTCTATTTACCTAAGGGAAAAAAAAAATCTTAAGGAAAAGAATGGCAGCAAATTATTAGATAACCTGAAGAAACAGGTTATATAATCATAAATCTCTAAAAAGTGAAACACTCTCCACTAAACCTCTGTAGAATTTATAATACAAACTTACAGCTGACCATTCATGTTCATAATCCTTGAGAAAAGCAAGCAAGAAAAAAACTAGGATATGATATCAACTTTTTATGCCCTAAAATAACTTCGATGAAAAAAATGTTTGGTTAAAAATCACTAGTTAGGAAGGCGAGATTTCCCTGCTGACTTAAGCCTAGCTGCCCAAGCAAGGCTTCAGAAAACGTCTTCACCTACAACAGTGCATAGGCAGAAGGAGCAGAGGCTACGGCGGTCTTCCTAGTGACACTTCCAAGTCACATAAATGCGGTATGTTTCTGGGACAGACTGCCAACAAGTTACTGAAAGAAGAAAAACAAAAACAGCAAAAACCTGACAAACAAGCCAATGCCCTCATGTGTTCTATTATGACATGAAAGCTAAGTCTTAAGTAAAGTTACCTTGAGGCTACTAAATCACATCTTCCGTGCTAACATTACCCAATTTGTGAAAAACTGGACTGGTTTTCAAGCTGGCTTTCCACAAAAACTTGTTCCTCAAAAACTGATATAAAGCATGTATAAAGTATTTCTTAGACAAAGCAAGTAACAAGCCACATCCCAAAGAATTTCAGCAATTAAGATTTTTCAATTAAAAGTATAAATGAACAATTTGAACCACCTTTACCACCATGAATTTTTATTAAATGTATATAATCAAATACACTGGTACATAATCAACTAAATTTCAATAAAATACATTTTTTTTAAAGTGTACTGGTATGTGCTTGCAACAGAATGAGGATAATACTTTTGTAAATACTGTAACCTGTATTTACTAAATAATTTAATAATCATTTTACCTTACCTGAGTGTGAAAATTTGAAATGGTGGTTGTTTCGATATCTTTCTTGCCCAGAATTTCCATTTTCACTGGCGTGTTGGGGAAATTAAAAGCAAAGTAGTCCAAGAAGTCTGGGAGATAAGCGGCCGCTCCATGCACTATTGCTAAAGCATAGTAAGCAGCATTTTTCTCATTTTCACTGAATGTCAAAGCAAGAAATTCCTCAGAAAATCTCTCCATCTCCATTGGAGACAAAAATGAGAGTTCATCCATGTAAGCATGAAGGACAAGAGCACCACCATTGGACTGGTGTTCCTCATGGATAAAGTTGCTAAATTTAGTACCTGTTTTTAAGAAATTTCTACGAATAGAATGTTCCTGGTGAGTCATAAAAGGTGTTTGTACTCCCTGGGGTACCCGATATTCTTGCATGCCCAAATTTAATCGACACAGTTGTTCATCTTTCAGATACCTGAAGGACTCCTTATTAACTCCTGAAGTGCTATTTATTTGTCCTTGGGTGAGGATTTCCTTACTGATGCGGGTCAGGCCAGCACAGACGGTTTGTACTTCCTTATTGTACATTTTAAGGCGTCTTCCTCGCATATCTTCTCGGTGTTTCTTTTTCTTTTTCTTCTTTATTTTCTTCAAGACAAAATCATCGGCTCTCTGGGTTTTACCATTTTCATCTGGTGTTTCTGGCCACGATAATTAAAAAGAAGTTAGTTGCTAGGCCTAGTGTCAATATACAAGCTTCTTAAGGTACTTGATCTCAAATTAAACAGTCTATTCTCAATTTCTCTGATTTTGCCATTATAATTTACATGTTTATAAGATGAATGAGACAAATATCTTAAAATGCAAAAATATTCTGGGTTGAAGATTATGCTAAAAGTAGGTAATGCAAAGGTAAGCATATAACTAAACATGACTTACAATCGAAACTGAAATAAGTTTTTATTTTTTTCCAATAGTTCCACATGTATGGAATACCTGTTCAGAAACCACTGTAAAATCTAAACTGAAGCTCATCCTATTTTGCTGTTTGTCTACAAATTACTGTGATACATACAGCCGAATCAAACAAAGGCAAATTAAGCTGTAAGACATCATTTTGCCTACAAAATTGGCAAGATTTTTTTTGGAGGAGGGGTAGCATTCTTATATACTGTTGCTAGAAATATAAACCTGTACAACCTTCATGAAGGGCAATTTGGTAGCCCCCCTCCAAAGTGAGTACGTACCAAAAAGCCTTGAAAATATTTGTAATTCTTAGACCCATAAATTCTACACCCAAAAAAATAAGGAAAGATACAAAAAGACATCCAAGACGGTGTTATTTGGGGAATCCCCTAAATGACCAACAGGATATTGATGAAACTCTGGTACTTACATACTGGCAAAATACTACATGGCCATTATAAATTGTATTATAGACGGAAAAGAACTGACAAATCATAAGCTTATAAAATGTTTACATGTCACGCTTCCAGAAAGCCTTCTCTAACAACTCTTCTCACCCAATTTGAACAGCTACTCCTACTATGTGCTTCCTTAACACTGTACTTCCCCTAGTACTTCCCCATTACAGCACTTATCAGAGTGTTATTATTTAATTTTCCACCTTTCCTCTAGACTACAAGCAATCTAAAGTCAAACATATATATCTTACCTTTCTTTCCAGAGCAGTTAACACATGCATGATCTGATCTCATTTTTAAAATATTAAATATTGATTCATTCAAACATTTATTAAGTACCTACTACATGCCAACGACACTTCTGAGCACAGAGATAGTGTTGAACAAGACAGACACAATCCCTACTCTCTTGGACGTTAAAATCTAGTTGGACTACAAAGAGAAAGTTCAGTAGGCGACTCTAGATGCTGGGGCTTTGGGAGGTGACATTTAGGCTGAGTCCTAAATAATAAGACCCGCCAAATATGTTTTCTAGGGGAAAATATTCAGAGAGAAGCAAAGGACCTAAAAGAGAAAAAAAAGTATGACTGATCTATATCCATTTTATATATACATAACACAGAAAAATATCTGGAAAAATATTCACCAAAGTATTAATGGTAGTTATCTAAGCTGGTAGGATTATCAATGCCTAGCTTTCTTCTTTATTGCTTATTTTTATTTTCTAATTTCTAAAATAAACATTATTAGTTGTATAATTTTAAATATTTTTTCAATTTTTAAAGGATTATCACATATTGCTAAATCCAAAATAGAATAGCATCTTTATTTACTAGTTGGAAAACAGTTCTAGCAAGGTATCTTTAGGATTAAATATCAGGGTATATAGTCTTGACCAACCTTCAAGCTTGGTGTGATATTTACTGCATAGAATTTATCCACCTAAAAATAGTATTTCTGGGAGTTCCCGTCGTGGCGCAGTGGTTAACGAATCCGACTAGGAATCATGAGGTTGCGGGTTCGGTCCCTGCCCTTGCTCAGTGGGTTAACGATCCGGCATTGCCGTGAGCTGTGGTGTAGGTTGCAGACGCAGCTCGGATCCTGTGTTGCTGTGGCTCTGGCGTAGGCCGGTGGCTACAGCTCCAATTCAACCCCTAGCCTGGGAACCTCCATATGCCGCGGGAGCGGCCCAAGAAATAGCAACAACAACAACAACAACAACAAAAAAAGACAAAAGACAAAAAAATAAATAAATAAATAAAAATAGTATTTCTGATATGATTTAAGTAATTCAGTGTTAAGACAGATACTCCAATTAATTCTATTACTACATCTGGGAAGAACAAGTTCAATAAATTTTCCAGTAAAGAATTTACTTAGCATAGTAAGTAAATATATGTCAAATCACAGTACTCAATACAAAATCACTCCAAATCACCAGATATAATAGCTACAAAACCTTCTAAAGAAAATATTTAAAAGTACAAGTCAAAGACTTTAAAGTGTACAGATACCAAATGATTTTTATTGTTTAATAAATTGCTTTTAAACAAAAGAAAACTCTTCATTTTCAAGTATAATTTAGGATTAAACTAAGATCATCTATCAAAATATAATGTAATTAGACTGTTTAAAGTGGCAAGAGAAAAAACAATCTTTTATTTATAACTAAATCTTTGAGAATTCCTTACAATACTTAGTAATAGCCATTAATATTTCTTATCAAATAAAATTAATCTAAATACTTTTCCCATACATCAAATCAGTAATTTGAGCATTTCTCCCAAGCAACTAAATGTTAATGCAATTAAATATAAAGGTTAAACCAATTTTAAAACAGTCATCTAATTACCCTCTGCTAAATGTTTTGGCAATTTTGCAGGAGAAAAAAGAAAAGAAAGAAAGAAAGAAAAAAAAATACCTCTAAATAGACCCTGTTATTTTAAGCATCAGAGGAGGTATCTGGTATATGCAGAAGATAAATTGTGACCTAGATCTGCCACTGAAGTTAATACCAAGAAGGAGCTACCCTGATTGTAACACATTTTCTATATTACTATCAGCTTACAAATGGTATTTCTATCATGGCCAAATCTCTGCAGATTTTATTCCAAAACTCATTTATTTGAGAACCATTCAATTAATCCAACACAGCCTATCTATCTCAAATAAAACCACCATACAAGGAAATGGACTTTAAATTGATTGTAATTTCATATTTCAACATAAAAGTTTGAAATGTGAAATAAATTTCAATCTCCTCACTAATCCTATTTTTCAAATTTTGATTCTTATCTAAGGCTGGGATAAAGAAAGCTCAGCTTTGTTTACAGATATTTCAGACTAGCTGTATCATACTAGCTAATGAATTTCCATGAATAAAGAAAATTTATTTTTCAATCATTGTGGTGGCAACTAATTGACAATGGCATATATGTACAAAGTTGTTAAAGGTTATTAGAGTAAGATTAGTCATCATTGCTTTAAGAGAATGATACTGGGGTTGTCCTGCCTTGAATTAAAAATGTTATTTAAAAGTCAGTGTTTCTGGGAGCTCCACAGTGGCTCAGTGGTTAACGAATCCAACTAGCATCCATGAGGACACAGGTTTGATCCCTGGCCTTGCTCAGTGGTTAAAGATCTGGTGTTGCTGTGAGCTG
Organism: Phacochoerus africanus; assembly: GCF_016906955.1. Lineage (NCBI taxonomy): Eukaryota > Metazoa > Chordata > Mammalia > Artiodactyla > Suidae > Phacochoerus > Phacochoerus africanus. The sequence goes on along the minus strand of NC_062549.1, from coordinate 107,178,868 downwards.
TGGCGTAGGCCAGCAGCTTGTAGCTCTGATTAGACCCCTAGTCTGGGAACCTCCACAAGCTGCAGTGCAGCCCTAAAAAGCAAAACAATTTTTTTAAATAAATAAAGTCAATGTTTATGCAATAAATGTAACAAATCCGTATGTTTTATACCTTAAGTGTACACAGTGTTATATGTCAATTATGTAGCAATTTTTTTTAAAAAGTCAATGTCTAAAGTCCTCACAATCTCCATTTCTAGTAGAGTGCTTTTAGCTTTCCAGGGAACATATTTAGGGAGTAACATTTTGAGTATTTCCCTATGGTGCAAAAGTTAATGTTTAACTGACATCCATTCTTTAACAGAAAAAGAACTAACATACACTGTATCTGTGATTAAGGACAGCTTTCACATATCAAACTGTGAAATTAAATATAAAGAGAAGTATGTAATTCTACAGAGGAAAAGATACAAATATCTGAGAGACAACCTGCTGGCTGTCTTTAAAAAAAAAAAAAGTCACTGTAAGGAATTCTCGGAGTTCCCAATGTGGCACAGAAGAAACGAATCCGACTAGGAACCACGAGGTTGCAGGTTCGATCAAAAAGACCAAAAAAAAAAAAAAAAGGAATTCTCATTGTGGCTCGCAGGTTACAAACCCAACTAGTATCCATGAGAATGCGGGTTCAATCCCAAGGCCCTGCTCAGTGGGTTAAGAATCTGGTGTTGTGAGCTGTGGTATAGGTCACAGATGCGGCTCGGATCCCACATTGCTGTGGCTGTGGTGTAGACCAGATCTGCAGCTCCGAATCAACCCCTAGCCTCGGAACTTCCATATGCCACAGGAGTAGCACTAGGGGGAAAAAAAAAAGTCGTTGTAACTGTAGATTAATACATGACATTATCAATCCTCATATGTGGTAATACCCTTAATATTAGCAACAATTAAATACTACCATTTAACATCACTACTGAATCCTTCCTTAATGTAAAAAAATTACCTGGCCATATTACAAAACTTAAAAATTCATAATACCATTACTATGCTTGAATTACAGCTCAGACTAAAAAATACATGATAGCCCCAATTCCTAAAAATTATGGTGGATAAGCAAAACAATTATAATTTTTTATATTTTATTAATCATAATAAAAGGTAAAGTTTTATTTTTGAAAGGAAATTCTCTTTGGTCTTATTAAAAGTTCTACTAGCTCCACATAAAAACCAAGGACAAAGAGTTCCCATCATGGCTCAGTGGGTAACGAATCCAACTAGGAACCATGAGCTTGTGGGTTCGATCCCTGGCTTTGTTCAGTGGGTTAACCACCTGGTGTTGCCGTGAGCTGTGGTGTAGGTCGCAGACATGGCTCGAATCCGGTGTTACTGTGGCTCTGGCAGGCGGGCAGCTACAGCTCCAATTATGCTCCAGCCTGGGAACCTCCATATGCCACTGGTGCGGCCCTAGAAGGACAAAAAGACAAAAAGAAAAAACCAAGGACAAAACCAAAAAACTGCAGATTTTGAAGGCCATCATTTTAGTAAATCATTGCATGCTTGTAACACTGTCTTACTTTTCCTGCCACCCCTCTAATTATGTATGGTGCTTAAAAGTGATTGGCGGAGTTCTCATCATGGCTCAGCAGAAATTAATCTGACTAGCATCTTTGAGGACTCAGGTTCAATCCCTGGCCTTGCTCAGTGGGTTAAGAATCCAGCGTTGCCAGGAGTTGTGATGCAGGTCGCAGACTCAGCTTGGATCCCGAGTTGCCATGGCTGTGGTATAGGTTGGCAGCTGCAGCTCCAATTCAACCCATAGCCTAGGAACTTCCATAGGCCTCAGGTGTGGTACTAGAAAGACAAAAAAACAAATAAATAAAAGTGACTGGCTGAATCCCTGTCCTACCACTTCACAGCAGTAACACCTTCACAGTTACTTTGTACCTTGTTTCTCATTGGTAAAATGGGGGGAAATAATACCTCCTCATAAAATCAGTGTAAAACAAAGTATATATTTAGAATAGTCCCAGAACATGACAAATACTCAAGACATGTTAACTAGTGCTATTACTCTAAAATAGTTGAATTGTAGAGGCAGCAGACTGTCCTATTTAAGAGCAGGTGCTTCACACTTAGACCAATTTAGGTTAACGTCCTGACTCTACTGCTAACTAAGGCCTCTGGGCAAGCTCACAAATCTTCTTAAACTTCCATTTTACCATCTAAAATACTATTAATACTAATACTTATCTCACAGAGTTATTGTAAGAATTAAGACAATGAACAGAAGGCCCTTATCACAGCATTTGACACAGAATGAGCCCTCCCTCACCATCTTTATCATTTTCACAATATTTGATAACGTTCCTTGAAATAATTGGCAATAACTCTAGCATATCAAAACTAGAGCTGGAATTTATCATCCTAGAGTACAATGTGGTATACCACAGGAGAATCACATAAAAGGGGGGGGGGATCTCTGAAAGGGAAGAAAACTATTAGTCACCAAGTGTCTGCTAGGGATCATGTTTATTAGCTCATTTTAATCCCCAAACAAACCAGTGAAGTAGATATGGAAATCCTTTCTACAGAGAAGGAAACAGAGCTTGAACCAAGGTATGTTACTTATATTAGGTCACAAAGATGGTAGGTGACAACCTAGATTCAAACTCTTACCTGTATGACTCCACAACTCTTCCAGTACACTATACCATATGCTCTTCCTTTCTGCCTTATCTACTCCTCTGCAACACTCCCCTTAGATGATCAACTAAAATTATCTCATTGTAACTAAGGGACCTGAGGTGGCTTGGAAGAACCTCCAATAAAAGGAACATCAGTATATTCAACAAATATTTTACTTAGTACCCACAACATAATAATTCTGCATAATCGCAAAAAATAACATTATTTAGGTTATGCAAAAACGTCCTTAAAAGCTTTTTTGCCTTTCTCTAGGGTAAGAAAAAAATACTAGTGCCTGAAGGTGTTGTTCTGATAAATGAGATTATTTGATTATTTCAGGTCTCTGCATAATCCCCAAATAATTCCCCACTCCTATCACCAAAAACAATCAGCTGTTTCTGGATTAAAATTCCTGCAAATAGCTTCTTGACATTACAGAAAAGTCCGATTAGTTGTGTAACCTAGGTACACTCTTCCTACGACAGCAGTTGGACAAAGATGAAAACTGTGAGGAGTTCCCATCGTGGCACAGTGGAAATTAGCATTATCATGAGCTGTGGTGTAGGTCACAGATGTGGCTCCGATCTGGCATTGCTATGGCTGTAGCGCAGGCCGGCGGCAACAGCTCTGATTGGACCCCTAGCCTGGGAACCTCCATATGCCATGGGTGTGGCCCTAAAAAGACAGAAAAAAAAAAGTATGTGTATATATATAAATACTACTAAGATCAAAAATTCATTAGCCAAGAAAAACTAAAAAGAAGCATTTACTTATTTTGATGTTTTTTTTTTTTTGAGGAAGTTTGTTCTAGGTTTTTTATGAGTAATAAGAGGGACAGAAAAAAATTAAGATTTCAAAAGACACAAGTTGGAATCCCATTGTGGCTCAGCAGGTTAAGGACTGGACATAGTCTCCATGGGGATTCCTGGCCTCTCTCAGTGGGTTAAGAATCCAGTGTTGCCACAACCTGCCGCACAGGTAGCAAATGTGGCTTGGATCTCGTGTTGCCATGGCAGTGGCGTGGGCCTCAGCTGCAACCTCTAGCCTGGGAGCTTTCATATGCCGCAGGTGTGGCCATAAAAAGAAAAAAAAAAGGCAAAAGTATCTATAATATTTCATCAAGATTCAAACCTGTTGCTTACAAGAAACAAAAAAATATTTTAGTACCTTTTTTTTTTTTAACGGCTACACCCACAGCAAAATGGAAATTCCCTGGCCAGGGACTGAATCTGAGCCACAGCTGCCACCTATGTCACAGTTGCAACAACACTAGATCTGTTAACCCAGTGCACCAGGACAGGGATTGAACCCATGCCTCCAAAGCAACACAAGCCACAGCCAGCGATTCTTAACCCACTGCACCACAGTGTGAACTCCTAACATCTCTTAATTAACAATGCAAATGAGCTTTGTAAAAAGTGAAAAGAGAACTGACCCGTGAGTCAAAAAACAAAACAAAACAAAAACCTGTATTCTAGATTCAGTTCTTTCATACACTAAGGAGAAAATTTGAAGTGCGACACTTCACCTCTTCAAAAATCCTTTACTTTCATTTTATACATGAAGCAGGCTTACCTTAACATCCATAGATTAAATTTTTCTTTCAACTATTTACGAGCAACTTGAAATGTCTAGAATTCAAAATTTATAATTGACTTCTACATGAATCTGGATTGAATACTGTTGGGCTGGTGTGCATGTGTCTTAGCTGAATGATCTATCTCAGGGGTCAGCAAACTTCTATAAAGAGCCAAAGAGTAAGCTTTGCAGGCCATATGGTCTGTCCCATGTAATGTCTATACTGCCGTAGTATGAAAATTCCCACAGACAATACATTTGAATGAGTGGAGTGGTGTCCCAATAAAACTTTATTTCTAGAAAACTTGAATTTCATATGATTCTTACGTGTCATGGGTTTTTCTCCAACCATTTAAAATGTAAAAACCTGTAAATAATTTTAAAAAATGTTTTTAATGTAAAAACTATTCTTAGCTCATTAGTTGTATAAAAATAGGCAATAGAACCAATTTTTGACAAAGGTACAAAAGTAATTCAATGGGGAAAGACTAGTCTTCTTATCAAAAGGTGCTGGAGCAATTGGATATCACAGGCAAAAAAAAAAAAAAAAAAAGAACCTTGACCTAAACCTCACATTATACAAAATTAACTAAAATAAATCAGGTATTCAAATGTAAAAGTTAAAAATTGTAAAATTTTGGGGACACCAACAAGAGAAAATCTTTGGGACCTAGTTTGTAGGACCTTACCCATGACACCAAAAGCATAATCCATGAAACTAAATTAATAAATAGGACCTCAACAAAATTTAAAATGTTTACTCTGTAAAGACTCTGTTAAGAGGATAAAAAAACAAGAGAGTGGGTGAAAATATTTGCAAACCATTATTCTGATAAAGGATATATGTGTGTGTGTAATATATAAAGAATTTTTGACACTTAGTAGTAAAAAAAACCCAAACAATTAGAAAATGGGCAAAAGACATAAAGACATTTTGAGGATATATGGTCAGCAAATGATAGCATGAAAAGATGTCACTAGCCATTGGGGAAATGCAACTTAAGTCCATGATGAGGTATCATTATAGACAAAATAAAAATAGTAACAATGCCAGATACTGACAAGGATGTGGATAAAGTGGATCTCTTATACAGTGTTGGTGGGAATGTAAAATGGTACAGATAATCCAAAAAAGTTTGGCCCTATCTTCCAAAAACAAAAAACCAAAAATACAAACAAAACCAAACATATACCTACCACATGACCCAGCAATCACATTCACTGAGAAATAAAAATTTACGTCCACACAAAAATTTGAATGTGAATGTTCACAGAAGCTTTATCCATAATGTCCAAATTGGAAATAATCAAAATGTTATTTAGAAGGTGACTAGTTGAACTGTGGTATATCCATACCATAGAACACTACTCAGCAGTGAAAAAGAGTGAGCTACTGAGACACACAACTTGAAATGATTTTGAAAACGTAATGAGTGAAAAAAAAATCCCAAAAGATCATATACCATATTATTCCATTTATGTCACATTATCAAAATGACAAAATTATAGAGCTGAAAAATAAACTGATGGTTTCTAGAGGCTAAGGAAGGTGAAAACATGGGATGTTCTAAAACTACAAAGGGATAGCACAAGGGGGATCTTTGTGGTGATGGAATAGTTATCTTGATTGCAGTGGTGGTTAAACTAATCTACAGGTGTTAGGATGGCACAAGTTCCCTGGTGGCACAGCAGGTTAAGGATCCTAAACTGCCACTGCTGTGGCCCAGGTTGTTGCTGTGGCATAGACTGGAACCTTGGCCTGGGAACTTCCGCATGCTGCAGGCATAGCCAAAAAAGAAAAAAAAGGTGACACAAAACTATACACACAACACTGTGTGTAATGTTCTGGTGTTGATATTATACAATAGTTATGTAAGGTGTAACCTTTGGAGGAAATTAGTGAAGGGTAAAGACCTCCCTGTACCAGTTTTGCAATTTCTATGAATATATAATTATCTCAAAATAAAAAGTTAAAATAGTTTCTGAAAATCTGAGGATAAGAGAAGGGAAGACATAGTTCTGTAAGAATCTAGCCACTCTCCATATTAACCTTACAGTTGTTTCAAGGACCAAGCACGATAAAATAACAAAATGCAGTCTTCACAGTGCCTAATGACTGACACTGTTTCAAGAGCTTTCCACATAACGCCTCATTTAATCTACATAACAATCTTATAAAAGAAATTCCAAAACCCCATTTTATTTTAGTTTTTCTCTTTTGCTTTTTAGGGCCATACCTGAGGCATATGGAAGTTCCCAGCCTAAGAGTTGAATCAGAGCTACTGCTGGCCTACACCACAGCCACAGTAATGCCAGACCCGAGCCACATCTGCAACCCTGTACCACAGCTCACAGCAACCCACTAGCGAGGCCAGGAATCAAACCGGAATCCTCATGGATACTAGTCAGATTCCTTTCCGCTGGCCTACAACAGGAACTCCAAAACCCCATTTTATAGACAGGAAAACTGAAACTGAGGGATGTTAATTTGTTCCTGGTCACAAAGGAAGGGGCAGAGTCACAATTTAAACTCAGGTAGACTCCAGAGGTATGTTTACTATTATAACACGTATAAAGATACTCAGTGGAAAAACAAAAGGTATCCATTAAAACAGGTACAAAACCTGAATTAAACAAGGTTAAATCAGTTTTTCTGTAAGATTCTCAGAATTTTTAAAATGTCAGCATGGGTCATGTATCTAGAAGGCTATTGTACACTTTGTTTTTCCCCAATATATCTGGCCAGGCAGGGAACCTTCCCCCCCGGACATGTAATCCAACAGTGTCTCATTTCTAAAGTCAAAATGTTTAAGCCAGACTTATTGTGGTGATCATTTTGTAATACATATAAATATTGTATCATTATTTTATATATTTAAAACTAATCACAATGTTAAATGTCAATTACATGTCAATATTTAGAAAAACCTAAATGTTTAAACATTTTTAAATGGCCTAACTTTTTTTTTTCTGGCCACACATACAGCACCTTGATATAGGATCTCAGTTCGGAGACCAGGGATTGAACTCAGGCCACAGCAGCAGCAGCAGCTGGTAAAAGTGCCGAATCTAACCACTAGATTACATTAGTGAACTCCCTAAATGATCTAATCTTAACCCACTTTCCTTCTTCAGATATTGGCAAACTACAAATGCTTGGAGCTGCACTGCCCAGTGTGGTAGTTGCTAGCCTAAGGAAACTATCATAAATTAATTAGAATGAAATAAAATCAAAAACTCAGTTCCTCAGTCACAGTAGCCACATTTCAAGTATTCAGTATTTATTTCAAGGGCCGAAGATGACTAATAGCTACCATGCTGGACAACACATTTATAGAAAACATTCCCATCACTGGACAAAGTTTTGGCAGCACTGGGTTAATGATTTGTTTTTGTTTTTTAAAGATACAGCTTTTGCAATTCTCAGAGAAAATTGTCATACTGTGAATACATTATTATACATTAATTTGCCACTATCCCCCCTTAAGAGGAGGATAGGTCAAAAATTCCTAATGGGAATGACTACTGCCACCCTGAAGCCACGGCACAGGGAAAGGATAAGGAAAGAAGTGGGGGAAATGAAGAGCAAAAGGAGAAAGCAACATGATGCAGCTTGGGGATGAAGTCTGAACCAGGATTCAGGAGATCTGGGTTCTACTCCCTATTGTGCCAACGAGTCTTTTTTTTTTTAATTTTTTTGGGGGATACGTGTTATTGTGATTAGGTTAGACAAGTGCCTTCACTACTTTAGGCCTCAGTTTTCTCTCTTTTACAATACAAATTTGACTTGGATGATCTCTGAGAGTCCCACTAGCTCTGTACAGTTAAAACACACAAAAACACATATACACATGAAAGAAGGTGAGAAATAAAGGTAAAAACAAAAAGAGAGCAAGGCCACTGCATACTGGTGGTGGAAACAGACACTCGTGTCAGTTTGGCATAAGTGCTATTCCTGAGGAATTTGGGTTTGGATACACCAAAAGAAGAAAGATTTAATTCAATTCAATAAAAGCTTATCACACAATTATTTGCAAGGAACTGCAATATCTGAAAATGGCACCACAAAAAAACTTATTAGCCCTAAGTTAAGAACAAATATGTGGGAGAAATCCAAGACTCACCAAACTTTAGACTGAAAGACAAGTTCACTAACATGCAATAACTGCCCCAGTACTAAGAAACACAGTATTTAAATTCTTGATTAGATAACACTAACAAACTATATAAAATCATATACAAAGTACAAACACAGGGCATAATCAAAATTCTTATTCGCCTTGCCTTTTCTGCTAAAGAGAATGTAAATAAACGCTATAGGTACTAGGAAATAGGAAAACCCAATTTTAGTCAACCTAATTTCTTTGGAACCCACACTCACTTAGATAATTCTTCACTTTCTAGGTTAAATATTCTTGACTCTAGAGAGGATTGCTGGAAATAAATAAACTCTCAATTTGCTGTGCCAGACAGATTAAAATGCAACTACTGAACACTGCCACTTTTCAGAGGTACGGTTGGGCCAATAGTCTAGGATCAAGGAGAGGAAACCTCCCCCACTACTTTTCTGAAAATTAAGATTGCACATGAAGATTAAAAATGATTTTTTTACCTCCAAGTAAAAAAACAACCAAGATAAACTGCATCTGATATCTCACCTTGCAGAACCTAAGAAAACCAGTGAGTCGAGTTGATCTCCGTAAAAATTTAAACTCATTAAAGCCCCAAACCACACTCGTAAATATTTTGGAGCAGAAGAGAGCGAATATTAAAGCTTCCCATCAAGGAAAACGGGAAAAAAGGATTTCAGCGACAAACCTTTACTTTAGACAGGCAGTTTTTAATAACCCACCTACTAATCCCACGCCAAGGACCGCGCGGCGCGGAAAGCCTGGCGAATTTGAAAACAAACGTTGGTAAGGGCTCGGGAGGGGACAAGGGGGTTACTAACTGACAGCTCGGCCTCGAAACGAGGAGCCCCAAGTAGGTCAGACTATGTCAACGGTTTGAAATCCAGGGTCCACCCCAGCAGGCTCAAGGGAGTAGAGCAGCAGGAGGTAAGCAGGGGGGTGGCGTCTTTCAGGGCTAAAGGGGCGGGATATCGCAACAGAGAGAGGAGACCTAGATGGAACTCAAGCTCGGGGCACATCGCCCGCTCTCACCTCTCTTGGGGGCCTTGATTAGAGGCACCCCTCCAGTCCTCTCGCCGTTTTCCTGCTTGTCCTTGTGCTTGAGCTCTCCCGGAACGCAGGAGCTGGGATCACCATCAGAGCCGCGGTGGTGATGGTGCTTGTGCCGCTCCTTGTGGCCCTTATGCTTGGGCCCGGCCGCGCTCACCGTCAGCGGCGAGAAGGTGAAGAGGGCCGAGGTGCCCGGAGCGGGGAGCGGGGCAGCGACAGCGGGCCCGGCGGGTGCCAGCGAAGGTGGCGGTGGAGGCGGCAGGAGCAGAGGCTCAACAGGGCCTGGGACAGTTGGGGCGGCATTCGTTGGCGGCAGCGGCCCGGGATGTTGGCGGCTGCGACGGCGCCGGTGAGGGGGAGCGAGAGGGGGGTCCTGGCTCGGCCGCCCCCGCTTCTCCTGAGACCCCCCACTGCTCGCTCGACGTTGCCGCTTCACTCCCCGTGGCGAGACCCCAGCATGGGGCTTCTCCTTCCCCTCTTTGTCCGGCTCCTCCTGCGCCGCCACCGCCCGTACTACGCGCACTGCTCCGACCTGCGCAGCCATTTCACCCACAAACACACATTTAAATGGCCCGACCGCCCCCCCGTCCGCGTACCGCGCAGGCGCCGCCCGCGCACGGCCCGCTGGGCATTGGAGTCTCTCCCCCACCCTCCACTTCTCGGCCATTCTTCGTCCGGAGCTGAACAAGCCGGAAGCGGCACTTCCCAGCTCTTCTCCGCAGGCCCCGCCGACCCAGCTCTATTGTAAAGCACCCTGGGCCGCGCAGAGCCTCACGGGAGCGGTAGTTCCCCCGCGCCCCCTCCGCGTCGCTGGCTCGGCAAGCGGAGGAGCAGAAAGAGAGCGTGCGCCGAGTCACGCTTCGGGATGCGACGCAACCGCCGCTGGGCGGAGAGTTGCCGCCAACCGCCTTAACGGCCGAAACAATGTTAATGGCTTTCCGAGTCTGTCGGCGCGTTCCCATTATCGTCTCCGTTTGCCCCTTCGTCGTTTAACACAGAGGAGGTGTCTCCATAGTTACTTTTAAATTTCCTCTTCCTTCCATAACCTTTGTGAGGTAAAAGAATCTCCGGCCTTTACCCTTGCACAATCGTTGAGATGCGGAGGAAAGGGGCACTTAGTAATGTGTTCTGAGGGCGATTTTGCTTTGAAATAGAGCGGAACTGCAAATCAGACATTTTTGAACCTCTTCCTAGCCACCGATTGCTATGGTTACAAGTAGAGGCGCGACGAGGCAGGTGCAAGAACTGCTTGAGAGACTGATCAGCGCCGCCCCAGCTCGCGGTCGAGCCCCATCCCAGCTAGTGCTTGGAAGGGTCGAGTCGCTCTCTACAGTTAAGAAAAAATTCTAGATGGAAAAGCGTGTTTAGGAATTTGAGGTTTTTTCAAATCGTTTAAGGTTGCATAAACTTGAGAAGTGTGCCTCCCAGAGAACACTCCAGAAATCGTCACTGCTCCCCAAGGTTTCTGGACAGAAATTTATTTACAATTTCGCCATCGCGTTAGGATTTTTATCTCCTTGATAAAGATATTCGGAAGTAATAGATTACAATAAAGTATTCAGATAAAATCACTGTGGTTTGGTACCTCTAGTGCCTCAAGAAGGATTCAACTCAACGAACACTAAAGTTAGTTTAAAAACAGAAGTTTATTGAGCACCTGTTGTATACATTACACAACAGGTAATATTTCATCCATTGTGTGCCTTCATTGGGATTGCTAATGAAAAATATTGAAGAACAAATACTGTCTTAAGTATTTGATTTTTAGAAAGTTTATAAAAATTTTAAATGAAATCGTTGAGGGGAATTCAGCGGAATGCTTCATTATTACCTGCTAATTTATTTGTTACATAAAATTAGATAAACTTTCTTAACACAGAGCCATATTCACATAGAAAAAAAAATTTAACTAGTAGTACCTCTGATGAGCTGAATATAAATTGTCCAAGTTTATATAGGACTTTTGAGATGAAAAAAAATTGCTATCAAAAGATAGCTACTTTGTTGATTATTCTTCTAGATTTAGTAATTGAATAATTTCACCTAAAACTCATCAGAAATGTAACTGAACTCTTGTTATTTGGTGTATCCACATAAAAGATTGATTACTGGCATTACATACATATTTTATTCTCTTAAATATAACTTCTTTTCTTACTACTCTTATTTCCCACAACATTTAGAAAGATGTATACTCCATTTAGGCAAAAATAACTCCCAGAGAATAGTCGTTGTCACAAGCAGTAATTTTGTACTGTAACCACAAGGTAAGACTTTTCAAAATGCTATTTATAGTCATTTCTGGCAGTATCCGACATTTAATTGAGATCCAATTCTTACAAGTCTTTTAGAGTTTCTATTTAGGTAGAAAAGTAAAGTAAAATAAAATAACTTCCAAAAATGGAAAATAAGTCCATTCTAAAACTTTCTTATACAGCATTCTTTATACATAGCTCAAGTGACAAACTCTTATTTGCACGTTCCCAACCCAATGTAAATGAGATGAAAATGTAAAACTTCTGGCACTTATTTGCATATTGCTTTTCTTTTAAAAACTAACACATTCCATATCTTCATTGTTGGTATTATGAATATAGATCATTTATTTTAGCTAGCAGTATTCTAGTAGTTTTATTTGCAGATTCAGTTCCAGTCTATATTCCAAAGTTGTGTTAAAGATTCCAAGTTGATGGTGGTTTCCTTGGTCCTTTGGGTTTTGAAAAACGATTTGCAAAACCTGGGAACAAAAACAAAATTGAATGAAAAAAGATTTCTTATATAGAATTATCACTTGGATTTTAGAGTGTATTATACATGCAAATACATGGAGTTTTTTCCAAAAGTTTAGACGCATCTTTGATTAAGTTAGTAATAGATTGTAAAGGCATTCTAATAGGTTAATATTTAAATGATAACAATACTAATAACATTTTAAAATTGTAGAACACTTACAAATTTAATAATGGTAATAGATGAAAGGACCCTGGTTATAATAGCCTTTGCTAATTCAGCATGTAATAGGCTTTTTTCCCAAATTTGTTGACATATTATTGACATATGTATGTTCACACGTGACATATATAAGTTTAAGGTGCTACATGTATGTATTGCAAAATGATTACCCCATTAAGGTTAGTTAACACCTCCATCCCCTCACATAATTGCCGTTTAGTGTGTGAGGTGATTACATTTAAGATTCTTCTTTTAACAGCTTTCAAGTATATAATACAGAACTGTTAATTACGTTACCATGCTGTACATTACATCTTCAGAACTTATTCTTCTTATATCTGGAAGTTTGTACCCCTTGACCAACATTTCCCCATTTCCCCCACCTCCCAGCCCCTGGCAACCACCACTGTATTTCTGTGAGCTCAGCTTGTTTAGATTCCACATATAAGTGAGAACATAAAGTATTTGTCTTTCTGTCTGATTTATTTCACTTAGAGTAAGTAATGCCCCCACGGTCCATCCATGTTGTCACAAAAGAAAGACAGGACTTCCTTCTTTTTTGTGAATGAATATATGTGTATATACCTTCATATATAATATTCAAATATTCATATATGTATATATAGAGTCAGCCCTCCCTATCATCAGATTATGCATCTACAATTTCCACATCTGCATATTCCACCAACAGTGGATCAAAAACATTCAAAAAATCCTTCCATAAAGTCTCAAAAGCAAAATTTGAATTTACCACACATCAGCAAATAATTTACATAGCATTTCCATTGTATGGAGTATTATAAGTAATCTAGAGATGATTGAGAGTAATCAGGAAGATGTAGGTAGGTTATATGCAAATACTAAATAAAACATTTTATATAAAGGACTTCAGTATCCTTGTATTTTAGTATCCATGGGAGGGCCTGGAACCAAGTTCCTGTGGGACAGGGGTGACCATAGGAGGATTTTCCACTGCAGTGAAGGGGGTCAGTACCCCTAACCCAGGTGTTGTTCAAGAGTCAACTGTATACATACATCTCTCTCATATCTTCTCTAGCCATTCATCTATCAGTGGACACATAGGTTATTTCCGTGAATTGGCTATTGTAGATAAAGCCAGAATACGGAGTTCTCTTCATGGCTCAGCAGTTCCTGAATCCAACTAGGATCCATGAGGATGGGGGTTCAATCCCTGGTCTCCCTCAGTGGGTTAAGGATCCAGTGTTGCTGTAAGCTGTGGTGTAGGTCGCAGACACTCCTCGGATCCTGCGTTGTTGTGGCTGTGGTGTAGGCCGGTGGCTACAGCTCTAATTCGACCCCTAGCCTGAGAACTTTCATATGCCAAGGGTGCAGCCCTAAAAAGAAAAAAAAAAAAAAAAGCTGCAATGAATGGGAGGTACAAATATTTGTTCTGAGATAATTTCATTTCCTTCAGATATATATATTCAAGAGTGGGATTTTTAGATCATATAATAGTTCTATCTTTAATATTTTGAGGCACTTCCATACCGTTCTCCGTAGCGACTGCCCCAATTTACATTTCCACTACACAAGGGCTCCCTTTCTCCATAGGCTCACCAACGCTTGTCTCTTGTCTTTTTGATAATGGCCATTCTAACATTTGATATGCTATATCATTGTGGTTTTCGGTTTGCATTTCCCTTATGATTACTGACATTAAGCATCTTTTCATGTGCCTGTTGAGCATTTATATGTCTTTTCTGGAAAAATTTCTATCCAATTCCCTCACCCATTTTTTAATCTGTTTTGTTTTGTTTTTGTTTTGTTTTGTTTGTTGTTGTTGTTGTTTTAGTAATATCCTTTATCTGCATCTTTTCATCCACCACTCATTCATAAAACAAACAAAAAAAACCCAGGAAATTTAAATTTCAGAAAAATAAGCACTATTGCTTTAGAAAATTATTGTATTAAATCCAGTTCTACTTCGACCCAGAAAGCCCTCAATTTACTCAGAGATTATATTTGAAAATAAAGAAATAATCCTGAAAACCTAAGTAGTTAATTCTTTTTATTTATCTCTCCCCTCAAATACTCCCCTCCAACCTCCTCACCCACAGAACACACATAGAAGGAGAATCAGGCAATTTTGCATAACCAATGAAGGCTATTTTTGGGTAACTTCAGAATATATGCAGGTTGGTGACATAGGTTCTTTATCACGTTAGCAACATATAACTTTGCTTTTATTTGGTGGAGATATATTTTCAAGGTATTCTTGCATTCAGCAACTTTAAGGGCTCAGATTGAGCAATGAAAGAATCAAAATACAAAGGGAAAACAAAACTCAAAGGTAATTTCATCATCTTATAAAATTGTGGGAATTTAATACCTTATAGAAGTGATGAAAACGACCAGATATTTGTTAAAGCTTCTAGCTCAACGCCTGGCACATAGTAAACTACTCAAGTGTTGCTTAAATCTAAACCACAAAACTATATCAGAACTGGAAGAAAAAGAGATAAGGGAAGAAGAAAAGAGGATAAAACCCAGAAACCCACTAAAATTTAATTTATTAATGGTGATGGTAAAAAAAAAATTGTGGGGGGGGGGAACACAGCCTAATTCATGCACATTTTACTCTTCAGAGTGGTAAGTAAAATAGAAGGAAAAATATTCCAGGTTAAATTGTTTCACACAATAGTTACAAAATCATCCATTAGTCCAGATAGTTTGAATTAACCCAAATAGACTGAGAATAGAAGTAAGAACATAACATGCAAGTACTAAGTATCTGAAATTTGAGGAATACCTATATTGCCCCTTTTTCTTTTTTCTTTTCTTTTTTTTTTTTTTTGTTGTCTCTTTGTCTTTGTTAGGGCCGCCGCACCCTCCACATATGGAGGTTCCCAGGCTAGGGGTCTAATCGCAGCTACAGATGCCGGCCTACACCACAGTCACAGCAACTCGGGATCTGATCCTCGCCTCGTCTGTGACCTAAACCACAGCTCACGACAACACCAGATCCTTAACCCACTGAGTGAGACCAGGGATGCAACACACATCCAACAACCTGGATCCTAGTCAGGTTGGTTAAGCGCTGAGCCACGAAGGGAACTCCAAGTGCTGTTTTTCATGTAGGTAAAATATTCAACTTTGAAGAAACAGCATGGAGGCACCTGTATATTTTATCCTCAGATCATAGGTCATTGTAAAGTTAGATGGGCCATGAGTTTACTCAAATGTTATTTCTCATTGAGAGAAAAGAAGGAAGCAAGAAACATTTGTGTTCCAGAGTTTGGTGCTTTTCTCATAGGTTAAATAATATTTCATTTGAATTTTTTTTTTTTTTTTGCTTTTTAGAGCCACACCTGGGGCATGTGGAGGTTCCCAGGCCAGGGGTCCAAATGGAGCTACAGCTGCTGGCCTACACCACAGCCACAGCAACACAGGATCCGAACCGCATCTGCAACCTCCACCATAGCTCCTGGCAACGCCGAATCCCCAACTCACTGAGCGAGGCCAGGGTTCAAACCCACAACCTCATGGTTCCTAGTCAGATTCACTTCTGCTGTACCAAGACGGGAACTCCTGAATTTTCTAACTAAATGATTTCATAAGAAGAATACCTTGTTTCTAATTATAGCCTTTTAAACTTTAGAGTTAATGTAATCCAAATAAAAATTTTAAAGCCCAAGAAATAGATCCAGAGATTCTAGTTAAATATTTTGCCATAGTAAGATTGGGACCATAACACCAGGTACAGCGGAAATTGCTATCTGTCCACCAAAATTTTTCCTTGCTTCTTCTTCAGGAATAGAATAGTATATGGGAAACTGTATGCCCAGCATTATTTCATTTCCCAGTGTCTTTTACAATTTAGATATAGCACACGTATAAGCTCTCTTCAAGGGAAAGGAATGAGCCAGTGTAATGTTGCCTCTTTCAGGGCAGTCAGTGCCTTTAGATCAGAAGAGGAGGCCACACCTCTTCCACATTTCTCTCTCCTCTTCTTGTCACCTGCAATTTGAATGTGGCAGCAACAATTTTGATTATTCAGATAAGGACGATACCATAGAGCAGCAGTTCCCAGGGACCCCTGGGGATTCCCCAGACCTCTTCAGGGGGATCTGGCTTTTGATTAGTAATCATTTTTAGTAGTAATAGCCTACATTATTTACTGTACTTCTTACAAAAAGTTATAGTATACATATTATTGCTTTAGATAGTGTCATGAATTTGGCATATAGAATAATAGAATGTTTGGAGTTCCCGTCGTGGCTCAGTGGTTAACGAATCCGACTAGGAACCATGAGGTTGTGGGTTCAATCCCTGGCCTTGCTCAGTGGGTTAGGGATCTGGCGTTGCCGTGAGCTGTGGTGTAGGTTGCAGACTCGGCTCGGATCCTGCGTTGCTGTGGCTCTGATGTAGGCCGGCGGCTATAGCTCCGACTCGACCCCTAGCCTGGGAACCTCCGTGTGCCGTGGGAGCAGCCCAAGAAATGGCAAAAAGATGAAAAAAAAAAGAACAATAGAATGTTTAATATAAAATTATCATTTCAATGTATAGCTTATACTTAGGAGCAATTGGGCAAACATTCCTTTAAACGGTCAGAATTGGGCTTCAGCTACCATTGAATGAATTATACAGGATAGCAATACTGCTCTTCTTTTCATCACACTTGTACATTTTTTTTATTACTGTTGAAGTATTGTAACATTTCATTCGGCTTTCACATTCATTTACTACCTGCCAATGTGATCATTTGGTTACCTAGCTTTATTTTCCACATATGCTATGTAATTCAGGCCTATGTAAGGTGTAAGAGGTGGCTGAGGTCAAAAATAAAAATATGGAGTTCCCATCATGGCTCAGCAATTAACAAACCCGACTAGCATCCATGAGGATTCGGGTTCAATCCCTGCCCTTGCTCAGTGGGTTAAGGATCCGACATTGCCGTGAGCTGTGGTATAGGTCGCAGACACAGCTCGGATCCAGCGATGCTGTGCTTGTGGCATAGGCCAGCAGCTTCAGCTCTGATTCAACTCCTAGCCTGAGAACCTCCATATGCCACGGGTTTGGCTCTAAAAATGTAGATAGATAGATAGATAGATAGATAGATAGATAGATAGATAGATAGATGGATGGATGTAAATGGCATGGAAAATAATATAAATATAAGGACTTATACATGCAAACTTAAATCATTTAAAGTTGTATATTTTATACTATACATGAATAATTAAGATAAACATTTTTTAAAACTCTGCTGGGAGGTAACACACATACCAAAATTCAGAAAGGAACTGGAGTTATTTGACGGAACAGGGTCTGCAGGCTTGTTTGGTGGGGAAGAATTACAGACATCTAGAAGTCAAAAGAAAAAAATGTAAGGGAAAGAGTAAAGACTAACTCAGACTACATAACTGTTTAGATTAAACATTTTCTCCAAATTAATTAGTACTTCCATATAAACACATCACTATCAAATGTAACAAAATACAGATGCTTACAAATGGGGTGATACTATAATTTTCTCATTTTTGTGTGCATATTTTTTAAAAAGATTTATTTTCTTTGCAAACATTGTTTGTGTAGTAAACCCAACACTAAAGAAAATCACCAAAGAACTCAGTAAGATCCATTTTATTGTGAATCAACTTTTTCTGGGATTCTCATTTTGGCTTTCAACTTCATCTTTCTTTGCACTCTGACCATTCTTAGTACACTTTTTAATCTTTTACTTTTTTATTAAAGTACAGTTGATTTACAATGTTGTGCCAGCATTCTTTGCACACTTTTAAATCATTTGTTCTTCACATTAGTTCATCCATGACAAGCCTGTGATTTTTTTCAACCATCTTCCATTCCTGGAATATCTTTTTTCACTTCCCAGCCTACTCTTTTTTTTTTCATTATAGATGATGCTACTTAGGCCCAGAATCTCCCCAAATCCTTGTTATGTTGCCTTGTTTTTGTATTTTAGCTACATATAGGTAAACTTAAAAACATATTTCTCAGGAGTTCCTGTTGTGACTCAGCAGTAGCAAACCCGACTAGTATCCATGAGGTTGCAGGTTTAATCCCTGGCCTCACTCAGTGGGTTAAGGATCAGCATTGTCACAAGCTGTGGTGTAGGTCACAGATTCAGCTTGGATCTGGTGTTGTTGTGGCTGTGGTGTAGGCCAGCAGCTGCAGCTCTGATTTGACCCCTAGCCTGGGAACTTCCACATGCCATAGGCACCGCCCTGAAAAGACTATATATATATACATTATATATATAGTACATATATATGTATGTAGTTCTATTCCCAGCACCTTAATATATTCATGCATCAGTTTCTGCCCAATTTTGAAAACAATCCAGTGAAACATGATCCATATTTTGCACAAGCACTGTGTAGTCGGAAAAAAAAAAAAGATAATTTCAGGTTTGTATAAACTTTCTAAGAAACAGTACATAATTAGGGAGAAATGATTAAATATTCACATTTTTTTTTGGTTCATTCACAGAATGTAGTGTAAGGACTGCATATGTGTTTTGTGCACCAATACCCAATACTAAGATTCTAGAAACATCGCCCCATTCTCAGAGCTACTTGAGTATGAGTCACTAGAGTAGACCATGCATTTCAATCAGATTCAATTAAAATATGTATTTTATTGAAAACCTACTATGTGTCAAGCATTGGCCCAGGCACTGACAATAGGGACATAATAAGTAGGTGAAGGTGAGAAAGTTGGGGGATAGCAGTCATCGCTAAAGTGCGTATGAGCTGAGAACTATATACATCCTTCAGGAAGAAAGCAATTGTTCCAAAAGAGAATATTGGTTTTTTACAACTGGAGACTAAGATTTCGCATATACATTCAGTGAACTATTATTCTGAATATTTGGGTTGTCATCAATATTTTTATGCTGCCTACTCAGCATTAATTCCTTCTTCTGATAAAAGAACTTGAATTGGGAGCTCCTGTCGTGGCTCAGTGGTTAACGAGTCTGACTAGCATCCATAAGGATATGGGTTTGATCCCTAGCCTTGCTCAGTGGGTTAAGGATCCGGTGTTGCCATGAACTATGGTATAGGTCACAGATGCAGCTCGGATCCTGCATTGCTGTGGCTGCGGCGTAGGCCGGCAGCTACCGCTCTGATTTGACCCCTAGCCTGGGAACCTCTGTATGCCATGAGTGTGGCCCTAAAAAGCAAAAACAAAACAAACCAAACAAACAAACAAACAAAAAACTTGGAGTTTCCTTTAAGAAATCACCCCTCTCCAGTTTTCAGCTTTCATACTTAGGGTGAAGCTGATTCCACCCTTAGGTCAAGGAACTGACCAGTGACTGGAGCTGTCAGTTGGTACTTTGCCATGGTCACACCAGTTATTTAGGCCTGACCTCATTCCTTATTGGTCAATGTCCACATGTAACAATTGTTAAAAATAAGGTGTAACACTGTCCTCTTCATCAGAGCATTGACTACTCTGGCAATAATTGGTTTAGGGGTTTAGCCAAAACAGTCAGGCCCAATCAACACGAGGCATCAGGCTGTTGCTTGAGCAACCAGGAAAGAGCTCATTTTTTTTTTTTCATCATAAGCTTAAAATTACATGATAACATCCTGCCTATGACTGAGCTAACACGGAGTGAAACAACATTGGGAGATACATAATGAGAGATTAGGCCCTAATTACATCGTCTGAACTCTTGGTCACAGGCCAGCAAATTTTTCTGCTTACACTAGTTTAAGTTGGGCTTTCTGTCACTTGGCATTGAAGGATTTCTCAGCAATTAAAGTTTCCCACTAAAAATAGGCATCAGGCATGATAGTTGACAGCTTCAACCAGCAGCCAGAAGGATCTTTTCAAAAAACAGATCCCGTAACATCTCACGCCCATAAGGCTCTAACTACCTCTCCCTCATCTCTCTCATCTTTCAGACACAGCTTACCCCTTTCTCCCCTTAGTACCCTGCAGCTATGACTTCCTTTGAGTTCCAACAACACACCAAATTCACACTATTCTTTTTTTTTTTTTGTCTTTTTTGTTGTTGTGGTTGTTGTTGTTGTTGCTATTTCTTGGGCCGCTCCCGCGGCATATGGAGGTTCCCAGGCTAGGGGTCGAATCGGAGCTGCAGCCACCGGCCTACGCCAGAGCCACAGCAACGCGGGATCCGAGCTGCGTCTGCAACCTACACCACAGCTCACGGCAACGCCAGATCGTTAACCCACTGAGCAAGGCCGGGGACCGAACCCACAACCTCATGGTTCCTAGTCGGATTCGTTAACCACTGCGCCACCACGGGAACTCCCAAATTCACACTATTCTGTTCACCATCAGGTACCCAGTGCCTTGCATAATGTCTGGCACATAGTAGGCACTCAACAAATATTCAGCACATAAGTGAAAGAAAGAAAGAGGCAGACATCAGGTTTGGATGCTAACTTAAAACAACGAGTGAAGAATCCTAATTTTGTTCAAAGTAGGACTGATAAGAGATCCAGGCTAAAGGGACAATATATAGAATTTAGGAGTCCGGGACCTTCTAGAAGGGAAAGAGAACACACATGCAAGCAAAGGCAGATAAGTATAAAACTTCAGGATCAGCTTTAGAGGCTGGATTTTGTTCTTCATTTAAGCACCAAAGACCAGAGGATGAAGGCAGCTGAGAAACAGAAATTAGCCTAAATCTACAGAATGACCTGGGAGCTCTTACTAGAAATAAGGCTAGAGTCTCAAAGATTCAGACTCGAATCTATGTCAACCTAAATTTACCTGAAATTTCTGTATCTTTGGTATCCCCGAGACAAGATTGGAGCTACAGAAAGAAAGTTTTTTATTTTGTTTTCTGCTTTTTTTAGAGAACTAAAACTAGGTATTTCATAAACTAAGCTGATAAAAATCAGTCTCTGGCTGGCTAGTCACAGTCACTCATTTCTTTGCTTTTAGCTGTTTTATTTCTTATGTTTTGTACTATGATTTCCTCTTGAAATGTTTAAATTCGCTTTTGAGTGACTTTAGAGGAAAGAGTGTATTTTCCAATCATGCTTTAGCCCACTGTAGGTGAGAAATCAGTTCACTTTAGAGATCAAGTGCAGTGGCAATGAAAGTGGACTAGCACAAGTTTATGGATAGGGAGATAGAGTGAAAACTCAAAAGAAAAGCATACGATTCAATTGTAATCCTATAAACCTTCTTACTTAGATAGTATTGTAAATCAAGTTTTCTCAGCGCTCTTTCTCCCTCCCTACAATACCAGGAGAATACCAAGTATCTATTTGGTCCTTGATGATTAACCCAGGAGCTCAAGTTTATAAAAAATATATCACCATGTTTTATATTGTGTAATTGTAAATAGGATTTCTGAGATAATCAGTTTCCCACAGTTTCAGGAGTTGAGTTTTGTTTTCTGTGCAATATAGGAAAAACAGTAAGCAACAGACTTTTATTGCTAATAATACTTGGTAAAAATGGAAATGTGTCAATATTTGGCTTATTTCATTAAACCAACACATTGGTTTCACAATATGCTTCGCCGTGACTACTTTCAAAGAAAATACATCTGAGGTTAGGCTGCTGGGAATTTTAAATAATACACTTGTATGACAGCATCTTAGAATGGGTAGGAAGTGCCACATATCATGTGATTATTCCTGTCTATCAAACAAACTTTCCTTCCCCTTACTCCCTACTGAATATTAGCATTGTGGAGCCTAGCACAGTGTAAAGCTTGGGGGTGACTGTTCTGATACATAGGACCCTAGTGAGGCTCTGTTTAGAAATGAGAGTGTTAATTTTTTTCAGAGTGGTTATATAAGGAAAAATTACATAATTGTGGAAGTGGCGTGGTATTTTCTTTTTAGGGCCGCACCTGCAGCATATGGAAGTTCCCAGACTAAGGGTTTAATTGGAGCCGCAGCTGCCAGTCTGTGCCAGAGCCACAGCAATGACAGATCTGAGCTGCATCTGCAACCTACACCACAGCTCATGGCAATGCCAGATCCTTAACCCACCGAGCAAGGCCAGGGATCGAACTCATATCCTCATGGATACTAGTCAGAATCATTTCCGCTAAGCCACAA
This sequence comes from Phacochoerus africanus, assembly GCF_016906955.1. Lineage (NCBI taxonomy): Eukaryota > Metazoa > Chordata > Mammalia > Artiodactyla > Suidae > Phacochoerus > Phacochoerus africanus. The sequence continues at coordinate 107,156,460 of NC_062549.1, read as the reverse complement.
TGGGAACCCTTATATTCTAAAAACAAGTGAAAAAGGAGTTCCCTGATGGCTCAGCAGGTTAAGGATCTGGCATTGTCACTGCTGCGGCTTGGGTTACTGCTGTGGCATGGGTTCAATCCCTGGCCCGGGACTTCTGCATGCCAGAGGTGCCACCAAAAACAAACAAACCAACAAAAACAAGTGAAAATAAGTAAAAGAAACTTACTCTTTTTCATGTTTCGCAAAATTTTCAAACTCTACAAAAACGAAGAAAAGGAATAAGTTAGTTTTTTTCCCTGTGAAATCCAAACTAATCAACTCGAGATATGGACTTCAGTCAAAAGGATTCCTTGCTTTCAAAATGACTATCCAAATGCACAAAATTATTCTTCTATCTTTCCATTCGAATTTTTTCAATTCAGTGCAAAGTCTCCACTTGACTTCATCTTGCTATTTTCCCCACCCATATCAGAATCATACTGTGTATTTAGAAATAGTGCTATGTTGTCTCAGGGGGAAAGATGGAGTTCCTATGTCTCTTCTTTATGAGGAACCATTCCAGGGCCCACAAGGGTTCCTGAAGATAGCTATGATACAGTGCCGTTCCTATGTTAGCCAAAAAAATTTGCCGGTCATTTTCTGTACTCAGTTTCCTGAGGTTCACGCCTCCTGTGAACCACGTTACTCTCTGCTCCCTCCTTTCAGCAAACCCAGGTCTTCTGCCTCCTTTAGGATAGAGGCGCTAACTTAGCTCTTCCAGGAACCTGCCCAGATTGATCCTTTTCTTCACATTTCCTCAGGATGTACATTTTCAATGGGTTTCATGGTAATTTTATTTTTTATAATTTTCATGTTGTTTCTCATACAGGTGTTCTAGTCGAAGAAATTAACTGTACTCTTTTCAAGGGCATGTCTATGTCCTTTATGACATTTCTGTTTTCCTAACTACTTAACAGAAAGGTGATTTTCTATATAATAGATACTTCATAAATTATTTTTTTGAAATATTTTATTTAGATTTTTAAATATAGATTATTTATCATTCAGAATATCCTAGTAAAAATGTTCCCATCCTTGTTCTCCATCTATCTAGTTTCTAACCCTCCCCCTGCAGGTAACCATTGTCCTTAGTTTTTTATGTATCTTTCCAGAGTTACTCAGGAATATATAATATAATATAGGTCCTAGTTTTACCCTTTTAAACAAAAGTTAAGAAAATATATAAAAACATATTGAGAGAGTCCTCATTCTTTTTTTAGCCGTATACAATTCCACTGTTTCATACGCCATGATTTATGGTTTATTTAATCTGTTCCAATTGTCTGCCCTTATAAATGAAGACTTAACAAATAACCAAGTATATGTTGCTGTAAGCAAGTGTATTTGTAGGATAAACTCCTAGAAGTGGAATTGTCAGGTCCAAAGATATTTGCATTTGTAATTTTGATGATATTGCTAACTTGTCCTCTGTGGAAGTTAAACTACTTGACGTTCCCACCAACAGTGCAAGAGTGTGCTTATTTTCCCATCGCCTGCATAAGAGAGAGTGGTCAGAGTGGAACATGCCATTCTGAAACATGAAAAACAGTGTGTCACTGGGGTTTTAATTTGTATGTCTCTTACTCTGGTGGGGCTCAACACATCAAAGGTTTAAAGGGCAGATCATGAACGTTTACTTATCTTTGAACTATCAGATCCTGTATTTTTGCTCGCTTTTCTTTTAAGATTATTATTTTCTATGAATTTCTAAGAGCTCTTTATATATTAAAGAAATATGAAGTATTAAAGAAATAAAGGAGTTTCCACTGTGGTACAACAGGTTAAGGATCCAGCATTGCCACAGCTATGGTATAGGTAGCTGTGTGGCTTGGATTTGATCCCTAGCCCTGAAACTTCCATATGCCATAGGTGTGGGCCAAAAAAAAAAAAAAAAAAGAAAGAAATATAGTCCTTTGACTGTGATGCCAATGTAGATTTCTTTTTTTCCCAATTTGTTTTTTATCTTTTGATTTTCAAGGTTTTTTTTGTTTTTGTTTTTTTGTTTTGTTTTGGTTTGTTTTTTTTGCTTTGTTTTGCCATGCAGAAATTTTGCTTTATTTAGCTGAACTTGTAAATCTCTCTTCCTATGGCTTCTGGATTTTGAGTCATAGTTATAAAGGTCATTCCTACTCCCAGGTTGTAAAATAATCTTTCCAAGTTTTTTTTTTTTTTTTTAGTATTTTGATGGGTTAGTTTTTTGTTTGTTTCTAGTTTTTTAAAATATTTAAATATTTTCTCCATCTAGAATATATCCTGGATATATTCTATTTTTTTTCCCTCTAGGTGGTTTCCAGTTCATCAACAACAACGATGAAAACATCCACCTTTATTCACTATTTGAAAGGCTCCCTTCATCATATACTAAATTCCTATATATATTTGGATCTGGATCTACTTCTGAACTTTTCTTTCTGCTCTGTTGGTAGGAGTTTCTTTTCATACACCAATATCATGCCATTTTAACTACTGAGGCTTCACAGTATTTTAACATCTGGTAAGGCCATCCTCCTTTCATTGCTTTTACTCTTTTTCTGTTTGGCTGTTTACTGGCCTTTTTTTTCCCCGGCTGTGCCTGTGGCATGCAGAAGTTCCCAAGCCAGGGATCAAACCTGTGCCATAGCAGTAACAATGCCAGGTCACACGAGGCCACCAGCAAACTCCTTGGCTATTCTTGTTCTTTTTTTCCTGCATCTGAACTTTAGAATCCGTTTGTCTAGTTTCAGGAGGAAAGAGTTTATCATCTTATTGAGCATGCTTTATGATTTTTTTTTATTTTTAGTTTCCCTCCATTAATTTTGATTGTTGTGAGGTCAACAATCAATATGGTGAAGATACTTAGTCTAATTTTTCATCTTAATGCTGGCAGCCCTGGGGATGCTTTAAATAATGAAAAGCCTCTGGCATGTTTCCATAAACCCCTATCTCTTTACCTTACTCCTTGTGAAACTTTTTCCAGGAGTCTTCAGTGTCTGTTTTGAAGATGTTGAATTTTCCGTGGTATTAGAACAGCTCGTAGAATAAGTCTCTATAGATTTAGCCTGCATACCTTAAAAAAAAAGGGGGAGGTTGTTGCTTTCAGATTGTATATAGGTATATATTCAGTAATTCTTAGCTTGACTTTTTATGCATTATTTTTACAATATATTATGCGTTTTTAAAATGTATTATTTTAATCTTATTTAATCATTCTTTGTACCTTTTCCATCTAGGTCCTACTTTATTGTTCACCTTTTAACAGTCTCATTTTCTATAACTTTTTTGAAAGAGAGCACTGCCACTTACAATCCTCATCAGCAACAATGAAGGACTCTAAGGTTCTTTCTGGCAGTGGAGGTGGTGGAGAAGAAGAACGATCTTGGTATAGATCTATGAAAAGAAGAGAGTATACAACAAAGCAAAAAAAAAATCATCAATGAAAAGTCACAAGTCAAGATCAACTTTTTGGTTTTGTACAACTCTTCCAATTTTTCAATGTTAATCCACAACAACCCCCCGAAAATATTATCTGAACAATGATTTGGAGCCTCAAGAACTCAGTTATCCTAGCTTTTCACTCAATGGTGTTATGCTCCATCACAAACTTGTTGTTCACTTAACGAAAGTATTCTTCCAAAGAAATTGAACCTGAGGAGTTCCCATCGTGGCGCAGTGGTTAACGAATCCGACTAGGAACCATGAGGTTGCGGGTTCAGTCCCTGCCCTTGCTCAGTGGGTTAACGATCTGGCATTGCCGTGAGCTGTGGTGTAGGTTGCAGACGCGGCTCGGATCCCGAGTTGCTATGGCTCTGGCGTAGGCCGGTGGCTACAGCTCCGATTGGACCCCTAGCCTGGGAACCTCCATATGCCGTGGGAGCGGCCCAAGAAATAGCAAAAAGACGAAAAAAAAAAAAAGAAATTGAACCTGAATTTAGTCAAAATCCTAGTTCTTACTACAATTTTACAGAGAATCCTGAAGCTAGAGGAACATGTTAAATAAAACCATGAGGATGCAAACAGCCAAATCCAGAATGTTAGCCTTCTTAAGGACAAAGGGCCCATTATCGCCAACAAGTAAATGACATGATAAATATAAAAAGGACAACTGGGAGTTTCCGATGTGGCGCAGTGGTTAACGAATCCGACTAGGAACCATGAGGTTGTGGGTTCCATCCCTGGCCTTGCTCAGTGGGTTAAGGATCTGGCGTCGCCGTGAGCTGTGATGTAGGTTGCAGACGTGGCTCAGATCCCTCGTTGCTGTGGCTGTGGTGTAGGCTGGTGGCTACGGCTCCAATTTCGACGCCTAGCCTGGGAACCTCCATATGCCGCAGGAGCGACCCAAGAAATGGCAAAAAAGACAAAAAATTTAAAAAAAAATAAAATAAAAAGGAGAACTGTTACAAACTTTAAAAGGGTTAAGAAACATATAAACCAAATACAAAGGGTAGACTTTGTTGGAATCCAGCTTCAAATAAGCAAACTGTGAAAAGGTGTTTGAAACAATTTGAGAAAACTGGACACTTTGGATATTGGATAATACTAAGGAATTATTACTGATTTTATTAGTGTGATTAATGCCATTACGGTAGGTTTAAACTGTGTGTTTGAAATTTTCTACAATAAAGGATTTTAAATAATGGAGCTATTTTCCTACATTGTAAATCCTAAAGACACAAATGGTATTCTATTGACAGAGGCTTCTTTTTTTTCTTTTAGCTTTTTTTAAAAATTATTACTCAAATGAATTTATCACCTCTGTAGTTATATAATAATCATAACAATCCAATTTCTCAGGATTTCCATCCCATAACCCAAGAACATCCCCCCACCCCCCCAAACTGTCTCCTCCGGAGACCATAAGTTTTTCAATGTCTGTGAGTCAACATCTATTCTGCAAAGAAGTTCAGTCCGTCCATTTTTCAAATTCCACATGTCAGTGAAAGCATTTGATGTTGCTATCTCATTGTATGGCTGACTTCACTTAGCATGGTAATTTCTAGGTCCACCCATGTTGCTAAAAATGCTGGTATTTCGTTCATTTTAACGGCTGAGTAATATTCCATTGTGTATATGTACCACATCTTCTTGATCCACTCCTTGACAGAGGCTTCTTATTACACAGTGCCAAGTATGATTATATACTTTACTAATGCCTTTTGAAAATGAATATGTGGTTAACTGCTAGAGTCTTATCTACTTTTGGTCATTGGGCTTTTTTAGGTCTTAGGACTTATCTATAAAGCAAGTTCTCTTGTTTATTCCTTAAATGCTGGGTAATATGCAAAAGTAAACTACAAACATTTCTAACACTTAATACAATAACTGGCAGATAGTAGGCATTTAATAAATACTTGATAACTACTTGCAAGTAGCTTATTATCTTCCGATTTGCTTTTAGGAAATATTATGAAAACGATAACTTTCAGGGAATGATAATCCTGCCAAATACCTTCCTAAAATACCGTTTTCTTAATATTCTCCCAATGAAGACCCTACAGTACTTATTACTGAATTAAATCTAAAATTTTCTGCCTAGTTTGTGTGTGATAAAATACATAATGCCATTAATGACATTTAGTACGTTCACAATTATGGGCCATCATTGCTCTCTGATTCCAAAATATTTTAGTCATCTTGAAAAGAAACTCCACACTCATTTAGCAGTCACTCTCCATTCCTCCCAGATAAGACTGGCAACCACAAATCTGCTCCCTCTATATATGTTTTCCTGTTCTGGATATCTCATCTCCCTAGCTTTTAAGTCCTTCAGAATCTTCCCACATTTTAGCTATCCAAATTTATTTTCCATAGTCCCTAAAAGAGAAGCTCTATTGCAATTAAATTAACCTACTTACCAATTCTCTGTACCCATCGTGCTTATATTTATCTCTTGGTCTCTGCTCCTGGAATTCCCTCTATCTATATTCTTAAATTTATTTCTGCTACTCAGTGAAGCCTTTGCCATCCACTCCAATGCTACCTTCCTTTTTTTCCAAATTCCTGGCAATTATAGTCAGTGCCACATAGACTATCACTTAATGGTTCCAAGTGAGTATTAATTTTGTCTACCCAATTTGAATACATATGTAAGTATTAGGCAGTGCCCTTTCTCATATATCTTGCCCATTCTAACATCACACAAGGCACACAGAACTTGCTTAGGAAATATTTATTTTATAATTACCTAATAACATTTTTTAAAAGAAAAATAACCTAATAAAAGTTATGATAGGTAACATTTAATGAGAGCTTATTATCTGACAACCACTGTCCACTGTGCTAAAAATAAAAGCTTTATATGCATTATCTCAATCCCCACAAAAATCCTCTTAGAAGGAAAATTCTATTATTCTCATTTTACAAATGAGAAAAATCGATAAAGTATATAATTTAACCAAGGCCATACATTTTAATAACTACTGATAGTCTAGGGATTTGAATTAAAGTCTACCTTACTCCAGAGATCATGCTTTTCTTTCTTTTCTTTTTTAAATGGCCGCCCCTGTGGCATATGGAGGTTCCCAGGCCAGAGACTGAATCCAAGCTGCAGTTGTATCAACCCCAGATTCTTTAACCCACTATGCTGGGCTGAGGATGGAGCCCACGCCTCTACAGCAACCCAAACACCTGCAGTCAGATTCTTAATCCACTGTGCCACAGCGGGAACTCCAAAGCCCATGCTTTTTAACCTCCATGTTATACTACCTATGTATTTGAATAATATGTTAATATGAATAAATATGCTAAGGGCAGGCAACTGCTACCTGTTACAGTGTATATAAAGCACCTATCAGTGCTCAATAAATATTTGCTGTTGATGTTGTTATTCAATGTCTAAAATAACAGAAAAGGACTGGAGAAGCAATGGCAAATTAAGTGGGAGTTCCCGTTGTGGCACAGCAGTTAACAAACCTGACTAGTATCCATGAGGACGCAGGTTCACTCCTTGGCCTTGCTCAGTGGGATAAGGATCCAGCGTTGCCGTGAGCTGTGGTGTAGGTCGCAGACACGGCTTGGATCCCATGTTGCTGTGGCTGTGCCGTAGGCTAGCAGCTTCAGTTCTGATTCGACCCCTAGCCTGGGAACCTCCATATACCGTGGGTGTGACCCTAAAAATCCAAAAGAAAAATAAGAAAAGCCCGGAGTTCCCAAAGCGGCTCAGTGGAAACAAATCTGACTAGGAACCATGAAGTTTCGGATTGGATCCCGGGCCTCGATCCGGCATTGCCGTGAGCTGTGGTGTAGGTTGCAGATGCGGCTCGGATCTGGAGTTGCTGTGGCTCTGGTACAGGCAGGTGGCTACAGCTCCGATTAGACCCCTAGCCTGGGAACCTCCTTATGCCGCAGGTACGGCCCTAAAAAGACAGAAGACAAAAAGAAAAAAAGAAAAGAAAAAGAAAAAGAAAAAAGAAAAGACCTAAGTAGCCAGAAATAATTTTTTAGAATCGACAATGATAAAACCAATAAAATGTAACTGCTGCAAAGCTTTAAGAGATTGTATCATTTTTGGTTTTTCTTTAAGGATAATATACCAAGGAGCAGAATTTTAAAATCCTGTCTTCCCCTTACTCCTAACAATACAAACCACTAGCCTAGGAAAACAAGAAATCAATCAATAAACAGTGGAAGCTAGTATGGAAACCATGTAGTAAATTACAATAAACTTAATGAGCCAATGAGCCATTTTTACAGCACAAGTTCCTTGGGGATAAATGTCATCTAAAGCCAAAGGAGAAGTTCCCATTGTGGCGCAGTGGAAACGAATCCGACTAGTATCCATGAGGATGTGGGTTCAATCCCTAGCCTCGCTGCTCAGTGGGTTGAGGACCTGGCGTTGCCGTGAGCTGTGATACAGGTCGCAGACGAGGCTCGGATCCCCCGTTGCTGTGGCTGTGGTGCAGGCCGGCAGCTGTAGTTCCAATCTGAACCCTAGCCTGGAAACTTCTGTATGCCGAAGGTGTGGCCCTAACAAGCAAAAAATAAAATAAAATAAAGCCAAGGGAAATTTTTTACCTGAGTTGGGACTCTGGAGTTTAATACTCTGGAAAGAAAAAAGAAATTCAAAGTGAAAGAAGAATATGTACACAAATTTACACACTCAAAGCACTAAATAGCATTTTTGAAATTATACTTCACATACCAATAGAATAGTTATGAAACATTAACCCTATTTTTCCTGATTTATAAATGTGCTGAACTGTGAAGAATCATCCACTCAGAGTGATTTTTATATATCACAGCAATTGGTCCTAAACTGATCCTTTTTATACTTATTTCCTTCCTATCTAGAACATTTCTCTGAAAATTTAATATGAGGTAAGGCTGCTACAATTGAAGGTATTTCATGCCACTGGAGAAGTAGTGATTGTTCTTTATCTGGGAGTTGTTAAGATAAAAACCATTAGCAATAATAATAACAGTTACTAGTAAATTAAAAGTGTAATTTAAAAGGTAGAGAGTATTTGCCTACCAGCAATGCAATTGCAGGCATATTCAAATATTTTAATTACTTTTCTGATCTCTGAAATTTTAAAATAATTGGTTCATAGAATTACATACAAACACAAATTATTGAAAGTGTAGGTTTCTCTTCTAGAAGCAGGAAACATAATTCCAAAGGTTTATCTTAAATAATATAGACATCTGTCATTTAAAAAAATTACTCTCTGTAATATGTTATCACAGCTAATATGACACAGCTTACCAAATAACCATTATGAACAAGCACCCTACTTATGAAACATTTATACCAGAGCCACAGCAATGCCAGATCTGAGCCACATCTGTGACCTACACCACAGCTCAGGGCAATGCCGGATCCTTAACCCATTGAGCAAGGCCAGAGATTGAACCCACGTCCTCATGGATACTAGTTGGGTTTGTTAACTGCTAAGCCATGACAGGAACTCCATGAAACATTTATTTTTTCCTCAACTGTCCTTCAGGAATAAGGTCAAATGTTTGTTTTCTCTTTTACTAAGTCTTCCTTGATCACTTCCAATCCGAAGGGATCTCTCACACTTTCAAAGCTCTTATCTTTCATGTGGCACTGATCATAGATGCCTTGTTATAATAAATACAACAATAAAGACTTGTGTACGCAGGCTATATCTCCGCTGCTAAACTATAAGTTTCTTAAAGGGAATAATTGTGTCTTATACATCTGTTTATCCCCCACATCCTCTAGCACATTTTAAAATTTTTTTAATTTTAATTTTTTATTGACATATAGTTGATTTATAATGTTGCATTAATTTCTGCTGTACAGCAAAGTGATCCAGTTACACATATATATTCATTCTTTTTATATTAACTTTAATATAAAAATTTTACTGTAACTGATTTACAAAGTTCTACCAATTTCTGCTGTACAGCAAAGTGACCCAGTTATACATTTATGCACATTCTCTTTCTCACATTACCCTCCATCCTGTTCTATCACAAGTGATTGGATATAGTTCCTTGTGTATATTCTTCTCCATTATGGTTTATCTCAGTATATCACATAAATTCCCTGTTATGCAGGAGGACCCTGCTGTTTAGCACATTGTTTTATAAGTAGTATCTGTTTAAGTATCTGCTTAACATTTTTTTTTTTTTTTGGTCTTTTTGTCTTTTCTAGGGCCACTCCCATGGCATATGGAGGTTCCCAGGCTAGGAGTCTAGCCGGAGCTGTAGCCACCAGCCTACACCAGAGCCACGGGAGCACTGGATCCAAGCCGCATCTGCAACCTACACCACAGCTCACGGCAATGCCAGATCCTTAACCCACGGCAAGGCCAGGGATCGAACCCACAACCTCATGGTTCCTAGTCGGATTCATTAACCACTTCGCCATGACGGGAACTCCTGCTTAACATTTATTAAGTGTTAAAAATATAAGAACTAGGACTATAGTCTGTTGAATTCAGGGAGCAGAGTCAGAAAAGTTATTGACCTTGTTTAATCTAAACCTTACCAGGTTATCAGAATTCTTAGATTCAGATGTTCCACTACATTCTAGTGATGCTCCAGTTTTTACCTTCACAGTGGAAGATACAGATTTGGGACCACTAAGTGGTAATTCTCCTAGGAAAAAAAGTAAATATGGTTCAATTCTTAGGAGTGTTGTAATTTTAGAGAGCAAGGGTTTCTCAGCAAAAGCACACAGAGCATTGAAAGGGGCTGAGAAGTAATCTAATTAATCCACTGTTGCACTTAACTAAACTGTACTCACCAGCTTCCTCGACCACAATAAAAGACTCGGGTGTCCGTTCAGGAAGTGGAGGGGGAATTTCATCATCTATTCTTGGAGAATTTGCTGTCCAAAATGTCAGAAACATAATCACAAATTTTGAAAATTTTATATTCTTTTATCTTTAGTAGGGGAGGGGGGGGGCACAACCACAGCATGCAGAAGTTCTCAGGCCAGTTCATGCCACAGGAGTGACCCTAGCCACAGCAGTAAAAATGCCAGGCCTTGGGAGTTCCTGTCGTGGCACAGTGGTTAACGAATCCGACTAGGAACCATGAGGTTTCAGGTTCGATCCCTGACCTTGCTCAGTGGGTTAAGGATCCAGGCGTTGCCATGAACTGTGGTGTAGGTTGCAGACTCGGCTTGGATCCCGCGTTGCTGTGGCTCTGGCGTAGGCCGGTGGCTACAGCTCAGATTAGACCCCTAGCCTGGGAACCTCCATATGCCACAGGTGCAGCTCAAGAAAAAGGCAAAAAGCCAAAAGAAAAAAAAAATTTTTTTTTTAAATTGCCAGATCCTTAACCCACTAGACCACTAGGAAATTCAAAAAAATTTATATTCTAATCTTGATAGAAATTATATCAAATATCACTAAAATGTTTAAGTTGTTTGGGCTTTTCTGTTTTTTGTTTTTGCTTTTTAGGGCTGCACCTGCCACATATGGAGGTTCCCAGCCTAGGGGTCTAATCGGAGCCGTAGCTGCTGGCCTATGCCACAGCTCACAGCAACACCAGATCCTTAACCCATTGAGCAAGGCCAGGTTTTGAACCTGCAACCTCATGGTTCCTAGTCGGAGTCATTAACCACTGAGCCATGATGGGAACTCCTAAGCTGGTATCTGTTAACTCAAGGAAAAGGTAAAATAAATTCTCTTATCCTAAGTTGGAAACTTAAGAGGTTTTTGATTCTTCTTCAAAATTCATTGTTTCTTTTAAAGCCCAAAGGTATTTTGATCAAGTCATTGAGCATCAGTTAATATAATGTAAAATGTTACATCAATTTAGGAAGCTTTGGATGGTTTTCTGCATAACTCTTGCCTTTTGTTTTACATAGAATATACAATACAGAATCAAAAAGCCCACTGACATGCCAGATTCAATTATAGACTAAAATCATACAGATTTTAGTATTTCTTCTTCAAACTTATAGAATAAAGAATGGAAGTATTTTTCCTTTTTACAAAGCAATAGTATGACGGAGTTTTCTATATTTCTATAGAAATATTCACAATTTGTATAGAAAAATTTAAATGTTATTATAAGCTACCACCAGATGGCACACATGTCAGTGTTGCTACAATCCTTGATGCTAAGGATTCATTTTCTAATGTTGATGCTCTGAGTTTAAGGTATTACGAGTATCCAGAAAAATTAAATTTCTTTATAAAACAACATCAAAGTATATAAATAATCAAAGAAGGAACTAGATCCATATAAAATATTCTTATAGAAGGAGTTCCCGCTGTGGCACAACAGGATCAGAGGTGTCTTGGGAGTGCTGGGATGGCATGTCAAGCAGTTTTGATCCCTGGCCCCAGCACAGTGGGTTAAGGATCCAGTGTTGTCACAGCTGTGGCTTAGGTCACAACTTGCGGCTTGGATGCCATCCCTGGTCTGGGAACTCCATATGCCACAGGCCAGCTGAAAAAATATAAAGCTATGCATCTACACATCTATTGAGAAACTGTACAATAAATAATGTTACAGAGAAAAGGCTTTCTCTGCTTCCTATCAGGGGAATGTTCTTTATCATTTTCTGATGATCTACCTACAAGAGTTAAACTTACTTTTTGCTTTCCTTCATCTTCTCCACATCAAACTGTTATAATTATCTAACAGAATGTATAGTTGTACTTTCAAACCACTCAGTAAAATGAAACAATATGTACAATATGAAAAAATCCAGAATTACAAAAGAGGGAGTTCTGGTCATGGCTCAGCCATTAATGAATACAACTAGTATACACGAGGATGTGGGGTTGATCCCTGGCCTCGATCAGTGGATTAAGGATCCTGTGTTGCCGTGAGCTGTGGTGTAGGTCTCAGATCTGTCGTGGCTGTGGCTGTGGTGTAGGCCGGCAGCAACAGCTCCGATTAGACCCCTAGCCTGGGAACTTCCATATGCTGTGGGTGCGGCCCTAGAAAAGAGAAAAGAAGAAAAAAAAAAAAGGCTTATGTAAGATTAAAATCCCATACAGAATACTGAACACATATCCTTGATTATGAAGTTATTACAAAAGGACCAGAGGAAATCAGATTCTCATCTTCCAACTCCTACAGGAAGAGAATTCAATTCTTAGCAATCTATTCAATTTAGTATAGCCACACGATTCTCCAACAAAAATTCTTAGTGACCATGTGGTGCTGTTGATAAAAATCTTCTCTGATGTTCTTCTGGAAGTTTCTTCTGCATGCTAGGGATAAACTGTGGATTTTGACAGATACTTCTAGGACCGAGGTTTGCTGCGTTTAGAAGCACTCCTGCTGGCATAGGTCTTATACCAGATCTGACTGCCTCCACGGCTGCTTGTTACATGGAATACTACATATTTGTTATTGTTATGTTCAACTTATCATCAACATACTCATGGAATTTATTTCTTTCAAGAGGTCAAAAAGAAGGAGTTCCCGTGGGTGGCGCAGTAAACACGAATCCAACTAGGAATCATGAGGTTGCAGGTTCGATCCTTGTCCTCAATCAGTGGGTCAAGCATCAGGCATTGCCGTGAGTTGTGGTGTAGGTCGAAGACATGACTCAGATCCAGCGTTGCTGTGGCTGTGGTGTAGGTTGGCAGCTGTAGCTCCGATTCAACCCCTAGTCTGGGAACCTCCACATGCCTTGGGTGCAGCCCTAAAAATCAAAAAACAAACAAACAAACAAACAAGGACAAAAAGAAGAAGGAAGCAGAGAAGGACAAGGGGGAGGATGAGCTGAAACCAAATCTTATAGAAATGAGGTCAAATCTAAGATGCCACACAAACTTTATAAAATAACTTACCTATTACTGCTGTCTCTTGGTTCAGGGGCATGGGAAAATTGGTTGGAGGATTCAGTGCTAAAGAATCATGTGAACTGTTATAAGGAAGGAAAGTTGTCGAGGATTTTGGCAGAGAAGAACAAGGTAGAATAGTTTCATCTTGCTTTTCAGGTAAATCAAGAGACATCTTAGAACCAGCACTGCTTGGGGACAAGGATGAAAAATTAGAATCTTCTACTAAAGACATGTAAGAATGTACATTCAATGCACCAGAGTCACACTGCTTGGCCTCAGAGACATTACACACTTGATGCTTGGAGTCGTATGGCAGCGAATAATTCAGTTCCGCTGAAGAAACATGCTTCATTTTTTGAGCCTGCTCAACACAAGAATTGTGTGCTTGAGATTCCAAATAGAAATTTTCCTTGATGTTGAATTTTCTGGTGTCTCTCTCTTGTATCAATTCAAAGGGAGTTGATTTGGTCCGCATTATTGGTTCCTTTAAATTAGAATATCTTCCAGCTGCATTAACTGGTTTAGAGTTAGGACATGCTCCAAACAAAATGGAGCTCAAGTCCAAACTCTGATGCTTCTGAAGAGGCTCCCCAACTATTGGAAATGCCTTAGTCTCCCATTTCATGGTTGTGTCAGCATTTTTGTTACAACCACAATTCAGCTCCAAAAATTCTAAAGAACTGCTCTGTTTAGCAGGGTGCATAACTAGCCCTTCCTTTTCACTTATTTCAGAAGTCCTGAAGTCAAAGGAAGAAGCTTCTGCACTTTTCACCCTTATCCTTCTTTTGCTCTGTTGGTCCATCACTTTTGCTTCTTGTATGCTGCTGAAACAAAAAGAAAGTACTGATGATACCATATCCCCAAAGGGCCTCTTCTCATATCCTCTTCTCAGCATCACAAAGAAGCTAGAAGCATGAGATGTACCTCTCAGACCCAATTAGAGAACATTTAGATGTATAAAATTATACTCACCTTTTTGGTAAATTAGGAGAATAAAAGCCTGCTTCTAGATTGGGATTTTGCTGAGAATCTGAATACTTTGCTGAAATCTTCAAGAGAAGTGAGAGATTGTTTTTTAGTGAAACACTGTCAATAAGAGATTTTAACAATCATAAAGCTGAGAAGGTATTTTTCAGAAAATATAACAATTTAAAACAATTAATAAAAGACTCAGATGAGTTTCCAGGGTTTTTTTGTTTTTTGTTTTTTGTTTTTTACTGCCCTGTGGCGTATGGAATTCCTGGGCCAGGGGTCAGATCCAAGACACATTTGCAACCTATAGTACAGCTGTGGCGACACTGGACCCTGTAACCCACTGCAGTGGGCTGGGAATTGAACCTGCATCCTGGCACTGCAGAGACACCGCCAATCCCAATGCACTACAGCAAAAACTCTGAGTTCCCCAAATACTGAGCCCAGCAAGGACTTGTTCACATACTGAGATCAAAGGATCAGAACGAAATTAGGGAGGATTTACTTATAGTATCATCTTTTCATTCGCAGGAGTGTTAAAGTGTAAAATACTTTATTTAAAATATAACTTCATTCTCTGGAATACTTTTACTTCCAGAAATTTCATCATTCCAACCCTTTATAAGTCCTCTTACTTATCTTGTTCTACCCTTTTCTTCTTTACTATGCTCTAGCTATACTGATTTTCTTGCCATTCCTTAAAACATATCAAACTCATCTCCAATTCAAGGCTTCTACTTTTACTACCCACTCTGATTGAAATACTTTTGCTCTATGTTTTGTATGGCTGGCTCCTTCTAAGTAACTATTCTCTACTTAAAACCACCTACATAAGGAAACCGTCTCTGACCACACAACCTAAAATCACATTCCCACACACTTGCCCACTCTCGATATTTATTTTCTTCATAGAAATGATCACATTATGAAGTCTGTTACTGTAGCTCATAGAATCCAAGGCATCATCAACTGTAAAATATATCCTGCCTTTGGGGATGTTTAAATATTTTTTTAAGTTAGTAATTATAAGATTCTACCTATAATGGGTTTAATTGTGACTCTCAAAAAGATGTTGAAATCTAACCCCTGATATCTGTGAATATGAAGTTATTTGGAAACAGGGTCTTTGAAGATGAGATTAATGAAGATGAGGTCATATTGGATTAGGGTGAGCCCTAATGCAATGACTTATGTCCTTCCAAGGAGGAAAAACAGAGGCTCAGAGACAAACAGGGAGAATGTAGTGTGATGATGCAGGAAGAGACTAAAGTAATGTATCTGCAAGCAAAAGAACATCAAAGATTGCTGGCAAGGAGTTCGTTCTGGCTCAGTGGTTAACAAACCGACTAGGATCCATGAGGATGTGGGTTTGATCCTTAGGCTCACTCAGTGGATTAAGGATCTGACATTGCTGTGAGCTATGGTGTAGGCTGCAGATGTGGCTCGGATCCTGAGTTGCTGTGGCTGTGGCTGTGGCCAGCAGCTGTAGCTCTGATTGGACCCTTAGCCTGTGAACTTCCATATGCCATGGCTTGGCCCTAAAAGGCAAAAAAAAAAAAAAAAAAAAAAAGATTATTTCCCTAGAGCTATGCATGATGAACTGTGAGAAAATTAATTTGTCATTTTAAACCCTCCTCAGTTTGTCATACTTGTAACAGCAGGCCTAGTAAACTGATACAGAGACTTTAATACCCCACTTTCAATAATGAATAGAAAAATCAGAAGATCAATAAGTAAAGAGAGGAAAGACATGAATAAACATGTAAACCAATTAGAATAAACACTTATAGAACATTCCACCAAACAACACAAATGTTCTTCTCAAACATATATGGAACAATCTCCAGGATGGACCATATGTTAGGCCACAAAACAAGTTGTAATAAATTTTTGAAGGATAGAAATCATATAATATATCTTTTCCAATCACTAGAAGGAATAACAGAAGGAAAACTGAAACATTCACAATTACGTGTTAATTAAACACTCTTAAACAATGAATAGGCCGAAGAACAATTTATAACAGAAATTAGAAATACTTAGAAACTAATGGAAATATATCACACCAAAATTCATGGGATATAGTGAAAGCTGTGCTCAGAAGTAAATGTATAGCTGCAAATGCCTATATCGAAAAAGAAGATCTCAAATCAATAATTTAACTTTATCCCTTAAGGAATTAAAAAAAGAGCAAACTAAACCCAAAGCCAGCAGAAGGAAGGAAATGCTAAAGATTAAAGCATAGGAGTTCCCTGGTGGCTTAGCACATTAAGGATCCTGCATTGTCACTGCTTACTGCCAAGGGGCAGATTTGGTTCCCGGCCTAGGAACTTTTCTATGGTGTAGATGCAGCCAATAAAAACAATAATAATAATAATAATAATAAATTAGAACAGAGATAACTGAAATAGAGACAAAGAAAACAATGGAGAAAATCAACAAAACCAAAATTTGATCCTTTGCAGGGATCAGTAAAATTCATAAAACCTTTATCTAAGTTGACCAAAGAAATAAGAAAGACAAAAATTGCTAAAATCTCAAATTACAGAAGTAGAAGTATATAACCTAGGTTAAACAGACAAATTCCTAGAAACATGTGATCAGCCAAAACTGATTCAAGAAGAAATGGATCTACAACTATTAGACTGAATCAGAATTCAAATGTTTTCCCAAGAAAGGAGGCCTTAACCTAGATTAAATGGACAAATTCCTAGAAATATGTGATCAGCCAAAACTGATTCAGGAAGAAATGGACTTACAACTAGTAAGTAGACTGAATCAGTAATCAAATGTTTTCCCAAGAAAGGAGGGCTTGGGACCAGATGGCTTCATTGGTGAGTTCTAGCAAACATTTAATAAAGAATTAATACTAATCCTGCATAAACTCTTCTTAAAAATTGAATAGGCGGGAATACCAAGTCATTCATTCTATGAGGCCAGCATTTTCCTGTTACCAAAGCTAGACAAAGACTGTACAAGAAAAAGAAAACTACAAACAAATATTCTTTATGAATATTGATGCAGATGTCCTCAATAAAATACTAGTAAACTCTATTTAACATACTAAAAGGATTATACACCAGGACCAAGTGGAATTTAGTCCCACAATGCAAGAATGATTCAGCATACAAAAATCATTCAATGGAAGACATCACAGTAATAAAATTAAGGGGAAGAAACCCACATGAACATATCGATTGATGCAGAAAAAAATTTTTGACAAATTCATGATAAAAGCACTAAATAAACTGGGAATGTAAGGGAACTTTCTCAACATGATAAGGGCCATATATGAAAAACCCATAACAAATATCATACTCAATGGTGAAAGACCAAAAGCTTTTCTCCTAAGATGAAGAATAAGACAAGGATGCCAAATTTTGACACTTCTAGTCAACATAATACTGGAAGTTCTAAGCCTGAGAAATCAGTTAAGAAAAAACAAATAAAGGGCATCAAATTGGGAAAGGAGGAAATAAAATTATCTTCATTTGCAGATGACATGATTTGATATGTTGAAAGATTATACAAACAATAGTAGAGCTTGTAAATTAATACAGAAAAATTGCAGAATATTAAACCAACACACAGAGACAAGTTGCATTTCTATACATTATCAATAAACAATCTGAGAAGAAAATTAAGACAATTCTATTTATATTAGCATCAATATATATATATTTTATAACATATATATTATATATATATAATAAGGAATAAATTTAACCAAGGAAGTGAAAGACTTATATACTGAAAACTGTAAAACATTGCTTACAAATTAAATGAAACAAATAAATGAAGAGATATTCCATGTTCATGAAGTGGAAGACATAATATGTTACAGTAATGATATTTTCCAAAGTGACCTATAGATTCAATGCAATTCCTATCAAAATCTCAATGGTGCTTTTGCAAAAAAAGAAAACTTCATCTTAAAATTCATGCAGAATCTCAAGGGACCATGAATAGCCAAAACAATCTTGAAAAAGAAGAGCAAACTTGGAGAACACACGCATTCTTATTTCAGAAGGTCCTACAAAGCTACAATAATAAAATAGTATAGTACTGGCATAGGACAGCCATATAGACCAATAAAATAAAACAGAGATCCTAAAAATAAACTCAAATATGTGAGCACTTGATTTTCAATGAGACTGCCAAGAGCATTCAATGGAGAAAAGACAGTCTTTTCAACAAATGGTGCTGGGAAAACTGGGCATACACATGTAAATGAATGAAGTAGGATCCTTACCTTAGAGTATATACAAAAATTAACTCAAAAAGCATCAAATACCTAAATATAAGAGCTAAAACTAAAACTCTTAGAAGAAAACACAAAGCTTCATGATACTGGATTTGGCAACAATTTCCTGGATGTGACACCAAAAGCACCAGCAATAAAAGAAAAAATAGACAAATTGGATTTTATGAAAATTAAAAACTTTCATACATCAAAGTGCCCAATCAAAAGGATTAAAGGGAAATACACAGAAAAGGAGACAACATTTTCAAACCACATATCTAATAAGAGATTAGTTTCCAAAATATAGGGTGAAATTTTAAAACTCAACAACAACCAACTCAAAAATGGGCACAAGTCTTAAATAGATATTTTTCCAAAAATGATATACAAACGGCTGATGAGCATGTGAAAATATGCTTACCATCACTAATTAGGAAAATGCAAAAGAGGACCACAATCAACTATTACTTTACACCCATCAGGGTGGCTACTATCTAAAAACAAACAAAAACAGAGCATAACAAGCACTGGTGAAATACCTAGAGTAGTCAAGTTCACAGACAAAGAAGGTAGAATGGTGGTTACTAAGGGCTGGGGATAGGGAGGACTGGGGAGTTACTGTTTAATGGGCATAAAGCTTCAGTTTTGCAGGATGAAAGGAGTTCTGGAAATGGATAGTGGCAATGGTTGTACAATAACACATATATACATAGCATTACTAAACTATACACATAAAATTGGTTAGGGTTGTAATTTTTATGTACGTGCTACCACAATAAAAATATTGGAGGAAAAAAAAAGAGCAAAGGACTTCAGATAGACATTTGTCCAAAGAAGATACACAAATGGCACATAAAAAGATGTTCAACATCACTAATCATTAGAGAAATGCAAACCAAGGTCATGAGATACCACTTCACAAATGCAAATCAATATCCATTAGGATGGCTGTTATCCACAAAAAATCAAAAAACAAACAAAGAAAATAGGTATTTTTTGTTACCAAGTATTAATAAGAATGTGGAGAAACTGAAACCTTTGTGCATTGCTGGTACAGATGTAAAATTTTGCAGCCACTGTGAAAATCAGTATAGCAATACCTTAAAAGATTGAACATAGGATTACTACATAATCCAGCAATTCTACTTCTGTGTATATACCCGTAAGAATTTACGGGAGGGACTTGAACAAATATTTGTACACCATTTTTTTTTCTTTCTATCTTTTGTGTTTTCAGTGCTGCATCCACGGCATATGGAGGTACCCAGGCTGGGGGTTGAATTGGAGCTGTACCTGCCAGCCTATGCCACAGCCACAGCAATGCAGGATCCGAGCCACATCTGTGACCTACACCACAGCTCATAGCAATGACAGATCCTTAACCCACTGAGTGAGACCAGGGATCCAACCCACGTTCTCATGGATACTAGCAGGATTTGCTAACCACTGAGCCACAATGGGAACTCCTGTACACCAGTTTTTATAGAAGCATTATTCACAATAGCCAAAAGGTGGAAACAAAACAGTGTCCATCAACAGATGAATGAATAAACAAAATGTGGTATTACACACAATGGAATATTATATAGCCACAAAAAGGAGTGAAATTCCAATGCAAGTTACAAAATGGATGAAACTTGAAAACATACCACCTGAAATAAGCCAGATAAAAAGAATAAATATATGACTCCACTTTATTATGTACCTAAAATAGGCAAATTCAGAGAGACATAATTGAACCTATTAGGAGTTGGTGTACGGGGGAATGGAAAGTTTCGTTTAGAATGATGAAAATGTTCTAGAAATAACTAGGAGAGACTGGTCACATACATTGTGAAGGTACTTACTGCCACTGCACTGCACATTTCAAAATGGTTAATTTAAATGGTCATTTTTTCCCATTGTGGTAAAATAATATGTTTTACCACAATAAAAATTATTCATGGAAAATTGTCTCCTCTTCTGTTTTCTGGTACAGATTGTATAAAAAAATTTTTTTTCTTTATGGCCACTCCCACAGCATATGGAAGTTCCCAGGCTAGGGGTCTAACTGGAGCTGCAGCTGCCTGCCTACGCCACAGCCACAGCACTGCCAGATCCGAGCCTCATCTGCAAACTACACCCCAGGGGTCAGGGATTGAACCCATGTCCTCAGGGTATGGGTCAGGTTCATTACTGCTGTGCCACAATGGGAACTCCCAGATTGTGCAAAATTGATGTTAATTCTTCCTTAAACATTTGGTAGAATTCTGAAGTGAAACTATGTGGGCCTGGAGATTTCTTTTTTGGAAATTTTTAAATTAAAAATTCAGTTTCTTTTATCATTATGGGGCTATTCAAATTATTTCATGTTGAGTTAAGCAGTGGTAGCTTGTTTTTTGAGAAAGTAATCCATTTTGCCTAAGTGGTAAAATATATGTATATTGAGTTGTTCATACTATATTCCTTTATTATCATTTTGATATCTGTGAAGTCTGTAAAGATATCCCCTTTTTCATTCCTGATATTGGTAATTTTTATTTTTTATCTCCCCCCCTTTTATCATTCTTCCTAGAAGTTTGCCAATTTTATTTTATTTCAAAGAACCATATCTTGGCATTACTCTCATGGCTCAGTAGAAACAAACCTGACTAGTATCCATGAGGATGCAGTTTCGATCCTTGGCCTTGTTCAGTGGGTTCAAGATCCAGCGTTGCTGTGAGCTATGGTGTAGGTCACAGACGAGGCTCAGATCCTGTGCTGCTGTGGCTGTGGTGTAGGCTGGCGGCTATAGCTCTGTTTCAATCCCTAGCTTGGGAACTTCCATGTGCCACAGGTGTGGCACTAAAAAGACAAAAAAAAAAAAAAAAAAAAGACCAGATTTTTGGTTCACTGATTTTTCTCTTTTGTCTTCCTATTTTCAAACTGATTCATACTCTTTACTATCTCCTTTCTTTTGTGTTCCTTGGGTTTATTTTGTTCTTTTTCCCCCTAGATTTGTAAAGTGGGAACTCACATTATTGATTTGAGACCCTTACTGTTTTCTAATGTATGCATTTAGGATGCCATAAACTTCCTTCTCAGCACTACTAGAGCTCTGTCCAACAAATTTTGATATGTATTCATTTTTATTCTGTTCAAGGTGTTTTTTAGAAATTTCCTTTGAACTTTCCTTTTTGACTCAATGAATTATTTAGAAGAGTCTAGTTTAGTTTCCAAGTGTTTGAATCTTTTCTCGTTTTTTTTTTTCCTGTTACTGACTTCTAGATTCCACAGTAGTCAGAGAGTACACTCTATGTGATATCAATTCTTCATATTTTTGAGATTGTTGGATGGCCCCAGAGAGGATTCATATGGCATATTTCAATCAGCACTTGAAAAAATGTATATATAGTCTTGCATTGTTGAGTGGAGTGTTCTATAAACACCAATTTGATCCTGGTTGGGTGATGATGCTGTTAAGTTCTCTTCTATTCCTGCTGATTTTCTGTCAATTGTGGAGAGGAGGGTATTGAAGTCTCCAACAATAACTGCAGATTTTTCTATCACTCCTTTAGTTCTATCAGTTTTTGCTTCACATACCAATATTTTTTTTTCCTCTTCTTTTTAGAGCCGTACCTGAAGCATTTGGAAGCTCCCAGGCTAGGGGTTCAATTGGAGCTGCAGCTGCCATCCTACACCACAGCCACAGCAACGCCAGATCCAAGCCACATCTGAGAACTACATCGCAGCTCACAGCAATGCCAGATCCTTAACCCACTGAGCAGAGCGAGGCCAGGGATTGAATCTGCAACTTCATGGTTCCTAGTCAGATTCATTTCTGCTGTGCCATGATGGGAACTCTGAGAGTATTTTAAAATATACAAAGGACTTTTAGCTGAAAGTGTTAGATATGAAATCAATTATAATTTGACCAAATTGTAATTCAAAAATATTGAAGGAGTTCCCATCATGGCTCAGTGGAAACAAATCTGACTAGGAACCACGAGGGTGCAGGTTCGATCCCTTGCCTCCCTCAGTGGATTAAGGATCCAGTGTCGCCGTGAACTGTGTGTGTAGATCTCCAGACTTGGCTTGGATCCTGAGTCGCTATGGCTGTAGTGTAGGCCGGCAGCTGTAGCTCTGATTAGACCTTTAGCCTGGGAACTTCCATGTGAGGCCCTAAAAAACAAACAAACAAAAAACAAACCCAAAAACCTCTCAAAATCTGATGATACATATGTAATCAAAACGAGGCTAACATGATGTGAAAAATCACATCAGTACTCAACTATCATTTCATTTCGTAATTATCCACTCTCACTTCTAACTTATCACACAACTGCTTAAAACGTGGGAACAGAATACAGGCTTGCCCTTTCGCTCACTTCTATTATTTCTAAATTCAGCTGAAAATTGTATGCAACAGGGTGACCAAGAGATTAATTTTCTAAATTAAAGTACTTCCTTTACATTGTCCTTCTCCAGAGGAGATTTATAGTGCAGCCCCCCCGCACACCTGACACTCCAGTTCCAATGAGGTGACAAGTTCCAAGATGTCCTGCAACTTGACCAAAACCAAACATGACAAAAATTTTTCGACAAAAATATCAAGTTTAAAACTTACCTCTGTCCCAGCGTGTTTATCCCTGATGACATCCATCTGTCTCTTAAATAGTTCTACTATAGCGTTGTAGACCAGTTCGTACTGTTCCTGAAGCGCATCGAAAACCGGAACAAACAAAAACAAGCAAAACACTTGATGAACTAATCAGATTTCGGGAACATGAACAGCCATCCAATCTTCGTAGAGCAGACCCGAAAGGGCCATCCACATCGATTTCGTTACAGTGCCCTGTGTCTGTGCAGCCCATGTTAGACCTTGAAGCACATTTAGGCTGCTAGAAACAGCTAAATACTTGCTCTACCTCTAGCTAATATACAAGGAAGCTGCAGCATGCTTTTTATGTTCTAATCCCACTTCCTTACTTATCTTTCTTTCCACGGTCATCCTCTAATTCTGTTTTCCTTGCTCACACTTAAAAATTTTTTATTTTACCCTGGATGCGTTGTTGTTGTTGTTGTTTTTGGTAATTCATCTCTTCAGGGAAAAGACGTGGTTAATGGCTACACAGACAGCTTTAATATGTATTGTTTAACATGACTCTCACATTTGATCTCTAAAGTTATCCCTCTTTACAATTTGTTCAAAGTCATTCAGAAAGTAATTTCCTGGTTAGAATATGAATCTTTCGACTCTTTGGTACACTTAAATCAAGCGGCTGTTACTGTCTTAGCAAAGATACCAAAGAAGAGTAGACTGCCAAATAGAGTTTGGCAATTTGTGGTTATAAACGGATTTCACCATAGAAAAATGAGATCTCTACAATTAGAACATTTATGGGTTCTTACTGCTCCGTTTTTGCCTCTGTACCTGCACTTAATTTTAGCTCTACTTTTCATCCGGATGGGCCTATTCAGGATTATCCCTGACACTTTACATAATTGTATATAAATAAAGGATAACTTTTTCCAAAAATAATTGTAGCAAGAGAACAATACAGAGTCTATGTTACCCCAAACAGCCATTGGTACACTTTTCATTTTTTTTTTAATTTTTTTATTTTTTCCCTCTGTACAGCATGGGGATCAAGTTATTCTCACATGTATACATTTTTTTCCCCCACACTCTTCAGTATTTTTAAGAAGAGAGAAAAATTACACAGGAAGCACTCGTCTGGTTACTGTGCAATTTCCTGGTTAGAATCGTGTCAGAAGGAAGCAGCCATCCCTGGTAAGATATTTGTTCCATAGATCAATGAAGACAGTCGTTGAAAATGCCAAAACAGGAAGGCTTACTTAAAAGTGATTCCACTCCCTTCCAATTCTTAACAGTAGGCCTGAAATGGACTTTTTCCGAGACGGGGTATGGCTTTTATTTATTGATTTGGTATTAATTTACAATTTAATATTATAGAACTGGGTCGCATACCTCCTGGAATCTTAATACATTTACATGGATCAACCTTTTAAGTCTGACAGCACTAAACCAGCCAATATCATTTGACCTACACTTTCCTCTCTACAGGTTGAATATAGAAAACACCTACAGTCAACGCATTAAAAAGAATTCTTTTTTTTCCACTAGCTATTAGTGGAAAACCTGTGTGGGCCAAACAATATTATAATTGCTCTTCATTTTTTCCCCTTGATTCACAACTTCTAGATGAAAATATCTGAACTGCCACTGTCAATTGTTTTACTTCTAAACCTATGTGCAAGTTCACTTGTAAGTGCCTTAAATACTTCAGGGTCTTGCTGGTTAAGCACTAAAAAGTAGTTCTAACAAATTTTGCAAAGTGCCTGTTACCTATTAAATAGTAAGAAATGAAGGAATGAACAGGTGAATGCTAAGCTCTATCTTAAAGAAGGAGACCATTTAGAAGTATAGTTAAATTATTGGTATAGAAATGTGGGAGGAATTAATATCATAGAAAGGGAGAGACCTGGCCTAGGAATGTTTTACCTAGGAGGTGGAATGTGAGCTGGAGAAAAGAAAAGGGAAAGAACCTCCCCCCCCCCCCCCCCCCCGCTTTTTATGGCCACATCTGTGGCATACGGAAGTTCCCAGGCTAGGTGTCCAATTGGAGCTGCAGCTGCAGGCCTGCACCACAGCTGCAGCAACGCGGGATCCAAGCCATGTTTGTGACCTACACCACAGATCACAGCAATGCTGGATCCTTAACCCACTAAGCAAGACCAAGGATCAAACCCACATCCTCCTGGATACTAGTCTGGTTCGTTACCGCTGCACCATGACAGGAACTCCCGGGGAAGAACATTTTTAATGGAATGAACAAGTGTGAGCAATCTGGGGTGAGTTAATATACTGTGATACATATATAATCATATATATAGTATGACTGTAATTATGAGGTATTTAAAAATTAAACTTGATTTACAATGTTGTGTCAGTTTCAGGTGTACAGCAAAGTGGTTCAATAACACACAGACATATACCCATTCTTTTTCGTATTCTTTTCCCATATATATATATCATAGAATATTGAGTAGAGTTCCCTGTCTTATACAGTAGGTCCTCATCAGTTATCAATTTTATGTATAGTAGTGTGTATACGTTAATCCCAAACTCTTAATTTATCCCTCCCTACCCCCACTTACCCTTTGGTGACCATACGTTTGTTTTCAAAATCTGTGAGTCTACTTCTGTTTTGTAAATAAATCCATTTGTATCATTTTTTACTAGATTCCACATATAAGTGATATCATATGATATTTGTCTTTGTCCGACTTACTTCACTTAGTATGATAATCATAATTATGGGGGTTTTTGTAATTTTTAAAGTATGCATACAATAAGGACCAGGCGAAACTATAGAAAAACAGTTAACAGTGGCTACGTCTAGATGACAGGAATATGGATGATTTTAGATTTTTTTTATTATTTCCTAAAATGAACTTGTAGACTGCATCTTCCAGGTTCTGCTACTACCTCCTGAAGAAGAAATGACAAATCTCTGATTTTCTGTGGTTTCAAAAATGAACTACTACTACACAATTTCTTTCCTTCTTTCTTTCCTTTTTTTTTTTTTTTTTTTTTTTTTTTTGCTTTTTAGGTCAGCACCTATAGCATAATGGAAATTCCCAGGCTAGGGGTTGAATTGGAATGCAGCTGTGGCCTACACCCCAGCTCACAGCAACGCCAGATCCTTAATCCAGAGCGAGGCCAGGGATTGAAACCACGTCCTCATGGATACTGGTCAGGCTCATTACTGCTGAACCTGGACAGGAACTCCTACAGAACTTCAAGTTAACCTGACTCAGCGATTTCTTCCTAATAAGTCGAAGAGCGTGCTGAGTTTTTTCAATACCTTTGTAAGAAATATCTATATTGTTTTCTTAATATTTCTGAATAAACAGTAAAATATAAAGGATGAAAGGAATTTGGCCCAGGCAAGGGATAAGGGCCAAATATTAGGCTATTCAGAGTTAGAGGAAATGGGAATGGACTAACATCCTTGACAGTAAAGCAGTCAGCTGTTTTTAGATGCCTTACTGTTATCAAACAGAGAGATGGAGCCAGATTCAGACACGTCATGTTATTCACCATAACCCATACCTGAGTTTGAACGAATGAAGGCCTCTGTGTTCGCATTTCCTGGATCAAACTGAAAACGCTGAAGTTCTCGGGAATTATCTATCAAATAAAGAAAAAAATATCTTACTCCTTTGTTCCTATCTTTGTTAATAAATTATTGCCACTGTCTCATAGACTTGTTACTTTCATGAAATCTGCTCTCCTAACATGGGACAATATCAGAAAAAAGGATGTATTTTTTAAGCTAATGAAGTTTCTCATCAGTTGCATCATGATTTACAACCTCAGAAATATTGAAACTCTTCAGAATAATTTCACCTGGGGTGATCAAATGTCTAAAGTTCAAAATATAATGAAGGAGAAATCTCAGTAAGGGAGCAAGGATGAGAGTTTTATGGAAATGAAAGAAGTTTGCAGACAGTTCTAAAGCCCACGTTTTAAACTTCTCATTTCCTATTAGACTTTTTAAAAAACAATTTATAGATTGGAGCACAAAATTTACAGTAAATCGAGTTCTTCCGCTAAAGCAGTATGGCTAAAGGAAGGGTAACTATGTCATTTAGGGCAGTGCTTCTCAAAACTATAGCATGTGCCAGAAGCAACAAACAGCCTCCAGAGTTTCTGCTTCAGTTCACCTGAGGTGGGGCCCAAGATTTTGCATTTCTAACAAGTTCTCCGGTAATACTGATGCCACTTGCTGTGGGGACCACGTTTTGAGAACCACCAGCTTAGAAACTAAATGAATCATCTGACAAAGCAAGTTAATATTCTAGGAAAAAAAAAATGAATTGCAGAGATAGATATTTTGAAGAACCAAACAATTCCTAAGTCTGAAAGGAACAAGGTAAGAAAATGCAAGTGCTTGCTGAGAGAAACTCACCCCATCTTTTAGCAACATCCACGTATAATCAATAGCGCAAATAACACCAGTCCTTCCGCAACCAGCGCTAAAATGAAAGATCACAGCAGCATGTCGAGTTGCAGAGAGCGGATCATTGACAGTAGCTGGAAAATTTTCCCCAGCAGGTTGGTAGAAGAAGAAACCCAGAGGCCATGAAACTTTCTAAACCCCACATTTCCCATAACATATTTGTCAATTGCCATACGCCACACTGAGCCTCAGGACAGATCTGAGGCAACAGCTCACTTGCAAGGGTCTCTGGAGTTGTGGAGGTCCCGTCGTGGCACAGCAGAAACAAATCTGACTAGGAACCATGAGGTTGTAGGTTTGATCCCTGGCCTCGATCAGTGGGTTAAGGATCCAGTGTTGCTGTGAGCTGTGGTGTAGGTCACAGATGCAGCTCAGATCTGGTGTTGCTGTGGCTGTGGTGTAGGCCAGCAGCTGCAGCTCTGATTAGAGCCCTAGCCTGGGAACCTCCATATGCCGTGGGTGCGGCCCTAAAAAAATAAAAGACAAAAAAAAAAAAAAAGAATCTCTGCAGTTTTGGCGTTCACCAAAAAAATTTAGAGAAATATGAATTTAATGCTCAGGTTGAATTTATTATAGTTTCTGCTATTGACCTTTCCCTTTCAATCATTTGCATTTTTATGCTTCATTCCTTTCTGATTGACTGGAAAAAGTAAGCCTAGAATTAGGAGCCTACATCCTTTAATTCTAACAAAGCCAGTCTTCCTTCAATTAAAGCAGGAGTCCTGGCCAGACTGTGACATTTGGTTTATTCTGGGTAGAAGGTTCATGCAACAGCATCATACCTGCAGTGAATGCATATGGGGACACTGTTATCCTCTTGGTAAGAACGCACATCCCAGATGAGCTCAAGAATAGGGTCTATAGATGAAGGCACATCATGGTCTGGCCAATTCTTGTAATGAAACTGATAGATAGTTCGAGTTTCCTATTAAAAAAAAAAAAAAGCCAGATTAAAAGGAGAGCTCAAGGCTGCGACTCCACCTCATTCCACCACAAGATTACTCTAATTTAGTAAATAGCATCTGTATCATTTTTTGCAGTTGATGGGACTTTCTTCCCTATAGACCTCTGGTGACCATATTCCCTCTAGGAACAATTATAAATAATTTCAGGTCATTTATTATTGACCTGTCCCTATCTGCCCCACTCACAAGAGGAGGTACAAAAATAGTCCCAACCAGGAGTTTCCATTGTGGCTCAGCAGAAATGAACCCAACTAGTATCCATGAGGATGTAGGTTCAATCCCTGGCCTCGGTTGAGGATCCGACATTGCTGCAAGCTGTGGTTTAGGTCGTAGATGTGGCTCAAATTCTGCGTTGCTGTGGCTGTGATGAAGGCCGGCAGCTGCAGCCCCAATTTGCCCCCTAGGCTGGGAACCTCCATATGCTGCAGGTGTGGCCCTAAAAGAGCAAATAAATAAATAAATAATAATAATAAAAAAGAAAATAGTCCAAACCAGAGCATCCCAATGGGTCACAGTCATGCTGATATTCTAAATCCCTTTGCCTTAAAGAAACTGAGCAGCCTGAGCTCTGAAGCTGGTTCCCAGCCCCTATCTACTGTACATAGCCTCTATTCACCCTAGAAATATCATCATTTTATATGTATGCCATTGCTGTGGAGTAGTTTGTTTGTTTGGCTTTTTAGGGCTGCACCTGCGGCATATGGAGGGTCCCAGGCTAGGTGTTGAATCAGAGCTGTAGCCACTGGCCTAGACCACAGCCCCAGCAACACCAGATCCGAGCTACATCTGCAACCTAAACCACAGGTCACGGCAACGCCAGATGCTTAACCCACTGAGCAAGGTCAGGGATGGAACCTATGTCCTTATGGATACTAGTCAGATTCGTTTCCCCTGAGCCACGGCAGGAACTCCTGGAGTAGATTGAGGAGCATAGATTACACCAAAGGTCTTTTATGGATATGAAGATTTATCCAGAACATCAAAGGTCCCACCACGCCCTGTCGTATGCCTAGACCAAGTCACATATCTGTATATTCACTTGCCTGATCTCTATGGGGCTTTTGGTCTACCTCTAGTGTCTTATACTTACACTATTAAACTTGGCTTTTAGAGTCCTGATTGTATAATCAGATTTTCTATTTTCAGTTTCCTAAGAAGAAAATTAAAATCTTAGTTATTTCAAAGACTAATATTCAAAGACTACTTTCAAATAAAGTAAGTCTTGGAGCATTTGCTCAGCCATAATGGAAATAGACATGATACTTACACAGGATATGGAGAAAGGGCCAAGCTGCAGTTGCATTTCTCCTGGCTCAGCCCAGTATCGCTCACATTTTTTCTGTTGCACAAAGCAGAATATAGTGACTCCCCTCCATATATTCTAGTCTTTTGTGGGTAACAGAACCCCCTCCCTTGTTTAGAAGCAAATTCAGCAATGTGTCCTTCACCTTAGGTTAGGAATTCCTACCCCCTTAGGCTTCAACCCAAGTCTGAATTCTCAAAGATGGAAAAACAAACATTAAATAAGGATATACAAATTACAGACTTCCGGGAGGGAGTGGGGTGGTTGGGAAGCTTGGGGTTAATAGATACAAACTATTGCCTTTGGAATGGATTAGCAATGAGATCCTGCTGTGTAGCACTGGGAAATATGTCTAGTCACTTATGATGGAGCATGATAATGTGTGAAAATCGAATGTGCACATGTATGTGTAACTGGGTCACCATGCTATACAGTAGAAAAAATTGTATTGGGGAAATAACTATTAAATTAAAAAATAAAAATAAAATAAAATAAAATAAAATAAACCACAAAAAACAAATTACAGACTTCCTAGAAGTCTGAGGAAGTAGAAATAGGGATCTGACATTTTCAGTATTTCAAAAGGATTAAAACAAAGCTGCACAAGCCAACTGAAACCCACGTTCTCTGGGTTTTAGCTGGAATTGTATCAACTCAGAATGGCAAGAGCAGATTCAAAGAGCGTTGTTCAATAGAAATATGAGTTGTGTATACCATTTTAAATTTTCTAATAGCCACATTCAAAATGAAAAAAGATGGAATTAATTTTAATGTATATTAGCCCAATAGATAAAAAAATTTCAACAAGTCATCAATTTAAAACAGTTATTAGAGGAGTTCCCTGGTGGCTGTATTAGATATCTGACATTTTTAAACTGTCTCAAAATCTAGTGTGTATTTTATATTAACAGCACATTTCAATTAATATGGTGACTATTAATTGAAAATATTTTACCTCTCTTTAGATTTCATAAAATTTATGGTTGAAAAAGATTCAAGTGTCTGTGTTATTCCAAAAATAACTTAAGATTTTCCAAAAACTAAAGTGAATATCAGTTTTTACATTTAAATTCCTTGAAATAAAATGAGCTCCTTGGTCACACCAGCCATATTTTAAGAGGGCAAGAGCCACATGTGGCTAGTGGCAGCCAAGCCAGACAGCACAAAAAAGCTCTGACTGGTAGTTTTAAGTGTCTTCTCAGCAATGACAGGAAAATGAATGGTTACTTTCAAAAGTATACCTTATTTTTATTTTAAAACACAGAGTCTAGGGAGTTCCCTGGTGGCTCAGCAGCATTGTCACGACTATGGCTTTGATTATTGCTACTGCAGATTCAATCCCTGGCCTGGAAAATTCTGCATGCCACAAGCACAACCAAAATAAAACCCACAGAGTCTACTGGGAAAATAGACAAAAGAGGTTCTCAGGGGTGGAAAAAAAAAAAAAAAAAAAAAAGAAGCCTTGAGAGTCATGTGTTTCAAGTTTCCCAAACTGAAAACTAGGAAGAGGAGCATTTTTACCAAGTCACACTTAAGGAAGCGTTCCGCTACCAATGTCCCCCCTTCTTTTCCTTCTTCCTTTACCTTAAGGTATACCAGAAAGCAACTCACCTTCCCCATTTCAAACTCCATGCATGCCATAACAATGACCTGGGGGGATGAAATAGACAGGAACTTAAACATTGATACAGTTAGAAAAAAGCAGTTCATACATGGGTTCCAGAGTTCAAAGGTGTTACTTATTCTTTATTTGTCTTGTAACCAAAAAAGAAGTCCTGATAAATGATCAAATGTTGCTCTCACTCTTCCTTCTGTCCTTACTTCCCTTTTCTCTGTTCAAATCAGCAAATTCTCATTAACAAATGAGCCTGTCAAGACGAGAATTTTTCTTGCCTTGAACAGTAATGACATGGTGATTTTGACTAAGAGATGCCTGAACACCAAAATTCTAGCCACTGACCCCCACACCCACTGGTTTTAATACACAGGAAACCTCAGTCCCATATCCTGACACTGCTTCCTCTCTAAACACTGGGAGGATCTCGTACCAAAAGCCACTCTGCACTTACCAGGACGCTGTATTCCCAAATCATCCTCCAGAAATCCAGGACAGTTGTAGGCAAAGGTCCCTGGGTGGCAATATAAGCCTTGGGTCCATAAACTCCCTAAAGGGGAAGAGAAATTACATGAGGTAACTACAAATAGTATGTGCTGCTTGTCTAGTATTCCCGCGTCCTTTCCTTTAGGGACCTAGAGAAATAGGAACTATTGAGTGTACCTTAATGAAGTTGGCGTTGATGTAGCTGGAATCCTCATCAGAGGTTATCATGGACAGCTCTACTAGGCTGTGATCATCTGTAACACACAAGAAAGAATAATTGAGAGGGCTTGCTCAGAGGGCTTTCTGTAAGTCAGAAACCAACACAGGGAATAGTGGCTGCTCATAAGTGTTTGAAGAGTGAACGGATGCATGTTCCTTTGTAGTCATACACGGTACAAACTAACTTGTCAAAGCCGCAATCCAGGATTAGAAACAGAAACTAGGAGTTCCCATTGTGGCACAGTGGAAACCAATCCAACTAGCATCCATGAGGATGCGGGTTCAATCCCTGCCCTTGCTCAGTGGGTCGGGGAGCCTGCGTTTCCATGAGCTGTGGTGTAAGTCACAGATGTGGCTTGGATCTGGCGTTGCTATGGTGTATGCTGGCAGCTGGAGCTCCAATTCGACCCCTAACCTGGGAACTTCCATATGCCATGGGTTTGGCCCCCAAAAGCAAAAGAAAAACAACAACAACAAAACAGAAACCAATGAGTAAAAAGAGATAAGATGATTGAATTTAGGAGAAGGAGAAGGTACAAGTTCAAAGGGAGAAATGAAACTTACATGGCAAGATATCCTTATATCTGTTTTTCTTGATATTCTTGGGGTTCTCAGCCACTGTTGTGGGATAGGTTTTATCTGCCTTGTACTTGGTAGATTGTCGTTTCAGCATCTGTAATAAAATTACAGTAATTCAATCTTCCTAGAGAAAAAGGTAAGAGGCTTTCTCTACAGAGCTTTTGATCTCCACCGCCCAGACATTCCACTTCAGCCGTTTCAGCATCTGCTAGGGCTGGTTCCATCCAGAACAGAGCCCCAGAGCATGAGGATTTCGGAGTTCAGTGGATTTGGAGAAGTGAAAAGATCACACTTAATGCAGCTGAACTACACATAGCTAAAACTTAGAGGCGAAACTGGTGAATATTTTAAAAAGCAATATCTTCTGAAAAGAAACTATGTTCCACCCAAAGATCAGATATTAAAAGTTTGATTTGCTTTCTTTATACCTAAGACACGGCTATTTCAAGTAGAAATGGAATTTAAGATGACTAAAATCTCTCCGCAGCTAGCAAAATTTCAAAGATTTCAGTCCCCAAAGCAGTCATTTCTTAAAAGATAACCCAAACTTCAAGTCCACCCTTCAACCAAACAATAATCTTTAAATAATATCATATTCTGTTGATAGAACATGATCTGGGCCAGTCAGAGGCTAGCATAATATGGTTGAAAAAGTGAAGTATCTCTTTAAAATAATTCTCTGTTAGGAGTTCTCATCGTGGCTCAGCAGAAACGAATCTGACTAGTATCCATGAGGATGCAGGTTTAATCCCTGGCCTTGCTCAGTGGGTTAAGGATCCAGCACTGCCCTGAGCTGTGGTGTAGGCTGAAGATGTGGCTTGGATCTGGCATTGCTATGGCTGTGGCGTAGGCCAGCAGCTACCGCTCCAATTTGACCTCTATCCTGGGAACCTCCATGTGCCGCAGGTGTGGCCCTAAAAAGACAAAAATAAAAACATAAAATAAAATTATTCTTTATTTTAAAGATAAGGAAACTGAGGCACAGGGAAGTTAAGTAAAGGTCCCAGGATCACAAAACTACCAAAACACAATTCTAAATGGACAGAGTGTTTAGAACCTGGTTCAGGGCTCAACCTGCACAGAAACCTGTACCACATGACTTAGTCAATGGCAGTCCAAGGGCATCTGTATTATTTTTTTCTTCTTTTTATTTCCATACCCATGGTGGCATATGGAAGTTCCCAGGCTAGGGATCCAATTAGAGCTGCAGCCTCTGGCCAGAGCCAGAGCCACAGCCACACCAGATCCAAGCCACGTCTGCAACCTACACCACAGCTCACAGCATCACCAGATCCTTAACCCACTGAGCAAGGCCAGGAATCAAACCCATATCCTCATGGATACCAGTTGGGTTCTTAACCCTCTGAGTCATAGCAGTAACTCTGGGCATCTGCATTATTAACCAGCTCTGTCGTTAATTTTGATGTATGTTTTTGAGTTGGATAAACTAGGGTTTGAATAATGACTTCTACATTTACTGGTTGAATGAAACTGGGCACGTTACTTAATCTTTCTGCATCACAATTTCTTTGTAAGGAAAGTGTGGGGGGGATATTTACCTTAGAGGGGGAATTAAAATGAGTGAAGCACTGGTACAGAGTAGATGTTTAATAAAGAGAAGCTCTGTTATTAAAATAATAAAATAATTCTCACTTGTCAATATTACACTACAGACCAAAATTTCAGGTGAGAGGACATGATAATTCCTCTTTTGTTCCTTCTTATGAATCAGCCTTGTTCTGGATTTTAACTCCTTTATCACTCAAAGAAAGCATATGCAGCAGATCTGACTTTGGTCAACCCTTATTCAATTTGAGAAAGACAAGGGAAAGCATGTGTGATAGCTGATAAGTATGTACTGAATTGAACTACAGAAAAGAATTTTCATCATTTGCCCACTAGTTAGTGGTGACTTGGTCACATGCAGATCATTGATTACTTCCTCTGCGTCAGATCCCCCAGCATCTTCTCAGTTTTCGTTCTTTTTAACTTAACTTCCTTCTAGAAATGTCGTCCTCCCTCTGCCCTTATTAGTTCACATTATTTGGTTCTCATCTGTCTTATCTGACTTCTCTTTCGCACTTCTCAACCTTTCTTCCACGTCTATTTCTATCTTCTTTTTTTTTATCTTTGTTGTTGTTGTTGTTGTTGTTGCTGTTGCTATTTCTTGGGCCGCTCCTGCGGCATATGGAGGTTCCCAGGCTAGGGGTTGAATCGGAGCTGTAGCCGCAGGCCTACGCCAGAGCCACAGCAACGCAGGATCCGAGCCGCGTCTGCAACCTACACCACAGCTCACGGCAACGCCAGATCGTTATCCCACTGAGCAAGGGCAGGGACCCAACCCGCAACCTCATGGTTCCTAGTCGGATTCGTTAACCACTGCGCCACGACGGGAACTCCTATTTCTATCTTCTAATTATGAATTATCCAAAGTTCCAAAGTTAAGTCTGCAACTCTCTGTTCTTCTCACTAAAGGCTTTTGCTCAGAGATAGTATATTTTACAGACGGCATACTAGTGTTTGGTTGTTGTTTTTTTAATATTTAACCGATTCAAATTGAATTATAATTCCAATCCTTATTGAATAACTCAAATTTCTTTATTGAGATTGAGATGAGATTTGAGTTCCAGTCCTGAATTTCCAAGCCTGTCCTCGACATTTCCCCTTGGTTGTCATTTTTGTCTTTCTAGGTCCGCACCTGTAGCATGTGGAAGTTCCCTGGCCAGGGGTGAAATCAAAACCACAGCTGCTGGCCTACACCACAGCCATAGCAATGCCAGATCTGAGCCGTGTCTGCGACCTACACTGCAGCTCCCAGCAATGCCGCGTCCTTTAACCTACTGAGTGAGGCCAGGGATTGAACCTGCATCCTCATGGATACTAGTTGGATTCTTAATTCACTGAGCCATAGTGGGTATCTTATTGCAGCTTCAAACTAAGCACATTTAAAAGTAAAATCATTACTCTCCCCACTGTTAATGTCGATGGCAATATCTTTATCTTAGGCAACCATGTTCCAGAAACTGAGAGTTACTTTTGGTTCCCCCCTTCCCACAATTCCCACCTCTAACTCAGACCGCAAGGTTAACACTTCTATCCATGCAATGTCTCGCATCAACCTTCCTTCCTATGCCCCTGGAGATACCTTAATTCAGGCGCTTTCCCTTAAAGCCTGAACAGTGATAGCTGCCTCTTAACTCCTCTCTACACTTTTGTCTTTCCCAATTCAAATTAATTAGGCACAATTATGCTAACTTATTCTTACTAAAGTATTGCTTTTCTTATCTCTCTTGGCTCAAACCTATCCAGCGAATCCCCTTGCTCCTAGGAAAAAGTCAAAACTCCTTAGCCAGGTACTGAAGACTCTCCCCACTTGGACTCCAAGCTAATTTTCCATATTTTCCACCGTCCCACAAGCATGAGTCTTCTAAAATTGATTTTTAAGTTCTTTCAAGATTGTACAAACTGATGTCACTGACAATTATGGGTAACAGCCCTTCTTTAAAACGGTGGCTTTCCGTTCCTTTCTCATAAATGTACACCCGGAACTGTTTTTGCATTTCTCACCCATGATGATGGTCTATTTTGTTCCATAGCCTAAACTATTAGAAAGAAATAAGGAAATAGAGAACTTTTCCCCTGTGACTAGTAATAAGAAAAACTGTAAAAGAAGGAAATGGTTAATTATTTTCCTTAGGTGTTTAGATTTCGTATAGAGTTTTCACATACTTAATGAGGATGTGTGTCTTATCCGTAGGAGTTTACTTAAGGGCAGTCATACTAAGTCATTAAAAGAAATGGGCGAGGAAGGGAGAGCGTATAAATAAAGGTATAGTGGCACAGAAAGAGAGATAAAAGAGGTAGTTGAGAATAGAAAAATGTTTCAACAAAGCATCCAAATTCATCATTAGATTTCAAAATCAGGAGTTCCTGTCGTGGCGCAAGGGTTAACGAATCCGACTAGGAACCATGAGGTTGTGGGTTCGGTCCCTGGCCTTGCTCAGTGGGTTAACGATCCGGCGTTGCCCTGAGCTGTGGTGTAGGTTGCAGACTTGGCTCGGATCCCGCGTTGCTGTGGCTCTGGCGTAGGCCTGTGGCTACAGCTCCGATTCAACCCCTAGCCTGGGAACCTCCATATGCCGCGGGAGTGGCCCAAGAAATAGCAACAACAACAACAACAACAAAAAGACAAAAAAAACAAAAACAAACAAAAAAAAGATTTCAAAATCAGCTCAGGATAACTTGACAACTGAGTCTGTAAGGAGAGGAAAGAAGTGGGGTCATGAAAGCTTTGTCAGCATAATACAAAGAATTATCAAATATCTAGAATCTAATTCAGCTGAGACTTTCCGAATAATAAGATCATTAATTATTATAACAACTCAAAGTATAGTAGTGTAAGCTGTTTCCAACTAAGAATGACAAATGGAACAGATAGCCACTGCCTACTTATTTGCTGGACCATAAATACTAGGATGTATTGTTCTAATGACCATTTTATTTCCTTCTATTTGTAGAATTAGATCAGACATAGGCAACCTATTAAAAAACAGGTGTACAGTCCGTTCTTAAATCCTAGTTTCTTACCATGGTTTGAATTCTTATGGGTTTTCAGAATTGGACTCAGGAGGAGGGATGCTGAAGGATCATTATACAGCATATTTTTATGCTGAGATGGATATAGGCGGGCTAGTTTGGGAATTTAAGGAGGTGGCACAAATACATGAAAGACTAAAAATATTTCCACTCAAGTTACACCAGTTTTTCAGCTCACTCTGCTCTTATGTACCCACAGAACAATAATGATAATTTTCAGGTTTCCATTGATTCCAGGACTGCTGAAGAGATATCAAGTCCTAGTGCAGTTCATTCTAAAAAACTTCAAAACGAAGCCTAGTGCATATTACTTGTTACACTGTTTTTGTTTATTTTGCTTTTCTTGCTCGTGAAATGCTTTCCAGGGAGATGCTTTAGGCAAAGCCCTTTTTTGAAAGACATGCCTACATTAATTGGATAACATTTCACAGATAAAAGGTGTGCGTGTGTGTGTGTGTGTGTGTGTGTAAAACCTATGCTTGTTTAGCTGTGTTGACTGCCACTTTTGACGACGACAACAGGAGAGAATGGCTTTTTATTTCCCACTCTACTCCTTCTCTTGGTGTTATCTGGCTGATGACAAATGGAGACATTCTTCTAGCACAGGATAGAAAATGCCTGGAGAATTGTTAATTTGGAAAGTGTGAAAGATTTTTTTTTTTCCCAGATATTTTACCTTGTGGTCAGACCACTGTAAAGATCTCATCTTTCTCATTCTTCTCCTCTCCCTGCTAGAGCCTCAGGCTGCAACACCCCAAAAGAAAATAAAGCCGAGCTGACTTGGGACAGAAGAAGTGATAAACCTCACCAGAGAAAGAGAAACTCTGAGAATAGGAAGCAAAAGGGTTTAAAAGTGAAAGCAGGGCCATGAGAGTGGGCTGGGGGTGAGGGAGAAAAGAGACGTCAAAAGAAGGTATTTCTTTGCCAGCCGCAAAAGGGATGTCAGTTCCCTAGAGATGCTCCAAGAAGAGCGAGGGGGGAATAAAGAAGAGATGCTGAAAGAATAAGGAAAAGGGGCCAGAATCCTTCCTGAGCCCTGATCAGTTGAAATGTATGAGAAACCAGATTCTGTGTGTGCTCAATAAGTTAACAGCAAGCCGATTTGGTTTCTGGACTGTACTTACTACCCATTTCCTTTCAAGACAGGAAAACAGAACTGAGGTCCTGACCATAAAACTCTAGAAATTAGGACTGAGTCTGAGACAGTCTGGGACCTGAGACCCTTTGCTACAGCACTTGCACCTGGACAAAGCAACTCCGCAAGCAACAAAATAGGAAGAAACGAAGGGACTAAAAATAACGATGTGCCTGAGCCACTAGGGCAAATTGTGAACAAGATGCTACTAAAAGACCAAAAATCCAACTGCCACTTCTGAAGAGCCCTGAGCAAATAGGACAGAGTACCAGGAGCAGAAGCGGTGCTAAGCATGCACCCTGCATACACCACCACCTAAAGGGTGGGCAAACTATCTAAGCCACCCTTTCCGACCCCTGGCCCCACCCCTGCCCTCACCCCATATAAGGAACCAGCAGCCCTCCCCCCATTACACTTCCCCCGCCTCATCTCACCTCCCCGCCACTTCCCTAGGACAGTGGGCAAGGGAAACTGTTACTTATGTTCACTAGCCTATTGCTGCAGCAAGGGCCCCAGTAAAGCATTGCCTGAGTTTCTTCTCTGGCCTCTTTTCAATTTCTTTGCTTTGCTTTCTTTGCTTTTTAGGGCTGCACCTGCAGCATATGGAGGTTCCCAGGCTAGGGGTTGAATTGGAGCTATAGCTGCCGGTCTACACCATAGCCACAGCAATGCAGGATCTGAGCCGAGTCTTCGACCTACAGCACAGCTCACAGCAAAGCCAGATCTTTAACCCACTGAGCAAGGCCAGGGATCAAACCCTCAACCTCATGGTTCCTAGTCGGATTCATTTCTGCTGCACCACAGCGGAACTCCCTTATCAATTTCTTTTGATTAAGAAAGGCCAAGATGGAGTTCCCCTTGTGGCACAGCAAAACAAATCTGACTGGTATCCATGAGGCTGTAGGTTCAATCCCTGGCCTCTCTCAGTGGGTCAGGTCCAGGGATCCCTCGTTGCCATGCGCTGTGGTGTAGGTTGCAGACGCTGTGGCTGTGGCTGTGGCCGGCAGCTGTAGCTCCAATTCGACCCCTATTGTGGGAACCTCCATGTGGCGCAGGTATGGCCCTAAAAAGCAAAACAAACAAAAAAAGAAGAAAAGAAAAGAAAAGGAAGGCCAAGAACCCTGGTCAGTAACAAATCTATTGCTTGTACTTCTCGTTAACTAGTAATTACTAGTAAATGAATTAAGGTCACTCCCAAAAGAAAAGGGAAAGAAAAGAGAAAGCACGAGACTACAATTATCTTTGCCTTGGAGGCTACATTACTGCATAAAATACATAGCATAAGCTACATTTGGGAGTAGCAAAAATCAAACTTGGCCTTTCTGTCCCAGGTAGAAGAGGGGACTCAGAGTTGGGGTATCTCCAGAGCCTCCCTCAACGACTTACAGCTGCAGGTCAGTATTATCTATTCCAAGCCTCCAACAGGATAGAGAAAGTATAGTGGGGAGGGGGACAGGCCCTCCCAGAACAAAGGGAAGGCAACATGTGGCAGCAGCACCTGTAAGAGCAGGCGCAGCTCTGTAACAATGTAACATGACCTGAATCCAGGGGCCAACCCTATCTATAACTGTCCACTCAGAAATTACAGAATGTATGTTACCTTATAAGGGGGACAAAGGGACCAAAGAGTAAAAGAAAAAAATAACAGAGTGTATGTAAAACAGCACCCGGCTTCGTTCCCAGCTCAGCCTTTGGCTATGAATCTCCTGAGGCAGTGCCTGCACGAATAAAGGCTGCTTCCTCTCTCCCTGTATGTAAGCCCTGCAACAAAAGCATGAATGCTAAAGAATGGAATTAGGCGCTCTGGCCTCTACACCAGTAAACAAGGGTGCTGTACTACTGGTAGGAACGGGGCAAGACTGAACTGGCTCTGAGTGTGTGCGCAGTCGTCTCCAACTAAATAAACTTAAGGGGATTGGGTTGCAATCCTATAGAAAGGTAGGTGAGTGGGTGGATAAGCACTAAACTACACTGGGGTGAATAAACCAAGAGGTTCAACTTTAAATAAAGAAAATGAGAGGATATGGCAAGAAATTTATTTCAAATGTGGTGGGTTTGTAAAATGTGGTGGGTTTGTTTGTTTATTTGTTTTTGCTCTTTTTAGGGTCATACCTGTGGCACATGGAAGTTCTCAGGCTAGGGGTTGAATCAGAGCTGCAGCCACCGGCCTACCCCACAGCCACAACAATACCAGATCAGAGCCGAGTCTGTGACCTACACCACAGCTCACGGCAACACCAGATCCTTTAACCCACTGGGTTTAATTCTCCCACCGACATCCTCATGGATACTAGTTGGGTTCCTTACTGCTGAGCCATGATGGGAACTCCTAAAAATGTATTTTAAATGACCTGTGAATAACTGAAAATGTGGAACGGGAAGGTCCCTAGTGAGACGCTGGAGATAGAATTGGGAGAAATTAGCTTCAGAGGTAATATGATATATTTAATCTGGTGGAAGCAGCAAAAAAAGTGCACCTTCACCAGCACGAAAGTCAGGAAGTGCTGATAATATGTTCAAGTGACAGGCTGATTCACATAAATGAGTCATTTCAGTTCAACAGATGTTTGTGCACTTGCTATGCAGGAGCTACTATGTTCCCGACTGCTTGGCAAATATTGTTAACTATAAGTAAATACAGAACTAGATGTATCTATTTTAAAAATTTTTTTTAATTTTTTTTTTTTAACAGCCACATCTGCGGCATATGGAAGTTCCTGCTTTAGAGGGTCAAATTGGAGCTGTAGGGCTGAGCCACAAAAGGAACACCTAGAATTAGGATGTATCTAGATCTTCTCTATAGAACTAAAATGTATCTAAGCCTTCTCTGGTCTGTCTATGATAAGTCTGCAGAATTGCTCCAAAACCAATCTGACTTTTTTTTATTATTATTGTTTTATTTTTATTTTTTTGGTCTTTTCTAGGAACCTCTTGTTCCTAGTCAGATTCGTTTCCGCTGAGCCACGACGGGAACTCCCCAATCTGATTTCTAATGCATTATAAATGGACATTAGCACCTGGCCCTCAGAACTGGGTATCTTCTTTCTATTAGGTTCACTGAGTTCTTCGTATTTAATAAATATGTCTTTGTATTTAATAAATGAAATATTTACCTTTTCTATGAAAGCTCATCTTCAGGAAATATGTCTTTTTTTAAATCATTGTTTAAATTGAATCCAACAACATTAAAGGAAAAATTTTAATACAGATTCTTTAAATTAAAAAGTAATATATATTAATTGGAGAAATTTTAGAACACAGAGAACAACAAAAAAATGATGATTAAAAATCACCTATAGGAGTTCCCGTTGTGGTGCAGTGGTTAACGAATCCGACTAGGAACCATGAGGTTGCGGGTTCGGTCCCTGCCCTTGCTCAGTGGGTTAACGATCCGGCATTGCCATGAGCTGTGGTGTGGGTGGTAGACGCGGCTTGGATCCCGCGTTGCTGTGGCTCTGGCATAGGCGGGCAGGTACAGCTCCGATTAGACCCCTAGCCTGGGAACCTCCATATGCCTCAGGAGGTGGCCCTAGAAGAAAAAAAAAAAAGACATAAAAATAACCTATAACCCCCACTACTCAGAGTTAGTCATGCTCTTTTTCAGACCATGCCCAAGGCATGGGGAAGTTCCCAGCCCAGGAATCAAACCTGAGCCACAGTGGAATGAACCAAGCCACAGCAGTGACAATGCCAGAGTCTTAACCCACTAGGTGACCGGGGAACTCCAGAGTTAATCATTCTTAATATCTCAAAATATTACATTCAGGAGTTCCTGTCCTGACTCAGCGGTTAATGAAATTGACTGGTATCCATGAGGATGCAGGTTTGATCCCTGGTCTTGCTCACTGGGTTAAGGATCCAGCCTTGCCGTGAGCTGTGGTATAGGTTGAAGATGTAGCTCGGATCCCTTGTTGCTGTGGCTATGGCGTAGGCCGGCAGCTACAGCTCCAATTTGACCCCTAGCCTGGAAACCTCCACATGCTGCGAGTGCAGCCCTAAAAAGACAGAAGACAAAAAAAAAAATTATATTCCAACCTTTTATCTATATGTGTGTCATGACAATGGGTTCATACTGTATAAAGGGTTTTTTAACTTTCTCTTTTACTTACCAAATTGTATTCTTCTACATTATTTTTAATAATGTCAGAGTATTCTATTGTGTGAGATGCAACATAAGTTTTTTCACATGCTCCTTTACATTATTGGACGTTTAAGTGGCTTCCAGTCTTCCTAAACAATAATTCTGAATGCTATGACAATAGGTGGCCAAAATCTATATAAATATCTTTCATTATTTCCTTCAGATGAACTCTCAGGAGCAGTTAAAGAATTTTTCCATTTCAAAGGCTTTTGGCCTATATTCCTAACTATATATATCAGAACTGATATAAAAATTTTGCCTCCAGAAAGTTGTAACAACAATGTAGGAGAATGCATATTTCTCAACTCTGACAAACATTAGGATGATAATGTTTTAAGTATAGGTGCATTTGATAGGTGAAGTGATATTAGTGGTATTTTTGTTTTCTGTACTTCTATTTGCAGTGTCTTCACTCCAAAACATTTTTTTATTGTTGTTTTTTTAGGGCCATATCTTTAGCATATGGAGGTTCCCAGGCTAGGGGTCGAATTGGAGCTGTCACTGCCGGCCTACACCACAGCCACAGCAACGCGGGATCCGAGCAGCATCTGCAGCCTACACCGCAGCTCAGGGCAACACTGGATCCTTAACCCACTGAGTAAGGCTAGGGATTGAACCTGCATCCTCATGGATGCTAGTCACATTCGTTTCCACTGAGCCACGACGGGAACTCCCAAAACATTTTTTTTTTTTTAAGTTTCAATTTTTATTCAACCATATATTTCTTTCTTTCTTTCTTTCTTTTTTTTTTTTGCTTTTTTGCTTTTTTGCTATTTCTTTGGGCCACACCTTTGGCATATGGAGGTTCCCAGGCTAGGGGTCTAATTGGAGCTGTAGCCCCTGGCCTACGTCAGAGCCACAGCAACGCGGGATCCAAGCCGCGTCTGCGACCCACACCACAGTTCACGGCAACACCGGATCCTTAACCCACTGAGCAAGGGCAGGGATCAAACCTGCAACCTCATGGTTCCTAGTCGGATTCATTAACCACTGCGCCACAACGGGAACTCCCCCAAACATTTTTTTAGAAGGAAGAAAATACACTGTAATCAAATTGCCCTCCCTACATGAAGCCATGTTCATATTTTCGTACCTACGATCTTTGAAAAAATACAGGTAGACATCCAATGCGTTCATAT
Organism: Phacochoerus africanus; assembly: GCF_016906955.1. NCBI lineage: Eukaryota > Metazoa > Chordata > Mammalia > Artiodactyla > Suidae > Phacochoerus > Phacochoerus africanus. The sequence continues at coordinate 107,112,839 of NC_062549.1, read as the reverse complement.
ATGTATATTTAGCACAATTCTTGTCCTTCAATAAGCTCTCACTTTTTATACACATATTAACATTTTTAAAATATGCTTTCTAAATGAAAATGCCTCATCCGCCTCCAATGTAGAAAAGAAAAACTACATCTAAGAAGTTTTAAACCTAAAGACTGCGGCAAAATGACCAGCATAAACACGTATGACCAAGCTTTAACGCGTTATTTAACACAATGGTTGAAATGTACATGTCAGAAAACCACACTTGGTGGTAGTAGTTGACCAAAGTGAATACATGTTCCTCTGCAAATTTTTTGTTTTTGGCCGCACCTGCGGCATGTGAAAGTTCCCGGGCCAAGGCAGGAGCATGCGCTACAGGAGAGAGACCCGAGCTGCTGCAGTGACAACACTAGGTCCTTAACCCACTGAACCACCAGTGAACTCTTTGTGAATTATAACTGATCTGCTAAAAAATGCTAATGGAAGAGGATGGTCTTCAGAAGTAAAGTCTCTCGTGTCCTCCAGAAAAGAGTGCTGGCCAATAGCCTGGGGATTCGAAGAAGGAGATGGTGACTTTATACCATCACTGTTGAGGCCGCTAAAATCCTCATCAGACAACTTTCTGATTATAGTTGGTTCTCACATGAGTTTTTCTCCAAATTTAGAGAATATGCTGGCCAGTAGTGCAAACTTCTGCTCTGTTTGACACTGATTTCTCTCCCCCCAAAATCACTAACTTAACATTCCTGTTTCTAGTGAATTTCTTGCATGTTTGCCTGAACCTGATCAACTGACAAAACTGAATTTTTAAGCCAGTAAAGCTAAAGTCAAGACATTGGACTATGGGAGTTCCCATCGTGGCACAGCAGCAATGAATCCAACTAGGAATCATGAGGTTGCAGGTTTGATCAGTGGGTTAAGGATGTGGCGTTGCCATGAGCTGTGGTGTAGGCTGGCAGCTGCAGCTCCAATTAGACCCCTAGCCTGAGAACCTCCATGTGTCGTGGGTGTGACCCTTAAAAAAAAAAAAAAGACACTGGACTATGGTGATCCAAAATAGTTAATACCATCCAAAGTGACTACCTGCTGGCATCTCTCAGTGCACTCTGCAACATATTAAACATTGTCAGAGTTCATAAAAATGATTAGAAAGAATTAAGACCCAGGAGTTCCCGTCGTGGTGCAGTGGTTAACGAATCTGACTAGGAACCATGAGGTTGTGGGTTCAGTCCCTGCCCTTGCTCAGTGGGTTAACGATCCGGTGTTGCCATGAGCTGTGGTGTAGGTTGCAGACGCGGCTCGGATCCTGCGTTGCTGTGGCTCTGGCATAGGCCGGTGGCTACAGCTCCGATTCGACCCCTAGCGTGGGAACCTCCATATGCCGCAGGAGCGGCCCAAGAAATGGCAAAAAGACAAAAAACAAAAAAAAGAATTAAGACCCAGAAACATGCAACTAAATGGATTTTATAAACATAATGTAGAGCAAAAGAAGGAAGATATTAAAAAGGTATATATAGTATGATTTTACATAGAGTTCAAAAACAGGTAAAATTAATCTCTGTTGCTTAGTGATATATAGGCCTTGAGGCTATGCAGAAAAACAAAGAAAAAAAATAACATCATGATATGTTTACCTCTAGTCTGGTGGGATCTGGAAGGATACCCCAAGGTATTTCTAGGGTGTGTTGTGGGCAATGTCCTATTTCTCCCCCCTGCCCTTTTTTCTTTTCCTTTTACAGATGCACCTGCTGCATATGGAAGATCCTGGGCTAGGGGTCAAATGGGAGCTGCAGCTGCTGGCTATGTATTGCCTACACAGCAAAAGCAATGACAGATCCAAGCCACATCTGTAAGATAATGTCCTTTTTTTTTTTTTTTTTTTTTTCTTTTTAGGGCAGCACCTGCAGCATATGGAGATTCCCAGGCTAGGGGTCAAATTGAAGCTACAGCTGCCAGCCTTCGCCACAGCCACAGCCACAGCCACAGCAACAGGGGATCCAAGTCTTCGACCTACACCACAGCTCACGGCAATGCCTGATCCTTAACCCACCAAGTGAAGCCAGGGATCGAATGTGCAACCTCATGGTTCCTAGTCGGATCCATTTCTGCTGTACCACAATGGGAATTCCAAATGTCCTATTTCTTGATTTGAGTGGCACTTATATAGATGCCTACTTTATTACTAATTGTTAAATTCTATATGTATGTTTAAAGCACTTTCCTGTGTATATGTTATATTCTACATTTTTTTGTTTGTTTGTTGGTTTTTTTTTTTTTCTTTTTTTCTTTTTTCTTTTTAGGGCTGCACCCACAGTATATGAAGGTTCTCAGGCTAGGGGTCCAATCGGAGTTACAGCTGCCGGCCTACACCACAGCCACAGCAACACAGGATCCAAGCCACGTCTGCGACCTATACCAAAGCTCACAGCAACACTGGATCCTTAACTCACTGAGTGAGGCCAGGGATCGAACCCAAAACCTCATGGTTCCTAGTTAGATTCATTTCTGCTGTGCCATGATGGAAACTCCTATATTCTACAATTTTTTTCTTTTTAAGTGTAAAAAGTTAAGACCAATGGAAAAATTGAAAGCAATAGAGTGGGAAGATGCGGAATGGACTAGGAGCACAGGCTTAAAAGTTGGATAGCTCTATTTCAGGTCTGAGTTACACCACTTATGAAATCCATGATCTCAGGTAAGTTGTTTAATTTCTCTGTCCCTCAGTGTCTAATACAAACACTATGCTGGTCGCTGAGGGTACCGAAATAAGCAGAACTAAATCTGAGCCTTACCTTTGTGGAGCGTCAATCTGATGGGAAAGCAGACATTAATCAAGTAATCACACAAATAAATGTAAGATTAGAACTGCAATAAGTGCTGCGAATAGCTTACTAAAGCTGGAGGAGTGGGAGGAGCAAAAAACGTTTTAAAAAATGTCTGATAATGCTAAGACCGTATTTGATATAGTTAGAGATGGAATGTTTCTCTGAGAAAGTCACCACCAAATTGATAGCTGAAGAACTATGAAGCGTTAACTAGGTAGAGGAGTATGAGGGAATATTCAAGCAGAGGTAACAGCATGTGCAAAGTCCCTGTGGCAGAGGAAGCAAGACAAGGGCAAGAAATTGAAGGTGCTGTGAGAAGCTGGGACGCACTTGACGGGTGGTCCAGGCAGGACTTTGCTGGCCATTCATTATAAAGGGCTTTTGGGGAAGTAAATGATGTTCTGTTTGTGAAGCTCTCAAGCACAGAGTCTGAAACTCAGTTCCATGGGTTAGTTACTGTGAAAAGTGCATGAACAGAAAGTTCATATGAAGAAATGGAGACTGAGTATAGTCATGGGGACCTAATCGAACTGACAAGCTTTGGCACAGCCAAGGAAACCATAAAAAAACCAAAAAGACAGCTTACAGAATGGGAGAAAAGTGTTTCAAAAGATGCAACTGACAAGGGCTTAATGTCTAAACCATACAAACAACCAATACAACTCAACAGCAAAAAAGCCAACAACCCAATTGAAAAATGGGCAAAAGACCTGAACAGACATTTCCCCAAAGAAGATATACAGATGGCCAACAAGCACATGAAAAAACGCTCAACCACTGATTATTAGGGAAATGCAAATCAAAACTACTATGAGGTACCACCTCACACCAGTCAGAATGGCCATCATTAATAAGTCCACAAATAACAAATGCTGGAGAGGGTATGGAGAAAAGAGAATTTCCTTCACTGTTGGTGGGAATGTAAATTGGTACAACCACTATGGAAAATAGTATGCATACCTCCCATATGGTATAGAATTACCACATGACCCAGCAACCCTACTCTTGGGCATATATCCGGACAAAACTTTCCTTGAAAAAGACACATGCACCTGTATGTTCATTGCAGCACTAGTCACAATAGCCAAGACATGGAACCAACCTAAATGGCCATCCACAGACGGATTAAGAAGATGTGGTATATATACACAATGGAATACTACTCAGGCCATTTGCAGCAACATGGATGGAACTAGAGACTCTCATACTAAGTGAAGTAAATCAGAAAGAGAAAGACAAACACCATATGATGTTACTTATATCTGGAATCTAATATATGGCACAAACGAACCTTTCCACAGAAAAGAAAATCATGGACTCGGAGAATAGACTTGTGGTTGGCAAGGGGGAGGGGGAGGGAGTGGGACGGACTGGGAATTTGAGGTTAATAGATGCAAACTATTGCCTTTGGAACGGGTGAGCAATGGGATCCTGCTGTATAACACTGGGAACTATATCTAGTCACTTATGATGGAGCATGATAATGTGAGAAAAAAGAATGTATATGTGTATGTGTGACTGGGTCACCTTGCTGTACAGTAGAAAATTGACAGAACACTGTAAACCAGCTATAAGGGAAGAAAATTTTAAAAATCATTAAAATAAAATAAAAGAAAATAGTCATGGAAAATTTTCAGGTTCAGGAATCAAATAAATAAAATTAACCTAACAAAGGAGTTCCTGTCATGGTGCAGTGGAAACGAATCCGACTGGGAACCATGAGGTTGCAGGTTTGATTCCTGGCCTTGCTCAGTGGGTTAAGGATCCAGCGTTACCGTGAGCTGTGGTGTAGGTCTAGGTCGCAGACACGGCTCAGATCTGGTGTTGCTGTGGCTCTGGCTTAGGCCAGAGGCTACAGCTCCGATTCGACCCCTAGCCTTCAAACCTCCATATGCCGTGAGTGCAGCCCTAAAAAGAAAAGAAAAAAAAAATTTAACCTAACAAGTAGCATTTTATACTAATTAAATTAGAAACATAAAACGTTATGATTTTACTTGACAAAGTGTACGTATAGAGGCTAAGAGGATTTGGAATCAAACATACCACATTTCAAATCCTAGTTTGCCATTTCACGGGTAAAATGAAGATAATATTTTCCTCTTGGGTTGGTTGTAGTGATTAACATCACAAGTGGTAAACCACTTAGATTGCCTCGCATATGATAAGCAGTGAAAACATTTATCTATTACTATCTTTTTTTAGATATTAAATTGAGACTAGCAAGGTCGTAGAGAAGATGATAAATTCAGACATTGCAAATTTTTCAAACTCTGTTGGAAACACATTTGGCAAAACTTAACCAATTAGATGCTAATATTCTTTGGTCCAGTAATAATACTTCGGGTGAATCTAGCCTCAGGAGATAATCCAAACGAAGGGAAAAACCACGTGGACCAATATGTTTATTTCGGTATTATCACTCATCATGAAAAAATTAGAAAGAGCTTAAATGTCCAACAATTGAGAAAGAATTAAATTATATGGGTGCCTACTACATGTCAGGTATTTTATATATTTATTTGATTAGCTCCACGGCAATTCTGCAAAGTGAATATTATTTGCTATCACTTTGTAGTTACTTTGTTCAAGGTCACATAGCTACTAATAGGCAGAAGGTAAATCCAAACCCAGATGTCTATGACTCCAGAGGGGTTACAAGTACTGATGGCAAAGCAAGACTACCTGAACTCAAAACTCAGTTCTGGAGTTCCCGTCGTGGCGCAGTGGTTAACGAATCCGACTAGGAACCATGAGGTTGTGGGTTCGGTCCCTGGCCTTGCTCAGTGGGTTAACGATCCGGCATTGCCGTGAGCTGTGGTGTAGGTTGCAGATGCGGCTCGGATCCCGTGTTGCTGTGGCTCTGGTATAGGCCAGTGGCTACAGCTCCGATTGGACCCCTAGCCTGGGAATCTCCATATGCCGCGGGAGCAGCCCAAGAAATAGCAAAAAGACAAAAAAAAAAAAAAAAACTCAGCTCTGCAACTTACAAGTGATATGACCCTGAGTTGCTCTGCAACTTACAAGTGATATGACCCTGAGCAAGTCACTTAACCTCTCTGTGTCTCTATTTCCTCATCCCTAAAAAGGAAATAATAACAGTGCCTCCTCAATAGATTAAGTCAATTGATATATAAAAGGCTTTAGGACAGTTTCTGTAAGTATTAGCTGTTACTATGATAATTATACTTTCATTATACTATTCTGCATCGTCATTAATATAGATTTTAATCATCCTGAGAGTCTTTTGTCATTTTAAGTGAAAATATGAAAATGAAAAATTGTAGCTATGTTTATAATTACGATAATATAAAAGGCATCCTATAAAAGGACAAGAACTAGAATTTCTACAACCCCCAAAATAGTATTTGTTGGGGTCTTGGTACTATGATGAACTTATTTTCTTTTAACTTGCAATGATTTTTTTTATAAAAATAACAACAATAAGGGCCTTTTCTTTAAGTACCTTTAAGGAATTTTCTAGAGTGTGGTTGCATACTGCTATTTTTTTTTTTTGTCTTTTCTTTTTCTTTTTAGGACTGCACCTGTGGCATATGGAGGTTCCCAGGCTAGGGGTTGAATCAGAGCTACAGCTGTAGGCCTACACCACAGCCACAGCAACTTGAGATCTGAGCCGCATCTGTGACCTACACCACAGCTCACAGCAACACCAGATCCTTAACCCACTGAGCGAGGCCAGAGATGGAACCCGCATCCTCATGGATGCTAGCCTGATTCATTTCCACTGTGCCACAACGGGAACTTCCTGCATACTGCTATGTCTGCTGTATAGAAACTATGCTATAGAACTAGAGACTTACCATCAGGCTAGGGCCTTTGAGGGACTCAAGTTATTGGTTGAAGCATGGCACTATTGTATAAGAATTCATTCAACAGGCTCTGAAATGGCAGATCCAGGTTAAATTTCATGTCTATGGCTAAAGAGCTGAGTGTGCTTGGGCCAATTATTTAACTTCTTAGAGTCTTGGTTTTCTTATCTGGAAGTCAGAGATTAGAACAAGCTCATAAGGTTTGCTTGGATTTTTTTTTTTTTTTTTTTTGTCTTTTTAGGGCTGCATATGGAGGTTCCCAAGCTAGGGGTCAAATCAGAGCTGCAGCTACCATTGATGCCACAGCCACAGCAACTCAGGATCAAGCCACGTCTACCACCTACAGACCTATACCACAGCTCACGGCAGCACCAGATCCTTAACCCACTGAGCGAGGCCAGGGATGGAACTCACAACCTCATGGATATGAGTCAGTTTCGTTACTGCTAAGCCACAATGGGAACTCCGAGTTTGTTTGGTTTTTTATATGAGTAATAAATAAGACAATAAATGTGATGCTTCCTTGACACCCCACCAGGACTATCACAGTTATATAAATATTTAATAGAGTAGTTAATGTTTAACATCTGCATCTCTAAGGCATCCTCTATTGTCCTAGAAGATAAGCTCCGCCAAAGCCTGGAGCATTGCATTGCAGAACCAGCATCTAGCATGATGCTTTGCACACAGTGAGCACTCAATAAATATTAGAGTGAATGCGTGAAAACCTTACAGGAGGGGTCAGTGGCAGTTTCAACTACAGAAGGATTATTGAGTTTAAACTTGGCATGGGGAAAAACGGAAACAGTATGATATTGGCTCTAGCTGTCATAGCAGGGCTATGCGCTCTGCACAAGAGGGAAGTGGGGACAGAAATCAAAACTAGGGACCCAGCGGGTTGGGGGGCCAGGGTGCACAGAGCATCTACCTGGAAGTGGAGAGGACTTTTGATAATTCCCACAGAGGCAGCCCTCTGTAGGCCTATGTCACAGAATCAGCTCCCAGATCTCAGAAACAGCACATCCTGGAAGAACATGTGAAGAGCTGAAGATGGAATGTGGGACGTGACCTAGTGGAAAGCCTTCCAATTTAAGGGCAGTTATTTACCTTGTCCAAGCAAGCAGCCTGGCCCCATTCACACCCAGCACCCCATCAAAGCCACTCTCTGGTATCTCAGCTAAACCTTTAGGTGGGGCTGAGGGAGGGAAAGGCTCTGTTTTTCCACTGGAGGACATGAGTCAGTGAACAGTGAGGTTCCACTTAATCACCACCCAAAAACAAAGTCCTTAAACTCAGAAGCTAGAAGAGTAAGGAAGTGATTAATATAGAAGTCAATTTAGTGGTTATTCCTTGGCCTGGGCAGGACAGGGTGGGGTGAGGGACCAGATGGGGAAGGGTTTTTTTTTAAACGGGTCTTCTGGGGTTTGACAGGGTTCTATTCCTTGACCTGAGTAGTGGTTGCATTATGATTATACTTAAACATGTTGTGTGGACTTTTCTAAATGTGTTACAGTTCACAATTTCAAACAGCTGGGAAAAAAATGCAAACTGTCAAAAGTTTTTGAGCAGGGAAAAAAAACCAAATAACCAGATCTGTAGTCTTAAAAGATCACTTGGGTGTTGAAGGGAAAATTGACTGAAGGTGGGGCAAGGCAAGAGGCAGAGAAAACAGGAGGTGAGGTAGCTGCTAGAATTTGGTGAGAGGTTATAATAACTGAGCTGAGAAAAGGTAAAATATTAGGAATGTAGTCTGCATTCTTTTCTTTTCTTTTCTATTTTCTTTTTTTGTCTATATTATTTTCAAAAACACAACCAAAATAAAACAGAAGCTGCCACTGCCCCCTCAGCTCACCATTCACCTCTCTGCATTGGATGAATCTGGCTCCAGCTATAGTCCAGTTATAGTCCAGGAGCAGATACATGTCTAACAGACATAGAAGCCAGGATTTCTGTCTTCCCTCCATCCCTGCTAACTCTACTCAAAGAGACTCAGATGCCTGGCCAGCGGCAGTTAGAGTGCAATTTTTCATGATACCACAATATAATCCAAATTGAGCTGACACAGTGGTTTCTATCATAATAGGCAATAACTCAGTGATAAGAACCTAATCACTCGAGAACATGTACAAAGTGGTTTCACATCTATCTGCGAAATGTTAACTCCACGGGGGCAAAGGTTTTTGTTTTGTTCACTACCATATCCTCAGTGCCTAGAACTGAACTTGGTACACAGCAGGTGCTCATTAAGTGTTACTGAATGAACGGCCACATTTAAGCATTATTGTTATGGATATTGAGACATCACAATAATCCTGTGCAGAGAGGCAGGGCCTGACTTATCCCCACTGCGGAAGTTAGAAAATAGAGACCGGGTGAGATCAAGGCACATTTCAAATAGTTGATCATTTGCTTGAGGACAGAATCATGATTTAATCTCAGATTTTACACTTAAACTCTCTTATTTTTCCCATTTCTTCACAGCTGAAAAGGTACAGTTTGAAGTTCCTACAGCTTCGAATCATCAGCTGGAAGTATTCCAAAATGCATGGTAGGTACCCTCAGATATCCTGTGTCCCTGGATGAGCTGGCTCATAGAATGAATGAGGCCTGCTCAGCTGCCACTGCGTCAATAACCAGTTCCCCTGCAGGAGATGCCGTGTTCCCCTGGGTAATCAAACCCAGGTGATCCCAGGCTCCCTTGTGCTTATGTTTCTCTCCATGTCCCTCACTTTTCTCTGTTCCCTGTCCTACCCCAGCCAGCAAAAGGAGGTTAAGGAAACCCTGTTATTGCCCAAAGACACGAGAAAAAATAAACGTGGCAGAAAGTACTTTTGGTGCTCTTCAAAAGCCTCTGTCATCCAAATGGAACCCCACAGGAGGCCAAAAGGGTAATGCTCCATGAAAAGGGAACCTTGCTCTGGTTCCTCTTGATATGCATGAAAATGAGTCCTTTGAAACATAAACCTAGAACTCAGATACCTGGGAACTCCAGATGTTCAATGAATATTAGGTTTGTACCCCTGGAATGATGCAGGTCTTTTGGAGGATTCCCAGTCAACCTCCAAGAACTAGCACACAAAATATTCCAAACTATGTTTTGCTAAGAAAGCTAAGCTATCAGGCATGGTAGAGGACACCCGAAGGACACACACGCCACTTAGAGAAGTCACACTTTTAGGATGCCTTCTTCCCCAAAAGGTCTGATATGCACTTGATTGCAAGAGCAATTTGGTCTAAAAGAATTGGACCATTGCAGGCAGTTAAACATCTATGTCACTAGCCCGACCGGGTCACATATAGGACTTACCAGAAATTCATTGGCAAACTCCTTTTTGTTATTTTTCTTGTTTTGGGCCTCATCCAGGAACTTCTGTAGGACTTCTCTTTGGTCCATGCTGCAGGGCAAGAGAGACCGTCTCTGAGCGGTTTAAAGGAGGGCATGTCAAATGTGTGTCATGGCCGAGACAGCACTGAGAAGCCACCGTTGCTGCCTGAGCAGAGCATGTTGAAGGCTGTGGTTTACTGACTTCATCACAAGCCCCAGAGGAAATTAGTGCGTAACCAGCCCTCTGTGGTCACACAACAAAGCCAGCACCTCACTCCTGGGCCCTAGCGCCTTCCTTCCCAAGAGAAGAACCTGATTACAAGTCAGGTTTGTAATACACAGGAGGCCAAGCAGAAAGAACATAGCTCCGAGTCTATTCTCCTCCATTGCCCTGAAGCCAAAGTCATCGTTTTTCTTGCTTCCTAGAGAAAAGGCAGAATTACAGGTCCCCACGGATGGATGGTCTCTGCCTAGTTCCCCAATGAGCACAAAGACCCTTTGATGCTTCTGATTCCTTAAGGCCCAGATGAACTCTATAAGGTTCATTTAACCTCAGACGGGAGACAGACCCTGGAGTCTTCTCAGAAGTTTTTTGTCAGTGTGGTCCTAGCAAACTTCTCTGCATTAGAGAAGGCCGTTTTCTTCAGAAAGTTTAAGTCTGCCGTAGAGATCTCAAACTCTCCTTTGTGTGAAGCAAAGTCAGCTGCTTCTGACAGTCCACGTCTCTCCCAGGGCTGGGGAAGTGCTCACGTCCAGTAAGGGAAGTGCCGTTGAGTTCAGAACCCACCCCAGCCCTCCAGGACTTCTTGAGCTTCTTTGGGTTCTGGGTATAAAGACCGAGGGCACTGGTCTGTAGAGGATCCAGGAGCACAGTGGCCCCCAGAAGGAGCCTGTGACTGGGAAGGTGGCACAAAACCCGTGAATGTGGAGTTCCTGTGTGGCACAGTAGAAATAATTCCGACTAGGAACCATGAGGTTCCGGGTTTGATCCCTGGCCTCGCTCAGTGGGTTAAGGATCTGGCGTGGCCATGAGCTGTTTACGTTGCAGACATGGCACAGTTTGGGCGCTGCTGTGGCTGTGGTGTAGGCCGGCAGTTGCAGCTCCGATTCAACCCCTAGCCTGGGAACCTCCATATGCTGCGAGTGTGGCCCTAAAAGGCGGGAAAAAAAAAATCCCCTGAATGTCATGCTAGTAAAATATGAAGGAAGAGGAAAAAGAGTAAAAATCAACCACACTGCCGGGAACAGAGCAACTTTTAAGGCTGAAAGCCTGAACAACTATCTCTAGAGAAGACACGTGTACTCTGCAGCCAATGCGGGAAGGCCACTGTTTCAGGAAGCCACGCTGTGCATGTGGCATTTGGCCCCTAATGGGGCCTTTCTGTTCTAGAAAAAGCTTCCACGGCTCAGCTTGCATAAATTCTCTCCTCAATGGGTACAGACCTACCCAAGAGTATCTCATTTGGTAACAGAACAAAACAAAAATCAGCATAACATATCTGTTTGAGGACAGAAATTCAACTAATAATATGTTAACAAAACTAGTTGGAAATAATCATGAAGAAAATTTGGAAATACACTGTTAGAACTTCCTCTATTTTTTTTTTTTTGTCTTTTTTCTAGGGCCGCACCCACGGCATATGGAGGTTCCCAGGCTAGGGGTTGAATCGGAGCTGCAGCCACTGGCCTACACCACAGCCACAGCAATGCCGGATCTTTAACCCACTGAACAAGGCCAGGGATCAAACCCGCAACCTCATGGTTCCTAGTCAGATTTGTTAATCACTGAGCCACAACGGGAACTCCAAAAGAAATTCCTCTATTTGATATTAGCAATCCTTTCTGTTTTGCAACATTTGTCTTTTTTGGGGGGGTGCCGCACCTGGAGGGTCCTAGGCTAGGGGTCGAATCAGAGCTACAGCCACTGGCTTACACCACAGCCACAGCAATGCCGGATCCTAGCCATGTCTGTGACCTACACCACAGTTCACAGCAACACTGGATCCTTAATCCACTGAGCAAGGCCAGGGATCGAACCTGTCAGATTCATATCCACCGACTCATGACGGGAACTCCTCTGTCTTGCAACATTTTTTAAACTTCTTTCAGGACATGATTCTGAACACTCTTGGGCTGCATTTTCTTCACTGAGCCTTACAACCGGGAGGGAGAGGCCACTGAGGTATCTTGCTTACCAGCAATGTGAAGCCAATGAAGAATTTCAATCCTGATCTCCATAATAAATCAAATGAACTATAGGAGTTCCTGTTGTGGTGCAGGGGGTTAAGAACCCAACATTGTCCTGTGAAATTGCAGTCTACCCCTGGCTTCTCTCGGTGGGTTAAGGATCCAACTTTACTGCAAGCTGTGTTGTAGGCCACAGATGTGGCTCAGATCCAGTGTTGTTGGGGCTATGGCGTAGGCTGCAGCTACAGCTCCCATTCAACCTCTAGCCCAGGAACTTTCATATGCTGTGTGTGCAGCTGTAAAAATAAATAAATAAAATAAAATGAACCATAATTCTTCAACAGTTGTTGAGAGCAGGATAGTATTTCTCAAATTATCCCTAACTAGCTTTAAAGGAAAATTCCCTGCTGCTCTAAATAATGCAATATTTAATGTGGCTTTTTTTTTTCTTTTTTCTTTTTTCTTTTTAGGGCTACACTTGAGGCATATGGAAATTCCCAGGCTAGGAGCCACAGCTGCCAGCCTGTGCCACAGTCACAGCAACTCATGATCTGATACATATCTGCGACCTACGCCACAGCTCATGGCAACGCTGGATACTTAACCCACTGAGTGAGGCCGGGGATCTTACCAGCATCCTCGTGGATACTAGTCAGGTTTGTAACCTGCTGAGCCACAATGGAATCTCCTAATGTGGCTTTTTAAAAACATGAAATATGGGAAAAAATTTTAAGAGACAAAATTTCAAGTTCACAACAACTAAAACCATGTGAAAGTACGTACATGATTAAATGAAGACTAAAAGTTGCAGAAAAGAATCAGTTTCATATGCGCTGGGATTATGGATGGTTTTTAAAACTCTTCCTTTGAGATTATTTTCTAATTAGAAAAAATGTATTCATTTGCTCAGCAAATTTATTGAATACTTACTGAATGCTAAGCACTAGGTTTGAGGCTGTGTATACAACAGTGAACAAGCAAAACGTGGTGAAAACCATCCTTAACCAAATAAAGCATCTCAGAATTAAGGTATAGACTTAATTACTGATAAAAATTAAAAGATTCCAAGCTAACTTACACATTTGCAAAGTAGCCAAGTAAAACCTTAAAAGGAGAGTGATTTTCTATATTTGGACAAGTAAGAGACATACAGTTTCATAATCTCTCTGTCACCTTAGAAAATCTTTACTTCCATCAGAATCAGAACTTTACTAAGGAATAAACAAAAAGATGGTGAGTAAAATAAAATTTAAATCTATTTTCCGCAAGTCCATATTGCAGAACAATTTCTCTTTTTGTTTTCTTCTTAGGGAGGGACAAGATGGAGATAGATATGAGATAAGAAAGAAAAACTCGCTTAGATATGATACAGAAGGATCTGAAAACAGTGTCTTCGCAGAACTGCAGATCTTTAAAAGCAAGCAGCCATGCTTAGGATTCTGCTCCACTGTAAAACTAAAAGATACAGAAACATCGTGAAATAACCAAACCTCAAAAACCCACTTAGCTGAAAGGCCATTTCCTGAGCAGACCACTCAAGCAAGCAAAAAACAAACTGAAGGAAAAAACAAAACACTTGTTTTATTTTTAATAAATCTGAGCTACGACCTAATTTTTCACACGTCTACCGACATTGGAGGACAATAGGAGCATAACTGAAGATTCTGTTGACTCACTTATATCTTGTGGGAAGATCAGAGCTGGGGAAGGGAAACAAGTCATTCAGCAAAGACTGGCAAATACCTCAAAGCAGTGAAGCATTTACGATGAAACATTTAAACCAGTCTGGCAGAAGCCCTACAGGAACACAACAATTCCGTGCAGCAAAAGGCTCAGAAACACTTTATCAGCGCCATCAAGGCTGAGTTCTAGTGGAAAGTGACCCCGCAGTACCTGAGGAGGCGTGAGGAAGGAACGTCTCACTGTTGCCTCATCTGGCCCCCGTGTTTGTTCAGGAGGAAGATGACAACAGGGAGGAGCGCCGAAGACACTGTCACCTGTTCCAAGGAGAGGGGAGTGTGCCAGTGTAAGGGGAAACATTAGTGTCACGAAGGTTGGGCGTTAAATGACAAAAGCACTTTAACCAAAGACACTGTTGGAAGGCGGGGTTGGGAGGGGAGGTTATTAGAACGAAATAAACCTGTCAATAGGGAAGACACTCAGCTTTCTCAGAACACCCTTCTCCTGGGAGAGGCGTTTTTTACCCTCAGAAAGCCACTTACCCACTTTGCTTCAGTTTCACTACTCCTGCCTTCCCCTACATCCCAAGGTCGTTGACGTGACATGGGCTTTGCGTATTTTCTGTGCAACACGCTGTTCTTTGTAAGCATCCTCTTGGTTTAAAAGGTCTCTTGGTCCCTTCTCTTCGGTGTCTTTCAGATTCAATCTGTCTTTTCTGTTCCCATGTTAACCACTATCCCCATCTCACATCTGGATTCCTGCAGCAGTAAGCTCTTGGTCATCTTCCTATCTTCCGCTCTTATATCTCCTGGTCACTAAGGCTGGATAAATGTTCTTAAGACTCCACTTTAATGCTGAACAACTAAAGGCCTTACTGGTCATTGATGGGGACCAGTCCAGACTTCTTAGCTTGTCCCATTGCCCCTCCTCATCAAGTGTCCCCAGCCCACCTACACAACATCACCCATCGACCTGGTCATTCTATTGCCACTTCTTTGGCTACTCTCACAATTACTCCTAATTTTCATCAAGATGAAAATAAAACCATAAAGACTAATTAGTTACTCTTTTCTTCAAAAACCCAGCCCCTAACTCTATCTCACCATGACCTCCTTTTAGTATGAATTCTTTCAGTATAAATCCTTATATTCTGCTACAGACGTTTTAATTTTTTCACGTTTCTTGTCTCCCATACATTTACTGAAAAGAGGAATTTATTCAAAAGGAAGCACTTAAAATGCCCACCCCCTCCCTGTAGTTTTAAGCTTATCAAAGGCAATGAGAGTGCCTTCTATACATTTGTATAACCCACAGGGCTTCACATGGTTTTGAGCCTACCTAAAATAGCTATGCTGTGACAAATAACTGTTGTGGTTAGGCATTCGTGAGAGATCCACTCTGACTTGGTTATTCACTCCATCGGTTACTCAGGTCTCTTGCTTTCTCTGGCTGGGCACCTTCACTATGCCAGGAGCAGATGGGCCTTCCCTATGGAGAGGTCCAGGGTCCTGGCACAGAGTCCTTCCCTGAATGCTGCTGCCCAAGCAGCGGGGCTGTCACTGTGAAAGGAATGGTTCCATTGCTGAAGCACAGAGTACCTCCGCCCCCCCGCCCAAAGGGCTGCAATGCACCCCCAATGTCCAGGAAAAAAATGCCTCCTTTATTTCCAGAAAAAAAATGTTCCTCCTTTTAGAAATGGACACAGAAGAGGCTTATAAGCACCTCTAACAAAGCCTGTTTGCTTTGTTCATGTTCTCACATCACCCACAGCAAAAAGTCCCCTACCCATCTTCCAGCTGGCTTCTAGCCACCACAGCATTCTGAGACCTCATCGTGTTCTTCGGTCCCCACGGGGAGCTTCCTAGCCCGCGTCCCACCCAGCACACAGGCAATTTGGTTTCAGAAACACCAATCCTCAAGAGGCAAATGTCAATTGATAACTTGCAACGGAAGTAATGTACCTTTTTTTTTTTTCTCCACAGAGTTGGAATTCTTGGTAAGGTTGACTTCTATTCAAAGTACAATCAAAGCTGAATCATTCATTTGATTGTTCACTCTGTTTTCACCCATTTATTCATTTAATGAATACTTATAAGATCTGCATACATGCAAGAGAATGGGGAGGAGGGGGGCTCCGAAAGTGAAGGATAAATTCTCCCCATTCAAGGATCCTTTATTCTAGTACGGAAGGTAAATACACAAAAAACTATAATGTAAGACCATTTGTGATATGACCATAGACATGGGGCAAATAAAATTATGAGAAGGCAGTCAGGGTTGGGGTGAGAAAAAAAAATTATGAGAAGGCAAAGATCACTTCTTACTGGGGTTACCTAGATAATCTTCATGAGGTGACATTTGAGCTGGGTCTTGAAGATGCCTGTAGAGCCTGAGAAAAATAGGAAACACAGAGAACACTCGGAGGAGGGTAGCTTAGTGAGTGGCTCAGCCTGACTGGAGAACTGGTTATGTGGAGGAGGCTCTTGATCCATAAAGTTAGAAAGGGCAGTTGGAGCCAGACTCTGGGAAAAGTTGAATACCAGGCTGAAAAGTCAGGCTTTATTTAATAGGAATGGAAAACCACTGTTTGTTTAAAAACAACTTTATTGAGGAGCATTGGCACATAATAAACTATACACTTCAAAGTGTAGGGTTGATGGCTCCCCAGCCCGTATACATCCTCATGAAATCATCCCCACAATCAAGATAATGAATATATCCAATTACCTTCAAAAGCTCCACTGAATGATTATAAGAGAATGGCAATCGAAGCAATGCTGTGGGGAGCTTCCCAGTGACTCGGTGGGTTAAGGATGTCACTGCCATGGTGCAGTTCGATTCCTGGCCCAGGTATTTCTGCATGCAGTGGTACAACCAAAAATAAGTGGGGTGGACAATGCTTTGGGAAAATGATTCTTAATTTAAAAAAATAAATAAATGCCCCTTCCTCTTTCTTTCTTTTTTTTTTTTTTGGTCTCTTTACCTTTTCTAGGGCCACTCCCACGGCATATGGAGGTTCCCAGGCTAGGGGTCAAATCGGAGCTATAGCTACCAGCCTACACCACAACCACAGAAACATGGGACCTGAGCCACATCTGCGACCTACACCACAGCTCATGGCAAGGCCGGATCCTTAACCTACTGAGCAAGGCCAGGGATCGAACCCACAACCTCATGGTTCCTAGTCGGATTTGTTAACCACTGAGCCACAATGGGAACTCCGTAAATGCCCCTTTCTGATGAATTTTTCCCAGTTCTTAAAAATCTCCTTCAGTAGTATATAAAATTTTAAAATGAATCAGGAGTTTCTGTCGTGGTTCAGTGGTTAATGAACCCAACTAGTATCCATGAGGACGTGGGTTTGATCTCTGGCCTTGCTCAGTGGGTTAAGGATCTGGCGTTGCCGTGAGCTGAGGTGTAGGTTGCAGACACAGCTCAGATCCTGCATTACTGTGGCTGTGGTGTAGGCTGGCAGCTGCAGCTCTGATTCAACCCCTAGCCTGGGAACTTCCATATGCTGTGGGTGTGGCCCTAAAAAGACAATAAAATAAAATAAAAAATAAAAATGAATCAAAACAAGGGACAAAGAAACAGCTTTGACCAATCTGGTACCAATACATGGGACAGACTGGAACAGGGTGAGCCTGCAACAGGACGATCAATGACCCACTGAAAGCGTAACTAGAAGGCTTTACCAGTAGTCCATGCAGGTGGTAATAAACTTGGAGGGAGAATCAGGACAAAAAGGAAGAATAATCATGAAAGACTAAGTGGGGGAGTAGGACTGGAAGCAGGCAAGAGGGAAAAATGACAGTTTGGGGCTAGTTGGATAACAATATGGGAAAGAATGGGGATAAGAAATGTCAATAGAAATAAAAATTGAGTTTGTGGATGTGGATTTGGGGAGAAGAGAGAATAAGTCAGATTTATGAATAACCCACATTGAGGTAAAAGGTAAAACAAGATTGGCTTAACTTTGTGGGAGGCAGAGTTAAAGGAGAGAAAAAAGTCAGGCTAGAACTTAATGGACTCCAAAGCCCAGGGGCTCCAAATTATTTAAGCAGTACTTACAAACTATTCCAGGCACTGGGCTAAGGCCATTACAAAGTATAGTGTATCATTTATCCCTCGAAATAATCCGATTAAGGAAACACAGGCACAAAGGAATTGGATTACTTGCCCAGATGTCACATGATCTATGTGAAACTAAGCTGTCAAAATCACACAATCTGAATGCATTCTCCGTCTCTGGGCTACAGGGTCTTCCCGCAGCCCAAGCACTTCAGCTCTCCCAAGACTGGGCAGCCTAACAACAAACACAGCACCCAGGCCAGAGATGCTTTACTAATTGTCCTGGTATAACCCCTGGGGCACCCCAGCCTCTGTCTCAAAATAGGACAATATGGAGTTCCCGTCATGGCTCAGTGGTTAATGACTCCGACTAGGAACCATGGAGTTGCAGGTTCCATCCCTGGCCTGGCTCAGTGGGTTAGAGATCCGGCGTTGCTGTGAGCTGTGGTGTAGGTTGCAGACACAGCTTGGATCCCGCGTTGCTGTGGCTGTGGCGTAAGCTGGCGGCTGCAGCTCCGATTGGACCCCTAGCCTGGGAACCGCCATATGCCGTGGGAGCGGCCCTAGAAAAGGCAAAAAGACGAAAAAATAAAAAAAAAAATACGACAATATACTTGGAACTTGATTCACATTCACATTCTGACATTTTGCAGGCAATATAGGATAAAAAAGTATGGCTAACAGGGAAAAGAAAAGAGGAGGCTGCTGGCCTCTAACATTTATCGTTCAATCTTTTTCTAGCTTTATTGCAATATAATTGGCATATAACTTTGTATAAGTCTTAAGGCATACAACATAAAGATTTGGCATATATATATATCAAAATGATTACTATAAATTAGCATATCCATCACCTCACGTAGCTACAGTTTGGGTGTGCGAGAACTTTAGAAATCGACTCTCTTAGCACCTTTCAAATACACATTACAGTACTGTTAACTCTAGTCACCATGCCGTAGGGTAGAGCCCCAGGACTTCTCAGCTCATAGGAAGTTTGTACCTTTTGACCACCTTCACTTATGTCCCCCCCCCCCCCCGCCCCCCAACCCCCGACCCGGTAACCGCCAATCTGCTCTGTCTCTACATTGTCCAATTTACATTGCACTTGCTGAGATGTGCACTTGTTCTAATGCACTTGTGGAACATTTGCACTTGCTCAAATGCATAGACAGAAGAATCTTATTTTCATGAATAGAACAGCATCAGTCAAAGTGAAAATAGTGATTCCACCTAAGAGGTCAAATACAATATAAGGACACAAAGAAGTACATCAAGTGTCTTAAATTGGTAGCCCAAAAAAAAGCTAATTTCTACTAAAGGGAAACATGAAATCTCATTTCTGGATTATAACCTATTGTGATTTATCTAAGGATAGAGGAAATAGCATAACTTGAAAAAGTCAAAATGTATTAGCAGCACTACATCTTTATTTCTGTGCATCTAGGGGAGCCAAGTGGCGGGGTGGCTGAAGGGAGGGGATGTGGTTAGCTTTGCTGCACTTTAGCCGAAGCCATTAACACCTCTCTTAAAAAACAGATAGAGCAATGCTTTTCTTCTTGATGTTGAGGTACGTTGTCTGGTTTGGGGGCTTAGAGATGAAGGAGCCTCTACTTGATGACAGCCTACTAGTCTATGAAATTATTAAGAACTATTATGGGATACACAGACCACAGAAACCACATGCTTTACTTCCAATCACTTGCGGCAGGGCCGGGGAAATGTATGCCCACCGTCAAATACTCAGGAGTCACAGAGCTCTCTGATTTGCCAAAGGTCCTAGAGAAAGTGTGGACTATGCAAGAACTAACAAACACGCAGATTAAATTCTGAAAAAAAGAGCTGAGTAACATACAATTCTGTTTGGCAGGAATTATCGGGATTGCAACAGAGTTTAAATTACTCGGGGAGAAATGTTCATTTAGCTTTAGAGCAGGGGTCTGTAAACGTAAAGAGCCAGATAGCACATATTTTAAGCTTTACAGGACAGGCCGTATGGTGTCTGCCATGACTACTCATCTCTGCCACTGCAATGCTAAAACAGCCATAGATAATATGTAGACAAGTGAGTGCGGCTGCATTCCAATCAAATGTTCTTTACAGGAAAAAAAAAAAAAAAAAAAAAGCAGTGGGCTGATTTGGACTGTAATTTTCCAACCTCTGATCAAGTGATGGTACTCAAATTTCATACATACATCAAAATCAGCTGTGGATCAGATTTAATACGTAGGATCCTAGGCCCCAGCCCACAACTACAGAATCAGAATCCCTATAGAAGGGGCCTGGAAATCAGCAATATAGAAGGTCCACAAGTGGTACGTGACCCACACTTTGAAAAACTCTGTGGTATGTAGCTGGCTTCATCTACGCTGGGATGGCCCCACAGTCCTAGAAGTGGGCCAGCACTGCCCGCATCCTGAGGCAATAAAAATGCAGTACCTATCCTACTTCTCTTTGGCCTTTAGTAGAAAGGCAGATGAACAGACTGCTATTTTTTTGCTTCCAACCTTGAAAATACATAAAATAATTTGGCTCAGATGAAATTAACACGAAATTTAGGTTATGAATTTAAAAGAAAGTCCTCAACTTAAAATAACAAGATTTTCCAACCGAAGATCTCCCTGAGATCCTTTAGACTGCAAAATTAGTGACAAGCCTTACCAAAGGAAAGGGCTAAGTCTGAAGGGCTGGTGTACCATGTGCTCCCTTCCCCCTGCAACACCTCCAGCAAAGGCCTGTCCTGTTGCCTGGAATTCCACTACTAACAAGTTACCACTTTGCACCTGGAAGTCTTTGCTTCAACAAAACTTCATTAAAACTCACATAAAATCATGGGAGTTCCCTTGTGGCTCGGTGAGTTAAGGATCCAGCATGGTCACGGCAGCAGCTTGGGTCACTGCTGTGGTGTGCGTTTGATCCATGACCTGGAACTTAAACATGCCACAGATGCAGGGGGAAAAAAAAATCACCTAAAAAACAGAAAGTATGAAATCTCTGTAGACTTCTGGGAGCTGCTCCTAACTTAACGATCAGTAGAAAATAGATTATTTGGCTAAGTTTAATTCTGTCCAAGAGAAAGTGGTGTTTGATTTCGTTGTTTCTCTGTTTTAACTGCTGGAAATCAATCACCCGATCAGTCAAAGAAGTCCAGGAAACAGCTCCTCCTCTTCTTCAGCTCTCCAGATTTTCCTAGGAAGGACAACGAACAACCTACGGTTAAAGGGATGGCCATCAGGACCTCCCTAAAGAAATCAGAATGACCTGCAGATACCTCCAGGGAATGCAGCTCTTTGTAAGGCTTCTGATCCTGAGACGAAGGGGAGAGCTCTACAGGGGCAGATGGTCCTATGATCACTAAAACCTGGGCCTAGAATGCCTCCTATCATCATCACCACAGCAGATGTCACTGATGGTTCTTTGTTAGATGACGGTAAGATGATTCTGAATTTCCTCAACACACATCCAAAGATGTTAGGGAAAGAAGATCCAGAAATTTACTAGGGAGCAGAGTGAAGTCAGACTGAGATTAGAACCCCACCATCAATATACTTCACAGATGATTATGAAAGGAAGTGGAAAGTCACTTGACAGAGTTGGCAGTCAACATTTTAGACAGCCTGACACTGGGGTCTAGGACTTGCTGGCTGAGCTTCTGACTGCTCCCCTTTGAAAAATCCTGGCATTTTCAGCAAAGTTGGAAGGCCTGTTTTCCTGTGTGGTTTCCACTTGACAGAAAGAATCGCAACTGGGAGACCTAGAAACAGAGCAAATGTCTAGCAAAGCCAGGGGTCCCAAAATACTTACCCAACCTCCCTGGCCCTGGATGTACTCTCGGATGGCACTGTTCCCATTGATCATATTTCTCATGGGCGTGGCCACCTGTCTTGCTACATCAGGAGCCAAGTGGGCCACATATTCAAGAAGCTTCACTGACACTCCCAGGAGGGCTCTCTCGTAAGCCAAATTAGAATCCTGAGCGCACCAGGCCTTGCTGAGAGACTTTACTATGTCCTGAAATACAGCTTCTGCCTGGGGAAAAACACAGAATATATTAGCAGAGTATGATTAAAAAAAGACAGGAGCCTGCAGGGGTAGGAGTCTGGTAATGCATGTATCTCTCAAAGAGTGGCAGGTGTACGTTTGTTGCATCTGAGGGCATCTTAGGGAGCAGACAGATAAACTTTCCTTATTTTAATATTTTAAATTTATTGTAGGGAGTTCCTGTCATGGTGCAGTGGAAAAGAATCCGACTAGGAACCATGAGGTTGCGGGTTTGATCCCTGGCCTCGCTCAGTGGGTTAAGGATCTGGTGTTGCCGTGAGCTGCAGTGTAGGTCAGATCTGGCCTTGCTCTGGCTCTGGTGTAGGCCGGCAGCAACAGCTCTGTTTGGACCCCTGGCCTGGGAACCTCCATATGCCGCGGGTGCGGCCCTGCAAAGACAAAAAAGATAAACAAAAAATTTATTATAATGGGTATTAGAAGAAAACATAAGTAGCCCATCAAACCCATGATTTCAGATATTATTGCTCAGAATGGATGAAATGATTAAAAGAAAAACAAAAGGATTAAAAAGAGTAAGCATATGACAGTATAGGTGGTCAAAGTGCGAAGGTATGGCTTGAATGACCAAAGTCTGGGAAACTCTAAAGTGATAAAACAGCTTTTTTTTTTTCCTTTCCCAACATTTTGGTCCAAAAGCCATTAGGTGAGGCCAAGCAAAATCCACCGTAGTGTAGTCTAGGAGGGCCCGTGGTGGTCAGAGCAGGGTGTCAACCCAAATGAGCTGGAAGGGCATCATGTGGAAAGTACTAGATTCTGGTTTCTAAATATTGTTCTCCATTAAAAGAAACCAGAGGCGTTCCCGTCGTGGCTCAGTGGTTAACGAATCCGACTGGGAACCATGAGGTTGCGGGTTTGATCCCTGGCCTCGCTCAATGGGTTAAGGATCTGGCGTTGGCGTGAGCTGTGGTGTAGGTCGCAGACGCGGCTCGCATCTGGCATTGCTGTGGCTGTGATGTAGGCCAGCAACTACAGCTCTGATTAGACCCCTGGCCTGGGAACCTCCATATGCCACGAGTGCGGCCCTAGAAAAGACCAAAGAAAAAAAAAAAAAAAAGGAACCAGAGCTCCTTAGGGAATGGCTAATTTCAGGCTGAGGTTCGGAAAATTCAAGATTTCTGTCAGAAATTAAGGAAGTGGAGCTCCCTGGCGGTGCAGTGGGTTGAGGATCTGGCATTGTCACTGCTGTGGCTCAGATTGCTAATGTGGTGCAAATTCGATCCCTGGCCCTGGAACTTCCAAATGGTGCAGGTGCAGCAAGCAAGCAAGCAAGCAAGGAAGGAAGGAAGAAAGGAAGGAAGAAAGAAAGGAAGGAAGGAAGGAAGAAAGGAAGGAAGGAGGAAGGAAGGAAGGAAGGAAGGAAGGAATTAAAGTACTCAGAGAATGATAGTGACATGCAAAAAAAACACTGCCCAGATTGCGAGGACTCCTGCTGGCAGAGATAGGGCAATTTGAGCATACAAATGAATAACAATGGAGTTCCCATTGTGGCACCGAGGAAACGAATCCAAATTGTATCCTTGAGGATGTAGGTTTGATCCCTGGCCTTGCTCAGTGGGTTGGGGATCCAGCATTGCTGTGAACTGTGGCATAGGTCGCAGACAAGGCTCGGATCTGGCGTTGCTGTGGCTGTGGTGTGGGCTGGCAGCTGCAGCTCCAATTCAAACCCCTAGCCTAGGAACTTCCATTTGCCACAGGTGTGACCCTAAAAAGCAAAACACAAACAAAAACAAATAAACAACAATAGGAACAAATTGCAACCCACTAAATGAAGTAGGAATTCATGAGTCCATGCTGGTAAAAAGGAAATCAATGAAGAGATTCAAATGGAGATAAGGGACATCTAATGGCTTCAGAGTACCTCCCTACAAACATTTACTAAGTAAGGGGAAAGGATTAACTTGACAGTGAAGAAGCCTTGCAGATACCATCTTAAGTGATTAAAATTCCACCAGTCCCACAAAGGGAAATCTGTGCCACTTGATGGGATGCAGTGAGATGGACTTGGCAACATATTCCTACCAAAGGGACATCTCTTGTATCTCTTCAAGAGGAAACATCAAACAAACCCAAACGGACAGTCTACAAAATAACTGGCCCAGGAGTTTCCGTTGTGGCTCAGTGGTTAACGAATTCGACTAGGAACCATGAGGTTGCGGGTTCAATCCCTGTCCTCAATCAGTGGGTCAAAACACTTATTGGGTTAAAATACTTATTGCGGGCCTCCTGTATATCAAGTTTTGTTCTAGGTTGTGTGAATACAGCTTTGAACGAAACAGGATAGATGTTTGCTCACACAGTATTATATGCAGATGGGAAGAGGTCGTGCTAAGGATAATAGCTTCTTTTTTTTCCTTATTTTTATTTTTATTTTGGATAATAGCTTCTCTAATACCTCATAGAGGGGTGTAAGGATTAAATGAGATAATAAGTGTAAAGCATTTAGAATACTGACTGGTACATGGTAAGTGATAAGTTAATATGAGCTGTCATTTTTTTTTTTTTCCTTTTTAGGGCCTCATATGGAAGTTCCCAGGCGAGGGGTCAAAATGGAGCTGCAGCTGCCTGCCTATGCCACAGCTACAGTAACGCCAGATCTGAGCCTCATCTGTGACCTACACCACAGCTCACAGCAATGCCAGATCCTTAACCCACTGAGCGAGGCCAATGACTGAATCTGCATCTTCATAGATACTAGTTGGGTTCTTAACCTGCTGAGCCACAATGGGAACTCCTGAGCTGTCATGATTGATATTAATCAGAAACATCTTCTAGAGCATTGTCTATCAATATTTATACCCAATACAGAGTCCAGGAACCAGGACTCTGAAGAAAAGCCAGATACACCCTAGTGAACTGCTGTAAATATTTATCCTTAATTTCATCAGACTTGTCAACTTCCTATTCTTCCTGTATATAATGTTATTGCTGGACCTTGAGGAAAAAAAGACAACCACTACCAGCAAAATAAATATTAAAACAGGTGCATAAAAGAATAAAATGTTTTACCAAGAATAAAGTGCTAGGGAGTTCTCATTGAGGCTTAGTGGTAACTAACATCCATGAGAATTTGGGTTTGATCCCTGGCTGCCTCACCCAGTGGGTTAAGGATCCAGCGTTGCTATGGTTGTGGTATAGGCTGGCAGCTACAGCTCTGATTTGACCCCTAGACTGGAAACTTCCGTATGCCACGGGTGTGGCCCTAAAAAGACCAAAAAAGAATAAAGTGCTAAATATATGTTCTATGCCATTAAGCACAACTCTGATGAAAAATACGAAATAACCTGAGGCTGATCAGCCTATGCTACAAACTCTCCACCTCGGAGTTCCCGTTGTGGCTCAGTGGTTAACGAATTCGACTGGGAAACATGACGTTGCAGGTTTGATCCCTAGCCTTGCTCAGTGGGTTGAGGATCCAGCGTTGCCGTGGGCTGTGGTGTGGGTTGCAGATGCGGCTCAGATACCTCTTTGCTGTGGCTCTGGCATAGGCCAGTGGCTACAGCTCCAATTCGACCCCTAGCCTGGGAACCTCTATATGCTGTAGGAGCAGCCCAAGAAATGGCAAAAAGACAAACAAACAAACAAACAAACAAACAAAAACAACTCTCCACCTCAATATCACCTAGGCCTTTACTCCTACAGAACTGGCAACTGAAGAATTCCTGCTGCCTTTCCTTGAATGTGTTAACCCCCCAAATCTTTCCTAGAACATTTCTAGTCACATTCATATAGGAATAATGCTTGAAATTTAAAAAGCAGCAAACAATAGAAGGTAGTGGAAATCTGACCTGTCCCTGAATGGTTTCTGCAATGATGCTTTTGGCAGAAGCTTCCAATTCTCCATTGAACTTGTCACCCAACATCCGAAGGCGACCAGCAATGATGGCCACATCAAAAGAGCAAGCTTCTCCTAAAACAGAAGGAAAACATTTGTCACAGTGCTTGAAGGGATGGCAAGTTCTAGGAATCTGGGCATTGGACTTCTAAACAATTTTGGCATTGTTCCCTCTTAAGAAAATCTTCAATATTCCATCAATACCAACAGACAGAAAATCTCCCTTCAATGAGAATTACTTTCCCTTCAGACTCTGCTAAAAGCTTAGAGTTTACCTTTTAAAACTTAAAAAACGTAAGAAAATGGAGTTCCTGTTGTGGCTCAGTGGAAATGAATCTGACTAGCATCCATGAGGTGGCAGTTTTGATCCCGAGCCTCGCTCAGTGGTTAAGGATCCCCAGTTGCCGTGAGCTGTGGTGTAGGTCGCAGACGCAGCTCAGATCCCGAGTTGCTGTGGCTGTGGTGTAGGCCAGCGGCTTCAGCTCCAATTCAACCCGTAGCCTGGGAACCTCCATGTGCCACCAGCACAGCCCTAAACAATTTTTTTAAATCCCCAGAAAACTTAAGAAAGCATATTCAGTTTCTCTAATTGACTAGCATTTACCACCTCAGGCCAAAAGCCTTACCTGAATCTGTTTCATCTACACCACGTAGGCTCCGGTTAGCAACCTGGCAAGAGGGGCCTAAGAAGTCTGTGAGTAGAGAATCCACAATACATTCCGTTTGCTCCTCAAAAGTTCGGGGGGGTTTCATTTTCGATGTTTGCAGCCGAGTTTTCCTTTTCCACAAAACAAAGCAGTTTTCAGCTCAGCAGCAAGTCCAAAACACTGGTAAACCAGATGTGTCTACCTCTTGCAAAGTTTCTTAATGGGACATGGAGCCCTGGAGTCTTTCCTACACCTGTCTTCCAAAGAGTTGCTCAGAAAGGTGGGCCTTCTCTGAAGAGCTCACCCACACTTAAGTGGGGAGGTTTTGCTGAAGACTTTCAGCTCTTTATCTCAGAGCCACGCCCAAGCCAGACCTAAGGTTAATGAATAACCTTAAAAGTTAGATAGCCAACCTAGAACTGAAATAGAGTTGAGGAAGGGCCTCTTGGGTAATTTCACTAAGAAACTTCCTGTTGGGTTCCGGGCATGGTGTAATCTAAAGGAAAAGTTTGAAGTTTTATATTACACAAGCATTCGACTCCTGACTGGCATTCATTTGCCATAACCACACACTGAGTATTTACTGAGTGCCCTTGTCTAAGGAACTACACACATACTGGGCACTATAAATAACCTGGAAAAGTGACATAGATTATAATTCCCGTCCTCATGGAGTTCACACTTCAGCATGAATGATACATGAAGTGACTAATCACATAATTTCTTGTGTTTATTGAGGTACAGTGAATTATGACAAAGTGTATAGTAAGGAAGGCTTCCCCGAAGCAGTAACATCTGAGATGAGCTCTAGGACAAGTAGGGATTCATGAGGCAAAGAGTAGGAATAAGACCACTCCAGGTGGAGGGAAGAGGATATATACAAGATGAGCAGGTGAATAAAAATTTGGGCATTTTGAGGTGTTGTAAATGGAGATAACACAGAATATTTCATAGGGAAATAATGAGGATTAAATAAGACAAGGTTTTGTGGAATGACCCAGCAGTATCTAAGACACTCCTTTTAGCCCAAGGCCTAAAGACCAGGAGGAAAGGGATCTGGGATTTATTCTCTAATGGGATTAACTGAGATTTTCCTAACAGGGTTGAACTCCATCCTTGTTCTACAGATTCTCAGGATTGGACACTTAGACTTAGCAGTTGCCTTCTTAATGTAGCTACACCTAAATTTTGGGTTAGCATCTGAGGAGCAGCATTCAAACATATCAGCCCTTCCAGGATATTTTCTTTTTTCCTTTTTATTTTTTAGGGCTGCAGGTGCGGAATATGGAAGTTCCCAGGCTAGGGGTCTAATCGGAGCTACAGCTGCAACAACAGCAACAGCAACATGGGATCTGAACCATGTCGGCAACTTACACCACAGTTCATGGCAACCCTGGATCCTTAACCCACTGAGCGAGGCCAG
The DNA here is from genome assembly GCF_016906955.1 of Phacochoerus africanus. Taxonomy (NCBI): domain Eukaryota; kingdom Metazoa; phylum Chordata; class Mammalia; order Artiodactyla; family Suidae; genus Phacochoerus; species Phacochoerus africanus. The sequence continues at coordinate 107,084,984 of NC_062549.1, read as the reverse complement.
GGATCGAACTGGCAACCTCATGGTTCCTAGTTAGATTTGTTTCCGCTGTGCACCTCATGGTTCCTAGTTGGATTTGTTTCCGCAGTGCCAAAATGGGAACTCCACTAAAGGCCTTTTTTTGTGTGTCATTATTTATCATTAGGGCTAAAACTTGTTTCTTTTTTTTTTTTTTTTTGGCTTTTTGCCATTTCTTGGGCCACTCCAAGCATATGGAGGTTCCCAGGCTAGGGGCCAAATTGGAGCCATAGCTACTGGCCTATGCCAGAGCCACAGCAACTCGAGATCCAAGCTGCATCTGCAACCTACACCACAGCTCATGGCAACGCCGGATTCTTAACCCACTGGGCATGGCCAGGGATTGAACTCGCAACCTCAGGGTTCCTATTCGGATTCATTAACCACTGAGCCATGACGGGAACTCCAAAACGTCAGTTTCTGCTAAGTAGCCTTCAGACTTTTGTCAGAAGATCGCTCATCTCTGAGGCCAACCTCCTTTCACACTGGAGCTGGCTATTGACAATTTAAGGATTCCGATAAATACATTTACAACATACTTCCAAAATAATATACAAAACAAAAAAAGCTTATAAGATACTCTCCAATTGGTGTTAAGTAGCTTGCTCAAGGTAAGTGGCAGAAGAGAAACTTAAAACCAAGTGTGTCTTACCATAAATAATAAACCTTTTCCCACAAAGGTTTATTGATATGCTTATGGGTAAATGCCATCTTGGGAATTTAATCTTTGCATTATCTTATCTTTTTTTTTTTTTTTTTGTCTTTTTGCCTTTTAGGGCTGCACTCTGAGGTACATTGAGGTTCCCAGGCTAGAGGTCCAACTGGAGCTACAGCTGCCAGCCTTTGCCACAGCCACAGCCATAGCAATTCAGGATCCTAGCCCTGTCTGTGACTTACACCACAGCTCACAGCAACACCAGATCCTTGACCCACTGAGCTAGGCCAGGGATCCAATCCACATCCTCATGGATGTCAGGTTGCTAACTGCTGAGCCATGACAGGAACTCCTTATCTTATCTATTCTTTGCATTATCTAGTATAATCAAGGTTGTAAAGCCATAGAAAAGAGAGTATACCTTCCTTGAGCAATGTGGGGTAAAATTTTCTCCTCCTTTTATTTCTCTCTGAATCTGCAATGGATCAGTCTCCCAGCCATCAATTCCCTTCCCCCTTAGTCCACGTATCCTTCATTCTTGCAGTGCAAATATTGTATCCTGATTTCACTACTGAAAAATGAGGCTGACATTTTTTATCACTATCATTTGCTTCTCTTGCTGCTCTGGCCATAACAATTTCTATCCCTTTCCCAAAGCCTTATCTTTTTATACCACTGGCTCAAAATCCAAGATCTTGTCATGTGCACCCAGTCTGAATGTGAACGAGAATCAATGTGAAGACCTGCAACTAGGAAAATAAGTTTTTTGCCTCCTAAATACCCAGTATGTGAGAAAAGGACATTCAAAAAAGAGGAAGAGGGAGTTCCTGTCATAGCACAGAGGAAATGAATCTGAAGAGGAACCATGAGGTTGTGGGTTTGATCCCTGGTCTCACTCAGTGGGTTAAGGATCCTTTATTGCTGTGGCTGTGATGCTGGCTGGCAACTGTAGCTCCGACTGGACCCCGAGCCTGGGAACCTCCATATGCCACGGGTGTGGCCCTAAGAGGCCAAAAAAAAAAAAAAAAAGAGGGAATGGAGGCATCAAACAGTCACTGATCCACAGCAATAAAATTATCGTCAGGAACTATGCAAATGATTTTGCCTCTACAATGTTCCAAAGCACCACTTTGGAATGTCATTGGTGGACATTCATTACATGTTACATATCACTTACTAAGACAGATATTAAAAAGCCATTTTTCTAAAAGCACAGCATCAACTATTCTGACGGATTTTACAGATAAGTGTCTACTTATATCACTAAGCCATACATTTGCAGAAGCTAGAGAGAGCTCCTAGAAAGAAGGAATATTAAATAATTAATTTCATGGTATACCTTCATGGTATTTTATAAGCCTTAGTCATTTTTATAGTTAAAAGAAATCAGTTCTTCATTGAGATCATTTTAAAATTACACTTCTCAAAAGCAACAGTTTCATACTTTGCTCTGCCCCTTACGTTACAGAAAAGCAGCTAAAATGGGACTTAATTGTCTAAAAGTTCCAGTAGTTGGGATCACTTTAGTAACATCCGACTGCTGAGCCATACCTAATTTTCCTTCGGTCAGCTTTTTTTTTTCTTTTTAGTACCACACCTACGACACATGGAGGATCCCAGGCTGGGGGTTAAATTGGAGATACAGCGGCCGGCCTATGTCACAGCCACAGCCACATCAGATCTGAGCCATGTCTGTGACCTACACCACAGCTCACGGCAACGCCGGATCCTCAACCCACTGAGTGAGGCCAGGGATGGAAACCGCAACCTCATGGTTCCTAATCAGGTTGTTTCCGCTGTGCCACGACGCAAACTCCTCAGGTCAGCATTTTTTTTTTTTTTTTTTTGGTCTTTTTGCCATTTCTTGGGCTGCTCCCACGGCATATGGAGGTTCCCAGGCTAGGGGTCGAATTGGAGTCACAGCCCCCGGCCTACGCCAGAGCCACAGCAACGCAGGATCCGAGCCGCATCTGCTACCTACACCACAGCTCATGGCAATGCCAGATCCTTAACCCACTAAGCAAGCCCAGGGGTCGAACCTAAAACCTCATGGTTCCTAGTCGGATTCATTAACCACTGCGCCACGACGGGAACTCCCTTTTTTTTTTTTTGTCAGCATTTCAATTCAGTCTTTAATTTTTAAAAAGTTAATCAATTTATTCAATTTCTACCGCTTAAATCCTGTTCCCTGTAACACTTTTTTTTTTCCTTTTATTTTTTGGCCGCCCAGCGGCAGATGGAGCTCCCAGGGCAGGGATCAGATTCGAGCCTTAACCTTAAACTAAGCTGAAGCTGCAGCAATGCCAGATCCTTAACTCACTGTGCTGGGCTGGGAATCAAATCCCAGTCCCAGTGCTCCCAAGACGCTGCCGCTACAGTGGAAGCTCCCCTTGTAACACTTTAAATTGGCAGCACTTAACACTTTCATTTCTTTTAGTACCTAATTAAACATTCACAGTTTAACTGAACAAGTCAAAATATGGAAAGCAATTCTGAAGCTGTTCTGATCGCCCTACTTCCAGTCCCTGGGGATCCATGGTCTAGATCAGTCTTTCTCAAATGGGGGCAATTTTGCCCCCCATGGTACCTTTGGCAATGTCTGATGACATTTTTAGTCGTCACAACTGGGGGTTCCATTGGCATCTCATGGTATAGAGCAGGGTACTGCTAATAATTATCCTACAGTGCACAGGAAAACCTCCCACAGCAAGGAATTAGCTAGCCCCAAATGTCAATAGTACCACTTTTGAGAAACCCTAGTCTAAACAGAATTCCATCTATCATCTTTTGTACAGTCGACACGCTACAGCAAAACACACTTCAAACACCAGTCCCAAAACATCATCAAAATCTAATTACTTACATACAGCCATCTATTCAGCACTACATGTTGAGTCATTACTATGTGGTAGGCACTACAGCGACTAGAAGGAAAGATAATCACTGTCCTTAGAAACTGTCCAGTGGACAATCACAAAACCCAGGCCCTCGCCAGAAAATTCAGTACTGTCTGTTATTTACACCTCTTAAAAGCCTAGTTGGGGAGTTCCCGTCATGGCTCAGTGGTTAGCGAATCTGACTAGCATCCATGAGGATGAGGGTTCGATCCCTGGCCTCACTCAGTGGGTTAAGGATCTGGTGTTGCCATGAGCTGTGGTGTAGGTCGCAGACGTGGCTCGGATCCTGCGTTGCTGTGGCTGTGGTATTGGCTGGCAGCTGCAGCTCCGATTGGACCCCTAGCCTGGGAACTTCCACATGCCGAGAGTACGGCCCTAAAAAGACAAAAAGACCTTTAAAAAAAAAAACCCTAGTCGGGAGAAATGATGGGTGAAGCACTCTTTGAGGGATATGCAGTCCATCTATGTATCTTGGTAGAAGTTCTTGAATTAAGCTGGGTGATATTTAGGTCCTATTATCTTTAGTCCTTGAAAAAATGCCCTCACTAAGCTCCATATTAGTTATGCTCTCTGCCTACGTTAAAGAACACTATAAGAAAGCCCTGGGAAACCCTTTACTAACTCCCTACGGGAATCTTCTTTTACATACCTATTTTTAAATTACAGTATAGTTCACTTACAATGTTGTGCCAATTTCTGCTGTAGAGCAAAGTAACTCAGCCATATATATACACACATATACACACATATATATTCATATATATATATATACACATATATATATTCTTTTTTCCATCACTCTTAGGAATCTTCCACACATCCCTCTGTGCCATCTATGTGAAACTACGTGTGAATTTCTCTTAGAAATTAGAATTGAAGTGTTTCTTCCTCTATGATGCCAACTATGTATTTCTCTTTATTCTGAATGCCAAATCACTTACAGAGCTATATCTGAGGCTAAACTGTACCAACTATGCAGGCCCTTTTGGCCTGAACATTTTGTATACTTTCCAATCCCAAACTCAGCTAGTCTTTTTTTTTTTTTTTTTTTGGTTTTGAGGGTCACACCCATGGCATATGGAAGTTGCCAAGCTAGGGGTCCAATCAGAGCTACAGCTGCCAGCCTACACCACAGCTACGGCGACTCGGGATCCAAGCCACCTCTGGGAACCTCAGCGCAGCTCACAGCAACGCCAGATCCTTAACCTTCACTGAGTGCGACGAGGGATTGAATTCTCATGGATACTAGTCGGATTTGTTTCTGCTGAGCCACAATGGGAAATGCCCTAACCCAGCTGGTCTTAACAGATATTTTTATTTTTCCTATGCCGAATTCTCTGGTTATTTACACTTTGCCATCATTTTATTACATCTGTTTTTGCCAGAAGTTGTGTCAATGTATAAAACATGGCCAGGAATAAATAAAATTAAAAGTGAGAGTGACAAAACAAACAAACAACAATCACAATAGGATGGCTAGACATCTGTACTAACTGCTTTCACAGCCTGAACCAGACCCTCATGAAGGCAGTGAGGGTCCCAGAAAGCTTCCTGAAAGAGCCTGTGCCTGAGCTGAACACCGAAAGACAGACTAGGTGTTAGTTAAAGAGGATATGAGGGTGAGGAAATGCCCCAGGCAAGAAACAAAAGCAGGTGCCAGAGTGCAGAGGCAAGAGAGAGCCTCGTGTATTGAGGAAACCGCAAGTGGTTTGCTCTTGCCAAAACAGAGGGTGTCTTGGAGAGTGCTGAGACATGGCACCAAGAGGTTCTTTACATGCCACGCCAAGGACTCTGAACTCTGGCCTATGAAGCATGATTAGAAATATGAGAACAGTACAGATTACAGCAATAATCCCGGAAAGAAAGACAGCCTCTGCAAATGACAACTCCATCAGTTTCCAGGTCTCTTTAATTAGTAAAACTGTCCCCTGAACTGATTAGGAAAGAATCCAAATTCTTTTTTTCCATCCCTCTTAGGAATCTTCCACACATCCCTCAGTGTGGGATGTTCCCACCCCCTTACCAACAACCTTAACCTTTACAACATCACCTGGAAAAATGGAGCCACCCGCCAACAGCTATGAGAAGAATAGGTCAACGGCCTTTGGACAAAAACCTAAGAATCCTACTCCCCAGATTCCCACTCGCCTTGGCGTTTTTGATATTACCTGGACTTACAAGCAGCTATAATAAGAAAAACCAAGGAACTCTGACAGCTACTCATTTCATCAGGACAGGGAAGAAGCTGTTAGGATTTTAAGTCTCCAATCGTGCCAATCACAGTTGCTAACACAGAAACAAAACTGTTCAGTGCCTCCGTCCTCGGCTCGTTTTGTTTCACAGAGATCTGCAAGGTCTCGGGCTCCCACAGCAGCTCTGTGAGGAACAGACAGCCTCGGTCATCCCGAGCACTGAGGTAGGCTTTCCACGGCTGCGCCCCAGCCCTGCTCATGGCGATGGTCTGGATGTTCACGACTTGCAGGGCCATCTGGAGGGTGTCGGGATGGACCACTCCCTGCCACGGGAACACCTGCTGATGGGCAACCTGGAGGCTCAGCCATGTTTTCTCAAAACACTCGGCAGTGAGCTGGTGATTGGGGACTAGCGTGAGGGCTCCGGAATCAGGGAGTTCTTGCCCGCTCTCCTTGTTCTCTTCCGGAATCAGGGGTCCTAAAAGAGTCAGACGGCTCGTGTAAGACATGTTCTTAACCTGGGGGAACCACATTTGTCTTGTTTTGTTTTGGCCACGTCTGTGGCATGTGGAGGTTCCCAGGTCAGGGATTAAACCTGCGTCACAGCAGTGACCTAGCCAGAGCCTTAACCCGCTAGGGCACTGGGGAACTCCAACATTTTTTAATCTAGATTTCCAAAAGTACTCCGCGTGTCTTCTATCTTTGGAGAAATGGCATAAAGCCAATGGCCAACTTCTTTCTTGTTCACAAAGACTTCAGATTCCGAGAACAATCTGAGGTTTAGCTAGGTACCCCACTCTCTATCAGTCATTACAAAAGATAAAGATTTTTAATGACAAGATAGAAAGTAAAGACTGTTTTTACCTGCTGTAGCAAAGGATGTGGCGTTAGGAAGCTCTGGGCCATGACGTTCTACCCCATGGCATTTAGAGATGGTTGCCCAGCGGGCTTTGCCATATACTGGCACCAGTGTGTTGAAGTCTGAGGCCCAGCTGTTCACAGGTCTTTCTGCCTGATCCTCCAAGAGTCCGAGAGAAGGGTCAGACTTAGGGCTACATAGGATCCGCTTCACTTCATCAATGCCAGATAAGAGGAGGCGATAATAGAAGAGACCTCGGTCCCGTACTGCCATGTCCTTCTCTTCCTCTGAGGTGAGACAACAGACTAAGTTAACTAAAAATAAAGGCCCTTGGAGTTCCCGTCGTGGTTCAGTGGTTAACGAATCCGACTAGGAACCATGAGGTTGCACGTTCGATCCCTGACCTTGCTCAGTGGGTTAAGGATCCGGCGTTGCCGTGGGCTGTGGTGTAAGTCGCAGACGCGGCTCAGATCCCCTGTTGCTGTGGCTCTGGCGTAGGCCAGTGGCTACAGCTCCGATTCGACCCCTAGCCTGGAAACCTCCATATGCCTCGGGAGCGGCCCTAGAAAAGGCAAAAAGACAAAATAAATAAATAAATAAAAGCCCTCTATCTACCCCTGGGCCAACCAAAATAGCAGGAAAAAAAAAAAAAATGAAGGATGGAGGAATCCCTAGAAGACGCTGACATTTCCTTCCAGGGTCCCAGACACAGCTCACTGAACAGTGAAAGCTGTGAGAACCTTTATGACTGGTCATGGCAAATACTATTTCCTTCCGAAGAGCTTACCTATGCAGTAATATAACAAGCGCCCCAGCATGTCCTGGCACTCGGCGGGCCGTGAGAGGAAAAGGCGCAGCAGAGCAGTGAGCAGCTCCATCTTGACAGCTGGGAACGCCTCCGACTTCACGTTCTCTACAAAGTCTTCCAACACATAAGGAGCATTGGGGATTCTTTCCCCATGGACGCCGAGCAGCCAAATAAGCGCCTGCTTCCCCTAGGGAGTACAGGGGTAAAAACAGGTGCTCAACATTTGGCTGCTCCAAACACAGGTGAGAGTAGGCAGTTGCAGGTTTTGCTTTTCCCCAGTGTCAGCAGAAAAGGTGCAACATTTTTTTCACTTCAACTGGCATTTATTGATTCCCCTCCTCCCACTACAGTCTCTACAACAAACAGGAATAAAATTCTACTACACAAAAGGAGACTCTGGACTCTCATAGCCTGTGCTGCTTACGCAATAAGGCGTCCTCAGTTTTGGGGTCTCTAATCCAACTTGGAGTTTAATGTTTCAGTGGAAGCTACTGGAAGATTTCCCTAAGTTACTCCATTAAAGTGGTGATTAACAGCAGAGTTACCCGCAAAGCTTCTTGAAACTATATGTGTCAGAGTTCCCATCATGGTGCAGCGGAAACGAATCTGACTAGGAACCATGAGGTTGCGGGTTCGATCCCTGGCCTCCCTTAGTGGGTTAAGGATCTGGCATTGCCGTGAGCTGCGGTGTGGGTCGCAGACGTGGCTCAGATCTGATGTATCTGTGGCTGAGGTATAGGCTGGCAGCTTTAGCTCTAATTCGACCTCTAGCCTGAGAACTTCCATATGCCATGGGTGTGGCCCTAAAAAGCAAAAAACAAAAAAAAAAACAAAAAAAAAAACTATATGCATCTAGGGCTACCATACCTGATCATTTGAGCAGACCTGGGGTTAAGCCCAAATATTTATAAAAATTCCACAAATTATTCTAATTTTCTTTCCTGTATTTATTTATTTTGTCTTCTTTAGGGCCACGCTCTCAGCATATGGAGGTTCCCAGGCTAGGGGTCAAATTGGAACTGTAGCTGCCAGCCTATGCCACAGCCACAGCAACTCAGGATTCGAGACACATCTGCGACCTACATCACAGCTCATGGAAACACTGGATCCTTAACACACTAAGCAAGGCCAGGGATCAAACCAGTGTCCTGATAGATACTAGTCGGGTTCATTAACCTTGGAGCCATGACGGGAACGCCAAATGATTCTCATTTTCATGCCAACTAAAAACACCATATGTCTAAATTTCTGACGCAGATCTGTTCACAAGAAAAATGGTGTCAAAACATTTATAATAAAACTGGAGTGGCTCAGCAGTGACTAGTATCCATGAGGACTCAGGTTCGATACTTGGCCTCTCTCAGTGGGTTAAGGAACTGGCATTGCCATTAATTGTGGTGTGGGTCGCAGACAAGGCTTGGATCCCTCGTTGCTGTGGCTCTGGTGTAGAACCCTAGCCTGGGAACTTCTGTATGCTGCATGTATGGCCCTAAAAAGCACACACACACGTAATAAAACCATAGATAAATGCATAGATAAATAATGGATATCCCATCTACACCAAAAGAGAATCCAAGGTGGCAATCAATTTTAAGAATTTCCACTTTAGATACTGGGTAGAAAAAGCAATTATTCTATCTCACAGAGCAGGGTCCCGAGCACTCCCCCTCCACCGAGAAGTAAAGGAGAATTACAGTCACCTCGCTGTCTTGAATGTTTTCTTCACAGCCGGGCAGGGCCTGACACACAGCTTCCGTACACTGAGGGCACAGCCAGACCAGGTCTCGGAAAGTTTGCACCACCACTACAACACAGCTCAGGATACAAGAGCACAGGATTAGTGCCTCTGTGCAGGAAAAGTCACATATTCAGACTAGATTGCTGGGTGACTGTCTGTAAAACGGGTGTCGGAGGGGTCGTCAGTGGTTACCAGAGAAATGTCTGACATGGACAGTGATGTCTTAAATGAATGTGGCTCTTAGCCAGTCGCCATGAGGATAAATGAATCCATGTATGCAAAGGCACTAGGCAAACCAGAAAGACGTAAACAGATGTGGGGAGTGCAAGTTGTCGAATGAGACTCTGAAGACAATATAGATGGAGCTGCCAGGGCTGGGGCTACAAGCGAGGTGCCAGGGTGTAAAATTTAAGGAGACACACAGAGTTGGCACAAAGCTAAGAGTGGGTGCCTCTTTAAATGTTTGCATTCTAGGCACTTTGCTTGCCTCACCCTTGGCCCGGCCCTGGAAACCACTGCTTACAGTATGCTGCCATAAAGCAAAAAGAGGGGTAAAGGTGGGGAAATGACATACGCGGTCATCCTAGCACCCTTCCCATCTACAGAAGAGCCTGTAGACTCATGGCAACCTGAGACTCTCTACCTTGTTAGATCTATATGTTCCTCTGATGGCAACAGATGATGATGCAAAGAAACGCTGAAACCTCTGTTATTCAACAACAAATATGTTTTGTGTAACTACTATAGGCCGAGCAATTAAAAAAAAAAAAAAAATATCCAGGAGTTCCCATCATGGCTCAGTGGTTAACGAATCTGACTAGCATCCATGAGGACGCAGGTTGGATCCCTGGCCTTGCTCAGTGGGTTAAGGATCTGGCATTGCTGTGGGGTGTGGTGTAGGCCAGCAGCTGTAGCTCCAATTAGACCCCTAGCCTGGGAACCTCCATGTGCTTAGGGTATGGCCCCCTCAAAAAGAAAAAAAAAAATCCTAGAAAGGTATCTGTTACCTGTGGTAATATGCTCCTGCCGAAGCCCCAGCAGCTCTGTTAAAATCTGCACACATTGATCAGTGTAGGTCCTGGCAATGCCACCTACAGAGGAAGGGAAAGCAGAAAAAAGTGTTAGGTCAAGTACTACCACCTCATTCTAAAATAATTTCCCACCAGCCAAAGACATGCAGAGCCAGAAATACCTAAAAAAAAGAAAAAAAAATCACTGCTTGCTTGATGAAATAAGGATCTAAAGTTGCCATAAAGGGAACTTTGGTAAAAGAGAATTTCCCATTGAACAAGGTTGAAAACTTCTAGTAACAGAGCTATTTATGCAGCAGCCAGTTTGCTGTAACACACCTGCACAGGAATATCCCTGCTGGAGACACCTGGCAGCTGGCTCCTGACTGCAAGAATTTCTATGCTCCTTTGTTCCCTCCTCTGCCCCTAAAAATAACCACACTTTATTCTACATGTGAGGGTTTCTTCTCCTCCTCCACTTGAAACCCTCCAAAACTTAGCTCCCTGGCTGCTTGCATTTTGTGATTCTCTCTAGCCTTTTACATTCCAGACATGGTAGCATGAAAAGGTCTATAAGTCTTAGGTTTTATTCTGTTTGGTTTACACAGTACAAAACATAGCCCAGAATAGACGCTCAATAAATGACTGCTGAATTAACACAGGACTTTAGGTCAGGAAAGCTGGGTTCCAATCCCAGTTCAAGAACTATATGACCTTTGGGCAACTTAAGAACCCCACAGTGACTGAGTTTCTTCAAGTTTTTCTTTTTTCTGGCTGTACCTGTAGCATATGGGAGTTCTAGGCCAGGGATCGAACCTGCACCATAGCAGTGACCCAAGCCACAGCAGTGACAACGCTGGATCCTTAACCTGCTGAGTCACCAGGGAACTCCTGGGTTTCTGCATGTTTAAAATGAAGTTAATAACACTTATGTACTTTTCTTGACTGCCCCACAAGACTGTGGTAACAGAACAAATAGTAAAGTATTTTGGATAACAGACAACAAGAGGCAATATAAATTGTGCTACAGTTTGAGTCACCCATAGTCTATATCTTAGAAGACATGGAATACCAGTGTTGACCAAAAAATCCTTCTGCCCCCACCTGGTTTGCAATTCTTTGGCGCAAGGTACTTGGTCTCTGAAGCAAGATTCATTCCCTTTTGGTCTCTGTGGTTTCTGGCTGGTTGGTCTGGGCTCTCAAAAAGGAAAAGCAGCAGACACCTACCTATGGCAAGGATGGCAGCCTGCGCGAAATCAGCGGACACGTCAGTGCAGTACCCCCGGAGCTCCTCCAGCACCTGCTGCACGTTCTCGTCGTTCACCAGCTCACATAGCACCTCCACCTTCTGCAGCTTGATGTAGTGGGGCTCCGAGTAGGAGCAGAAAAACTTCTTGTAGTGGCTGCTAAAGTGACCCGGCAAACTGTGCAGGATCTGGCGCACGTGACAGAGGGCAGCAAAGCAGAGCTCACGGCTCTCTGAAGAACAGGCAGCCAGCAGAGGTCCCTTGACTTGCACGAGCACGTCAGTTTGCACATGGGGGAATTTTTTTGCCAAGATCAGAAAGAGTTTGGTGGCTCCCATCACCACACCTGGGCTGCTGCTCTTGAGAAAACTGTCCAACAGATTGAGAATGTCAAACAGCTCCTCCTCACTGCGGGGCTGGTAGCGAAGCAAAAAGTTCAATACTTCGGCCTGGCCCCACTGGTCCAGTTTTGGCATTCTATCCAAAAAAAGAAAACAAAAGTGCTATTGCAGCAACAAAATTAGGACCTCCTCCATGCTACTACCATGTTACTAGTCATCTGTTCCATCAAAACGAGGGGAGAATTCTTGAAGATAGGTTGTGGCATAACTGAATTACTCTGTTTATTTATCACTTAAAGTTTACAAAAAAATAAGGCTTTAAACCCCCAAATGCGCAGTTGTCTAAGGTCAAAGATATGATCACTGTAGCACAGATCCAGATTCAAGACCTCTCCTCAAATTAACACATCGAAAAGATCCCACTAATATGCAAATCTGATCATGACAAAAAGAGCACAGGGACATCCAAACCGATTTAAGAGATGGTGGGCGATGGGCTTATTGATGACAACACCTCCTTCCTGCTTCAGGATTTCCTCGAGAGACCTCAGGCAGTTCACAACCACAATTGGATCCTGGTCACGCAGCAAACTATATAATTCATTTACTAGGGCACCATCTATAAAAGAGAACAAAGACCTGGAATTCCCATCGTGACTCAGTGGAAACGAATCTGACTGGCATCCATGAGGACACAGGTTCCATCCCTGGCCTTGCTCAGTGGGTTAAGGATGTGGCATTGCTGTGATCTGCGGTGTAGGTCACAGAGGCAGCTTGGATCCTGTGTTGCTGTGGCTGTGGTGTAGGCCAGCAGCTACAGCTCTGATTCAACCCCTAGCCTGGGACCTTCCATATACCATGAATGGGGCCCTAAAAAGACAAAAGACCAAAAGAAAAAAAAAAAAAAAAAAAAGAACAAAGAAAAGCTTCAGAGTCACAGGGATAGAGCCAGAGTAATGGTTCCTGGTAGACAAAGCAGAACTTCTCTGCTACAAAAATAGCAAAGGCAGTAACAAACTACAAGGCCAAAACATTGCCATTTCCAGGCTGTTCTATGTAGCTGATGCAGAGGATCTCACCTGGGACCCAAAGAAAGGACTTATCTAATCTAATCTCAGAAAAGAGCCCTGTATCCTACTACAAAGAAATATACAGAAGTGCAGCCACAATATCATCTACCAAAGCAACACAATCTTTTACAAAGTCAAACATAAAATAGAAATATAAACAGATATTGATCATGATGGATTACACTGAAACGTACCCACTTCAGAGTCTCCTTGAAGATTATGCATCTTGGCACAACCAAGCACTGCGACTCTTCTGACATATGAAGCCTTATCCCGCAGACCATTGAGAATAGGCTGTTGGATATATTCCTGCACGCCAGGCATCCTAAGCAACACATCCCAGAGTCAGCCAGATCCTGAAGTACTAGTTTTTTTTTGTTGGTTTTTTTTTTTGTCTTTTTGCTATCTCTTGGGCCAATCCCGCGGCATATGGAGGTTCCCAGGCTAGGGGTTGAATCCGAGCTGTAGCCACCGGCCTACGCCAGAGCCACAGCAACACGGGATCCGAGCCGCGTCCGCAACCTACACCACAGCTCACGGCAACGCCGGATCATTAACCCACTGAGCAAGGGCAGGGACCAAACCCGCAACCTCATGGTTCCTAGTCGGATTCGTTAACCACTGCGCCACGACGGGAACTCCCTGAAGTACTAGTTTTGACATAATTTAGCTCCTATTACTTAAGAGAGGGTTCAGTGTATGGGTTTTTTAATTATTCATTATTTAAACTCAATGAATTTTATTATATTTACAGTTGTACAAAGATCATCACATGTATATGTTTGAATATGCATCAGTCAGATTCTTCTCCAGCAAACTGGAGAAAGATCCTGTCAAATTTAAAAACCCTCACTTGGTTTTTCCACGTGGAATAATGCCGCACGGGAAGGTTTAAAATGTACGCATATATGTATACACACACACCTACATGTACGCACACACACATACACACACGAGTTCTCACTGTGAAGCAGTGGGTTAAAGGATCCGGCATTGTCTCTGCAGCAGCTCAGGTTGCTGCTGAGATGCAGGTTTGATCCCCAGCCTGGCACAGTGGGTTAAAGATCTGGCGTTGCTGCAGCTATGGCATAGGCTGAAGCTGCAGCTCAGATTTAATCCCTAGCCTTAGAACCTCCACATGCCATAGGTGTGGCAAAAAAAAAAAGAAAAGAAAAAAGAAAAAAAATCCCTTAATGAAATCATAAACATAGCTTTTTAAACCAAGGTAATGGCTGAAAACATGAGTTCAAGTTACAACAGTGTTTTCCTCAGTATTAAGGAGTTCAAGTAAATAGTCATCATTGAAAACCTTCCCTGGGAATCCCTATTGTGGCTCAGTGGTAATGAACCCGACTAGTATCCATGAGGATGCAGGTTTAATCCCTGGCTTCGCTCAGTAGGTCAAGGATCTGGCATTGCTGTGGCTGTGCCGTAGGCCAGCGAGTGGCTACAGCTCCAATTTGACCCCTAGCCTAGGACCTTCCATGTGCTGCAGGTGCAGCCCTAAAAAGAAAAAAACCCTGCCTGATGCCCACGTGAACTCATCAGCCCAAGATACAGGTAGGGAAAGGGGTGCTCACCTGAGGCTACACATGCTCCGTAGCGCCAGCCCTCGCACCATTGGGTTGGGGTCCGAACAGTCTTTGCACAGGGTATTGATGGCCAGGAGAGCCAGATCTGGTTTCAGGGGGGCATAGGCACACATGTACAGATAAACCAACTTCTTCTGAACAATATCTACAGTGGCACTGGCTTTCACCATTTCCATGAAAACACCAGACATGTCCAAGCCCTGAGTCATGTGCCTGAAACCAAAAGGCATAGCAGGAAAAAGTAAAATATATAATCCCCAGCCTACAACAGACAACGTTTTACTTATACCTATCCTGGATACCCAACTAGATTGTGATCTCTTGGAGGGAAGTCTATCATTTCACACAATACTTCATACCATGCACCTGTAGTAAACGTTCTTCTATTCATTCAACAAACAAACTACTAAACTCCTAGTACATTTCAGTGACATTCAGGTTTTACATTCCAGGGATATGTTCTGGGGACAAAATCTTTTTTTTTTCTTTTCTTTCCATTTTTAAAAGTTTTATTGAAGTATAATTGACTCACAATGTTGTGACAATTTCTGCTATACAACAAAGTGATTCAGTTATGCATGTACACATATCTATTCTTTTTCAGATTCTTTTCCCATGTAGATTATCACAGAATACAGGGTAGAGTTCCCAGCAAGTCCTCTGGGGACATAATCTTGAAGAAGGCACGGTCTCAGATATCTAGGAACTCAAAGTCTACCAAGGAGCCAGACAAGAACACCACTAATTACAGAATGATAGCTATTATAGTATTATTAACAGAAGTAACAGAAAAGATGCAGTGGAAATCAGATCTAACACTGCCACGAAGCTGTAAAATGTTTCCACAGAGGAAGTAATTTACTTGAGCTGAATGAGCAGAAGCTCCAGGAAAGTGTAGTAGATAGGTAATGAGACACACTTTGAGGCATGTAGACATAAGCAAGAATGGAACATTCTTTTGAGAGTCTGCAGGTAGTTGGGTGTTTCTTGGGTGCTATGATAAGAAATTTGGACTTTATTCTTTAGATCGCTGTTTCTCAAAGTATGATCTCCTACATGAATTAGAGAGTTTACCTGTTTCAAAGGCAGATTCCTGGGTTCTATCCCACTGTACTGAAATGAGAGTTACTGGATTGGGTGAAATTTTTATATTTTCCTAAAAAGCATCCCCAAGGGACTTTGTGCATACCAATGTTTGTGACCCACAGGTCACTGTCAAACTCGTATGCTGCAAAACCATTCTGAATGAAATGAGGTGCCAAGGTGACCTACTACTAAGCCAAGGCAACTGCTTTTATAAAGGAAACTAGAACAACAGAGTGCCAATTTTAACAAAGTGGAGGGGGGGGATGGATATTTAGAACCATGAATCCACACCATCTGACTCAAGTAGTGAAGATCAGGTGTCAAGACTGACGCCCATGCTTGGTCAGCTGGCTGGTGACATTCATCAGCCTAAATAACAAGCAGAAGAGCAGGTTTGGGGAGCCGGGAGGGATGTAAGTGCTATTTTTGCATGTCTTTGAAGACATATCCAGGTTAAAATCACAAGCAGGCAGTAGGATGTGTGGGCGGAAAAATAAAAGAGGAGGTCTGTACTAGGCATCCGAAGCCAGCTGTATAAGTCCAAGAAATGGATGACAACACCCAGCTGAGTCAAAGAAGTAAAATATGTCCCACAAGGGAGACTTAGATGGCACTCCGGAGAAGCAGCAAGACCAAATCATACGACTGCCATGTAAGAAAGTTCATTTACTCCTTCCGAGAGGCCAGGGGTAGAGAGCCCTGATGGGGGTGGCCAGGGGGGAGGTGGGGCGTTAGGTGATACCTAATCACGCGCTGGATGACATTCCGATAGCGCAGCCTATCAGCCTGAATGTGAGGGTTACACAGAGCCTTCTTCAGCTCCTTCACCACATCCTCCGAGCCAAGGTACGGCATCTTCTCCAACAGTCACGGGGCAGTTCCCACAGATCCCTGGGTAACTCGTGGGCTCCTTCCAGCCCTGATGTGGGAACCTGGGTAAAGGAAAAGTCAGTCAGTGAAGACACTACAGGCGCGATGTTGCCCCAGCCTTGGCTTCCCCAGGGCCGGCATCCAGGCCCAAACTTCAACCCTCTCGCTGCGGGGCGAGGCCCACCCTAAGCTGTGCGGTTCCATCCCCGGACCTGCAGACAGGTTCACCCCGTCCACAGATCTCTCCCGCAACCTCTAGGGCCCGGGGCGGATTTCCAGCCTGGCAGCCAACAGTCCGCGGACCCCACCCTCTCCGGTTCCAGCCTTTCTTGCGCCTCCACGCGGTTGCGGTCACCGACAGGCCCAATCAAGCTTTCTGCGGAAGTCCCGCCTCCTCGAGAGAGACCACGCAGAGCAGCTGCCAATCACCCGCTCCCAGGGAGCGCCGAGCGCAGACTGGATCCCGACCTTAGGGTGCCCTTCCCCCAAGCTCTCACCTCCCGGCGCAGCCGCGCGGCTCCCTCTGGCGGAGCATCGGCGCGCAATCGGAAGTCGGCTACTTCGGCCTGTCTCCGCCCAATAGCGCGCGCTTTGAGTGCCCGGCCTCGGCCCCGGCTCCCGCGCGCGCTGCGGGGAGTGGCGCTCCGCCCGGCGCCTTCCGAGATTTGCCTTTCCACCCCAGGACGCCCACGGGCACGGTCACTTCCTTCTTTCTGCCCACTCATTCTTCCACTGGGCTGGCTTTTCTTAGGGTCTCTAGCTCCGTACTTGCCCCGGCATGCCTTTTTTCATGATGCCGCTGTCGTAGCCTCACGCAGGAGCTCTGTTTCCATGAAGATCCGCCTGGTGACTCTCCAACCCTGCCACCATGAACGGGGTCCTGATCCCTCATACGCCCATCGCTGTGGACTTTTGGAGCCTACGCCGGGCTGGCTGCGCCCGGCTCTTCTTCTTGTCCCACATGCACTCGGACCACACCGTGGGTCTGTCTAGCACCTGGTGCCGGCCCGTCTACTGCTCCCCAATCACTGCTTACCTCTTGCATCGTCACCTGCAGGTATGGGGACCAAGAGATGGTCCCGGCATGTGGGTGGGGACTTCTGATCTGTCCCAGCCTTGAAGTCTTAAGGTAGGGGCTAGGGAGGACTGATGTTTACAAATGCCATAGTTGTTTGAACCCAGATATGCATCGTTAGCCCAAAATAGGAGTATGGCTTATATCTGGCCGAATAGGAATGTTTTAACGATAAGTCGGGGATATCTTTTAGTCCAGCCAAAGAAACTGTTCCTACCTCTTGACATAAACTAGGCCAGTGTTTCCCAAACTTGCCTTATCTTAAGAATCCAGTGAGTAAATACACAGATTCTCCAGGACCTCACTCCTCCCTCATCTGATTCAGTAGATAGCTGGTGCAGGTCCTGGAAATCTAGTTGGATTTTTTTTTTTTTTTTAAGCAGGCGCCTCCTAAAAGATTATTATGATCAAGAAAGTTTGAGAATCGCTGACTAGACTTGTTTTCTGGATTCTTAATTTAAACTTGGACAAAGCCGGGGCAGGGGGAGTTAGTTCCCGGCTGGCTCAGCAGAAAGGAATCTGTCTAGCATCCATGAGGACGCAGGATCTATCCCTGGCCTTGCTAAGTGGGTTAAGAATCTGGCGTTGCTGAGCTGTGGTGTAGGTCTCAGAGGGGCTCAGATCCCGCGTTGCTGTGGTGTAAGCCTGCCGCTGCAGTTCCCATTAGACCCCTAGCCTGTGAACTTCCACATGCCTTGGGTGTGACCCTAAAAAAAGACCAAAAAAAAAAGAGAGAGAGTGGGAGGTGGAAGGGAAGATTGTTTGGAAATCCGCATCACAGCTTCTGATCCAGGGAAAAATGAGGGAGGGGCGTCTGTATTCCCTGGGATGACCACCTGTTTCTTCAGGTATCTAAGCAGTGGATCCGAGCCCTGGAGGTTGGTGAGAGCCACATCCTGCCTCTAGATGAAGTTGGGCGAGAGACCATGACTGTAACTCTCATCGATGCCAATCACTGCCCCGGCTCTGTCATGTTTCTCTTTGAAGGATACTTTGGAACCATCCTCTACACAGGTGAGCCTCCAGAAGAGTCCTTCCCACTCTCAGTCTAGACACTGTTTTTCTCAAGCAGCCTTGACTCACGATAGAAGTCTGGAGGCCTCTGACCTTTGACATATGAGCACAGTGACCCTTTCGCAACTTGTTTCCCACTCTGTAAGGGCAGAAACTTTGTAAAGAGTAATTAAAAAAAAAAAAAAGGAGCAAGATGAAGACATTTCCGCAAAGAAGCTGTGCTACAGTAGATCGTTGCCAGACTCGAGTTTTTTCTAACAGGCTAGTAAATAAATGCCCATCTCTCGCCAGAGTTGGGAGAAGCTTGTTTTCTGTACTTTTTTGTTTCTGACTCTCTGCCTCCCATACATTCTTCTTCCAGGTGATTTTCGGTTCACACCGTCCATGCTGAAGGAGCCAGCCCTACGACTGGGGAAGCCGATCCACACCTTGTACTTAGACAACACCAACTGCAACCCAGCTCTGGTTCTTCCCTCCCAGCAGGAAGCTGCCCGCCAGATTGTTGAGCTCATTCGAAAGCACCCACAACATAACATAAAAATTGGTGAGAGGTTTTCCTTTCCTTTTTCTCTCACTCATCTGGAGCTAGGAGATCTAGGTTCTTTGGGGGTTTCTTACATCCTTCTTTGTGCAGATCTCCTTTCTCCATGAAACCTACCCTGACCACCTTATTTAAGATTGCCATCTGCCCCGCGTCCCTGCTCCGACATTCCCAACTCCCAATCCCCTATTCCAATTCAACTTTTTCATTTTTTCGTAGGACTCATCAACTTCTGATATGCTCCATATATGTATATGTTTTAATATGCTGTTGCTCATTGGGTTTGGTTGGGGGTTTTGGGTTTTTTTGTTTTTTTGGTTTTTTTTTTGGCCGAGCCTACGGCATGTGAAGTTCCCCGGCCAGGGATTGCACTTGTGCCACAGCAGTGACCCAAGCCACAACAGTGGCAGTGCCACCAGATCCCCAACCCACCGCGCCACGAGAGAACTCCCTGCTGTTGCTTACTGTTGATTGTCTGACCCCACTTCCCCGGCCACACGCATGCACACAGATGCCTTGAGAGCATGCGTGGAGGTGGGAGGAAGTCTTCTGTGTTGGTGGAAAAGAGAAGCAGTAGTCAGTGTGACAGGCACACAGTTGTTGAGGAGGCTGGAAAAACAGGAAGGACTGAAGTGCTTGTAAGCCATTTTGAACCACTGCTCTTCGGACAAAGTTATTGAAGGGTTTTAAGTAGGAGAGGAACACTATTGCACTTATCACCTAACAGTGTATTCCATAGTTTATGTATTGATTGTATTTAGGGTTTTTTTGTTGTTGTTGTCTTTTTGTTTTTTTAGGACTGCATCTGCGGCATATGGAGGTTCCCAGGCTAGGGGTCTAATCAGAGCTACAGCTGCCAGCCTACATCATAGCCACAGCAACGTGGGATTCGAGCTGCGTCTGCTACCTACACCACAGCTCACAGCAACGCTGGATCCTTAACCCACTGATCGGGGCCAGGGATCGAACCCACAACCTCATGGTTACTAGTCAGATTCATTAACCACTGAGCCATGATGGAACTCCCTGTATTTAGTTTTTATTAATCTGTCTCCCCCTGCTAGAATGAAAGCTCCACAATAGACAGGCTTTTTATTTCACTTATGGATATATCCTAAATGTCTAGATTAATGCCTGGTAGAGATATTCAGTAAATATTTTTCTTTTTTTATTTTGCTTTTTAGGGCTGCAACCATAGCATATGGAGGTTCCCAGGCTAGGGGTCGAATCGGAGCTCTAGCTGCCAGCCTACTCGACAGCCACAGCAACAGCAACGCCAGATTTGAGCTATGTCTGCGATCAACACCACAGGTCTCAGCAACGCTGGATCCTTAATTCACTGAGCGAGGCCAGGGATCGAACCCACAATCTCATGGTTCCTAGTCGGATTCGTTTCCACTGTGCCATGACGGAAACTCCTTTCTTTGCTTTTTAGGGCCGCACCCGAGGCACATGGAGGTTCTAGGCTATGGGTCGATTCAGAGCTGTAGCTGCCAGCCTACGCCACAGCCACAGCAACTCAGGATCCAAGCCACATCTGCAACCTACACCACAGATCACAGCAATGCTGGATCCTTAACCCATTGAGCAAGGTCAAGGATCGAACCTGTGTCCTCATGGATTTATTAACCACTGAGCCATGACAGGAACTCCCGAAAATCAATTTTTATTTTAAAAAATGTAATAGCTGGAAGTTCCTACTGTGGTGCAGTGGGTTAAGGATCCAGTGTTGCTGCAGCTGCAGCATAGGTCGCAGCTCCAGTTTGGATTTGATCCCTGGCCAGGGAACTTCCATATACCTTGGGGGTGGCCAAAAAAGAAAAAAAAAAATGTAATTAATTTAGTTTCATATGATTTTTTGATTATTTCTAAAATTGTAATAAATCCACAAAAGGAAAAAGATTTGCCACCACAATGACTATTTTAAAAGGACATACCCAACTCTGAAAGGAGTTTCAAAACAGGTTTAAACAAAGGCATTGAAAAAAAATCGTATACCTTTCAAAGTGACTAGCAAATTGATGAAGAGCTATTCCCTCTCAGGATTGCTTGACTACTCATGAAGAAATATCTGTCCTAACTATTCTTGGAGTTTTCACTGCAGTTTTCCCAGAGAAGCACAGCTGGCTAGGAAGAGACTATAGTCAGGCATGATTAATTTTGCAAATATACAGTAAGCCCTTATTCTGTGCCAAGTATCCTGAAAGGCAGTGGGAATGGAAAAATTAATAAAGTATGAAGGCTTAAGAGTTCCCGTGTTGGCTCATCGGAAACAAATGTGACTCGTATCCATGAAGACGCAGGTTCAATCCCTGGCACTACTCAGCAGGTTAAGGGTCCAGCATTGCTGTGGCTGTGGCGCAGGCCAGCAGCTACAGCTCCAGCTCAACCCCTAGCCTGGGAACCTCCGTATGCCACAGGTGTGGCCCTAAAAAAAGAAGACAAAAAAAAAAGTATGAGGGCTTACAGTCTAGTCTAGAAAAGGTTAAAAAAAAGAGGTGGGAGGGAGGAAATAGGGAGAGAGAAAAGAAAGCCAGCTACATTTATGCCCAAAGAGTGAGGTATTGAACCATGCTGAGGAATAAGATAGATTTGAAAGAAATACAGGTTCGCGAGTTCCCTTCGTGGCTAAGTAGTTAACAAACCCAACTAGGATCCAAAAGGTTTCAGGGTTCGATCCCTGGCCTCACTCAGTGGGTTAAGTATCCAGCATTGCCATGAGCTCTGGTGTAGTTTGTGGATGCGGCTTGGATCCTGCATGGCTGTGGCTGTGGTATAGGCTGGTAGCTCTAGCTCCGATTCAGCCCCTAGCCTGGGAACCTCCATATGCCATGGTGCAGCCCTAAAAAGCAAGGAAAAAAAAAAAAAGAAATACAGGTTCTTTTTCACTTTTCCTTCTTTTTCTTTTCTTTTCCTTTCTTTTCCTTTCTTTTGCTTTTAAGGGCCACATTTGGGGTCTATGGAGGGTCCCAGATCAGGCATCGAATCAGAGCTACAGCTGCTGGCCTACACCGCAGCCACAGCAACACCAGATCCTTAACCCACTGAGCAAGGCCAGGTATCGAACCTGCGTCCTCATGGATCCTACTCGGATTCATTTCCAATGTGCCACAATGGGAACGCCCCTGAAATGACCCCTCTTAAAATGTCCTCTCCCATCCCTTTCCCCTGCCAGAGTAATTTGGACCCATCATTTAAGACATTTGAATTGTCATTTTCAGGAAACTTTCCCTAACTCCACCAGCTGGTAGATACTTTTCTGTGCCCTCATCATACTGTGTGGATGTCTCCAACATGCGTTGTTCTGTGTCCCATGTAGATTATGCTCCTTAAGGACTGTGATTTTTGCTTGTTCTCATAGTACCTAACACTCGGCAGATGCTTCCCTTTGTTGAAATGAATGAATGAGTGGATTCTGTCTTAAATTTCCCCCTACCCCATCCTCCGTAGACCTCAGCTCAAATGCCACCTCCTTCCTGATGCACCGTCAGGGGATAGCCCCATTGATTTTAGATATTTTGGTTAAACATTTGGTTGATTTATTAGGATTCCCCGGTAGCTTGATTCTCTTTCTTCTCTTATTCCCGCACCCCCTTTCACATTATTCAGGACTCTATAGCCTGGGAAAAGAGTCACTGCTGGAGCAGCTGGCCCTGGAGTTTCAGACCTGGGTGGTACTGAGTCCTCGGCGCCTGGAGTTGGTGCAGCTCCTGGGCCTGGCAGATGTATTCACAGTGGAGGAGAAGGCCGGCCGCATCCACGCCGTGGACCACATGGAGATCTGCCGTTCCGCCGTGTTGCGGTGGAACCAGACCCACCCTACCATCGCTATCCTTCCCACAAGCCGGAAAATCTACCGCTCCCACCCGGATATCCATATCATCCCTTACTCTGACCACTCCTCCTTCTCTGAGCTCCGGGCCTTTGTGGCAGCCCTCAGGCCCTGCCAGGTGGTGCCCATTGTCAGTCGACAACCCTGTAAGGACTACTTTCAGGACAGCCTGAGCCCCAGGCTCTCTGTGCCCCTGATTCCTGACTCTGTGCAGCAGTACATGAGCTCCTCCTCCAGAAAACCAAGTTTTCTCTGGCTCTTGTTGGAAAGGAAGCTCAAGAGACTGAGGGCTCAGGGTGTCGTGTTTGAATCCCTTGAGGAAAATGCTGATCACCCTCAAGCTGATAGGGATTCCAAGAAGACCAAGAACCTTCCTGGGAACCTTGAGAAGCAGCCCTGCCACCCTCCTTTGCGGACCGAGAAGCAGTCGTTCCCAGACATGTGCAGCAAGGCAAGGGAGGGGGCAGTCCCTTCCTCTGAGTCTCCAAAGATGGTGACTGTGTTGACTGCCCCCTCCAGTTTTCCAGTGCACTTAAGGTCTACAGAGGAAGAATTTCTCTATTGGAAAACTGGGGAGGAAATCAGTATAGGGCCCTCCTTGGGGCCCAGGGGCGACAGTAAGGACTCAGCAGCCCCAGGGAACCTGAGAGCCTGGATGGGCCAGGATGGTCCCCTGTCTCACAGCAGCAAGGCTGCCCCTGTCCTGGCTCCTGAGTTCAGGGGCCTGGCACTAAAATACCTTCTGACCCCAGTGAATGTTCTCCCAGCAAGGTTCTCTTCCAGGGCCTTTGACCAGCAAGTGGAAAAATACCATAAGCTCTTGCTCAAGCACAAAAAGGAGAGTACAGAGTGACAGCCTTGTTGGATCCAATGCTGAAGTTCAAGATAGTGACTGACAGCTTACTTGGGGCCTTACTTTTCTGTGTTGACGGGATCCTCATGAACTCACCCTGTAACGAGACTTCTCCAAGGGTGATCATTGGAATCCTAGTGCCTATGGAATCCTTAGTTTTATAATTGACTATATTTAAGAAACATTTCATTATAACCTGCTAACAGTACATGTGAGCACACTAAAGGTACTGAGAAGTCCTGCAGTAACTTAATCTGTTTAACTTTGTTTAACCCGTATTTCTCCAAATTGAACATATAGTCCTCTTACATGGCTGCAGAAAAAGAGTCTGATCAAAAAGGCCAATTTGGGAGTTCCCATTGTGGCTCAGTGGTTAACGAATCTGACCAGGAACCCTGAGGTTGTGGGTTCGATCCCTGGCCTTGCCCAGTGGGTTAGGATCTGGTGTTGCCACGAGCCGTGGTGTAGATTGTAGACGCGGCTCAGATCCCACGTTGCTGTGGCTCCGGCATAAGTGGGTGGCTACAGCTCCGATTGGACCCCTAGCCTGGGAACCTCCATATGCCGTGGGTGCGGCCCTAGAAAAGGCAAAAAGAAAAAAAGGCCAATTTGTTCACATTTTTGTATATATATATATATTTTTTTTTAGGGCCGCACCTGCAGCATATGGAGGTTCCCAGGCTAGGGGTCAAATTAGAGCTATAGCCGTCCTACACCACAGCCACAGCAACGGCAGATCCGAGCCATGTCAGCAACCTATACCACAGCTTACGGTAACACCGGATCCTTAATCCTTTGGGCGAGGCCAGGGATCAAACCCGCAAGCTCATGGTTCCTAGTCAGATTCCTTTCCACTGCGCCACTACGGGAACTCCTATTCACACTGTTTTGTGTGTCACATGACATTTCCCATGTCCCTTTCTGTCTCTTCCTAGATAGAAGTCCCTAGGTAATTCTGTCTTTTAGTTTAGGAACTGTGGTGCTGGAGGATAACATGGTGACCCAGGCAGCACATTGCAATTTTGAATGTCACTGACTTGCTATGACTCCATCCAAGTCACTTCCCCTCTCTGCCCCTGAGAGGGAACAGGAAGTGATGAAGATCTTTGAAACAGTGGAGGAAAATTCCACCTCTGCCTCCTTGTTAGTGGAGTGTTAGTTAGTGTCCTTGGGGACCTACCTGGAAGGGAGCCAGCTGGGGGACTGGGCACCCCTCACCATGGCAGTACCTGGAACCCAGCCAGACATGAGGCTTAGGGTACTAGCCCCCCCCCCCCCCCCCAGCCGCCTGGAGGGCCTGACCATTTGGCTGAAATAAGTTTACAGAGGATCAAATGTGCTGCCAGATAGTCCTGATTGTTCACATAGCTGGGGTATTTGCTGGCCCCCCGCTCCCATTATCCCCCCCTCCATCCTTGGGTTGAGCAGGGAGCCAGAGGACACAGCCTGTTTGTTCTAGTATCCAGGGCAGAGACCAAGGAGCCAGCTGGTGGACGGGGTGGGGGCGTGCAGTTCTGTCCTGTCCTTCTGCTCACAGCCTGACAAAATGCCAAGCCGATAAGCCGGACGCCAGATACCATGGTCTCAGAAGGCCCAGGCGTGTGGAGCTGGGCACATGGATAAGAACTGCTTCAGGATGGAGCCCCAAGCCTTCACAATGAAGACGCCTCTGTTTCTTTTGCGGGGTGCGGTGGGGGGGGATTTTTTTTTCCTACTTCTAGAAGAAGAGTTTACAAAGCAAAATAAGGCCTTTTTCTTGGACAAGCTGTATGCAGCTCTGTTTTGCCAATGACCTTCACCGTAAACCTCCCATGGGCCCCCAGGAGCTGTAGCAGGGCGGGCATGTGGAGTGGCAGAGAAATTGAGCACTGTCCTGGGCTTGAATCCAGGGCATGCTGAGCAAATAGAGATACCATGCTTCAAAGCAGATCCTTGGGGAGTTCTCTTGTAGACAGCTCATAAAGACCTGGCATTGTCACTGCAGTGGCTTGGGTTGCTGCTGTGGTACAAGTTCGATCCCTGGCCCAGGGAACTTCCACAAGCTACGGGCAAGGCCAAAAGAAAAGCAGAGCCTTGGTTTCTTATCTGTAAAAGGGGCTGAAATATATCTACCCCTCCTGATCGCCGTGACAGGTAATTGGTAAAATTCCTAGCTCGGTGCTTACCACGTGATGGGTATTTCGAATATTGGCTCTCTTAGCCTCTGGTTCTTTAAAAAAAAATTATTCTCTATATAAAATAAGAAACTTTGGAAGTCATAAACTATAAAAAAGAAAAACTCAGTTATAATTCCTCCATATAGATCAGTTGTTTTCTTTTAGTCTTTTTCTGTGCATGTAGATATATTAAATACATAATTTTTTCCAAATTGGGATGATACGTATATAGTTTTATGTCCTACATTTTTTACTTTCTTAGTATCTTAAGCATTTTCTTGTATCATTAATATTCAAAATGTCTGCCTTTTTTTTTTTTTTTTTTTTGGCCATGCCCTTGGCATGCAGAAGTTGCTGGGCCAGGAATAGAATCCAAGCCATAGCAGTGACAACAGTGAATCCTTAACTGCTTAGCCACCAGGGAACTCCTCAAAATGTCTTTTTTTTTTTTGTCTTTTGTTGTTGTTGTTATTGTTGTTGTTGTTGCTATTCCTTGGGCCGCTCCCGCGGCATATGGAGGTTCCCAGGCTAGGGGTCGAATCGGAGCTGTAGCCACCGGCCTATGCCAGAGCCACAGCAACACGGGATCCGAGCCGCGTCTGCAACCTACACCACAGCTCACGGCAACGCCAGATCGTTAACCCACTGAGCAAGGGCATGGATCGAACCTGCAACCTCACGGCTCCTAGTCGGATTCGTTAACCACTGCGCCACGACGGGAACTCCTCAAAATGTCATTTTTAATGGTTGTATAATACCCTGTTATATGGGTATACCTTAATTAAACTACCTCTGTTTTAGTCGGCATTTCGTGTGCCCCTTTTTCACAATTATACATATTACAATGAACATCCCTATGCATATATCATGATATTTTTGTTTATTTTCCTGGAGTAAATTATGGAAAGTGGGATAACCATCTTAAGTTCCTGATGCAAATTGTACCCAGTTCCAGTGCCCTCCAGAGGGTTTTTTTGTGGGTTTTTTTTACCATCGTTTTTGCAGAAGAGGGCAGCATTAAAGTACCTTGAAGACTCATTAAGTTCAAATGATGTCATTAGAATGGTACATGAAAACTCATCTTGTGTGCTATATTTATGAGGCTGTGTGGGCAAGGCTTCGCCTGACTTCATCCGGAAACCTCTAGCTGTCTCACTTCTGTGCTACTCGAAGGTGGCTGGGAGAGAGAGATAAGGCCCTCTCCAGCACAGGGGCCCCCAGATCAGAGTTATCTTCTAGCAGCAAGAAAACCTGCCCATTCCTGGCACATGCTGTGTCACACATAATCCTTGAATTGGGATCTATATGAACTCAGATGGAGTAGAAGCAAAAGGCTTTGGGTAATTTGGTGGTTGGTGTCATGTCTGTGTGTGAATAATGGGAAGATCCCATACTATTCTTTTTTCTCTTTTTCTTTTTTTTGCTTTTCATGGCCACACCTGCAGCATATGCAAGTTCCCAGGCTAGGGGTCAAGTTGGAGCTACAGCTGCCGGCCTACACCACAGCCACAGCAACATGGGATCCCAGCCACATCTGTGACCTACACCACAGCTTACAGCAATGCCGGATCCTGAATCCACTGAGCGAGGCCAGGGATCAAACCCACAATCCCATGGTTCCTAATCGGATTTGTTTCCACTGCACCATGATGGGAACTCTCATACTATTCTAAATTGTCTGGCTTCTTATAATAGAGATTGACAGTTGCCTTCTTTTGACTTCTCAACACACTCTCATATTAAAACACTGCATTGCAATATATCTTTTAGAAGCCAATTTATTTTTAGCATCCAAGGATGACCCCATAGATCTAAGAAAATCTTGCAATTAAGCTTGAAGTTTAACTGGGAGAAAGGAAGTTCCCTAGAGAGCAATTTGTTGTTTGTTTCATGATGTGTGGGAAAAGTTTTACTTTTCCACAAGGAGATTGACAGTGATTTGTCTCGTTAGAGAAGAAAATCTGCCTGGCTGGCCTTGGGGGATCATCTCTTATTCCTGACCCAGACTGCCCTTCGTGGTAAGACATAGAAGTGACTCTCCTGTTCAAGAAAAGGGATTTAGACCTAGGTTCTCTGTGTCAGGCCTACTCCCAGGGAGAAAGTTCTCTGCATTCCTGGAGTGGTTCATGGGCAGGAGAAGTTCCATCTGGGGGTCCATGTGCACATTTTTTAAAAACCTATTTTAGGAGTTCCCGTCGTGGCACAGTGGTTAACGAATCTGACTAGGAACCATGAGGTTGCAGGTTCGATCCCTGCCCTTGCTCAGTGGGTTAAGGATCCAGCATTGTCGTGAGCTGTGGTGTAGGTTGCATACGAGGCTCGGATCCTGCGTTGCTGTGGCTCTGGCATAGGCCGGTGGCTACAGCTCCGATTCGACCCCTAGCCTGGGAACCTCCATATGCCACGGGAGCGGCCCAAGAAATAGCAAAAAGACCAAATAAATAAATAAATAATAAAAACGTATTTTACTGAAGCATAATTGATTTACAATCTTGTGTTACCTTCTGCTGTACAGCAAAGTAATTCACTTATACACATGTATACATTCTTTTTCATATTTTCCATTATGGTTTATCATAGGATATTGAATATAGTTCCCTATATGTGCACATATCTTTGGTGCTACCACCAGTGAGTAGCTGTTGATTTGTTACCTGCTTCCCACCCAACTCTCCCTAACCACCACCACAACCAGCTGTTTGTCTTGGGATCATGGTTTCTGCCTGTCTCTTTCCCAGGACATCCCACCTACATCAGTACAGAATGGTTCTGCTTGCCCTCATCTGTATCTATAACCGCCTGGTGGAGGGTGGGGGGGAGGAAGGCTCATCCTCAGAATGGCTAATAATTGTCTTTATTTTGATCACAATTTTTTTTTGTCTTTTTGTCTTTTTAGGGCTGCACCCCAGCCTAGGGGTCTAAACAGTCTACACCAGAGCCACAGCAACGTGGGATCCAAGCCTCATCTTTGACCTACACCACAGCTCACGGCAACGCCGGAACCTTAACCCACTGAGTGAAGCCAGGGATCGAACCCGCAGCCTCATGGTTCCTAGTCAGATTCGTTTCCATTGCGCCATGATGGGAACTCCTTTAACCACAATGTTTTTATTTAAGAGTCTCACACTCTGCAGACTGAGCTAGCTGGCCATCTACAGTGCTTTTGTTTAGACATACCCTTCCACCTTGACTGTCTCATTCCTGGTGAACTTTCTCTTCCTTGAACATATCCTTGACCCATCTGATCACAGAAAGCACCCAGAATCTTGGGAGTAGTTCTTCCCTGAAACAGATAGCCTATTGAATCATTTTTTAGTCACACAAAACTTTCTAGTCACACAAAGCTTGGATTGTTTTTTCCCTTGCAATATTCACATATTTAAAACACTATTATAATAAGGCTATCTAGCCAGTCCTGACTCTTCCCATCAATTTATTTTTATTTATTTATTTTTTGGTCTTTTCTAGGCCCGCACCTGCGGCACATGGAGGTTCCCAGGCTAGGGGTCTAATCGGAGCTGTGGTCACCGGCCTATACCAGAGCCACAGCAACGCCGGATCCTTAACCCACTGAGCGAGGTCAGGGGTCAAACCCGAAACCTCATGGTTCCTAGTCGGATTCGTTAACCAGTGAGCCATGATGGGGACTCCTCCCATCAATTTCTTATAACTTTGGGGAGTGGAGGGTGAAGTCTGTCCCCATCCTTAATGTGCTCACTGAAAGATGTGCTTTTGAGGAACCAAGAAAATAGGGTCAAGGAGTTCCCGTTGTGGGGGAGTGGAAATGAATCTGACTAGGAACCATGAGGTTGCGGGTTTGATCCCTGGCCTCATTCAGTGGGTTAAGGATCTGGCGTTGCTGTGAGCTGTGGTGTAGGTCACAGATGTGGCTCAGATCTAATGTTGCTGTGGCTGCGGCATAAGCCAACAGCTGTAGCTCCGATTCAACCCCTAGCCTGGGAACCTCCATATGCTGTGGGTGTGGCCCTGAAAAGCAAAAAGAAAAGGAAAAAAAAGAAAGAAAATAGGGTCCCGCTCACTCACCCTATGAATCAGATCCTGGAGAAAAAAAAGCATGAGGGTGAGACCAGACTCCTGGGGCTTAGGGCATCAGGAATATAAAGTTTGGAGAAAACCTGCTAAAAGGTCTGAGCACTGAATGCCTAAATCGGGGCCCCTGCCAACCAACAATGCTCTAACACCTGTTGGGTACCCTCTAATTCAACTCAGTTCTGAGACTACTAGGAGATTTCACAGATTAAGGCTTTGCTCTCACAACACGGCCCTCCTATCACTTCAGACACCAATCACGAGTCCAGGTTATCATCTGCGCTTCTGACTGACCCACTATAGACTGGACGGTTCAATGACCCCCTCCTTGGGTTCGACTCATTTGCTAGAGCACCTCACAGAACTCGGAGAAACATTTTACTCTCTAGTTCATCAGTTTATTATCAAAGAATGTAACTCAGGAAGAGCCAGATGGGAGAGATGCATGGGGCGAAGCGCGTGGGAAAGGGCAGGGAGCTTCCACGCCCTCCTAGGGCCACCTCCCCGCCTCCATGGTCACTTCCTCCTTCGGAACTGTGTCATTCTGGATGACTTCCACTTTCTGCCCCTCTCAGTTTCTCTGACCCCGAAGACTTTATTTCCCTCGACCTTACCACCCTGTCGTTACCAGAAATTATGCGATACCTGAAACCTCACATTTAAAGTCTCTTTTGTCCCAGCTTATCTGTTCAAGTACCTTCATTGCCAGCATTTTACTGTTATAAGCCCTTTCTGAGCTTCGCTTCCTACCTTGACTGGACTGCAGCCCAGGATTCAGCAACATAACCTCACTCCCTTGTTTGCTCTCACTCAAACTTGCCTTGAAAAACTCTAATTCTGGATAAATCATGCTATCTACCTACTCTTTGCCTGAACTGGAGCAACTAAATGCTGTTGGAGGCATCATTCAACCAGGATGATTTTTTATTTTTATTTTATTATTTTTTGCCTTTTAGGGTCACACCCGTGGTATATGGAGGTTCCAGGCCAAGGGTTGAATCAGAGCTTCAGCTGCTGGCCTACACCACAGCCACAGCAACTCAGGATCCAAGCCACATCTGCTGCCTACACCAGAGCTCACGTCAATGCCAGATCCCCAACCCGCTGGGCGAGGCCTGGGATGGAACCTGTATCCTCATGGATACTAGTCAGATTAGTTACCACTGGAGCCATGGCAGGAACTCCCTGGTTTCATTTTAAATTCACCATCTCATACAACAGAATGGCCTTCCATGCCGCCGAGTGATCCTCATGTTTCCCTAGTCAGCTTGGTTTCCTATTTTCTCTCTTTGCTTTCCCCTCCCATCCACACTACCATCTGTCAGTAAATCCCGTTGACTCTACCTTGAAACATATCCTGAGTCTTGTTTTGTCTTTTTTTTGTTTTGTTTTGTTTTGTTTTTACCATCTTCACCTCTACCACCCTTGTCCAAGCAACCTTCGTCTCTTGTCCGAGTTATTCAACAGCCTCTCAGACGTTCTCTCTGCTTCCAGCACTGTCCTCCTCTCTAAACACACAAGAATAGTCCGCACAGCAGGCAGGACATACATCAGACTTGTTACTGCTCTGCTCACATCTTCCAATGAATGGCTTTCTAGCTCACTCAGAGCAAAACCCCGAGTTCTCATGACCGGCCGCCTCCTCTCCCACCTTCACTCACTCTACTCCAGGCAAGCTGACCTCCTTGCAGTTACTCCAATGCGCCTGGTAAGCACTGCCTCCCTTCTTCCCTCTCCCTACAATCTTTTTCCACCCGAGATACCACAGGGCTCCCTCACCTCCTTCAAGGTTTTTCTTAGTGAGGCTACTCTTCATCATCTTATTTAAGACTGCAATCACCTGGCCTGCCATCCCTTCATTCCCTGCCTGGCTTTTTCTCCATAGAGAATGTATCATACTATATCATTGACTTATTGAGTTGGCATGCGCCTCACTGTACTAGAGGGAAACTCTAGGACTTTGTTTTTTTTTCCCCATCTGTTCTGTTCACTGCTTTGTCCCTACTGTCTAGACACAGAGCAAGTTCTTAATGATAAACAGTGGCTGAATGAGTGAAAATGAATGAATATGGGAGAACAGATGGACTGCACATCCTTTAGGCAATCCTCTCCCAATAAATACTATTTCTCTCAAGCAGGGAATAAAGCAGAGTCCGCAGCCCTCAAGGAGCTGACAACCACTGAGTGCTTGGTTCAGCAGATACTTTATAAATATTATCTCTGTAACTTGCAACTCTCTTATGAGAAAGCTAGTGTCCGTAAATTCCTTCATTCATTTGTTCATTTAACAAATATTTATTGCATGCCTGCTATGTGCCAGCCATGTATTCTAGACATTGGGGATAGGAAATGGTGAACAAGACAGAAAATGTCCTGCTTGGAGTTCCCGTCATGCCTCAGTGATTAATGAATCCGACTAGGAACCCTGAGGTCCGGGTTCGATCCCTGGCCTTGCTCAGTGGGTTAAGGATCCGGTATTGCCGTGAGCAGTGGTGTAGGTCACACACGAGGCTCAGATCCTGTGTTGCTGTGGCTATTGTGTGGGTCGGCAGCTACAGCTCCAATTCGACCCCTAGCCTGGGAACCTCCATATGTTGAGGGAGCGGCCCTAGAAAAGGCAAAAGAAACAAACAAACAAAAGAAAATGTCCTGCTCATGTGGAACTTACATTCTAAAGGAGAGAGACGGCGGTATACATAAATAAGTATCAGAGTGTGACATATGTTAAGAAGAAAATAATGCTGGCTAATAGGGATGGGGAGCAGTTCAGATGCGCATCAAGGAAGTGTCTCTGTGAGACTGACACTTCGGAAGAGACCTGAGAGACGAAAAGGAGCCAGTCAGCCAAAGGGCTGGGGCAGCATCACAGCCAAGACTGTGTGATGGCAATGAGCTCTGTGCGCAAGGACCATCACGAAGAGCTGTGCCTGCTGGGGAGAAGACAAAGGTGGATGGGCTCCGAGAGGGAGGGAGAAGTCAGATCTGATATGACGTACGGGTTTTAAAGCAAGCCAGCGTGAGTTCTGTCTAAGTCTAAGGGGATGCTGTTGGAGTGCTTACTGTAGGGGGAGGGTTGATGTGATCTGATGCCTATATGTAGACAGAGATATTTTTCTGGCTGCAAGCACATCACATGAAGTTCCCGGGCCAAGAATCGAACATGCGCCTGTGCAGCAACTCAAGCCCCTGCAGTCGGATTCTCAACCCCCTGTGCCATGGAAGGAACTCCTGATGTATACATCAGATGGAGAATGGGGCAAGAATGAAATCAGGAATACCAATCAGGAAGTTCTTACAGCACTGACAGATATTGGTGAGCTGAACTGGGGTTTTTGGAAAAAGAGGTTTTGCATTGTGTTTGGAGGCGAATCTATTAAGAGTTACCACTTTTGCACAAGCAGCTGAAGGGAGAAAGACATCCCTTTTCCTCCATCAAAGATTTCACAAAGGCAAAGTGTATCTATAACCACATATATACACCCAAAGATATTATATAGATACACATATTTGGGTGGAATGAAGAAAGGAAGAAGAAAAGAAGAGTGTATTTACAAGTAAATAATTGGAATATTTTATGAATTAACATGATTTCCTATAATAGACATGTTTTATAACTATGTACTGAAGACAGGAAAAAACATGTTTTACTTGCTTTGGAGTCAACACAAGCCTCAGGGTAGAGGTTACACTTCCTGAAAGATTAGGATTCTTCAGTAAAAAGATTAATTTATCAGAAATACTTATTTTTAAATTATTATGAAGGGTTTTTGTTTTTTTGTTTGTTTGTGGTTTTTTTGCCTTTTTTAGGGTCTCACCCACGGCATATGGAGGTTCCCAAGCTAGGGGTCCAATCGGAGCTGTGGCTGCTGGCCTACACCAGAGCCACAGCAACTGGGGATCCGAGCCGTGTCTGCAACCTACACCACAGCTCACGGCAACGCTGGATCCTTAACCCACTGAGCAAGGCCAGGGATTGAACCTGCAACCTCATGGTTTCTAGTCGGATTCGTTAACCATTGAGCCGCAGTGGTATCTCCAAATTATTATGAAGTTTTAACCATCAAATTTTATAGAGAATAACATTAGTCCCAACCCTTGAATATCTTTGAGGAGAGATCTGTTAGATATAATAGAGAACAGAGCATCATCGAATTGAGTTTGAATTGAGCCTTTCTGTTAATTCACCAAGTTTGATATTTTCCATCCTTACAGAAGAGCACCTGAATGAACAAAGTAATTTTTGGTTCTAGAGAAAGCTGCCTCTTTCTGCAAGGCTCTTGGTTGATATGCACATAATTCAAACTTGCACTTTTAGGCAGATATCTAAATGTGGAATCTAAAATAGGACACAATCAACGTATCTACAAAATGAAACAGACTCAAAGATATAGAGGACAGACTTATGGTTGCCAAGGGGGAGGAGAGGTGGGGAAGGGACGAATTGGGAGTTTGGGATTAGCAGATACAAACTGTTACATATAGGATGGATATACAACAAGGTCCTACTGCATAGTGCAGGGAGTGATATTTAATATTCTGTGATAAATGATAATGGAAAAGAATAGGAAAAAGAATATCTATGTATGACTGAGTCACTTGCTGTACAACAGAATTAACACAACATAGCACATCAACTATACTGCAATAAACGGAAACAAAAAACACTTCTCAGAGTTCCCTGGTGGCTCAGTGGGTAAGGATCTGGCATTGTCACTGCTGCGGCGCAGATTCCACCTCTGGCCTGGGAATTTCCACATGCCTCAGGGCACAGCCAAAGAAAAAACACAAACTTCTCCCAGAAAACAACTGGGGACTTAAGGGTTTTTGAGCATGAGTCACCCATTCTCTTGCAATAAACCTTGCTCTGCTCAGAAACAAAAGTGAAAACCTGCCCTTTTTCATCAAGATAGGATGAAAAGTCCCTATTATTATTGTTCTATATTTTACTTCTCATAGACTTTCTGATTTCATAGGACAGTATCAGTGGAGGTGAACATTCGTGGATTCAGGGTCTTCTTTTGGAAATAACACTGAAGACATTATCTGACAGAATGAGGGAGCTAAAGCAAAAGTATTATCATGTCCATTTAAGGATGAGGCAAATGAAGCTTCTGAGCATGTTCACTTTGATGCCCTAGAAGAGTCAAGATTCCTGCTGACATCGGGCTCCAAAGCCCATGTTCTCTTCTATGCTGGACGTCCTGGGAGCGCTGAGCTCGGTCAGGCAGAAGCCCTATTTCACATCAGAGAATGTACCCTCTAGAATTTTGATAAGGAACCTCTTCTGACCTCACTGGATAGTACCATTTGTAACCCCGTGATGACTGCTTACAGAGTTTCCAAAAGTAATACAAAAATTCAGTTATATTCACAACCAAAGATGAAGACTGCTATTTTGAGATTTCTTAAACTCTATTCTCTAGTTTCACTGAATCCTGAGGCTTTGAGCACTGTGAATAAACACTCAGTAATTTATTTAGCAAAATAGTTGTTTTTTTTTTTTTGTCTTTTAGGGCCCCACTCACAGCCTATGGAGGTTCCCAGGCTAGGGGTCGAATCCGAGCTGTAGCTTCTGGCCTACGCCACATCCACAGCAACATGGGCTCTGAGCCACATCTTCGACATACACCACAACTCAAGGCAATGCTGGATCCTTAACCCACGAGCAAAGCCAGGGATGGAACTCCCATCCTCATGGATACCATTTGGTATCCTTAACTGCTGAGCCATGACGGGAACTCCAGCAAAACAGTTATTACTGGAGTTCCTACCAAGGCTCAGTGGTTAACGAACCGGACTAGCATCCATGAGGAAGAGGGTTCGATCCCTGGCCTCGCTCAGTGGGTTAAGGATCTGGTGTTGCCATGAGCTATGGTGTAGGTCGCAGATGCGGCTCAGATCCCACGTTGCTGTGGCTGTGGTGTAGGTCAGCAGCTCTAGCTCTGATTCGACCCCTAGTCTGGGAACCTCCATATGCCATAGGTGTGGCCCTAAAAAAGACAAAAAAACAAACAAATGAACAAAACAGTTATTAGTACCAAGCACAGATCAGAAATTGTGTGTTAGGTGAGGGATACATCATTCAGGTGTTTTTGATTTCTGAGTTTGTAGGAAGTGGAAAATGACTTAGCACAAATAATATTTAGTTATTAAATTCTGAGTTCCTGACCTATTCTTTGCTCTCTCCCTTGTAGGTCTCTGTGTATCTTCCCAGAGCATTTGTTTTGGCTTTGGCTTTGGCTTGGAACTGACGGTAGGGAATGACCTATGGGACGCAGGTGCTAAAAGCTGGTGTAACAGGTGGTCAGAGAGAAAGGTGATAAGGTAGGGAATGATGGAGGCATGATAATGAGAAAGGATACTGATCCAGGGGAGGGGGAGAGACAAGCACATTCCCTTGGTTTTGCTGAAGAGTCAGGGCATGAAGAAAGTGAGAGAGTAAGATGGTCATGTGTAGATAAGGGAGGAAACAGAAATGATTACGGAGGGAAGAGGGTTTGAGGAGGAATAGACTGGGTTGTGCAGGCAATTGCTCTTCCTCCAGAATAGTTTCTGGTTGACCCTTGAAAATTAGGGGTGAAGTCTTTTTACACCATCATCCCTAAATCCTGCAAACTTTTCATCCTCCCCTCCCTTTTAAAAATTGAAGTGAAATTCGTTTAACATACAATTAACCATTTTTAAGTGTACAATTCAGTGGGATTTTGTGCATTCACAATGCTATGCAATACTGCCTCTCTCGTTTCACCTTCTCATTCTTTTGTGTTGTTGTTCTTTTTTTTTTTTTTTTTTTTTTTTAGGGCTACACCCTCAGCATATGGAAGTTACCAGGCTAGGGGCTGAATCGGAGCTGTAGCCATCGGCCTACACCACAGCCACAGCAACACGGAATCTGAGCCATGTCTGCAACCTATACCACAGCTCATGGCAAAGCCAAATCCTTTAAGCCACTGTGTAAGACCAGGGGTTGAACTCTCTTCCTCATGGATACTAGTTGGGTTTGTTACCACTGAGCCATGATGGGAACTCCCTCATTCTTTTCATTGCTTGTATTTGACTGTTTCCCTTTAATCCCACAGGCATGGCCTTCACCCAAACTCTTGTTCCACCAAAGCCATCAGTACTGTGGGGACCCAGTCCCCAAAATGTCCTATTCTGATGCAAAAAGAAAACAAGACTAGTGAGATTTAGACTTGAGAGCAAGCAAGTCAGATTTTTTTTCTTTTTTGGCTACCCTGCAGCATATGGAGTTCCTGGGCCAGGGATGAGATTCAAGCCACAGCTGCAACCTAAGCTGCAGCTGTGGCAATGCCAGATCCTTTAACCCACCCTGCCGGGCCAGGGATCGAACCTGCAACCTGGAGCTGCACCACAGCAGGAACTCTGCAAGTCAGATTTTCACCTGCAGTCACACTCTTCAGCCCAGAAGCCAACTCAGCCTCAGGGAGGGAGATTTTGGGGAAGGAGGGAGGTGCAGAGGCAGCGAGGGAACACAGCCTTCTCACAGTACAGATGAGAGATTTTCATGGTGATTGAAGAGTTCTTACCCACCTGATTATCCTGGGCTGGTTCCAAAGGCAGGCGGGCCCTTCACTTCTCAGCTTTGTATACCACACTCTTCTCTCCCTTGGTTTTAGTTTTAACCCTGCAGCTCTCTGGCAACCACTAACCTCTTTTTCCCAAGAGCACACTTGTCATACCTAAGAACTCATGTCCCTTGTGTATGATACTTTAATGGCATATTTATTCTTCTGTTCACATTTTGCATGAAAAATGTCCTTAAGATTGTTACCAAAAGCAAAGCTCACCTCACTGATGCCCCAGCAGAGCACTGAGATGGCTTTGGTAGCTCCAGGCCTTGTGGCTCCATTCCTTTATTTTAGCCAAAAGACAGAGACAGGAGCAAAAGAATTTCTTCTCTCAAATAACTGTCTTTTTTATATATATATATACACAAAAAGAGAGACTTTCCCAGGAGCCTCTCAGCTGACTTCTTTCATATATCATCCACCGGAACTGAGTCCCTATACCCACTTCTAGACCAATCACTGGCAAAGAGAAATGGAATTACCAGGACTGGTTTAGACCAAGTATGATTTATCCCTTGATTTGAAGAGAGGAACTTACCATCCCTGAAATCAAAGGATTTTCCTTCTGTCTGAAGGAAACTGGGATGCTTCTTCCCTCATTAAGAGAAGTAATGTAGGGAATGGCTTTTGGATAAGCGTAGTAGATGCTGCCTTAATTTTCGCTAAATCGTATGTCTTTGCCTCTTGGGCACAGAGCTAGGTTGCAGCACCTCTTAGCTTCTCTGCAGTTAGCAGCATCCGTGTTCCCGAATTCTCACCAGTGTAATGTGTGAAGAGTGGGTATACGTGTTGGCGACTTCCAGTTCTGCCCTATAAAAACTTCCCCTTTTTTCCTGCTCAGATGTAAAACATCCAGTGAAGAAATCCAAGAATTTAGACAGAAAGCACCCATCACTGGCACTTTGCTCTGGCCACCTACAACAGACTGATGATATGAGCAAGCAATGAACCTTAATTGTGTTAAGCCACTAAGAGACAGAGATTATGTGTCATAGCAGTCATCAAACCCTAACTATACAGTGAACAGGCAATGAACAATGTCTGCCACATTCTCGTACCCAAGCTCTCTCTACTAAAGACACCCTAAAGGAGTCTTGGAAAGGAAAATCTCAGGGATACCTGTCTTGCAACCCTGGGAGAAGGGACAAACGAGCAAACTGTCCATTCAGGGTTGCCATTCATACCCAAAGCCACAAGCATCTATAGGAAATCACTGTGCTCCTACTGCCCAGACCTTGTTTTCTAATATAATTACTCTCAAAGAGAACCAGGACTCCTCAGAGAAATGGTTGACTTTAGATCTGGGAAAGAGAAATTATGAGTCTAGAATATCTTGTTAGAGAGACATGCTTAAAAAGATACAAGGGGGGAGTTCCCATTGTGGCTCAGTAGTAATGAACCCAACTATGATCCATGAGGACACAGGTTTGATTCCCTGGCCTTGGTCAGTGGGTTAAGGATCCAGTGTTGCTGTGAGCTGTGGTGTAGGTTGCAGACACGGCTTGGATCCCATGTTGCTGTGGCTCTGATTTGACCCCTAGCCTGGGACCTTCCATATGCTGTGGGTACAGCCCTAAAAAGACAAAAAAAAAAAAAAAGATACCAGATTTTGAAAAGGCACCCACTGGCTAAATCTGGAAAATTTCAGCATCCAAATAATTAAGGACTGTAAGGAAAAGCATAGTAATCCATCAGTCTGTATTATTATTATTTTTTTGTCTTTTTAAAAATCTTTTTAGGACCACACTGGCAGCATGTGGAGGTTCCCAAGCTAGGGGTCGAATCAGAGCTACAGCTGTCGGCTTATACCACAGCCACAGCTACGCAGGATCCAAGCCGCCTCTGCAACCGCACCACAGCTCACGGCAACACTGGATCCCTAACCCACTGAGCAAGGTCAGGGATCGAACCTTCATGGGCACTAGTCTGTTTTGTTAACCACTGAGCCACGATGGTAACTCCCATCAGTCTGTGTTATTAATAAATAACTAACAATTGCATCATCAATTGATGCTAAATCTAAGGGAACATGTTTAATGAGGAGCAAGATATTTGCATGGTCTAAGGTGTCTCCACACAAACTGCTTATAACAAGAAAAAAGAGTAAATATACTGTGGAGAAATCAGAAACCTCAACAAGATGATCAAAATTATTATTACCCATGGGAAAAGAATCTGAAAGAGAATGGATGTATGTATACGTATAACTGAATCACTGTGTTGTACAGCAGAAATCAACACATCGTAAATCAACTGTACTTCAATAAAATGATAAAAGTGGAAAAAACTATCACCCCATAACTTATATGTGGAATCTAAGAAATAATACAAATGAATTTATACACAAAACAGAAACAGACTCACAGACATAGAAAATAAACTTGTTTACCAAAGGGGAAAGGGAGGGAGGGGAGTTCCCATCATGGCTCAGAGGAAATGAATCTGGCTAGTAATCATGACGTTGCGGGTTCGATCCCTGGCCTTGCTTGTAGGTTTAAGGATCGGCTTGGGGGTTACCATGAACTGCGCTGTAGGTAGCAGACATGGCTCGGATCCTTCATTGCTGCTGTGGTGTAGGCTGGCAGCTGTAGCTCCGATTTGACCCTAGCCTGGGAACCTCCATATGCCACAGGTGCGGTCCTAAAAAGATAAAAAGACAAAAAAAAAAAAAAAGAAAGAAAGAAAAAAGAAAGAGGGAGGGAAGGGATAAATTAGGAGTATGGAATTAACAGATTATAAACTAATGTAAGTAAAATAGATAAGCAACAAGGATTTTCTGTATATCACAAGGAACTAAATTCAATATCTTGTAATTACCTGTAGTGGAAAATAATCTGAAAAAAATACACACACACACACACACACACATATATATATAACTGAATCACTTTGCTGTACACCTGAAACTAACACAATATTGTAAATCAACTCTACTTCAATTTTAAAAAAATATTATCAGAGTTCCCATCTTGACTCAGTGGTTAACGAACCTGACTAGTACGATCCCTGGCCTCACTCAGTGGGTTAAGGATCTGGTATTTCTGTGAGCTGTGGTATAGATCGAAGATGTGGCTTGGATCCCACGTTGCTGTGGCTGTGGTGTAGGCCAGCAGCTGAAGCTCGATTTGACTCCTAGCCTGGGAACTTCCATATGCCTCAGGTTCAGCCCTCAAAAAGACAAAAAAAAAAAATTTTTTTTTTCATTCAGTGAAGGACAGAGATATCATCTGGCCTTAGGTGTGATATCCTGAGAAGGACACAATAGCATTATGTAGTATCAAAATACTGCCAGAAATGGATAACTTGAATCTGATAATGAATAAACATGAAATAAACATAAATGACAAACTTAAAATGAGGACCATTCTATTATTTTTAAAACAGCAGGCTGGGGGAGTTCCTGTTGTGGCTCAGTGGTTAACGAATCCGACTAGCAACCATGAGATTTCAGGTTCGACCCCTGACCTTACTCAATGGGTTAAGGATCCAGCGTTGCTGTGAGCTGTGGTGTAGGTTGCAGATGCGGCTCAGATCTCGCGTTGCTGTGGCTCTGGTGTAGGCCGGTGGCTACAGCTCCGATTCAACCCCTAGCCTGGCAACCTCCATATGCCATGAAAGCAGCCCAAGAAACAGCAAAAAGACAATTAAAAAAAAAAAACCAAAACAGAAGTCTGGGGAGTGTCCTTTGCGGTTTAGAGGGTTAAGAACCCAACTAGTATCCATGAGGATGCAGGTTCAATCCCCGGCTTCACTCAGTGGGTTAAGGATCTGGCATTGTCATAAGCTGCAGCATGGGTCACAGACCTGGCTTGGATCTGGCGTTGCTGTGTCTGTAGTGTAGGCCGCCAGCTACAGCTCTGTTTTGACCCCTAGCCTGGGAACTTCCATGTCCTGCGGGTGAACGGCCCTAAAAAGACAAAAAATAAAATAAAAATAAAATGAGTCCGTAATCTTCAAAAAATATCAAAGAGAAAGGCTAAGGAGAAGTTTCAGATTAACGGAGTCTAAAGAGTCATGACATTAAGTGCATAAATGGTTCTAAATTGGATCTTATACTGGAAGGGGAAAAGACAGTAAGAAAGACATGATTAGATTGGCAAATTTGGAATATGGGTGGCATATGAGATAAAAGTATTTTATCCTGGAATTGATAATTGTATGTATTGTATATGTAAAAGAATGTATGGGGAGTTCCTGTTGTGGCGCAGCAGAAACAAACCTGACCAGTATCCATAAGGATGTGGGTTTGATCCCTGGTCTCCATCAGCAGGTCAGGGATCTGGTGCTGCCATGAGCAACAGGGCTTGGATCCCTAGTTGCTGTGGCTGTCGTGTAGACTGGCAGCTATAGCTATGATTGGACCCCCTAGCCTGGGAAACTTCTTATGCTATGGGTATGGCCTCAAAAAGCAGAAAAAAAAATTCCCAAAAAACAAAGAGTGTACTTAGGACGTTCAACTATTAAGGGATAAAGGGGCATGATGTATGTAATTTATTTTCAAATGGTCAGATAAAATGTGTGTGTAGGAGTTCCCTTGTGGTACAGTAGGATCTGGCGTTGTCACCGCAGCGGCTTGGGTCGTTGCCCTGTGGCACAGATTTGATCCCTGGCTTGGGAACTTCCATGTGCAACCAGTGTGGCCAAAAAAAAAAAAAAAAAATTAAGTGTGCTTAATCTCCTATTTGGATGAGAATGCAATTTTTTTTTAAAATCTCTTTGCCATTTCTAGGGCCACTTTCCTCGGCATATGGAGGTTCCCAGGCTAGGGGTCTAATTAGAGCTGTAGCCGCCGGCCTATGCCACAGCCACAGCAACGTGGGATCCGAGCCTCGTCT
The DNA here is from genome assembly GCF_016906955.1 of Phacochoerus africanus. Lineage (NCBI taxonomy): Eukaryota > Metazoa > Chordata > Mammalia > Artiodactyla > Suidae > Phacochoerus > Phacochoerus africanus. Next base: position 107,042,659 of record NC_062549.1, on the reverse strand, counting down.
GCAACCTACACCATAGCTCACAGCAATGCCGGATCCTTAACACACTGAACAAGGCCAGGGATTGAACCTGCAACCTCATGGTTCCTAGTCGGATTCATTAACCACTGCGCCACGACAGGAACTCTGAGAATGCAAATATTAAAGCAACAGGGATAAAATGTTAATAAGTGAATTTGAGTAAAGGGTGTATGGGTGCTCTTTTTATTATTCTTGCAACTTTTCTATATTTTGAAATAACTTCCAAATAAAAAGCTTTCTGGAGTCTAGATTTAAAAACAAAATAAAAAAAAGTGAGGATTCTCTCTTGTTGGTTCAAAGGATTTCCCCAGGTTCTGCCTCCTATCCGTTCCTTCAGACCTTCACCCTCATCCACTTTTCCCACTTTTCCAGCTCTTGGCTTCTACTTGAATTCTCTTTTTCTTCTTGGTTCCTTGGATTTACCACTTGTTTGGATAGTTTGCCTAGCTTTTTGACTCATTTTCTCTCAAGCCACAGCCTTTTGGTCAGTTTCTCCTACTTGGCCTTGAGCACTGCAGCTCCTAAGCAAGGGACTTCTTGTTGATAACACTGAATTTAGGCTCCAGGCCCTAGAGGGATATCACACGCTAGATGGGATGTCAGTCCTTCCAACTGGCAATAGCTCCATATTCCTCTCCAGCTGCCCTGGCTTGGTCTGGGAGGAAATGGTTCAAATATCTGCCCCCTTCTCTGCAAGTTCCCTGCTTGAACAAACCCTCATCATAGTTCTCTTTTTTTCCTTTTGTTTTAGGGCTGCACCAGGGGCATATGGAGGTTCCCAGACTAGGGGTCAAATAGGAGCTGTAGCTACTGGCCTACACCACAGCCACAGCCAACGCTGGATCCTTAACCCACTGAATGAACCCAGGGATTGAACCTTCATCCTCACGGATCCTAGTTGGGTTTGCTAACTGCTGAGCCACAAAGGGAACTCCCTCATCATAGTTTTCTATTAGGCTCTCTTTCTTCAGTCTTCGCCCACTCCAGCCAGCCACCAGCTCTCTCTTTAAAGCACAGATTCCTTCATATTACCTGAATGATTAAACCTCTACTGAAGCTTCATTGCCTTTCAAAATCTGACTCCACCTACCTCACTAATTCCACATTCTGCCGCTTCTCTGCTAAACTGTAGGCTCTTTCAGGGCACAGATCATACATTTTCTTCTTTGTATCTTTAATTTCTAATATAGTGCAGGCATACAGAAGATAATAGATATTTGCTGAATGGATGAATGAACTCCAATTACATTAAACTCTGAAACTTCTTTGAGTATATACTATGTTGAAATAGGGCATTCTCTGAATATCCTCCCTGACTCAGTCATTCAAATCTTTTTTTTTTTTTTGCCATTTCTAGGACCACTGCCATGGCATATGGAGGTTCCCAGGCTAGGGTCTAATTAGAGCTGTAGCCACCGGCTTACGTCACAGCCACAGCAATGTGGGATCCAAGCCACGTCTGCGACCCACACCACAGCTCATGGCAACGCTGGATCCTTAACCACTGAGTGAGGCCAGGAATTGAACCCGCAACCTCATGGTTCCTAGTCGGATTCGTTAACCACTGCACCACGACGGGAACTCCAATAAACAAGTGGCCGCGCCTGCGGCATATGGAAGTTCCCAGGCTAGGGGTCGAGCCACAGCCACTGTAGAAGCAACGCCGAGTAGTTATGTTGTGAGCCACACAGGAAGTCCTCAAATCTTAAATATAGATGTCTTTGTGTATTTTTTTCCCCTCACTAGACTGTAAACTCTCTGAGGGAAAGGGTCCCGTCTTATGTATTTTGCATATGATCCAATGTCTGGGAGAATGCGTGGCATCAAGCAGGCACAGTTTGTCCGAAGGATGAATGAATATCACAGGGGGGGAAATACTAGATTTTTAAGAAAGTGTCTATGTAGTGATATAGACTGAAGAAATGATCTAAGGATAATGAATAAATAAATAAATAGGATAATAAATAAATAAGAAAAAGTATAAATAAATAAGACACAAGAAATAAAGTAGTCAAATGAAGATACTGAAGTGAACAACGAGAATCAATCAGGAAAGGCTTTCTAACAGGTAGATTTTGCCATGGGTTTGAAAAGAGGAAACAGACATAACTTGGGAGAGAAGGATCTTAGAAGCCTGTCATGGAGTTGGCTGGAACCAAGGCATGGTAAGCAATTAGTGTGTTTGAAGCCTGCTTTTCAATTGGAATCTATTCTACCCCAGAACCCAAGTTCTGCCTTTTTCCTGGTTCCCCAGGCAGGCATGCTCACCCGCACTCTGTGTCTTTATGTTTCCCAGGTTAGCCCAGTGTAGGACTTTGTGTTCTCTAAGTTTCTATGAAAATAAGCAAACAAAGCTTCCCTATGGGATTGAACACTTCTGTTAACCCTAGTTCTCTAGGGAAATACACTTCCCTGTTCCCAGTAAAATAGAACTGCTCCTAGTGTTGTTAAGCCAGGAGAGAATCCCAAAAGTAGTATAATCACTTTAGCACATCTTCACAAAAATTATCTCTGATTCAAAGAGGTCAAGGATGTATGAGTGAGACCGGAGAAATAGAACTTGATAGCAGAATCTTGTCTTAGCCATATCTACCCACTCCTTAAAGAGTATATGCAAATACATATCTGGTATTTATGTATTATTGCTGTACAGCTACTTTCTAGGGCTCAGATCCCTATTGCCTCCAACACCTGCGGGATGAAAAAAAAAAGTGTATATATATATATATATGTATATGTACATACTACCTTCTCCCTACAAGTGTCCCACACTTTAGAAATCAGAGCATTTCACATAGTGAGAGGTACATCTTAAGTGTTCCAGAATATCTTGTCCCTGGGAGATGGCAACTGTCTTTCTATTAGGATAACCCCGTTTCCATGCAGTGTTTATGTTTTTTCAGAATGTTGTGTGCCCAACACATGCCGTTTCCTGAATACCCGGCTTTACTATCTCCTGGTAGAGAAGAGAAAATTATGGTAGTATTTGCTCACTAGAGGTTTTGAGGGGTTAGGCTCAGTGCGAAGCTATTCTTTCTCATCTAATGCAAACCAAGGTTTCCAAGGTGGCAATGGAAGAGCACCTTAAGGGGCTGCTAATGTTCGTGGAGGCTTACTGATCCCCTACGCGGCTGTCACTCAGGACGTCTCTAGATAGCGAGGAACAGTAAAGTCTAAAGGGAGGTAATTCCTCACCAACAGGGGGGCTTCCCCGGCAGGCACTGCCTCCCAGCGCGCTGCCCAATTTCTGAGGGGTGTCACACTAGCCGGTGGTGATGTCACATTGGCGGGGATGACATTTTAAAGCTGGACCTCCCCACCGCCACCAAGCACTTTTTGATCACAGCGGAGTCGGCCGTGCGGAGGGGGCGGAGAACCCGACCCCCGCACGCGATCCACGCTGGCTCCCCACGGAGGCCCACCCACTCCCATTCCCATCAGTACTATGCGGTCGGCCTGACCCGCCCGCCCTCCGGCACTTCCGCCTCAGTAGGTGTCATGGCGCGGGGCGGGGGACTAGTTCCCGCGAGGCGGGGCCGGCCGGATGGGGGCGGCCGCTCGGCGCTCAGCTTGTCTGGTCTGGCGACAACGGCGGCTGCGGAGCGAGGGGCCGGCGGTGGCCCCGGACGGCAGCGGGAGGCCGAGGCGGGAGTGCGCGGGGCTGAGGCGGCGGCGGCGGCGGCGGCGAGGGGCCGGGCGGCGGCGCGGGCGGGAGGCTGAGGGGGCTCCCCCCGCGGGACGGGCGCAGGGACGGCTCCGGGGGGCGGGGGCCGGGGCCCGGGCCGGCTCGCGCGGGGGGTATGATGACCCGGCGGCGGGGCCCCGGATCTCGTCTCCTCCGCCGCCTCCTCACGGCAGCCCCAGCTCGCGGCTGAGAACCAGACACACCGGCGGTGAGTCGAAGCAGGCGGGCGGGCGGGCAGGCAGGCAGGGGCCTCGGCGGGAGAGACCTCCCGTCGGCTCCCCGAGGCGGGGCCGGGCCGGCCGCGGGTTCTCCCGGGCACCCGGCCTGCGGGGGGCGCCTCCCTTCGGGGCCCCCACCCGGGACCCGGCGCCGAGTCCTGCGGCCCGGCCGTTCGCGGCCGCGGAGGAGATGGCGTTCCCAGGAAAGTGGGGAGGCTCGGGTCTTGTTTTCGGGGCAACTCCCCCTATCTCCTGCCACTTCTCTCCTGGGCGTGTTGTTGTCCTCAGATGACAGGGGGCCGCCTGGCGTCTCCTCACCCGGCCGGTTTTTTTCCCCCGGCTGCTGTGGCCGGTTCCCAGTGTGGGGCTTGTGCGTGTGGATTTCACAGCTCTGCTTAGCGCCATGGTTTGGGATTATTTGTGCCGTTGGGGACCGGGAAGCGGTGTCTGGAAAGGACGGCGCTGCTGGGGTGGGTGTGGAAGCCTTTCTATCCTTTCGGCTTCAGTTTTTTAATCCTTAGGTTGGTAAATTGTAATGATGGTGGAGACTCGGTGGGACCGGCCCACCTAATGTATATCTGTGCAAGGCAGATCTAGAGGTTTGGCTCAGAGGGAAACTTTTGCTATCTGTCGCCAGTTTTCCAAAGCTTTCATTAAAAAAAAAAAAAAAAAAGATGGGTTATGAGGAAACTACTAAAACTCTTGGGTAAGGCTCCTGCTGTTCACAGGTCTGTGGGAAAGAGGCCCTTTTTGTGCCTAGCAACCGAGACCTGGGGCTCTGTCTCTAAGAGCGCTGGTCTAACCTCCAGTGTGTTGTGGTGACAAACCGTGAGCTTTGGCCTGTGTTTATGCTGGGCGCGCTTTCTTTCCTGTTTAGGTGGGGGAAGGGAGGAGGGGCTAGAGAAGGGGAAAAAAACAACCCCAAGCTCGAAGGTGTCTTTCCTCCCCTTAAACCACTGACTCAGTTGCAGATACTCATCTTGAGGGAGCCCTTGATAGGCGCTTTTTCTTAGCGACACTTTGGGAATTTTCAGTAATTGCATCAAAATATTAATTTCGACTATAGCTTCTTCTGCCCAGTCTGTCCTTTATCTTACTTGTTTCCTAGTAACTGATGAAAACAGCAGCATGGCTTCCTGCTCCTGATGAAGTGGGGTTAAATTAAGTGGCTGATGCCCTCAGCAAAACCTACAATTTTGCTCTTGTTTGTGTAAAGCTATTTTTGATTCTTGGTCTGTAGTTGTTTTTTTGTTTTCTGTTTTTTCCTTTTTCTTTTTAATTATAGAGAATGCAAATCATACCAGTTCTTTTTTATACGTAGGTCTAAAGCTTTCTGTAAAACACTTAAAAATATACCAACAAGTCATTTCATCTGATAGTAGTTAATTCAGCTGGTGATTTTGGATATACATGTGATCATCTCAGGGTTCTGCGTTATAAAACTGGTATGATGGATTGACTCTAAGACACTGTTGCTGATTTGAGGGATATTTTGGTAAAGTACTTGTGGTTGGAACTGGAGGCTGCCAAGCCAGTGAAGCATCTGAGGAGTAAAATGGTGAATGAGATATTGTAAATATATCTAGTTAGTCAGTAGGACTTTTGCTGGTGGTATCTTCAGGAATTTTTTATCCATGAATAGTTTATCATCTCTTTGGACATTGTAGCTTTATGGATTGCAGAGCAAGTTGATTGGTTTAACTTGAGATCGAAAACCAAACCAGAACTCCTAAAAGAAAAAAGATAATCTCAAGATTCACAATTCTCTTGGAAAATAAAATTCTTTTATTCTGTGGTTTTGTTTTCATAAGCATAGCTTAGTCAGTGGTTGTGTTGGTGGAAATCAGTGAGCCAAATCTGCCTTATAAACTTCTTACACTCAGAACTTGTGCAACTTGTTGTTAGTTACGTATGGTAACTGGTTCTTTTGTAACTTGAAGTAGTTTTGCAAACATGAACTTCCTGATTGGTTCTTTTATTTCCATTTTCATGACTATATATAGTTTATATATGTCATGATTGATTGACTATATATTGATATTGCTTATAAAACAATGAATTTTTGAAAAAGTTACAGTTAATTCCTCTCCAGTTTCTTGCCTTAATTTCATGCCATTCTGAACATAAATCATTAAAATAATTTTTCTTTGAAGTACCACTTAATCACTGGTTTGCTTTTTGCTGCTGCTTCTTTTTTTTTTTGTATTTATTTTTTGTTCCTAATCTTCCAGCACCCTAAATGCCTTATGCAGTTTTGTAAAAAGGGCATGATCAGGGACGTAAAATTTTTTTCACATCCTGTTTTTATATTTTTCTTTTTTTGTGTGTCATTATCACCTAAGCAACGTTCTAAGTTCTTTGAAGATAGAGAAACTTAAATGTGTTTGTTTTGGATTCTTTAAGAGTACCTGGTACAGTGCTTTCCCACCATGCTTAGTGAACAAGAATCAGAAAACCTGACTTTTTTTGGCCAGCATTGCTACTCATTAGCTCTGTGTAAAACTTGTTTGGCTTTTTTGGGTCTACTTTTTCTCTTCTTGGAATTAGGGGGCTTTTAGAGTCTTTAAAGATTCATTTTAGCTGTAAGAATCCCTTTTTTTTTTTTTTTTGCCAATATCTTCTGCTTCTAATCAAATACGTTACTCTAAATGGTTTTTCTTTTTTTGACATATTCTGGCATATTGGCAAAAGTTATTGCATCTGTAAGAGCTTCTTCTATCTCCCATCTGTCAAACTGTTGTTACTTTACTTAAGCCCTATTTTCCTTAGGCCTTTTCTGGCTGATCTAAACAGGGTCCTTTCTTAACATTTCACATTGATTTGTGCTTTGTTAATTTGTCATTTTTTCCAATGATTGAAACTCCTTGAGGTATAGTTTTCTTTATTCTAAACTTTGTAGACCTTGTAAATTGTTCTGTACACACAGTAAGATAGTACCTTTTTACCAAACACAAAAAGCACCTACCTTTTTGTTTGTCTTTTTTGGGGGGGCCGTACCTGGGGGCATATGAAGGTTGTTCCAGGCTAGGGGTCAAATCGGAGCTGTAGCCACTGGCCTATACCAAAGGCACAGCAACTTGGGATTCGAGCCGCATCTGCGACCTACACCACAGCTCAGGGCAACGCTGGATCCTTAGTCCACTGAGCAAGGCCAGGGATCAATTCTGTGTCCTCTTGGATGCTAGTCGGGTTCGTTAACTGCTGAGCCATGATGGGAACTCTCTACTTTTCTTTTGTCTGTTGCTGTGGGTTTGTCATTCCAGGTAAATCTGAGAGCTGTTAAAATTTAGGAAAAAATATCCTGCCTAGGAGGAAAGCACCCCTCAGTGGTTTATCAGAACATAACAAAATTGGTTTAAATGGCTGGAAGTTACATAGAATTGTAGAGTTACTCCTTTGTCAGCTAACATCACCTATATTCCACACGCTATTTTTGCATACTAGTTGGGGAACTGACTTGTTTCACAAGGTTCCATGTGAAGGAAGTGCTACAGGAAAGGGGGCGGGGAACATTGATTCACATGCTGTCCTTAGGGTTTCAAGATTACTTTTTCTTTCTGTATCACTATTCTTAGAAAAGTACTCTCTTGTAGACAAGGGACTATAATTTCTGTTCTATCATGTGAGTATTTCTCTAATTTGGACAGAATGACTTCTGAGGCTCCTTTCATTTGTTTATATGGAGAAGTTCTGTGATCTCTTTATAGCCATTCATTCTAGCAAAATTTGACACATGCTGAATGCCAACCATCGTGATTGATGCTGATGATACAAAAAAGAAAATATGTATTCTGATATTGAGAATTGCCCTCATGGAACTTGCAGTTTAGAAGTCACTTTTTAATAAACAAATAGAATAAAATCCAGAGAGGCTTACAAATCATTGGATTCTGAGCCTTGTCTCCCTCTTTGGGTCCTGTTTCTGCTATTTTTTCATTTGTTCCATTCCATCTATATTGGTCTCTCTTTTTTTCTTTTTGGTCTTTATGGGGCCTCACCTCTGACATATGGAAGTTCCCAGGCTGGGGGTCTAATTGGAGCTACAGCTGCTGGCCTGCACCACAGCCATAATAACACCAGATCTGAGCCCTGTCTGCGACCTACACCACAGCTCATGGCAATGCCAGACTGTTAACCCACTGAGCACTGAGCGAGGCCAGGGATCGAACCCACATCCTGTGGATACTAGTTGGTTTTTTTTTTGCCGCTGAGCCACCACGGGAACTCCCTGATCTCATCCTCAAACAGTCCAAGAAAGTACCTTGGCACTAACTGTTCTCTTTCGCTGGAATGGCTCTTTCTTGTCAATTAGGTGTCAGCTTTTTTTTTTTTTTTTGGCTGCACCTGCTGCGTGTGGAAGTCCTGGGTCAGGGATTGAAGCCACAACAATGACAATGACCAGTCTTCAACCACAAGGCCACCAGGGAACTCCAGTCTCATCACCATCTTAGAGTGTCTTCCCTGACCACCAAATCGAGAGTATCTCTTTCTCTCCTACCAGCTCTATCATACCATTGTGTTTGTTTTCATCATACATTTATCACTAGTTGCTCTTTTAGGGAGGGGTGTTTGTCTCCCCAGTAGAAAGTAAATTCCAGGGAATGAGGGATCTTGTCCATCTGGAGCACCGCTGTTTTCCCTGGGATTTAGAACAATGCCAGGCAGATGTACTAGGTGCTCAGAATACATTTGTTCAATGAATAATTGAAACAAGTACAAATGTGATAAATGCTAAGAAGTAGTAGAGGATACTATGGGAGGCTTTACCAGGGAAACCTAACAGTATGAAGTGGTCCGGACAATACACTTTCCTGAGTATATTTTATCCGCAGAGGCCTTGACTGGACAATACTCTTGCTAAGGAAGATCATTTTTCTTTCATGTAACAGCCTGAAGTTAATGGTCCAGGTTGAAGTGAGCATTCATAATGGGCAGGTGGCTGTGTTCTACAAGATCCTTCAGGTACTGATGTTTTTTCCATCCTTCTGCTCTGCATCCCTTGGGTGTGGTCTCGTTGCAGAAACTGGGTCTCCATGAGTTCCTGCTGGTGGAAAGGGAAAGGAACACTCAGGGTTCATACATCACTTTCTGTTGAAAAGGGAGTGGTAAACATAGTCTAGCCTTGTGCCTGGCATGAAGAAGAGAGTAGCCTTTGATCCAGACCAACAGCCAATGCTACTCTGAAAAAAATGAGCTTTAAACGTAGGCTAAAAGGAGAAGTAGTAGAAGAGAAGGCTAAGAGAGTAAAATGCAGTTTAGAGAGAGAACATTATGTGTGAAGGAACTGGGGCAGGAAAATCAAGGCTTGCTCTAGTCCCAGAGACATTTAGCACTACTGGAAGAGTGCCTGGGGGAAAGAGTTGCTGAAACGAGGCTGCGGAAATAATCAGGGTCCAGATCTTATAAAGCCTGACAATCCAAATTAGAGATTTTGGACTAGGCTAAGGTTTTAAGTGGGGGATAGATATTTTTTTTTCCTGTCTTTTCTTTTTAGGGGGCTTGAGAGTAAGTACCATTTGGGGAGACAGGTTAGGCTGTTGAAGTAAATAGCCCAGAATTGTGTAGTAGGGGTGGAATGAGAGATATTTGGTGTTCTAGTGAAAGAGTTTTCTTCCCAACCTTGTTATTTTTACAGAATGTGTATTCTTATTTACCCACTTGAGTGATATGGGTGTTTTTTTATGTATCAGTGTGCTGGAGAATGTGTACATCTGTACATGGCAGCTGAGGACAAGTACTAGAGGAAGAAATCAATAAGCAGTACTGGTTTTAGGTTATTTAGGTCACCAGTTATTAAACTGAATCAAAAAGGCAAAGATGACACCAAGCAAAAGCAGTAGGAATTTATTATTGATGTAGCAGGGAAAAGGTGGAAGTTACTAGAGACTAAGGGTGAAACATTGACAAATGATTACCTTGTTTGTCATCCCAGCTATTTCATTCACAGATAAAATATTTGAATTGTTTATAGTAAGATTATCTACCTGTAGTGCCTATAGGGTGGGGCATCAGTAAATGTTGTTAAATAGATGTGACTGTTGCAGGGAGTGGGGAAGCTGCTAATTTGATTATTTTTGAAAGCCTTGGATTCTAGCAAGACTCAGTTCTCTTTTTAGTAATACATACAAGTACCAGTAGCCTTTTGCCTATTAGTTCTAGTTTGGGATTAATGTAGGGGGCAAGTTTGTCCTCATATTTAGATGGTTAAATCTTTGGAAAGTCAAGTTTAAAATGAGAAGATCAGTTTATTGCTAGAGTGAAGAGGTGCAGCATTTTCAGGAAGTTAGCTTTTAATTTATTGGGAGCTGTTCTCATGTGAATTGAAAATATGTGTGATTTGCTAATAGAGTCTCATACATAGTAAATTTTCCACAGATGTTTGTTAATTTTGTTCCATGGTTTTGTTTGGGAATTCTCAGCCTAGGAAGAAAAGTGCCTCCCCAAGTTCTCTTGTGGTGCAGTGAGTTAAAGATCTGGAGTTGTCGCTGCAGTGGCTCAGGTTGCTGCTATGGCAAGGGTTTGATCCCTGGCCTGGGAATTTCCACATGCTACAGGTGCAGGGGCGGGGGAATGCGTCAAAAATGCGTCCCCATTTGCAAAAGCAAATTTTGTGGGACATAGTATCTTTATTTTGTGTCTAGAATTGGCTGTTCTTAGCTGAATTTGAGAATATTACATAAATTAGCGTAGATTTTTCTAGGCAGCTTTGATTTGGTATCTTCTTACCCGGTGCTAGTTGACTGGGTCAGGAGAGTCTCAACCACACTGTAGTAGTCCTGGTGGCACGATGTTGACTCAGGTACCACACACCTTTGCTAAGGGGAAGGCAAGTGAAATTCTAGGTTCTTATTTCCTTACGAGTGGACTTAAGTTTATCTTACTGAGTCAGAATTATGTTCATTTGTATACTTAAACTTTTAGAACAGTTTCTTAGAATTTGTGTTTTTCGCAGTGCTCAATGTGAATTTGAGGCCATCAGTATCTGTTACTTTGTTCATGAGGTGAAAAGTTTTTAACATTCCTCTGGTAAATGGAATATTTTAAAAAAATGTTTAGTTATGATAATACTTTCAACAATTTGATGGTACATTTCATGACTTCTTTTTACTGTTAGTTTAAGCCCCTGTATTCCTAGACATGGCTACAAACTGCAAGTTTTGTATTTAAATTGTTTTACCAAATATTTTTAGTTACATAAATGTTGTGTTCATGTTTTTCGAGATTGTTAAAATTAGTAACTTAACATACAATGGAAAACAAATTTCAAAACAGTATGCTTCACTGTTCAAAAACTGGCTTGATATTATGATGACTATAAATAGTTTTGCATATATTAGTAGGTAAATTTTGTTTGGTTGTTTTTTTAGTTTTTAATCTTTTTGGCTGTGGCAAGCAGCTTGATGTGGGATCTCAGTTCCCAGACCAGGTATTGAACCCGGGCCACAGCAGTGAAAGCATTGAATCCTACCTGCTAACCAACCAGGGAACTCCCTTAGTGGGTAAATTTTGTAAAGGCACTACTTTTTTGTCTTTTTGCCTTTTCTAGGGCTGCTCCCACGGTGTATGGAGGTACCCAGGCTACGGGTTTAATTGGAGCTATAGCCACAAGCCTACGCTACAGCCACAGCAATGAGGGATCCAAGCCGAGTCTGCAGCCTACACCACAGCTCACAGCAACGCCGGCTCCTTAACCCACTGAGCAAGGCCAGGGATCGAACCCGCAACCTCACGGTTCCTAGTCAGATTCGTTAACCACTGAGCCACTGCGGGAACTCTGTAAAGGCACTACTTGATTACAATTTTTCTTTTATTGTAGTTTGGTATTGTGTCAGTGATTTATGTAGAACAAGATGATTTGTAAATTTTTGTAGCCAATGAGTTAAATTGCAATAGCATCTTTTAATTTATACTTTTTTCTCTTCAAGGTTCACATAAATTATGGAAACTTTGTTTTAAAGTAAATCCAGATCACATTTTAGAAATTGAATTTTGCAGATTTGTTCTTCCAGCAATCTGGTCCAGTGCAGATGGTTTTTAGTTGCATGCAGAGACAAAGAAATGTATACTTTGCTTTCTTATGTTCTGTAACATCTTTTGTTATGTTTCCTTCCTTTCTAGTTGTGTGTATTTATTCTCTTATGACTAGTAAAATTATGCTGTATGTACTAGAGTGGAGACTCCCCCATATCTCCGGGACTGCAGAGATGAAAGAGAGGGAGGTCAAAAACCAAAAGCATTTGCAAATCCTGCAGTTTAACACCAAATACTATTATGAGAGTAGAGTAAAAACGAGGTTGGTAGGCAGCTGTCAAATCTCCCAACAAATACTTAGTATCTGTATATTACCAGAGTCTGTATAGTAGGTTCTGGTGACATAAGCAAAGGAACAATACAGATTTGGTACCTGTCCTTGTGGAACTTTTACTGTAGCTGGGAATGTAACATTAAATAATTTTATTTTATAAAGTAGGAACAGAGTGTTACGGGAGTGGTAGTGGTGATTGTGGGGTGTGTTTCTGTGTGAATGAGTGAGCACGAGAGAGAACAGTTTTCCCAGCAGAAGGTCTCTAACATATTAGAAGGCCTTCCAAGAACTGGAAGAAGGGCTGTACTGCTGGAATGGAGGAATCCAGGTGGGGAGATTTTGGAAGAGGCAACCAGATTTTTGGAGAGCTTTGTAAGGGAGGTTGAAGATTTTGGACTTTATCCCCAAAGAAAAAAACCCTAAAGGCAGAGAGGTGATTAAGAAAGAGCAGTCCTTGGATTTACGTAGTTTAAAAACAAAGATCTGAGTGCATTCCAGATGAGTTTGGAGGCTATTGGCAGTTAACTAGAAAGGTTGATGGGGTAGAGAAAAATGGCTCATCCGAAATATGCTTAGGAAGTAGAATGATAAGATTTGATTATAGATTAGATATGGGGAACTAAGGGAGGGGAATGAGTGAGGATAATATTAAATGAGCTCTAGGCACTGAACACATAATGTGTATTAAGTTATTTAATCCTTAGAATAACCCCATAAGGTAGGTACTGCTGTCAATATTTTAGCAGATGAGAAAACTGAGACTCATTAGCTCACTGATTTTTGGCTTGAGGTGTTGGAGGTATGGTGGTGTCTCATAATTGGGGTAAAAAACTGGGCACGGGGTGGAGGCTCAAAAATTTAATTTTGGATATGTTGAATTTGAGATGTCTCTAAGATATCCATGTTGAAGTGTGGTGTGGGGCAGTTATTTGGAAATAAGGATTTAGAGTTCAAGAGAGGGAATTCTGGGTTAGAGAGAGAAGTATGAGAATTTTTCTCAGATGACTAAACTTGCGAAATAGCAAAAAGGGGGAATGTTGGATCAAGGCAAGCAGGATTAGTATGGAGCCCCAAGGCACCTGGGGATTATATAGTTGAGAAGGGAAAAAAGAAGTTTGAAATGGCTTATATGCTACGTCAAATGTTTAGACTTCATTCTGAAAAATAATAACTTTGAGCTTAGTGAGCTTGAGGTGTCTATGGGACATTAAGGGACAGAAAGATGGGTTGTTCTTATTCCCTTTCTCCATATTTTTCTAAAAATAACTTCCCACGGTTCTTTAGAAGATTTTCCCTAGGCTTCACATCATCCTGATTACTTTGTTAGTTTATCAGTGGTCCTCTCACAATATAGTGGACAGACCTAGACATTGTTTTTATGTGTGATTTGAGCAGAGTGGATTGCCTACACTTTGTCTGCCACATTCTGGACACCACTATTTCTGTGAATATAGTTGAAGATTGAATTAGCTTTTGCGGATGGGGAACATTATTACACAATATTTCTCTTGCTTACAAAGTGTTTTTTGTATATGCTCCTTCTAAAATCTTTTATCTTTTGTGCTAGCCATATTTTGGACCCAAGAAGGAAGTCTAAATTTGTGTTAAATGTCATCCGCTAGGTTTACCTTATGGTTTCTGCTCTTTATGATCTTTTTGGACCTGTTAGCAATATTGAGTGTCCTGCCCAAATTTGGTTCATCTATGAATTTTATAAGCATGCCATTTATGTCTAAATTTAAATAATTGATTAAAAAGCTAATCAGGACAGGAATGAAGACATCTGTGGAATGAACTCTGGGGCCAAAGAACCTAGTTTTAAATTCCAGTGCTGCCACTTAATAGCTGTGTCATTTTGGGCAAATAATTTTAACCGGTCTGTGCCTTAGTTTTCTCATCTATAAAATGGAAATAATGATCTTCTTTCAAAAGGTTGTAGTGAGAATTAAATGACTAGTGTATATGAAGTGTTTAGACTACTACTTGGCACATAGTAAGCCATCAGTCGTCTAAGCTTATTATTATTGTTTTTATTTTGTAAACCATCATAGATATTCATACTCATTTAACAATATGTCCTATTATATTGAGTCTCAAAGAGTGATTAAGGATGTGTAATTAGACCAAAAAGTTTATCATTCTATCACAGGAAACATGTTTTGGAAAATGTATATAAAACTCCAGCTAGGTATATGTTTACTTGTGGTTTTGCTAAACTTGAAGTTTTCTTAAATACTAATTGAGGGCTTGTACAAAATTGAGAGTCTAATTCTTCCTCTTTCTCAATGTAGGTATGGCATCACAGCTGCAGGTGTTTTCCCCCCCATCAGTGTCGTCGAGTGCCTTTTGCAGTGCGAAGAAACTGAAAATAGAGCCCTCTGGCTGGGATGTTTCTGGACAGAGCAGCAACGACAAATACTATACTCACAGCAAAACCCTCCCAGCCACACAAGGGCAAGCCAACTCCTCTCACCAGGTAGCAAATTTCAACATCCCTGCTTACGACCAGGGCCTACTCCTCCCAGCTCCTGCAGTGGAGCATATTGTTGTAACAGCCGCTGATAGCTCGGCCAGTGCTGCTACATCAACCTTCCAAAGCAGCCAGACCCTGACTCACAGAAGCAACGTTTCTTTGCTTGAGCCATATCAAAAATGTGGATTGAAAAGAAAAAGTGAGGAAGTTGACAGCAACGGTAGCGTGCAAATCATAGAAGAACATCCCCCTCTCATGCTGCAAAACAGGACTGTGGTGGGTGCTGCTGCCACGACCACCACTGTGACCACGAAGAGTAGCAGTTCCAGTGGAGAAGGGGATTACCAGCTGGTCCAGCATGAGATCCTTTGCTCTATGACCAACAGCTATGAAGTCTTGGAGTTCCTAGGCCGGGGAACATTTGGACAGGTGGCTAAGTGCTGGAAGCGAAGCACCAAGGAAATTGTGGCTATTAAAATCTTGAAGAACCACCCCTCCTATGCCAGACAAGGACAGATTGAAGTGAGCATCCTTTCTCGCCTAAGCAGTGAAAATGCTGATGAGTATAATTTTGTCCGTTCTTACGAGTGTTTTCAGCATAAGAATCATACCTGCCTTGTGTTCGAGATGCTGGAGCAGAACTTATATGATTTTCTAAAGCAGAACAAGTTTAGCCCACTGCCACTCAAGTACATCAGACCAATCTTGCAGCAGGTGGCCACAGCCCTGATGAAGCTCAAGAGTCTTGGTCTGATTCATGCTGACCTTAAGCCTGAAAACATAATGCTGGTTGATCCAGTACGCCAGCCCTACCGAGTGAAGGTCATTGACTTTGGTTCTGCTAGTCACGTTTCCAAAGCTGTGTGCTCAACCTACTTACAGTCACGTTACTACAGGCAAGTGGCAAATGCTGAAAAACATGTCTTAGGCTAGAGGTCTGTCTTTATGTTTACCATATCACAAAGGGCTACATATGACAATGAATTTATTTACAGATTTCAACACAGAATAAGATAATATGTTTTAGTTCATTCCATGTGTGCAGCATTCCTATATGTAACATTAGTTTTGAAATTTTGTTTACTCTTGAAAAATTAATTCAGTCTGATTCTAAAGGATGTTCCTGGTTGAATGATACTAGCATGTGGTTCTTTCTTTACCACCATTATACATAATTTCCCCACCTCAAAGTATCTTTAAATGTATAAGGTATTTACTTATTTGTGATGAATTTGAGCATATGCTGTTATTTTTTCCAGGCTCCTATCTTGGCAGGTAAGATGCCTTGGGAATAATTCCAACTTTAGCTCTAGCAACAGTTTATTTTACATTTTCTTTCTTGTGTAATAGAATTAGATGAGATGATTGCTAAGGTTTCTTCTCATTTTAACATTCTCCATAGTTCTATGAACTTACTTCGTTATCCTAAAATGGCCTTGACCCAAGCAAGCATTTTAGTGATTTATATTTCCATATTGATACTTCTAACAAAGCTACCTTTTCAATATATAATAATTATTGGGCCAGTACTTAAATGCTAGTATATGGAATTTTTCTTTGTACTGTAACCAAGGAGTGTTACTGAAAGGAGAGAGGAAAGTCTTTAAAGGATTTGTTTCTCAGTACCTTGTTTTTCTGTCTAGTTGTTAATTTTAAGAGAATCTGGTATTTATTTTAATAGTCATGCATTAAACACAGATTGTACACTCACTGAATCAAGAAGTAAAACAATAAACAAAGATAACACACAAAATATGTTTATCGAGAGTGATGCCCACCATGTCAAATGCCTATAATAAATTTTTTTGACAAAGTGGAAATTCTGAACTAAGAATTTTATATTATGTGTGAAAATAATGTAAGGGATATTTTAACCTATTTAACCAAAGACTCAGAAAATATGCCATCTATGTATTTTTTTGTTTTTTCTAATTTGTGGTTAAATCTACCTAACATGGAGTTTACCATTTTAACCATTTTTTAGTGTACCATTCTATTTTGTGAAGTACATTCACAATGTGATATTGCCCTCACCACTATCCATTTCCAAATTTTTTTTATCAACTGAAACTGTAACCATTGAGCAGTTACTACCCCCCCCCCCCCAACCTCCCATCCTTAGTTACCTTTTTTGGGGGGTCATTTTTGGCCACCCACCCTGTGGCATGTTGGAGCTCCTGGGCCAGAAATCAGATCAGAGCCACAGTTATGACCTAAGCCGCACCTGCGGCAACATTGGATCCCTAACCTACTGTGCCGGGCCAGGGATTGAATCCCTGTCCCAGTGGTTCCCAAGACTCGGACAATCCTGTTGCACCACCGCAGGAGCTCCCACTTAGTTACTTTTGTTTGACTTTCTGTCTCTATGAATTTGTCTATTCTAGATACTGCATATGAGTAGAGTCATACAGTATATAGGTCCTTTTTGAGGTCTGGCTTATTTCACTTAGTGCAGTGTTTTCAAGGTTAATCTCTGAATTTCTGTAGCATGTATCAGAGTTCCTTTCTTTTTTTTTTTTAGGTTGTTTTTTTTTTAAGGCCGCACCTGTGGCATATGGAAGTTCCCAGGCTAGGAGTTGAACCAGAGCTGTAGCTACCAGCCTACACCACAGCCACAGCCACACCAGATCCAGGCTGCGTCTGTGATGGGTACACTGCAGCTCACAGCAGCACTGGATCCTTAACCCATTGAGTGACACCAGGGATCGAACCCAAGTCCTCATGGATGCTAGTCTGGTTCATTACTGCTGAGCCACAATGGGAACTCCAAGAATGTCATTCCTTTTCAGGACTGAATAATATTCTATTGCATATATGTACCACGTTTTATCTATTTATTCATCTGTTGATGGGCACTTGGGTTTTTTTTATGCATTTTTGGTTATTGTGAATAATAGTGTGGTGAACATTGGTGTTCAAGTGCTTAAATCCCTCTTTTCAATTATTCTGGGTATAAAGCTAGAAGTAGAGTTGTTGGGTAGAGAGTTGCTGGATGTATTTAACTTTTTGAGGAACCGCTAAACTGTTTTCCTCAGCCACTATGCAGTTTTACATTCCCACCAGCAGTGTATAAGAATTCCAAATTTTCCACTTTCTTTTTCTTTTTTTTTGCTAATAGACATCTTTATATATGTGAAATGATATCTTCTGTGGTTTTGATTTGCATGATTAGTGATGGTGAGCATCATTTTATGGGCTTATGGACCATCTGTATCTTCTTTGGACAAAGGTCTAAGTCTTCCTTTTTTTTTTTTTTTTTTTTCAGGCCACACTCGCAGCATACAGAATTTTCTGGGCTAGGAATTGAACCTATGCCACAGTAGTGACAATGCAAGATCCTTAACTGCTAGGCCATTTTTGTATTGGATTGCTTGTTTGATGTTGAGTTGCAGGAGTTCTTAATATATTCTGGATATTAATCCGTGGTCAGATACATAATTTGCAAATGTTTGCTCTCATTTCGTGGGGTTGCCTTTTTACTCTTGATGGTGTCATTTGCACAAAAATTTTTGAATTTTGATAAAGTCCAATTTGTCTTGGAGTTCCTGTCTTGGCTCGGTGGTTAGCAAATCTGACTAGGGACCACGAGGTTGTGGGTTTGATCCCTGGCCTCACTCAGTGGGTTAAGGACCCGGCGTTGCCGCGAGCTGTGGTGTAGGTTACAGACTTGGCTTGGATTCTGCATTGCTGTGGCTGTGGTATAGGCTGGCAGCTACAGCTCCAATTAGACCTCTAGCCTGGGAACCTCCATGAGCTGCGGGTGCGGCCCTAGAAAAGACCAAAAAAAAAAAAAAAGAGTCCAATTTGTCTTTTTTTGTTGTTGCTTATACTTTTGGCATCCAAGAAATCATTGCTGAACCAATGTCATGAAACTTTTCCCCTGTGTTTTCTTTGAATAGTTTTAGCTCTTATGTTTGAATTTTTGATCCATTTTGACTTAATTCTTGTATGATATAAAGTATGGATCCAGTTTCATTTTTTTGCATGTAGTAGACACTCAGTTTTCCCAACACCATTTGCTGAAACGACTGTCCTTTCTCCATTGAGTGGAGAATCCTTGTCAGAAGCCTTTGACCTTATATATGAGGGTTTATTTGTGGGTTCTCTGTTCTCTTCTGCTGTTCTAAATGTCTGTCTATACTAGTACCATGCTTTTTTGATTGCTTGTAGATTTGTCATAAGTTTTGAAATCTGGAAGTGAGAGACCTCCAATTTTACTCTCTTTCAAGATTGTTGTGGGAGTTCCCGTTGTGGCACAGCGGAAACAATCTGACTAGGAACCATGAGGTTTTGGGTTCAATCCCCGGCCTCGCTCAGTGGGTTAAGGATCCGGCGTTGCCGTGAGCTGTGGTGTAGGTCAAATATGTGGCTCAGATCTCGCGTTGCTGTGGCTGTGGTGTAGGCCGGCAGCAGCAGCTCCAATTAGACCCCTAGCCTGGGAACCTCTATATGCCTCGGGTGTGGCCCAAAAAAAACAAAGGAAAAAAAAAGATTGTTTTGCCTATTTGGAGTCCCCTGAAATTTCATAGAAATTTTAGGATGGAGTTTTTTCTATTTCTGAAAAAACCTCACTGGTCTGTAAATCACTTTGCGTAGTATTAATGTCTTAACCGCATTGTCTTACAATCTACCTTATTTTTATCTTTTTTTAATCATTTTATAAAACTATGATATTTCTTACTGGAGTGAGATGGAATAAAGCCTTTGGTTTCTGGTTTCATGCCACTCTAGGCAAGTTGGCTAATTTTGAGAATCTCACCCTATTTATTTATTTATGACTTGAGATATTTAGGTTCCAGTTACTTTTGTTCCTGATATTCTCCTTTGAGCAATCCCACCACCCCCTGCAATACATAAATACAGTACTTTCTACTTTCGGCACCAGAGAGTTCAATTCTGCATCTCATTTTGTAAGCACTGGGGAGCTAAGAAGGAGAGCACAGCTGAGGCGTGAGGGCTGATAAGTGCCTGCTTTCTTGATCTTTTCTCTAGTCGGTAACTGCAGGTGTCCTTTAACTACTTGCTCTGTCAAAGACAAAGGGCAATCTCTTGTGGTAACAGAGCAATAGAGATAAGAATAATTTCATAGGAGTTCCCTTCGTGGCTTAGTGGAAATGAATCTGACTAGGAACCATGAGATTGCGGGTTCCATCCCTGGCCTCACTGAGTGAGTTAAGGATCTGCCATTGCTGTGAGCTGTGGTGTAGGTGGAGAGCAGCAGCTCCGAGTAGACCCCTAGCTTGGGAACCTCCATATGCCTCAGATGCAGCCCTAAAAAGACACAGAAAAAAAGAATTTCATAAAAATTTTTTTCTGATATTTTCTCTTAAAGGGTAAAGGAGGCTTGAGGGATAAATAGTACTGGTAGCTTAGCTTTCTCTAATATGTAATTTATTTGAATAATTTTCAGTGTTAGGTTGCTGTTCTTTGCTACTTTCCTTATCCTTTTAATTTAAGCTGTCATTTGAGTAATTTGGTTCTGTTTTATTTTTATAGAAAATATGTTTTTCAAAATTTTATTTTTTATTTTATTTATTTATTTATTTTTTTGTCTTTTGTTGTTGTTGTTGTTATTGTTGTTGTTGTTGTTGCTATTTCTTGGGCCACTCCCGCAGCATATGGAGGTTCCCAGGCTAGGGGTTGAATCAGAGCTGTAGCCACCAGCCTACGCCAGAGCCACAGCAACGCGGGATCCGAGCCTCGTCTGCAACCTACACCACAGCTCACAGCAACGCCGGATCGTTAACCCACTGAGCAAGGGCAGGGACCGAACCCGCAACCTCATGGTTCCTAGTCGGATTCGTTAACCACTGCGCCACGACGGGAACTCCATATTTTATTTTATTTTATTTTATTTTGTCTTTTTTTGTTGTTGTTTTTCAAAATTTTAAATCCACCAACTTCAACAAAGCTTCCTGTAAGTCCACTGCATTTAGTTGTTCACTGTAGGAGTACAGTTATCCCTTGTTATCCACTGGGGATAAATTCTTTAGGCCCCCTCACGTGAAATCCACAGATGCTCAAGTCTCTTATTAAAAATGATAAAAGAGTTCCCATTGTGGCGCGGCCGGTTGGGATTCTGGCAGTTGTCTCTGCAGTGGTGCGCATTCGATCCCCAACCTGGAACAGTGGGTTAAGGATCTGGTGTTGCTGTAGTTGTGGCATGGATTCGATCCTGATTAGATCCTTGGCTGGGGAACTTCCATATACCACGGGGGCAGCCAAAAAAAAAAAAAAAGCTGTAGTACAGCAGTATAGTTGTTCTTCTGCATTCACAGGTTTTGTATCTGCAGATCCAGAGGGCCAAGTGTAATTTTATTTTTCTATTTTAATTTTTAATTTTTTTTTGTTTTTTTTAGGGCTATACCTGAGGCATATGGAGGTTCCCAGGCTAGGGATCGAATCAGAGCTACAGCTGCTGGCCTATACCACAGCCATAGCAACACTGGATCCAAGCCACATCTGCGACCTACACCATGGCTCAACGGCATCCTTAACCCACTGATTGAGGCCAGGGACTGAACCTACATCCCCATGGATACCAGTCTTGGGTTCATTTCCGCTGAGCCACCATGGGAACTCCCCAATTATAATTTTAAATGGAACTGAGTTTACCCCTTAAAAACAGGAATTCATTCTGTGTATCATTGCGTAATTACTGTGCATATTGAGATTCAGTATCCAGGGCTTGACTACATTTAGGATTTAACTTGAGCATTGCAGTTCCCATTGTGGCTCAGTGGGTTAAGAACCCAGCTAGTATCCATGAAGATGTGGGTTCGATCCCTGGCCTCAGTCAGCAGGTTAAGGGATCTGGTGTAGTCTTGAGCTGCAGTGTAGGCTGCAGATGTGGCTCGGATCTGGCATTGCTGTGGCTGTGGCGAAGGCCGGCGGCTGCAGCCCCAATTTGACCACTAGCCTAGGAACTTCCATATGCTGCAGGTGTGGCCCTAATAAGAAAAAAATAAATAACATGAGTATTCTCTTGTATCACTTTAATGCTAGAGCCTTAGGCAAATGGAACAGCAGCTCAGGCATTCCTTCTTTATCATTAGTTTTATCCACAGTGGTCCTCTTTGTGTTGGTGTTGTTGCTTTATTGGAGTCCATTAAGTCCTCACCCAGTTGTCTTTCAGAAAACCTCTCTGAAATCCTTTGGTCAGTGAAGCATTCTGGCTCTAGAGCCAGCTTTCCTCTTACCCTCCTTTTTAGTTTACATTGCTTTATCTTGTTGATAACGTGCCAGAGTTCTATCAGTTGACATAAGTTTTTACCGCCACCCTGTCTCTGTCCACCATGGGCATGGCTAAATGACTCAGGCAGTAGAAGTAAAGTGCTTTATTTCCTAGCCCACTGTAAATGTAAATGTAGACTAATTCCAAGAAAAGTTGGTGTCTTTGGGGCTTGAATTTTAGGCGCAAAGCTTTGCCATACTTAAAATCTTGAAAGAGCACTTTGTTATGTATGGAAGGACATTTCTTATCTGGACCTTCTGGATAAGAAAAGCATATTTTTAGTTTATCCTAGACAGACAATCAATCCAGTTTCATCTGACACTGAAACCAGTTACACCTAAGCCACAGATGCAGGAAGTTAGACTTCATGTAACATCTCTTTTCTGGTATGATGTTTCTGAGAAGGGTAGGAAGAAACAAGAATATTCATGAAAATGAGCAGAGAATGATTTGTGCTGTTAAGTGATACCAACCTCAGCTTACTCTGGGTTCTAGTGAAATAATGCTTTATAACTTAGGTGGACTTTTTCAATTTAAAGGAGTTTGAAATTGGGAAATCAAAAAGCGGGGATTGCTATTTCTACCACCTGGTTACAGTAATTAGAGCCTGTTTAGTAATTGTTCTTTAAGGATGAGACATGTCTTCATAGAAGAGAGCCACCATGTCCAAAGTATAATTAATGTCATTCTTCTACCAAAATGAAGGCTGCTAGTTTTGTTTTCCTCTTTCCTATACTTCACTAGTAATCTTTTTTACTGCCTGGTTTTTAGAATGTCAGAACTGGAAAAAGACCTGAAAGAGTAACTTTATAGATAGATGAAGTAAAACCAGAATTTCGGTGTTTAGTTTATATTGAAGCATTGAGAAATAGTGGAGGCCAAGGGGAAAGATGATATAGTAATGAAAATATTATCAAGAATTTTAATCTGAATTCAGAGTCTGAAACATTGTCTTTAGAGGTGAATGTAAATGATTTCTTTCTGTGCAGTAAAAGAAGATAACTTCAGTCTTTTTGCTTCTTAGAGTTTAGGTAAGTCTAACATTTATAGGCTCTAATGATAGTAAAAAAAAAATCCTCAATAAACCTTAGTTTATTTTGTTTTTACTGCTTTCATTTTTTTCCCTTTGTACTTATCTTTTCGGATGGTAGATGTGGTAGAGTTACTGTTTTGAGTGAGCTTTTGCTCAAAGTCCTTAGTGGCTTTTGTTACTCCAGAAGCAGGGCAAGACCAAATGGAAAAACTGATTCCAGCCAATCTTCAGAGTTTTCTCTTTGTTTAATAGGGCTTGGGGGCTGGAGTTAGTGTTTTTCTTAATTTCCCTGCAACTTTAAGCTCTAGAAGCCTAACAGTTATCACATCTTAGGGCTGCCTTTTAAAAGAAAGTTACTGGGTGGCCTGGCCCCTTCCTATGACCTACCTTTTGGATTCTAAAATGTCTTCCTGGTATAGTGGGAATGGCAAAATCAATATGCTGTTCTTCAGTTGTTGTTTAGGAATGTTCTAAGCCCAGTTTTTATTTTGGCACAAAGCCATTTGTGTTCTCCCTGCCAGCTATTTTTGGCACTGCCATAAACTTAGAAATTAACAATTCTGCTCAGTGAAAGTAAAGATTTTGTTCCTTTTCAATTTTGGAAAGGCTTTTATGTTTCTGTGTACTCTTGTACTCTCATTTATTCATGCTACCAAACATGCCACAGTGGTTGTATTTAATTGAACTTTGAGATTCCATCAGTAATATGGGGCTGTAGCCACCTGCAATGGGATTATCACTTTTAAAGGTTGTTTTCTTTGGCTAATAAAACCACAGGTCTCATCAAATAGTACAAGACCTAATGGTATTAGTGGTTCTATCCTTAGCTGTCAAGTAGTGTTCAGTATCAGCAGGCTTGGATCTTCTGCTATTTCTGTGCAAGGATCAGGAAAGCTTCTAAACCCTATGAAGTTCTCTAATTTACTCTATTTTCTAAGGGCTACTTAGAAAATTACTCAGGGAGGATATTCTTATTTAGGGAGATATCTTTATACCCTCCCCACTCAATCTTTGTCCCTTCTTCTTCCCCCACATACACACAAAGCAACAATAAGCACGTATTGCTTGAAAATAAAGTTTGGAAACCTAGGCACTCCATGAGGAGACACAGCCTATTAGATGGTTCCTAATGGAGAGATCTCCTTTTCCATTTAGCTCCTTTCAAATGAAGGATCTAGATCTGGAGTGTCCTTAAGATGAACTATTTTTTATGTACCAATAAGAAAGTGAAGGCACTGCCATTAAACCATTTGCAGGAATCGTCTTAATTTCAGAGGTATTAAAATGTGAAAAAAAAAGTGCATCTTATAGTTGATGACTTAGCAATGATAATACCTGCTTTCAAGAATTGTTATAGGGATTGGAGTTCCCGTTGTGGCTCAGTGGTTAACAAATCCCAACTAGGAACCGTGAGGTTGTGGGTTCAATCCCTGGCCTCGATAAGTGGGTTAAGGACCTGGTGTTGCCGTGAGCTGTGGTGGAGGTCGTAGATGCAGCTCGGATCCCTAATTACTGTGGCTCTGGCTCAGGCCGGCAGCCACAGCTCTGATTCAACCCCTAGCTTGGGAATCTCCACATGCCTCAGGTGTGGTCCCAGAAAAGCCAAAAAAAAAAAAAAGTTGTTGTAAGTATTACGTGAACTCCACATTTATAAAGAACTTAGAACAGTGCCTGGCCCATAGTAAGCACTATATAAATATCATCTATTTTTATGAATATTGTTACCTATTATTATCATCCCTCTTTTGAACCCACTTATCTCTTAATTTTAGTCACAATTAAAAAGTACCGTTATGTACCACCCTGCCAAATAGATGTGCATAGATGGGTATGTGTTTTACTTATTTAGAGACAGTATAATTTACTCAACTTCAGAGCCAGACTGCCAGGATTCAAATTCTAGCTCTGCCACTATTAACTATGTGATTTTGGGCACATTTCTTAATCTGTTTGCCTCTGTTTCTTCTCTCTAAATGGGGATAATTTTCCTTGGCATACGGAGGTTCCCAGGCTAGGGGTTGAATTGGAGCCACAGCTGCCGCCTACACCACAGCCATAGCCACAGGGGTCTGAGCCGTGTCTGCTACCTACAGCACAGTTCAGAGCAACGCTGGGTCCTTAACCCACTGAGCGAGGCCGGGGATTGAACCCGTAACCTCATGGTTCCTAGTTGGGTTCGTTAACCACTGAGCCATGACGGGAACTCCTTGTGTATTTATTTATTTTTCAAAATTTTTAAAATAATAGTCATTGTTTTATCTAACACATACATAGTGCTTCTGCTGTGTGCCAGGCACTGGTCAAGAGTGTTCATATTTAAACAACATCGTCATCATCATCATCTTTATTATTTTTAACTTTTTTTTTTTTTTGGTCTTTTCAGGGCCGTACACACAGCACATGGAGGTTCCCCAGCTAGGAACCCAGTCAGAGCTGTAGCTGCCTGCCTACTCTACAGCCACAGCACCACCAGATTTGAGCCGTGTCTATGACCTACACCACAGCTCATGGCAACGCCGGCTCCTTAACCCCCTGAGTGAGGCATGGGATCGAACCTATGGGTTCACGGATACTAGTCAGATTCGTTTGCACTGAGCCACGATGGGAACTCCTATTTTTAACTTATTTATTTAAATCTTACCATGGCTCTATGTAGTAGGTACTCATCTCCATTTTATGAATGAGGAACCTGGGGCATCAAAAGATTAATTGCCTACAGCTGTTAAATAATGGACTAGAATTTGAACCACTATGTCACTAAGGCATTTTATCCTAAAGGGGTAGTTACTGATCAGGTCATTTAATTTGTCTATAACTAAAAGATGCTAAAAATAAAAAGAATAAATCCATAGTCCCTTAATTTAAAAATTAAATCCATAATTTTAAAATTCTGAAAGCTCTCAAAACTAAAATCTTTTTCTAAGTTTGATATAAACTATTTCTTGGCAAGACCTGACTTGAATCAGTGTAAGGCTTTTAAAAGTATTTGTTTGGCTTGGTGTGATTGCTCATGTTTTGTTGCAGAAATATTAATATGTTTATTTATAGGATGCTTCCCTATATACTTCATTGGGGTTATTACACAGTGGGTAGTTTATACATGGCAGTATCTTTCTGAAATTCAAAACATTCTGAATTTCAAAACACAACTGGGGCCAGGAGTTTCAATTTCCAGATTTTATACCAAAGATCCTTTCCATTTCATTAAATCAGTGTACTTTTACCTGATACTAAAGCACAACTTGGTAAACATAGTTAATTTCCCAAAATAATGTTTATTATTTTAATATACTATTTTTGATTTTGCTAGAGCCCCTGAAATAATTCTTGGATTACCATTTTGTGAAGCTATTGATATGTGGTCATTGGGCTGTGTGATAGCTGAGCTGTTCCTGGGATGGCCTCTTTATCCTGGTGCTTCAGAATATGATCAGGTAAGAGTGTTTTTTTGTCTTTTTTTTTTTTTTTTCCAGGGCTGCACCTGTGGCATATGGAAGTTCCTAAGCTAGGGGTTGAATAGGAACTACAGCTGCCTGCCTACACCACAGCCACAGCAGCTCGGGATCTGAGCTTCGTCTGCGACCTTCACCATAGCTCATGGCAATGCTGGACCCTTAACCCACTGATCGAGGCCACAGATTGAACCTGCATCTTCATGGATCCTAGTTGGGTTCGTTAACCGCTGAGCCACCACCGAAACTCCCCCTGCTTCTTATTCTGAAGTTATATTTGCAATTCTGCACTTAAAGATTTTATTTTATATTACTTTAGGTTGCTACTGTTCCAAATCTGTAATAGTTTTTTAGAGATTTAACTTTGCTTAACGAATGTGTCTTGTGAGTTAAGATAGGAGAGTAATGCAAGGATGTGAAGCTGGAATTTTAAGAACAAACTTTGGCTCATTCAGAGCTGTTATTTCCTTTATACATGACACACAATGAAGTAATTATTACTCTCTGCATACTAAAACACCTTGGACCCCAGAAGCTATGGTGTGGATTAGGTCTCTGTAACATAAGGTTTATATCATATCATAGGATTTATGTCATATCATAGAAATCGTATGAGTTGAAAAATACTATAATATATTATCTATGTTTCAAAACAGACATACTTTAGAAGATATGCTATACTTTCCTAAGAAGCTAGTCCTAAGGGGAAAAGTTTTGTCATGGAAGTATATTGTGAATTCTTACATTTCTTATTCTTTAAAACAACAACAGCAACAACAACCCATCAAAAAACAGTTTTAACTACTATGCTATAAGCTCTTTGAGGGCAGAGACTGTTTGATTCTAGCAGTATATCCAAGCTACTGACATTGTATCTGGCACATAGTAGGTACATGAGGTTTTTTTGTTTTGTTTTGTATTTTGAGGTTTTTTTGATAAGTGAATTTTTTTTGTTTTTTGGTTTTTTTTTGTTTGTTTTTGCTTTGTTTTTTAGGGCCGTACCCGAGGCATATGGAGATTCCCAGGCTCGGGGTCCAGTCGGAGCTACAGTTGCCGGCCTACACCACAGCCACAGCAATACCAGATCTGAGCCGAGTCTGTGACTCACATCACAGCTCATGGCAATGCCGAATCCTTAACCCACTGAGCAAGGCCAGGGATCGAGCCCGCAACCTCATGATTCCTAGTCAGATTTATTTCCAATGCACCACAAGGGGAACGCCCTTTCTGAGTTTTAAATTCTTTTGAGAATCTGATGAAGCTATGGATCTTCTCAGAAAAATAAGTGCACAATGTTTTATATACAAAGTTAGAGAATTTATGAACCCCTTGATTAAGAAACCTTGCTCTGAGCAATTATAGCCTCCAGTGTGCCATTCCTAGGTCAACCGTTTTGTGGCATCTCCAACCTTAGTAAACAGATTGAATTGTAAATATTCCTAGGAAGTGGAACCAAATAAAGTAAGATTTAGAAGGTAAGATACAATGGGGGCTTACCTTATAAAGAAACTGATAGTTTTGAGAATTTTTGCCTGCTGCATAGATGCGAAACTGTAGCTGGTAGGAGAAAGTTGTTTTTCCCATGCTGAATCATGAATAAATAGGATGTTGCTGCTGTAGAGCAAGAATTGGGATAGTTTATCCTGATGCATCTTTGCTTATACAAATAGATTCCTATAGCAGGATCTTTGGTCTTAGAGCTGAGCAGGGGTTTTTTGGGTTTTTTTTTTTTTTTTTGGTCCTTTTTTTTTTAGGGCCGCACCATGGCGTATGGAAGTCCCAGGTTAGGGATCAAATTGGAGCTTCAGCTGCCAGCCTACAACACAGCCATGCCAGATTCAAGCCATATCTGCTACCTACACCTCATCTCACAGCAATGCCAGACCCTTAACCTGTTGAGCAGGGCCAAGAATCATGGATACTAGTTGGGTTTGTTACCACTGAGCCTCAACAGGAACTCCTCTTTTCTTTTTTAATTGAGGTATAGTTGATTTACAATGTTGTGTTAGTTTCAGGTACACAGCAAAGTGAATCAGATGTATATTCTTTTTCAGATTCTTTTCCATTGTATAGGGTAGATTCTTGTTATTTATCCTTTTTATATGTAATAGTTAAATATGTTAATCCCAAACTCCTAATTTATCCTCTCCCCTCCCTTTCCCCTTTGGTAACCATAAATTTGTCTTGTATGTCTGTGAGTCTCTAAGTAAGTTCATTTGTGTCATTTTTTTCAGATTCCGCTAGCAATGATATCACATGATACTTGTCTCTCTGTTAGGTGGCTTTCAGTTTTGAAACCAGGAATTGTGTCTTCTTTTTTTTTTTTTTTTGTCTTTTTGGCATTTCTAGGGCCGCTTCTGTGGCATATGGTGGTTCCCAGGCTAGGGATCTAATCAGATCTGTAGCCACCGGCCTACACCAGAGCCACAGCAACGCGGGATCCGAGCCACGTCTGTAGCCTGCACCACAGCTCACAGCAACACCAGATCCTTAACCCACTGAGCAACAAGGCCAGGGATCGAACCCGAAACCTCATGGTTCCTGGTCGGATTCATTAACCACTGAGCCATGACGGGAACTCCAGGAATTGTGAGTCTTCTAACTTCGTTCTTTTTCAAGATTGTTCTGGCTATTCAGGGTCCCTTGAGATTCCATATTCATTTTAAGGTTGGATTTTTCTATTTCTGCAAAAAAAAATAATAATAATTTTTTTTTTTTTTAGTAGGGATTGCTTGAATCTGTAAATTGCTTTAGGAAGTAATCGCTGTCTTAATATTGTCTTCTGATCTTTAAACATGATCAGATTTATTTGGGTTTTCTTTACAAGTGTTTTATAATTGTCAGAGTCCAAGTTTTACACTTCTTTTGTTAAATTTATTTTTAACTATTCTGTGTTTTAGATCTATAGGGAATGGAATTATTTTCTTAATTTCATTTTCTGTTAATTGCTAGCACATAGAAATGCAGTGAGTTTTGTAATTGATCTTGTATTCTGCAACCTTGTTGAACTCTTCTTAGTTTTCTAGTAGAACTCTAGTTCTAATTTTTAGGGGGGGCGGGGGGCGCACCTGCGGCATGTGGAAGTTCCCAGGCTAGGGGTCGAGTTGGAGCTACAGCTGCTGGCCACCATTATAGCTACAGCTACAGCCACAGCCACAGCCATAGCCATAGCAATGCAGGATCTGAGCCGCATCTGTGACCTATACCATATCTCAAGGCAATGTCAAATCCTTAACCCACTGAATGAGGCCAGGGATGGAACCCACATCCTCATGGATCCTCTTGGGGGTTTGTTAACTGCTGAGCCACGCAGGGAACTCCCTAGTTCTAATAGTTTTTATGATGAATTCCTTACAGTTTTTAACAAGATCATGTTATCTAAAAATAAAGATAATTTTACATCTTCCTTTCCAATTGGATTCCTTTCCTGTGCCTAACTACTTTTTTTAAAATTTTATTTAAAAAAATTTTTTTTGTCTTTTTGCCATTTCTTGGGCCGCTCCCATGGCATATGGAGGTTCCCAGGCTAGGGGTCAAATTGGAGCTGTAGCCGCTGGTCTACACCACAGCCACAGCAATGCAGGATCCCAGCCACTTCTGCAGCCTACATCACAGCTCACGGCAACACCGGATCCTTAACCCACTGAGCAAGGTGAGGGATCGAACCTGAAACCTCATGGTTCCTAGTCAGATTCGTTAATCACTGAGCCACGACGGGAACTCCCTAACTACTTTTAATTGAACCACACTGGTGCAATGTTGAATAGAAGTAGTAAGAGTGGATATCCTTGTCTCGTTTCTGATTTTGGGGGAAAGCAGTGTTTAACTATTAAGTATGCTATCAGCTGTGGTTGTTTCATAAAGGCTATGACTGAGATTTTATAGCAGATGTTTGTGAGTCTTGAAGTGAAATGTCTGTGCCCTCTCTAGATGTTAGTTAATGGCTTCAACTTTGTTGCAAACATTTTAATTATTTAAAACAAGGGACAATAATATTTTGTTTGCATAAATGTGGGACTTTTGTTGTCACTTTATTTTAAGCTATGTGAAAAGCAGTATCTGTATGATATCTTCCCATTATACTTTCACAGTGAAACTCATTCTATAATATTAGAATTTTTAATGTTTTAACTTTATAAGTGCATCATTCTAGAAAAATTGGAAAAGGTACAATAAGCCAAGAGACAAAAATTTCAACCTTTAGTAGTTCTGTTCCTCAGAGGTAACCTATTAATGTTTTGGTATATTTTGTATATATTTATATATTTAATTTGTTAATTTTCTTCATGTGTTCGTTGAGTACCTACTTTGTGTCCCAGATAACTCTGGATATTAGGGATATAGGACTGAATAAAACTTGCCCTCTGGAGGCTATAGTTGGTAATGGGAACCAGACATTAAATAATCACACAAATAATTGTACAGTGCAATTGAGATACGTTCTCTGAAGGAAAATGTAGTTTTACTGTGTACATGCATGTGCATGCATGTGTCTCCTGACCATTTATGTCCTAGTGCCTCTTGAGTCTACTCATTCTTTCCCATGCTGTTACCCTAGTCTTGGCTCTCTTCATCATTACTTGGGCTACTAGACAGTCTCCTTTATCTACTCTGACCTCCCTCCAATCTTTTTTCCAGAGTGATTTTTCAGAGCACAGATTTGATCGTGCCATTCCCCTGTTCTTCCATGATTTTCCATCACCTAGCCTGACGGGCGAGATCCTTAATTAATATGGCCTTTGAGCCCTAAACATGGGTTGTCCCTCCCCTTTCTTCTCTCTAGATTTGACCTTAAACCATTTCTTCTTGCTTTTCTTACCCTAGCCCTACTGGCATCATTTCAACCCTGGGTAAGAATGTTTCCTTCCAGCACAGGCCCTCACACAAACTGTTTTCTTCTGGAATGCTTTTCCACCACCATTCATTTCAATTAGTCAGTCCCTACTCATTTATTAGCTATAGTGTCACTTCTTCAAGGACCTTTTCCTCACCAGTTCCCAGTCTAGATCAGGTTCCTTCGTTATGTATTTTTATAGAAGCCTATTTTTCTTTAGAATGTCTATTCAATTCAAATTATGCATTCAGTTTCTTTTCCCTCACTTGACTGCAAGGTCTGTGAGAGCAGGAACCATGTCTATCTTAAAATCACCACTGCCTGACTCAGTAAGTACTTATTGAAAGAATGAATGAATACATGCTACCTATAGTTTCAGATATAACCTTACAGATAGAGAGGAACCTATATACTGTGTTTCATCAAATCTAAGACATCATTGATTAAAGATGCACCATTTTTCTGTACCTCTAAGAAAGAATGCTGCCACTAAAACCGTGATTTATCATGGCCATCAGTTGTAAGTCATATCTTGATTTTAAGATGTTAATATGAAAAAATGTGCCTCTTAGAATCAGTAAAATATAGTAATTTTTAAAGTGAGGTTATATTTAATTTGAATCTGCTTTTTCACTTAGTATGTTATGAAATATCTTTCTTTACATGTCAATAAATGTATTTCTACCCTATCATTTAAAGTATTAGCATGGGAGTTCCCATGGTGGCTCAGTGGTAACAAATCCAACTAGTATCCATGAGGATGCATTTATGATCCCTGTCCTCGCTCAGTGCTTTAAGGATCTGGTGTTGCTGTGAGCTGCAGTGTAGGTTGCAGAGGCAGCTCAGATCCAGTGTTGCAGTAGCTGTGGCATAGCCATCAGCTATAGTTCTGATTCAACCCCTAGCCTGGAAACTTCCATTTGCCACAGGTGCAGCCCTAAAAAATAAAACAACAAAAAATACCAGCATAATAATTTCATTGTACAGATTTTATCCTGGATTTTAAATATTTCACCCTTTTTGTATGCAGAAGTTCACATTTAAAATGTTCTTATGTGTCCGTCTAGCTCAGTTGGTAGAGCATGAGACTCTTAAATGTTCTTATCCACATTACATTTTTTTTTTCTATTTTGCTAGTGCTGTATTTTGGTTTTCAGCTCTGCAGCTCCCACAGATTTATGGTAGTATCCTACTGTTGTCTAAAATAGTCTTGTAGCAACAGGCCAGATTTGGTCTGTAGGCCATAGTTTGCTGACCTGTGTTTTACACTCTTAAAAACTGTTGAGGACTCTTATATAGCTTATATCTATTAATATATATTGCATTAGAAATTACAGCAAGTTTTTTGGGAGAAGAGGTGGGAAGTAAGATCTCCTTGCTTACAAGTTTCTTTTTAAGTTCTTCGTTAAATATAGCCATTCATATATGGAGGGGGGATGGTAAAAGAAATGACCTCTTGTATTGCTTTCAGTAGGTTAGGAAAAAAGCATATTGCTTTTTTGAGTAGGGAGAATTGTGAAAACAAAAGTGTGAACAATAAAACTGAGAAAACACAAGAATATGCAGGTACATGTCTTTTTAGTCATTGGAGCAAAGACATTACATATCACCTCTGGAAATCTCTACTGTATGTACATCCATGAGAAAGAGATGAAAAAGACAAATAACTTCTTAGTATTATTATGAAAATAGTTTGTTTCTTAGAGAACCCCAAGGGTTCCCTTAGACCACACTTTGAGCACTGTTGGCCTAGTTCAAAGTAAGTGTTTGGTAAATTTTGAATGAATGAACATCATACCTCCTTTACTGATGTAGGGACAGAGAAACTAAATTAAGCGATTAATTTTATGGGATGAGAGATAAGTTCAGTGGCAGTTTAGGGTAGGGGCAGTTGATAAGAGCTAGAGTAGCCAAGGAAGAAAAAGGCTTATGAAAATTTGTTTCTAATCTTTTAAATCTGGTGATGTATCAACAAGCAGACAAACCCTTGGTAATCCATGATATAGTTCGTTGGAAACTATTCTGCTCTGTCCTAGAAATCTCTTAAAAGTTTTCTAAACTCTGTATCAGAAGTCTACAAAAAAACCCAAAAAAAGTCACACAGAACATGTTCAAGACTGAGTTTTCCTCGTAAATGTCAGGTATAGTAACAAGTGAGTTACTGAATAAATATTTGGAATGGTCTGAGTGGGTTAGCATATGTATGTATTAACAGATAAATTTTGTTTATATTGATCAAACAGTTAATTTCTTTGCATACCTTTCTTTTTTTGGCTAGAGCTAATAATGTTTTAGTGTAGAAGTTTTAAATAATTTCCCTTTTCACTCCAAATCAATGTTTGTTAATGGTTTTGACATTTCAGATTCGTTACATTTCACAAACACAAGGCCTGCCAGCTGAATATCTTCTCAGTGCCGGAACGAAAACAACCAGGTTTTTCAACAGAGATCCTAATTTGGGGTACCCACTGTGGAGGCTTAAGGTCTGACTCCCCTACTCTACTACTCATTCCTGTACTTCTTAATCCCAATTTAAATACAAAGTTTAGTTATTCTTGAGGTAGAGGAGGGCAAAGGTTGGGAGGGGGTTGGGGGGGATGCAGTGGGAAGGTGTGTTTGCAGGAGGAAATACTTCTCAAAATTATTTCGTTGTACTCATTTGGCCCTAGCTTTGGTTAAAACAACAAACCCATTAAACTCCAGTTCATTTGACTGTGGTTATTTTATATATTTCAGTCAGCAACTGAGACGGGGGTATGGCAAGTAGTGCTTACCGTTGAGTGATAGGAAGAACTAGAGTGATTTAGTAGTGGCCTTTTTTTTAGAGAATTCTCAATAAATATGACAAAACAACATTATTTGATAACTGTCCACATTAAGACCCTGCATATTTTCTTGAAACAAATATTCCTTTTTTACTTTTGAGCCTACTTCTGTTACTTGAGAGGTGTCTGAGTAATTTGATTAACTCTGTGACTCTTGGCCTCTGAATCTATTGAATAGTTAGCATTTGAAATATTGTTTCATTTGAAGGTAGCTTTTAGAGAAAAATGGTAATGTCTCTTCTTAATTGACATTCTTTAGGAACTGTGCTGCATCATTGCTTGCATATTTATTTTATCACTGTTCAAAGGGTGGCCAGGTATCAAGACCTCATCTCTCTACCGGAAGATTTTTTTGGTTGTAAATTACTTTTATGTTTGTGATCTTGTTGGCAGGGTGACAACACTTGTTTCTTTGTAATCTGGCTTTAATTTAGAATAAAATGTGATAATTAGCATACAGGTGGAATTTTTTAAAAAATCTGTGTTTTATAGACACCTGAAGAACATGAATTGGAGACTGGAATCAAATCAAAAGAAGCTCGAAAGTACATTTTTAATTGTTTAGATGACATGGCTCAGGTGAGTATGAAAAGTTTCAGAAAGCCAGACATTTATGTATCTCTTTAATCAGAGATACACTTCCATTGGTTATATTGAGGGGAGGTTCAAACTGTTATCTTCTAGTATATGCTTTCATTTTTTATAGAAAAATAAACATTAATATTCTGCCTTGTGTTAAAAGGATAGCAAAGTATATTTTTAGAATTATGTATTTCTCCTTTGCTTTTTTGCTTACATTTCAATATTTTGAAATATTGTTTACTGTCCATTTTCTCTACTAAATACTTACAAAAGAGCTAAAATTTATTTAATGCTTTTGTTCCAAACTCTGTTTAAATATGTACTAAGTCATTTAATCTTCTCAGTAATAGAAACTTAAGTAATAGCAATCACTTTTTTTTGCAATCCCTTTTGCTTAACTTCTTTGATCCCGATTTTTTAGTGAAAAGAGTTTATTCAACTTTATTCTATTAAAAAACTGTACCAAATTGAAGATTTTAGTTAGACAGTATAAGAAGAGCTTACATTTGTGAAAAAGTTTCTTCAGCTTTTTCTCTGAGAGATACTCACACACACATATACACACACACATATACACATCAATATTCTCTCTATAAGAATACGTATACATAGTGCAGATGTTAAATGTCAACATGGTAGGTTAAATGATGAAGTATGTATAATAATTTTAAATTTTCTTTGGAAGGTGAATATGTCCACAGACTTAGAGGGAACAGACATGTTGGCAGAGAAGGCGGATCGAAGAGAATACATTGATCTTTTAAAAAAAATGCTAACAATTGATGCAGATAAGAGAATTACTCCTCTGAAAACTCTTAACCATCAGTTTGTAACAATGACTCACCTTCTGGATTTTCCACATAGCAATCAGTGAGTATAGTATGATCTGGGGCATTTTGCCATGATATGGTTCTCTGTTACCATCTTACAGCTAAATGGAAGTATCACATGAGCATTAGCTTTGGTACTTGGATATTTGGCTCACTTATGGTTTTCTTATTGAAAAATCATGAGATTAAAAATTAGGCATGGAGTTCCCTTCGTGGCGCAGTGGTTAACCAGTCTGACTAGGAACCATGAGGTTGCAGGTTCGATCCCTGCCCTTGCTCAGTGGGTTAAGGATCCGGTGTTGCCATGAGCTGTGGTGTGGGTCGCAGACGTGGCCTGGATCCCGCGTTGCTGTGGCTGTGGCGTAGGCTGGTGGCTACAGCTCCGATTCGACCCCTAGCCTGGGAACCTCCATATGCCTCGGGAACAGCCCTAGAAAAGGCAAAAAGACAAAAAAATAAATGAAATAAAATAGAATAAAAATTAGGCATGTATTTTTCCTCTTTATGGTTATAAAAACTTTTGATTCATTTTCTCTGAAAGTACTTAGGGGGAGGGAAATGTTGATTTGTATTTGCTGTCTGTTAAATCTCAGCATTTATTTCAGTGAATTTTTAATATCTTTTTTCAGTGTTAAGTCATGTTTTCAGAACATGGAGATCTGCAAGCGGAGGGTTCACATGTATGATACAGTGAGTCAGATCAAGAGTCCCTTCACTACACATGTTGCTCCACATACAAGCACAAATCTAACCATGAGTTTTAGCAACCAACTCAATACAGTGCACAATCAGGTAAATGATTTTAACTCAAACCTAAGTGGGGTAGAAACTATAAGAGCACAAGGTGAAGTAAAGAAACCAGTCTGTGCTTGGTTGTCTTGCTTTGTAAGAATTTTCACACTGATAATACCTACCAGTCATGTGCTGATAAAAATTAAGCACAAAGGCCTAATCCACGCACACCCTCATAGTCTTAGCATTGTCAAATAAGTAGAACTTGCCATTTGTACTGCTGTTGATTGTATTGACTTTAACCAAATGACTCTCTTTATTTGAAAGAACTTTGTTCTTTTTCTGGATAGATTCTATGCATGTAAAAATGATTATACCAGAGTTCCGTTGTGGCTCAGTGGGTTAAAAACCCAACATGGTGTGTCTGTGAGGATGGCAGGTGTGATCCCTGGCCTCACTCAGTGGATTAAGGATCTGGCATTGCCACAAGCTGGGGCATGGGTCCAGATGCAGCTCGGATCCAGTGTTGCTGTGGCTGTGGCATAGCCTGACAGCTGCAGCTCCTATTTGACCCCTAACCTGGGTTACATATGCCACAGGTACAACTGGAAAAAAAAAAAAAATTTATGCCAGTATACAGTTATAATCCTTTTGTTTTTAGGCCAGTGTTCTAGCATCCAGTTCTACTGCAGCAGCTGCTACTCTTTCTCTGGCTAATTCAGATGTCTCACTGCTAAACTACCAGTCGGCTTTGTACCCATCATCTGCAGCACCAGTCCCTGGAGTTGCCCAGCAGGGTGTTTCCTTGCAGCCTGGAACCACCCAGATTTGCACTCAGACAGATCCATTTCAGCAAACGTTTATAGTGTGTCCACCTGCTTTTCAAAGTAAGTGGGGAAACTCCTATATCATATCTGGTGAATTATCAAGGCATACCTCCTTTAGGCAGATCCTAATTAGGTTATCTAGTTGTTTAGTTTTGATCTTTGACACATTTAAACTCAGTCTCTGATTATGAGGATAACTGAAATTAACAGAGTTGGTTTACCTTTTTTACATTGGTTATTTATCTAGTTATGGTACTGTCTGACACATAGGAGTTCAGTTAATATTTCCTTATTTGAACTGCCTAATACCAGTTTTCTTGCCGGCAGAGGTCTTGTACCAGTGTCCTATATCTAGCACAAACATGTATCTTTTAATAGCAGAGTATATACATCTTAAAAAAACTTGTAAACAGAAACTGCCATATATTGGATCTTATTTCCTTTGTAAAATAAAACTACAAATAAAAGGTAACTTGACATGCCAAATAAAAGGTAACTTTATTCAAAAATGTAAAAATCATGTTTAAGAATGTAGAAACCTCTTCGATTACATTCAGAAGTAAAGATCATTATTTATTTGTTTATTTATTTATTTGATAGGCAAGAAATAGATTTATTAAGCTAGGACGCTTGTGAGAGATGCAAGTGGGCAGGCAAGGAGGCTCTGCCCCCAGATCATTATTGAATTGAAAAATTCTACAAGCTGAGGTATTTGTGTGGGGAAGGCATTAAGAT
This sequence comes from Phacochoerus africanus, assembly GCF_016906955.1. NCBI lineage: Eukaryota > Metazoa > Chordata > Mammalia > Artiodactyla > Suidae > Phacochoerus > Phacochoerus africanus. Next base: position 107,004,876 of record NC_062549.1, on the reverse strand, counting down.
TATCTCCTTCAGGAGTTCCCGTCGTGGCGCAGTGATTAACAAGAATCCAGCTAGGAACCACGAGGTTGCGGGTTCAGTCCCTGGCCTTGCTCAGTGGGTTAACGATCCGGCGTTGCCGTGAACTGTGGTGTAGGTTGCAGACGCGGCTCGGATCCCGCGTTGCTGTGGCTCTGGTGTAGGCCGGCGGCTACAGCTCCTGTTAGACCCCTAGCCTGGGAAACTCCATATGCCATGGGAGCGGCAAGACATGGCAAAAAGACAAAAAAAAAAAAAAAGGATTATCTCCTTCAGCTTGTGAATTTTACATTGTTCCTGCAAACTCCTGTCAACCGAGGAACAGAATAGCTGCAGGGGCTCTGACCTGATGTGTTACAATAAGATTTTAATTTTTACATTCCCATCCTTCCTCATTTTCTCATTATTGTTCCTTGTTTATTGATCTGGTGAGCCATTTAAAAAGTTAAGTAATTTTTTTTAAGGATGTATTCTGACGACACCTTGACTTTTCTAATGACAAGTCAGTGTTGGTGCCCTCTGGGAATAAACCAAGACTCAGGCTTCTCATGGCAGTTTACATAGAAGCAGTTAGCATTTTTATCTTTTTACTTCAGTTACTTATTGACTGTGACTCTTTTGTTTGTTTGGTTTCTGACAGAGTTGGAGCAAGCAGAAGGAAAAGAGGGGCTAGGGGAGACTGAGAGATTACCGGGAGGACAGGAGAGCGATAGCCATGTAAACCAGGGAGAAACTACAGGGAGAGCGGAGGAGCAGATTCAAAACCCGTAAATGCAAATTTAGCCTAATTTACCAAATTGTTTTTTTGTGTTCATTATAGTAAATTCTATACTTTGGGTTGTCATGTGTTGAGTATTCTTCTACTGAACTCAGCAAATAGCCACCCCCCATTTCCCTCACCTTTCCCAAAGTGAGTTTCATTGGAACAGTTTTCAAATGTGGGACTCTGAAGTTTTCTCTTTCTTCTCATGATATTTAAGAGATGAGGCAGGAGTTCCCGTTGTGGCTCAGTGGTAACAAACCCAATTAGTAACCATGAGGTTGCATGTTCAATCCCTGGCCTTGCTCAGTGGGTTAAGGATCCAGCGTTGCTGTGAGCTGTGGTGTAGGTCACAAACGCAGCTCTGATTCCAAGTTGGCTGTGGCTGTAGTTTAGCTCTGATTCAGCCCCTGAACTTCCATATGCTGTGGGTGCAGCCCTAAAAAGACCAAAAAAAAAAAAAAGAAAAAAGATCAGGCAAAAGAACTTTATAGTTCCTTTAATAAAAATGTAAACTGAAGAGGTAGAGAGGAAAGTGGTTTTAACAACCCTTTTGGTATAATTAGGTAAGTATAAGCTTTGGGAATTTTTTTTGCTATTTAGGAAGTCTAAATAACCTGAGGAGCTAGCTATAGAGCAAATTTTTAAATTTCCAAATTAAAGAGAATTTTTAAATTAAATTGATGGGAGTTCCTGTTGTGGCTCAGTGGTTAACGAATCCAACTAGGAACCATGAGGCTGCAGGTTCAATCCCTGGCCTCGCTCGGTGGGTTAAGGATCCGGCGTTGCCATCAGTTGTGGTGTAGGGTCACAGACACGGCTCGGATCCCACATTTCTGTGGCTCTGGCATAGGCCAGCAGCTACAGCTCTGATTAGACCCCTAGCCTGGGAACCTCCATATGCCTCAGGTGCAGCCCTAGAAAAGAAAAAAAAAAAAAATTAATTAATTAAATTGATGACAGTGGAGTTCCCATCGTGGCTCAGTGGTTAACGAATCCAACTATGAGCCATGAGGTTGCGAGTTCAATCCCTGGCCTTGCTCAGTGGGTTAAGGATCTGGCGTTGCCGTGAGCTGTGGTGTAGGTCGCAGACGTGGCTCGGATCCTCCGTTGCTGTGGCTCTGGCATAGGCCGGCGGCTATAGCTCGGATTCGACCCCTAGCCTGGGAACCTCATATGCTGCAGGAACAGCCCTAGAAAGGCAAAAAGACCTAAATAAATAAATAAATAAATAAATAAATTGATGACAGTGATGAAAACTGATATGTATTACTACATGTTAGATAATGTTCTGAGTACTTACATGTATTCATCCTCATAACCCTGGGAAGTGGGTAATGTCATTATGCCCAATTTATAGATGAGAAAATTGATCATTCAGTTTTTCCCTCATCTGCCCCCAATTTTTATGACTAGTTAGTGGTAGAACCACAGTTTGAACCCAGGCAGTGGGGTCCATAGCTTATATATTTTGAAGTATTATTCTATATTAAGACTCAAATAGCTGTAAAGAGTTGTCAGTTGATTTGCCAGCCACAGGCATATGCTGGTTTCTGCCCAATAGTCCTCTATTCCGGGCTGCGTGCTTTTCTTTCACCATCTGTTGTTTTACAATACAAGGTCCTACACTTAGAGGAGAAAAGTCCCTCATCCATAGACAGTTTCATTCTTCTTTCCATACGTTTGTTTGTTTGTTTGTTGGGTTTGGATTTTTTGTTTAGTTCTATTTTGTTTTTGTGTTTTTGGTCACACTCATTGCAATGCTTTTTTAATTTAGTTATGTTCAACAAAACAAATTAAAACAGAACTTTAGTCCTATTTAGTTCAGGGAGAACCTGTCCAAAATATTGCCTTATTTATTTATTTATTTATTTATTTTATTTTTGCTATTTTAGGGCCACACCTAAGGCATATGGAGGTTCCCAGGCTAGGAGTTGCGAATCAGAGCTGTAGCCACTGCCCTATGCCACAGCCACAGCAACGCCAGATCCCAGCCGTGTCTGTGATCTATACAATGGCAATGCCGGTTGCTTAACCCACTGAGAAAGGCCAGGGATCGAACCTGCATCCTCATGGATCCTAGTTGGGTTCGTTAACCACTGAGTCACGAAGGGAACTCCTATGTTGCCTTTGTTTAATTCTTAGTTTCCACTTGGGGTTCCCTGAAGAAGCTAATTTTAAACTGTCTTGATTTGCTGTGGTTTAGCCTAAATTACTTTGGCAATCTCATACTTATTTAGAGTCATTTTGTAGGTCAGTAATATAAATACTACTTTCTGTACTGTTCCAGTTGAACAACTCTTATTCTGTAATTTTGTCCTCTTTTACTTCATCATCCTGGGACACAACGATGAACTTTTATAGTGAACATTTCTTCCTAAGGTTTTTCCTCCTCAGTTCCTACTAATATGTAGGAAGCTGTTACAGTAATACTGTCTTGTAGTTAGCCATGGGCATAGAAACAAGAATTTTGATGTCACTTAGCTTTTTGATAGTATTGCTTTGGAAGAATGGCTGGTACATTTTTTTTTTTCTATGAATATGTTACCTATTTATGTAAGTAGCATTTTTTAAAAAGTTATTACTAGAGTCTTTTAATTCTGATTTTACTAGTCTCTCTTACTTTGTACATTTCTTGATTAAGTCTTCCTATGTGAAAATTAGTTACTGAATTATATAAATTACTGAAATGGGAAATTGGAGGACTTGTTGAACACAATATTAGAATTTATGAGTTATGCTCATTTAATATCTCCATAGTAATTTTTGGAGAAATTAGTTGGCGATAGCCTAGAAAATGTCACTGAAGGATATTCTAATTAAAATGGATATATCCTTGGAGTTCCCATTGTAGCTCAGTGGTTAACGAATCTGACTAGGAACCTCAAGGTTGCAGGTTCAATCCCAGACCTTGCTCAGTGGGTTAAGGATCTGGCGTTGCTGTGAGCTGTGGTGTAGGTCACAGACGCAGCTCAGATCTGGCATTGCTGTGGCTCTGGCGAAGGCCAGCGGCTATAGCTCCTATTAGACCCCTAGCCTGGGAACCTCCATATGCTGCAGGTATGGCCCTAGAAAAGACAAAAAGACAGAGGAAAAAAAAAAGGATATATCCTCACTTAAGAAAACTGTAGGCATTAGTGATTAGAGGCATAATAGAGATTTAAATTTTCTACACTGAAAGCTTTGATAGGTAGATTTTAAAAGAAGGCTTTTTGAAGGCTGTCTTCTCAAGCCTTAGCAAAAGGGAGAACTATCTTGAGCCCTTCTTTTCCCCAGAATGAGATCCTCCCAACTGTAGGAAAATTTATTCAGCATTTGTGCTCAGAGGATAATGAATAAAAAGTGGTAAGACGTGGGAGTTCCCTTTGTGGTTCAGTGGAAACAAATCCGACTAATATCCAGGAGCACGAGGGTTTGATCTCTGGCCTCCATCAGTGGGTTGGGGATCCCATGTTGCTGTGAGCTGTGGCATAGGCTGGCAGCTGTAGCTCCAATTCAGCCCCTAGCCTGGGAACTTACATATGCTGTGGGTGTGGCCCTGAAGAGAAAAAAAAAAAAGAGAGAGAGACATGGTCACTCTTTTAAAGGCAGCAAAAAGTTCTTGATTTTCCTAGCTTTCCATTAGCTGCAAAAGAGTCTTCTTAGAAAGCTGTCAGTGACAAGATCAGATTTCTAAAATAAGTATAAAAAGGTGTTTCTAAAAACCACAGGATCTGCTTTTAAAATATTTTTATTCTAGACATAATTCCTTCAGTTCACATACTGGTTAAAGTATATGACTAATTTGTGAGTTACGTTATATGCGTTATATGTTTTTGAGGGGTTGAGTAAAACATCCCTTTAAAATATTCTAAACAAAAGAGCAACTAAATAATAATAAATATTGAGATTTTCATAATTTTTCTTATAATTAACCAAAAGTTATAAATAATTAAAAGTCCTTGCTTTTAATAAATTACATTTTTAAATGTTTAGGCTTTTGTCCCCCCTCTAATGAATTAAAAGGTGAATGTAAATTACTAACTGAAAGTTTCTTGTTTATTTTTGCCTGTACTGTTTGTTAATGGGAGTAGGATGAGTATTATATTTTAAGCTTTGTCAGATGAAAAAAATTTTTTTAGAATTTCCTGAAACCAACCTTCCCTGTATCAAGCATCTTTCCATTAACTAACCTGCAGGGAATCAAATCTCCCTCTTCTTAACTCCCCAGACTTCTGTGAAACTCTTTGGTCTTAAGTACGTAGAACTAAAACCTCGGGGGTGGATTATTTGAACAACAAAGCTAAAAACAAACCAGAAAGCCCCCAAATAAACAGTATCCTGGACCTAGCAAAGCAATGTAACTGATGCTGCTTTTTCCAGCTGGACTACAGGCAACAACAAAGCACTCTGGATTCCCTGTGAGGATGGATAATGCTGTGCCAATTGTACCCCAGGCACCAGCTGCTCAGCCACTGCAGATACAGTCGGGAGTTCTTACACAGGTAAAAGCAGAGCAGCTTGGATGCTCAGTAGTGCTCACGTTCTCTGAAATACTGTTGAAAATCAACATATTTTGTCCTAGAAAATGGTATTTGCTTTGACCCATGAGAGCTTTCTTGGTCATGATTCAGTGGACTTAAAATGCAGCATCTATACTGGACTGACATACTCATTCCTAACACTATTGCAACTCTGCTAGTATCTCTTCCTTAGACTTGGAGAGATAAATATCCCAACTTTGAGAAATTGTCTCCTGAGTGAATTTATTCAAATTTTGTGGGATGCAGTTAATTTTTTTATCTTGACGCTTTTAAAGGTATAGAACATATGTAATGACACCTTGATTCTAAAAGTAAAAGGTTTCCCTTTTGCGCTCTTAGTGTCCCCTTTACTCATTCTTTCAGACTTTTATCACACTTAAGAGGCTGGATCACATCAAGATGCCTCTTCAAGGAGTTCCCATCGTGGTGCAGCAGAAATGAATCCGACTAGGCCCTGTGAGGTTTCGGGTTCGATCCCTGGCCTCACTCAGTGGGTTAAGGATCTGGTGTTGCCGTGAGCTGTGGTGTAGGTCACAGATGTGGCTCAGATCTTGCATTGCTGTGGCTGTGGTGTAGGCCAGCAGCTGTAGCTCCAATTAGACCCCTAGCCTGGGAACCTCCATGTGCCAACAAGGGTGCATCCTAAAAAGCAAAAAAAAAGAAGCTGCTGTCCACCCTTAAAGAGCTCAGGGTCCAGAGGTCCAACAACTTAAAAAAAAAAAAAAAGATGCCTCTTCAAGTATTACATTCCTTCATTCATTGTGGTCAGGCTCTAGAAAGCTTTAAAAAGTTTCTATCTGCCATGTAAAATGCAACTGAGATGCTCAAGAAAATCATGAAATGTTCATATGAGCAACAGATACAGTATTTTACATTCTATGTGTAAGTGTCTGTGGCCCATGACACATTCTCTGAAATCTGAAATCCAACTTATTTCATGAGTTGTAAGAGGAGGAATTCTTAATTACAAGCCTTTGTTAAGAATTGAGTTTTGTAGAACTGATCCTCAGAATCTGACTCAAGAAGGATTCTTGTACTGTTTTGCTTTAGGCCATTGACATTTGACCTGGTGGGCCAGTGCTGTATGTGCAGTTGAAGGGGAAAGATGTGTCTTGTACATGCATTTTAAATGATATGAAATCACTGCGTATTGTTGGTAATAAACCTGGGGGGCATGAAAACCCTTCTGAATCCAGATAACCTGCCTCCATGTTTGTTTCACTCACCTGCCTGATCTACATTTCAGGGAAGCTGTACACCACTAATGGTAGCAACTCTCCACCCTCAAGTAGCCACCATCACACCGCAGTATGGCGGTGCCCTTTACTCTGAGCTGCGCAGCCGGCCGGCCGGCGCTGGTTGACAGACTGCCGCTGTACTGGTAATTCCCCTCACTTGATTGTGTTTACTAACGGAGTTTCTTTGGTTTCTTTCTTTTTTTTACTTTTTCCTGTTTGTTTTTGTTCTGTTTTCTTCTGGTTTTCTCATTTTTCAAAAAAATTTTTTTGACTTAGTCTTTGCAGAGGGGCATGGAAGCATGTGCCATCTTGTGGCTGTGTTCTTGCTACATCCTTAATGTCTCATTGTTTTCCTCCCCAACATTTGCTGAAGCACTGTTTGACTCTGATGTTCAGTGTGGCTCTGTAAGGAGTCAGCTCCATTGATTCTTCTTTGCCAGCCTAGTGTGATAAAAGCTCTCGGTGTAGCCTCGAAAAAGCTTCAATACTGTTACACCTGTTTTCTGCCCTATCTTTTACCCTCTGAATCTTGAGAATGAAGGAAATGGCCTTTGATTTGGCTCTGCTACAGGTACCCGGATGACCAAAATTTGAACCCCTTGGCAAGTTAGCTTCCTTCTTTATTTTCTGTTTTAAGCTTCTACAACTTTTGTGCCTGTAGAGATGTTTAAGATGCTCTTAATTTATTTCTTTATCTGTTGATAGTAACCTTCCCTCTATAAACACATGAAGATAACTCTTTGCCACTCATGATCAGTGGCAGCTTATATCTTCCACTTAAACATGTTCCCTTTGGAACCCTTTTAGATTATATTTCATTGTTGGTTGAAATCAAAGGTGAGCTCATTTATAGGGGCTTTGGAGAAGTTAAGTATTTTACATATATGTCTTTATACAAAGGTGAAAATAGGACTGAAAAACTGCATGCAAGTACAATATCTTCGTTATCAAAAGTCATGGGAAAAGTTATTAAATACATCAGCAAATGCAGTAATGGGTCTTAGAGATAGGAAAACAAACAGGACTTAGAGATAAATTGCAGGATTTGTAACCTATTAATAGTGATTTTGGATGTGTTTTGGTTTCTTTGGGGGAGTTAGAATTGTTTATTTGACATTTAGCACTTTATTATTTAAATTTTAAATTAGCAGCTCTTGAGTTCCCATCGTGGCACAGTGGAAACAAATCCGACTAGGAACCATGAGGCTGCGGGTTCAATCCCGGCCTTGTTCAGTGGGTTAATGATCTGGCGTTGCCGTGAGCTGTGGTGTAGGTCACAGACACGGCTTGGATGGTGAGTGGCTGTGGCTGTGGTGTAGGCCGGCGGCTACAGCTCCGATTAGACCCCTAGCCTGGGAACCTCCATATGCTGCAGGTGTGGCCCTAAAAGACAAAAAATAATAAAAATAAAATAAAATGAAATTAGTAAGTTCTTGAAAACCCAACTGATACTGTTGAATCCTAATATTTCTCCATCTTTCAAAGTAGCTTTAAATTTGTTGTTTCATGTGAGTGAAAAACGCTTTCAGAAACATACTGGAATTTGGTTTTCAATTTAAAAGTCTTTGTCACTGCCAAATAATTACAGCATAAGCATAAAACTTGAGTGTAAGGGATCAGATGTATTTCTAACTTGACTGATCTAAGCCATTGGTTTTAACTTGCACACCTAGAGTTTGAGGTTGGGAATGTTAGTTGACACTTCTCCTTTGCTGCTTCTCTTAAGTTTGCATTAGCCATTTGCTAAGCTTTGCATATTTTTGTTCTTCCTCTGTCAAAACAGTTTCGTCGCTTGGAACGCCAGATTTTCTGCCTCACGTTGAAATGTTATTTCTTGCTCTGTATTAAACTACATCCTTGTCTTGTGCAGGTGTTGGCTTATGGAAAGACGCATGGTGTGACTTAACAGACTTCTCTTATTTTTTGTTTTGTTTTGTTTTGTTTTGAATTCTGCTTATGGTAGCAGACGTGTTTGCAGTTTCTCTGATTTGAAGGCTTCTTGTTTGGAACCAGTATTTGTAACAAGTGGATCTGTTACTTGCAGAAGTATTTTTAAAGCAGTTTGTTGATAGCCTTGCAGTTTCAAATTCAAGAAACAGAACCATATGTACCCCAGCATTGTAGGTGATTGTACTGTACAATTCAAGTTTAAAAAGGAAACTTTCAAATCTGTTCCCATTTTTTAGGAAATGCCACAATTTCTCTAAGAAATACAGAAAACATATTTGTTGCTGTCTGTGGCAAGTGGCATGGCTTGTTAAAAACTACAAATAATGTGTTTTCTTCTGGTGATTAGTTTTTATGTTATGTTTCTACAAGTGATACATATTTTAGGTAACTAATAAAAACAAAATATGGTACTCCCTGCATCTATTTCTTACGTATTTTTCTTATTGCCATATTTTTAAATTCTCTCCCATGGCTATAAATGATGAATTAGTTTTCTCTTTCTGGTGTAAACTTGTTTGCCAAAGGATTTTGGCCTTTGGTCCTCCACACTCTGGCCTCCACTTTCCAAGTAACTACCCTTTTAAAAGGAACATTCTCCCCTTGTTTTATTGGGTTGAATTGAACCTGATGTCTTTTATCTGATTAGCACTCATATTTTTAAATTCCCATTTTTAATCTCAAGAGAGCTATCTTAACTCTTTCTAGGGATGTCTTAAGACTCTGCAAAATGTTACTCCAGCATTTAACTAGACACTTACCTTTGAACTTTCAGACTCCTTTCACCTTTACAGTATAATTAGGAACACTCTTAACCACAGGAGGTCCTTCTCTTTAATACCCTTGTGTGGTCAGGTTATGGACGGTGCCAAGAGGAAGCAGCATGTCCTCTTTCCCTACTCATAAGACTTGGAACCTTTGAGCCCTCTGACTTTCTTTTTAACTCTCTGCAGTTAACAATTACGAGCAACTTTCTTTTAGATACGGAATTTTATGCTTTTCATCTAAAAAACCAGAATTAAAAAGCCAAAGAATGAATCAAGTCTGGATGTTTTTCTGTGCTGTGTTTCCTTACAGCAGGGCTTGGCCTGGAGGAACCCAACAAATTCTCCTGCCTTCAACTTGGCAACAGTTGCCTTGGGTGGCTCTACACAACTCTGTCCAGCCCACAGCAGTGATTCCAGAGGCCATGGGCAGTTGGCCAGCAGCTCACAGACTGGAGGCAAGTGCCTGTGTTCCTCTCTGGGAGCTTTGCAAGGGCAGATCCCTTAGAGTAGGAACACTTTCGGATGTGGTGAGACAGGAAAAAAATAAAGGAAAGAAGAGATTATCTGTGAAATCCTGGGAGAAAAGAATCCATACCAGGCTAAGAGACAGAGTTGTAAGAAACTTGAATACAAGAAAAATAATAGGTTGTAAGTTCAGGAATTATTTTCTTCAGATTTAAAGAAAATCTTACGCAATTAGAAACTATACGGGGTGGGGGCTCTTCTCCCCACCTCCCAGCAGCCTGGGAGTTATTTGCTTTTCTTTAATAAAAGCTTTGCTGGAGTTCCTGTCGTGGCGCAGTGGTTAATGAATCCGACTAGGAACCATGAGGTTTTGGGGTTCGGTCCCTGGCCTTGCTCAGTGGGTTAAGGATCCGGCGTTGCATGAACTCTGGTGTAGGTTGCAGACGTGGCTTGGATCCCGCGTTGCTGTGGCTCCTGGCGTAGGCCGGTGGCTATAGCTCCGATTCGACCCCTAGCCTGGGAACCTCCATATGCTGCAGGAGCGGCCCAAGAAATAGCAAAAAGACAAAAAAAAAAAAAAAAAAGCTTTGCTTGCTTGCTGGGGAAAAAAAAAAAAGAAAGAAAAGAAAAGAAAAAGAAACTATATAGGGGGTTCCTGTTGTGGCATAGTATCCATGAGGATTCAGGTTCGATCCCTAGCCTCACTCAGTGGGTTAAGGATCCGACATTGTTCGTGGGCTGGTGGTATAGGTTGCGACATGGCTCAGATCCTGCGTTGCTGTGGCTGTGGTGTAGGCCGGCAGCTGTAGCTCCAATTTGACCCCCTAGTGTAGGAACCTCCATATGCCTGCAAGTTCGGCCCTAAAAAAGCAAAAAAAAAAAAAGGCAACTATACAGTGAAAACTCCAAAGCTTGTAATCTAGAAACCAATTGTAAAAATAAAACAGCTTTATTGGTTATTTTAACTGCATTTGGTCCTGATTTCCCAGTTGTTTTAGGCATTCACTCTTCTTTTCTCTTGATACAGGAATGCCCACTCTCATGGCAACCAGTACAGCACTATTATGCAGCAGCCGTCCTTGCTAACTAACCATGTGACGTTGGCCACTGCTCAGCCCCTTAATGTTGGCGTTGCCCATGTTGTCAGACAACAACAATCCAGTTCCCTCCCTTCAAAGAAAAATAAGCAGTCTGCTCCAGTCTCTTCTAAGTAAGTCTTTGTTAGGACTAATAATTAAAATTGTCAGTTTGAGAGAGATGTTGCCTGGCATTTAGGTGTTGTGCTATAGATACTTTGGCTATGAAGCAGCAAAAAGCTGCCAGTTGAAAAGAGCTAACCTTTGAGTATGTATACAGAGGTGTCTTGGTTATGCTAATCATTTCTTTCTGCTGCCACTTTGAATCCAACCTTCTTTTTGCTGATACTTTTATTTTCTGCCTACTTTACAAGTGAAATTTAACCATGGGGTAAAGAACATACAAAAATAAAATGTATGTTCTTGTCCCTGGAAACCCTGGCTAAAGTGCTTAGTTTATTTTTTATAGCGAAGTGTATTGGCTTAATGATTCTGTAAGAGAATCAAAGAGCAAATTTGAAAGAGTTCTAGGTAAAACATAAATAGTTTTGGGGACCAAGCACTGGATGATCTTTCCTTCGACCTTTTCCAACAGGTCCTCTCTGGATGTTCTGCCTTCTCAAGTCTATTCTCTAGTTGGAAGCAGCCCCCTCCGTACCACATCTTCCTATAATTCCCTAGTCCCTGTACAAGATCAGCATCAGCCAATCATCATTCCAGATACTCCCAGCCCTCCTGTGAGTGTCATCACTATCCGCAGTGACACTGATGAGGAAGAAGACAACAAATATAAGCCCAATAGGTAAGACAGGTGAATGGTTCGCTGGCTCAGTAGCTCCCGCCCTTGGTTTTTAGTCTGTTGGTTTGAGGCAAGTGGCCCAATTTGGGCTATGAAAGAAAGGACTGAAAAGGAATATTTTGGAAGTATGGCCTTGGATGAGTGAGCCAGAACACTCAAGTTTCCATAACTGAGCCTTGTCAAATTTTCTGTAATATATATGTTCATCAGTTAAATGAGCTTTTTCAGATACATTAGATGGAAGGTATATATTACTTTGTCAGGCTTTCCTAGCTTGGATGTCCAGACATGATCCCCTGTCTTTAGGGAATTTCAGAATCTGAAAATAGATACTGTAGCAGAAGCCTATAAACAACAGTTAATTGGAACAAGTTGGTAGATTTGCAACGTGCTGCCTCTTTGGAAGAGGTAGAACTTTAAGCTACCTTCTTTTACCCCCTCTGCTATATGGTCATTCAGTTTAAGAATTTAAGTACCAGATTATTTCCTCTTATTCCAGCACCTTAATCCAAATCCTTAATTGGGCAGTCACCTAAAAGAGAGTGGCCACATTTAAGAACAGTGATATACATCTCTCTCGGAGGGAAAAGAGTCAGTTGCCTTCACTGTTCTCTGTTCTTCATTGGGTTTTTGGTGTCAGGCATACCAAAAGAAGAAATAACCCTACTTTTACCTGAGGAAGTATGATTCACACATGAAAGTAACTTAGGAGACCTAACAGTCATATGTAAATGAAGTTTAAATGAACTTGAAAGAGTAAGTTTAGAATGAAATACTTCAAAAGGGCTATTTACAAAATGGTATTTACAGTTACAAAAGACTACTTACAAATGGTAAGTAGACTTGAAGCTCAGTTTTGAAAGTGATCTTTGAAATGATTTGGGGAAGGAAAGAGGTAAACTTTGCAGTGAGGAGAAGGGGCCTAATATGGCCATAATTATGTGACTAGCAGGATTGCTTTGACTGGAGCCAAGCCTATTAAAATTAAGGAAAACTGGAGTTCCCTTCGTGGTGCAGTGGTTAACGAATCCGACTAGGAACCATGAGGTTGCGGGTTCGGTCCCTGCCCTTGCTCAGTGGGTTAACGATCCGGCGTTGCCGAGAGCTGTGGTGTAGGTTGCAGATGCGGCTTGGATCCCGCGTTGCTGTGGCTCTGGGTGCTGTGGCTCTGGTGTAGGCCATTGGCTACAGCTCCGATTCAACCCCTAGCCTGGGAACCTCCATATGCCGCGGGAGCGGCCCAAGAAATAGCAACAACAACAACAACAAAAAAGACAAAAGACAAAAAAAAAATTAAGGAAAACTCAAGTTAGTAAGGTGGGATCAGTTGTGAAGAAACTTTTTAAAAAACAGCTGTAGTGAGAAGTTTGATTAGGTACAGTAAGGAACCATTGGTAGCCTAGTAGGATGATATGGAAAAGAAGTGGTGTTGGAAGAATATTTTTGAAGTAACTGTGAGTGGAAATGGCTGAGAAGCAACACGGAGTAGTTGTTAGAGGTGTGTGCTCTGCAATCATTCTGTCCTGGGTCTGAATCCTGTCCTCACCCTCTCATCACTTGTGTGACTTTGATCAACTTTCTTTTTTTTTGGTCCTTTTGTCTTTTGTCTTTTCCAGGGCCGCACCCGCAGCATATGGAGGTTCCCAGGCTAGGGGTCTAATCGGAGCTGTAGCCGCCGACCTACACCACAGCCACAGCCACTCACCATCCAAGCCGTGTCTGCGACCTACACCACAGCTCACGGCAACGCCAGATCCTTATCCCACTGAGCAAGGCCAGGGATCCAACCCGAAACCTAGTCAGATTCATTAACCACTGAGCCATGATGGGAATTCCTGATCAAGTTTCTTTTTTTTTTTTTTTGTCTTTTGTCTTTTTTGCTGTTGTTGTTGTTGTTGTTGCTATTTCTTGGGCCGCTCCCGCGGCATATGGAGGTTCCCAGGCCAGGGGTTGAATCGGAGCTGTAGCCCACTGGCCTACGCCAGAGCCACAGCAACGCGGGATCCAAGCCGCGTCTGCAACCTACACCACAGCTCAGGGCAACGCCGGATCGTTAACCCACTGAGCAAGGGCAGGGACCGAACCCGCAACCTCATGGTTCCTAGTCAGATTCATTAACCACTGTGCCGCGACGGGAACTCCCTGATCAAGTTTCTTAATTTCCCTCTGCCTCAGTTCCCTTATCCGAAAAAACCAGGATAATACTACCTACTTCCTAGAAGTGTTAAGATGATTCAGTGAGAAATGTGTAGAGTATAAGGATAGTGCTTGGAGTTCCCATTGTGGCTCAGCGGGTTAAGGATCTGGTGTTGCTGTGGCTGTGGCTGTGGTGTGGGCTGGCAGCTGTAGCTCTGATTCCACCCCTAGCCTGTGAACTTCCATATGCCATGGGTGTGGCCCTAAAAAAAGCAAAAAGAAAAGATAAGATCTATTTGTCTTCTCCTTTTTGCCACGATGGGACCTCCAAGAAGGTATAAGTTCTCAGAAGTTACTGCTGCTACTGTTGTTATTATCATCATGATCTTCATCAAGATCCTTCATTTCAAGGACTAGAGACCATCAAAGAAGCATTGCTAAAAGGGGTTGAATTTCCTTGTATTTTCTTTTTGTCAGCTCTGGCCTGAAGGCAAGGTCTAATGTCATCAGTTATGTCACCGTCAATGATTCTCCAGACTCTGACTCTTCCTTGAGCAGCCCATATTCCACTGATACCCTCAGTGCTCTCCGGGGCAATAGTGGACCCCTTCCCGAGGGGCCCGGCAGAGTCGTGGGGGATGGCACTGGCACCCGCACCATCATTGTGCCTCCACTGAAAACTCAGCTTGGTGATTGCACTGTAGCAACCCAGGCCTCGGGTGAGTATTTTCACAGCTGGAGTTGAGTTCTCCTTTGATGTGTGTGTTGTTAATATTTTGCTCTAATCTATACAACACCAGTGGTATATAGACCAGTGGCATAGGCATAGATGTTCTTAAAAATTACTTAATTCAGAAATCAGTTCCTTGTGATGCGAAATTATCTTGGGCCATCAGTTTATCTTCCTGTGCTTATTTCTTTTTCCTTTTTTTATGACCACGCCTGCAACATATGGAAGTTCCTAGGCTAGGAGTCTTAATCACAACTGAAACTGCAGGTCTACACTGCAGCCACAGCAACACTGCACCCGAGCCAAATCTGTGACTTACACTGCAGTTTTTGGCAACACCAGATCCTTAACCCACTGGGTGAAGCCAGGGATTGAACCCACATCCTCACAGAGACTGTGTCAGGTTCTTAACCTGCTAAGCCACAATGGGAATTCCCTCCTATGCTTATTTTGCTTGGATTAATATAAAATTAGCTTGTAGTCTCAGAAATACACTCCCTGTTGATGGGAGAAGGTGGATAAGACATCTGTTCTATGACAGGGGGAATTGGGCAATTTTTTTTTTTTTTTGCTACAAGTGATTCAAATTTGACAATCCAAAAATGGAAAGGAAATGATAATATTAAAAGTACAAAAGTTTTTTTTTTAAAAAAAGCATGTACTGTAGATCTTTCTCACCCAGTGGTATATATACATTGATGTGTTTGTGGATTTTATTATTAACCTGATTACCTCCATCTTTTTTTTTCTGTGAGGTACTGGATTTAGGTGCCCTGCTTCAGTTATTTGGTAACTAGCCCTAGTTTTCCTGGCTTAACATAATAGAAGTTTATTTCTTACTCACATAAGTTCCCAGTGCAGGTGCTCCTGGTTGGTAGGGCGGCAGGGAGTTAAGGATCAGAGCCTTGGACTTCTCAGCATCCAATCAGGAAGAGAAAGTTTGGAGGAGGCACGTAGTCTTTAACCTCTTCAGCCCTAGAAATAGTGAAAACTCATCATGTGGCCCCTATAGACGCAAGAGGGCCCAGAAAACATAGCCCTTGTCTGGACATCTCCTTTCCAGTGGCAACTCTATATATACACCAAAGAAGTGGAGCATGAATTTTTGGCATCAGTATAGCTGTCTATTACATATTTTTATAAGTTAATGTTTTATTCTGGATTATATTACTGCCAGAGACATAAACATGGTTTGAAGGTGATGTGTGGTTCCCCTCCCCAGAAGCAGACAGCTGTTCCACTGCAGACAAGGCAAAACTTCCTGAAGCCAGGCTACTGATCGGCATTGTTAGCAGCTCTGTTCCCTATTGGGTCCAAAGAAAACAGGCTACTCCACCAGTCACTGAATAAATGCTCCAGTTGTCTTAGTGGGACCACAGAGGGAAACAAAAAGTTGAATAATGATCATGCTTATAGTCAATTACCATGCACTTGCCTATAATCTAAAGACAGTGAATGCCCAACAAGTTACAATCTTGCCTTCCCTTAAACCCCTTTGACACTTAAATGTCCTGAGTGTTACCAGTATTTTTCTCGGCTTCACATTGTCATTTCTGTACTTACTTAATCCCTTCCAAGTATCCTTGGGAGTCTTACTTGTTTTTATATATATATATTTTTGGTCTTTTGTCTATTTAGGGCCGAACCTGCGCCATACGGAGGTTCCCAGGCTAGGGGTCAAATTGGAGCTGTAGCTGCTGGCCTGTGCCACAGGTACAGGAACTTGGGATCTGAGCCGAGTCTGTGACCTACGCCACAATGCTGTGATCCTTAACTCACTGAGCAAGGCCAGGGTTCGAATGCACATCCTCATGGACATTGGTCGAGTTCGTTAACCACTGAGCCATGACGGGAAACTCCTGTGTTTGTATTTCTAATAGTACCTTCCACATTATAGGAGATTAGGTAATATTTACTGAAGCAAACCTTTTGAAGATCCTTTATGGAGTTTTGTAGCAAGACAGAAAAGAAATAGTAACAGTTTTTGTTTTTCTGGTGTAATGTGATTGAAGAAATGAAATATACATGAAACCTTAATTCTTGCAAACCTCATACAAACATGGGCTGATTAATATGATGCCCATGTCTGCTCATAACTAAGACCTTGATCCTTTTTTAGGTCTCCTGAGCAGTAAGACCAAGCCAGTGGCTTCAGTGAGTGGGCAGTCATCTGGATGTTGTATCACCCCCACAGGGTATCGAGCTCAACGCGGGGGGACCAGCGCAGCACAGCCACTCAACCTTAGCCAGGTAAGAGCTAGGGGCTGCTGCCTTCTGTTTGGGGCCCCCCCTATTGTTACTCTCTGGAGAACCCTGCTTCTGGCTGGATCGCTGAATAAAGCCAAATGAAGCCCCTTTGGTGTCACACAGTTTGGTGTTTTGTGGCCTGCGTCAT
Source organism: Phacochoerus africanus (assembly GCF_016906955.1). NCBI lineage: Eukaryota > Metazoa > Chordata > Mammalia > Artiodactyla > Suidae > Phacochoerus > Phacochoerus africanus. Next base: position 106,988,025 of record NC_062549.1, on the reverse strand, counting down.
ATCTGCATGTGCTGTGTCTCTTCTTTCCCTCTCAGGTGCGCTCAGGATGTAATCTCCAGGATTTCTATCAGACCTCCCTAATCCATCCTGGAAGATTAGAGAAATATCTGGAATTTAGAAAGAGCCTAAGATGCTTTAGTCCGTGCCTAGTTCCATAACACCACATGCATTGAGACAGATTCTCTTCCTTTATTGCCCAGGTCATAGCTCTGAGCCTTACACTGTTTACTTGAGGCAAGAGACAGCAAAAAGCTTTCTGGCCACTTAACTGGTTCTAGGCCTACATGTTGCTTGAGTCTGGGACTTGGGGTGTTTCCCTCCCATCTGTTCCTTTGATGGGGTTGGGTCAGTCACTGTTCTATTTGTGTTCACTTTTTGCTCAGCTAAAATTCTGGTGCTTGAACGATGTCTACCAGTAGTGAGAAAGTGTAAATATGAGGGTGTAACTGTGTGTGTGCTATGTGCATGAGAGAGAGGAAGCACATGCAAGTGCAAATGTAAGTTCAAGTTAGTGCATGTGTTTTAGGCTCCACAGTTGAAGAGGGATATGAAGAACTTAGAGGAGAACAAAAAAAAAACAATGGCAAGGAAGAAAGGTTAGGAAAAATTCAAAGTCACTGACGCCAGAATAGGGTGAGTTGAGTCAACAGTTATTCACGTGCAGGAGTGGATAATAACCCTGTGAACTCTTGATTTCTCCCTTTCTCTGTCAAACTTGAGAGCAAGCTTTCTGCTATCTGGGCTGGGTTAGGATCTCTTCTACCAAGGGGCAGAGAGATGGCTGGCTGACTTCTGACAGCATTGCCAGTTGGGGGGATTCCGTGCTGTGGCAGCCGGAAGCAGTATAAGTTAGAACTTCAGCTCTCATATTGGCCTTTGGTCCCCTGAACCAGAGTGATCTCCACATTCCTCACTCCCTTCTTCCTCCTTCCAGAACCAGCAGTCATCATCAGCTCCAACCTCGCAGGAGAGAAGCAGCAACCCTGCTCCCCGCAGGCAGCAGGCGTTTGTGGCCCCGCTCTCCCAAGCCCCCTACGCCTTCCAGCATGGCAGCCCACTACACTCGTCGGGCCACCCACACCTCGCCCCAGCCCCTGCTCACCTGCCAAGCCAGCCTCACCTGTATACGTATGCTGCCCCCCACCTCTGCTGCTGCATTGGGCTCCACCAGCTCCATTGCTCATCTCTTCTCCCCCCAGGGCTCCTCAAGGCATGCTGCAGCCTATACCACCCACCCTAGCACTCTGGTGCACCAGGTCCCTGTCAGTGTTGGGCCCAGTCTCCTCACTTCTGCCAGCGTGGCCCCTGCTCAGTACCAACACCAGTTTGCCACCCAGTCTTATATTGGGTCTTCCCGAGGCTCAGCAATTTACACTGGATATCCACTGAGTCCTACCAAGATCAGCCAGTATTCGTACTTGTAGTTGGTGAGCATGAGGGAGGAGGGGTCAGAGTTCGTAATCATGGGCTGTGAAGAGCTCCTTCCTCCCTTACCCTCTCCTGAAACTCCGTAGCCAGCAACTTGCTCTGCAGGGGCCCACTGAAGCAGAAGGCTTTTCTCTGGGGAACCTGTCTCAGTGTTGACTGCATTGTTGTAGTCTCCCAAAGTCTGCCCTATTTTTTACTTCTTCATTTTTGTGACAGCATTTTTGGTATTTGGAAGAGTTCAGATGCCCATCTTCTGCAATTACCCAGGAAGAGAGATCATTCTGAAGTTAGCCTTTGAAAAATATTTTCTCTCTCTGACTTGATTTCTATAAATGCTTTTAAAAACAAGTGAAGCCCCTCTTTATTTAACTTTATTGTATTGTAATTGCTGATCAGAGGACAATGCTGATAGGAAGACTAGAAATCTGGTAACAAATAAGAAAAGAAAGAATCATTACTTTCTGCTTATTTAAAAACCAAGACTTAATCGCTTACTTTAAGAGCAACTTGCACAAGTCTATATTTTACTATCTCGCACTTCTGAAGATTTTACCCTTGCTAATGGGACATTTAGTGTTTTAGTTTTGTTTTCATGTGACATTATACTTAATGGAAAATTGTTATTTTCTGCAAAACTGGTTACATGCTATTTTGTGTTGCTTTTGGGGTTCTCTCAGTTGCTCCTGTGTTAATTATAGAGTAATGTTAAAGAGGCAGCTCACCATTTGCTGGCAACTTCGTGTGAGAGAATCTATACCTACCGTGAAAGCATCAGGTATTTTTTAATGAAGCCCTGTGTGTTCTTTTTAAATTATTTTTTAAAAGTCCTTCTCTCTGATTCAGCTTAAATTTTATTACTAGAAAAGCCATTAAGGTGGTTATTATTGTATGGTGGTGATTGACCTATTATACGCAAAATCTCTTTGTATTATGTGATACTGGCATTGATGAGCTTTGCCCGAAGATTTAGAATGAATTTTCAGTAATACACCTCTCTCTCTCTTTGCCTCATCTCTTCCTTCATTCTATGTGATTTATTTGGGGCAAAAGCTAGAGAATCTGACACCAGATAAGAACGTTGTGTATAGCTTTTATACTTTAAAGTAGCTTTCTTTGTATGCCAGCAGCAAATTGAATGCTCTCTTATTAAGACTTACACAGTAAGTGCATGTAGGAATTGCAAAATATTTTAAAAATTTATTACTGAATTTAAAAATATTTTAGAAGTTTTGTAATTGGTGGTGTTTTAATATTTTGCATAATTAAATATGTACATATTGATTAGAAGACTATAACAAGCAATTTTTCCTGCTAACCCAAAATGTTATTTGTAATCAAATGTGTAGTGATTACACTTGAATTGTGTATTTAGTGTGTATCTGATCCTCCAGTGTTACCCCCGGAGATGGGATTGATGTCTCCATTGTATTTAAACCAAAATGAACTGATACTTGTTGGAATGTATGTGAACTAATTGCAACTATATTAGAGCATATTACTGTAGTGCTGAGTGAGCAGGGGCATTGCCTGCAAGGAGAGGAGACCCTTGGAATTGTTTTGCACAGGTGTGTCTGGTGAGGAGTTGTTCAGTGTGTGTCTCTTCCTTCCTTCTCTCCTCCTTCCCTTCTTGTAGTGCCTTATATGATAATGTAGTGGTTAATAGAGTTTACAGTGAGCTTGCCTTAGGATGGACCAGCAAGCCCCCGTGGACCCTGAGCTGTTCACTGGGATTTATCAGAACAGGATTGATTAGTAGCTGTGTTGTGTATATGCATTGTTCTCAGTTTCCCTGCCGACAGTGAAAATAAAAACAGCAGCTTCTCTTTTTTACTGTCACCTCTACCCCTTTCCATGTTGGAGTCTCAGCTGAGTTCTCACAGAAGCATTTTCCCCACGTGGCTCTCTCACTGTGCGTTGCTACCTTGCTTCTGTGAGAATTTGGGAAGCAGGTGAGAGGAGTCAAGCCAATATTAAATATGCATTTTTTTAAGTATGTGCAATCACTTTTAGATGAGATTTATTTTTTCCTTTATTCCATGTGGCAGTCCTTCCTGCAAATAGTTGACATTCCTAGTAAAATATTTGCTTGTTGACAAAACATGTAACAGATGTGTTTATACCAAAGAGCCTGTTGTATTGCTTACCACGTCCCCGTACTATGAGGAAGAGTTTTGTGATGCCGCTGGTGACAGGGAACTCACAGAAAGGTTCTTAGCCGGTGAAGAATATCGAGAAGGAACCAAAGCCTGTTGAGTCATTGGGCTCTTGAGGTTTCTTTGTAACAACTGTGGATTCTTGGGGCCCTTCAAATTGTGAAATTGTCCTTGTACTCTCAGCTCCTGCTCGGATCTGGGTCAGGTAGAGGGCACTAGGGATGGCGAAGTTCCTGCCCGTGAAAGATTTAGGGGAAGAAGGTTAACCCTGAGATCTAGACGTGTTCCATCTGAACTGAAAGTTATATATTTGAGGGATAAGTCTAGGACTGGTTCTTTGTAGAGATGGTGTCAAGGAGGTGCAGGATGGAGATGGGAGATTTCATGGAGCCTGGTCAGCAAGCTCTGTACCAGGTTGAACACCGAGGAGCTGTCAAGGTATTTGGAATATCTTCATTGTAAGTAGGAAGGGCTTTCAAGAGGGGACAGATAGTCAGTACAGCCGACCAGGAACATGTCGGCGTTTTCTATATATATTTTTTATCATTATATTGAGTTGTGTTTTCAGCATTATTGGTCAAGATACCCAAGCAGTTTGTATAGTTTCTGTCACTAGTATTACATAGTTTTCTGGTCAGCGTGTGTGATCTTTGTGTCTCTTTTTGCCAAGCACATTCTCATTTTCTTGCTCAAAGACAGATCTAGTTTCTGATGGAAACATTTTTTGTTCCTTATCTTTCCTCTACAAGGGATAAGATTTGTTGTTTTTGTAAGAAATGAGATGCAGGAAAAAAAAAAAAAAAAACCGCCACAAAACACTCCACTCCTACCCACCCCTCCCCACCCCCAGTCCAATGAGTGGATACCACTTAAGATAGGAGTCTTCACAGGGAGAAGACGATACCAAGAGCTTGTACTGTTACCTTAATCACCTTACTAGCAATGTGTGGCTTTAAGAATTTTAAACATTTTCAGTCTTAGTTTGCAAATTGGCATTTCAGACTTACCAAGATAAAAACATCCACCCATGTCTGTGTATATGTGCTCAGTGTGGCTTTAGAGCCTGTCCCTGGGGCTTAACATTACTGGCCCTGACAGGATGGGGGAAGCCCCTGGAATTAAGTGAGCATCTGGCCCAGGTCACAGTGGCCTGACCTCAGATCAGCTTAAGGCTTTAGTTCCTCTCAGAATTTGTATTTCCAACTTCTCCCCTTCGGGGTGAGAGAGGAAGTGGGAAGGGTTAGGTACAGCCACTCTAGGCTCAGCAGGACACTAGATCATTCCAGAGTTTTCAGTCGCTCCCAGGAAGTGATACTACAGTCAGTGCTCAGCTAAAATCCCCAGGCCCAGGAATAACTCCACTTAAACAGTTGTGACCATCCATCCTCCTCCACTAGAGGGGCTGAGCTTGACTGCCTAGAGCCAGGCAAGCACAGTAGTGTGTGTTTTCTTCAGCATTATTATGCAAAACCCACTGGTTAGGGTGATTTATTTTAGGATAGGAAATGAAATTGCCTCTCAGTGACAGGAATGACCCAAGCCTGCTTCCTATTTCGATTTTTTTTTTTTAAACTGATGGATGGTGCAGCATGTCTACATGGTTGTTTGTTGCTAAACTTTATATAATGTGTGGTTTTGATTCAGCTTGAAAAATAATCTCACTACATGTAGCAGTACATTTTATGTACATTATATGTATTGTTAGTATTTCTGCTTTGAACCCTTGATATTGCAATGGAATTCCAACTTTATTAAATGTATTTGATATGCTAGTTATTGTGTGCGATTTAAACTTTTTTTGCTTTCTCCCTTTTCCGGTTGTGCGCTTCCTTTTACAACGAGCCTCTAGAAACAGTTTCTGAGAATTACTGAGCTTTGTTTGTAATGCAGATGTACTTAGGGAGTATGTAAAATAATCATTTTAACAAAGGAAATAGATATTTAAAATTTAATACTAACTATGGGAAAAGGGTCCATTGTGTAAAACATAGTTTATCTTTGGATTCAATGTTTGTCTTTAGTTTTACAAAGTAGCTTGTATTTTCAGTATTTTCTACATAATATGGTAAAATGTAGAGCAATTGCAATGCATCAATAAAATGGATAAATTTTCTGATTCAAGTGGCTCTCTTTGATTTCTGTTGTAAGTGTTCCAAAGGGTCAGTAATAGGCATCTTTGGAATGGCCAGGTCCATTGCATCTGAACCTCAGTAGAGTGTTAGAGGCAAATTCATTCTTCATACAGATCTCCACGCAGAAATGAATAGGGGTCGGTAGAGGACGCTTCCCAAGAATGGAGCATCCAGGGCCCTAACTTAAGATCATCTGGATCTGGCCCTCTGAAAGAGGCACAGACTTCTCACACTGGTTGTAATTAAACTGCCTCCTAGCATGTTCCACCAGACATCTAAAGTAGCAGAATGAAAATAAGAATAACCACAAGAAGATACTATTTTTTTCCCAGAGGAGAAGGACATCTGATCAGATTTCTCTTGATTAAAGTGAGTAAAATTTCTCCTGATAAGGAATTAGAGCTTCATTCACTGCAGGTCTCTGAATAAATGCTGTGTTTGTTTGAATTCTTTTGATGCATGTGTCTTAGGACAAGGGTACCTTACGGTGGCCATTAATTCATTTTGGGCTGGCTCCTGCAGTCCTACTTTGGATATGGAAATGAGAAACATTTAGAAAGGCCCTTTTGGGGCATAACCAAGAGAAATGATCCATAATCTGTTCTCTCCTATTAGTAGGGAAGTCAGAATGCATTTATTTTGATTTAGACTCAACATGTTTTTCCGATTTTTTTCCCCCTAAATAGATGAGTGTAAAATTAGTGTGAACTCACTCAACACTCCCCAAGTTTGGTAAGAGAATATGCATAGATGATTTCAGGCAAAGGAAGACTATATATAGAAAAGTTCTGCTGTCAGTCTCATGTCTAGATAATCAAGAATTAATTTACTCATTTCTCAATGACCTATTTTTGGGCTTTTTTAATATAATTGTTTATTTCAATTACATTCTCTTTCTTAGGCTAAATCAGAGAGAGATTGAGATAGCCCTCATAAATAATTGAATAGCCCCATGGGGAAGGCTGCATTTTAATCATGAAAATCCCTGTAAATTCAATCTACTTGGCTTGCTTTGTGGAAAATTTTCCTCAAGAGGTGAAGTCTAAGCCTTGGTTTCCCTGTTAATCCTGAGATGACATCAGGTGCTTATTTAGCACAAGGTGGCGCCAATGAGCTGTACAAGAGGTAGTACAGACGACCTCCAAGGCCTTTTTTCCCATCTCTTCCCCTTAACCCTCATCACCCCTGCTTCCAGCTTCCACTAAAGGCAGAAAACAATTCACACTATTTTATTGCCGGTAAAGGAAAGAATTAATGAAGGATGTTTCTTCATGCAGTACTGGGAGCATTCTGAAACAGGAATAGAGTTTGCTGTTTTCTCTGGGGCCTCTGCCTCCTGCTGCTAGCATCTTTTCCTTGGTGACTGCCCAGAAGGCCTTTGCCCTGGGGTTTCCAATCTCCTTCCCTTCTCCTGGGGAGCCTACCAGCTCAGGCGGGAGGTGGTTAAGGCTTCTGGCTTCTCTGTAACAGGGCCATCTGTGTTTGATCAATCCAGGCGGAAGGGAGGGGGTGGCGGCCCGTAAGGAGACTGAAAGCATTCCAGAGTAGTGAGGGAGACTGGGAGATCCAGAAAGAGAGGAGGCACCGCCCCCAGCCCGCCTCCAAAGCTAGCCCCGCCGCCCGCTAGAGTGGAGGAGGCTGGCCGCAGGACTGCACGCTGCCCGGCCCTGCTCTCCCGCTGCCATGGGGCCCCACACTCCTGTCCTCATCCTGGTCCTTTTGTCGTGGTCGGGACCCATTCAAGGACAGCAGCAGCACCTTGTGGAGTACATGGAACGCCGACTAGCTGCTTTAGAGGTAAGTGACTCCTTCTCTCCTGGCCCTGCCTGGAAGGATTCCACATCTTCTGTTGATTTGCCCAGTTTGTCGGGGATCTGGGGATGACAAGTTAGGGCTCTGTAAGAACCTACAGAAAACTCCCTCTTTTAATAAGAGGACCTTCAGAATGGCAAGCCCTCCTCTTCCCCCACATGCATAGGGCAATTCCAGAGCAAAGAGACCTTTGCATTTTACCCCTGGGATTAGATGGGATAAGGGAACAGAGTAGAAATGAGAGCTAGGGTTGTGCGGGTGCATTTCAGGCTGAGCTGATGATTCTGTGAAAGTTGGAAGTTCTCAGCGAATCTGCAACTTTCTGCCTTTTCAACAGTTTTGAAGTCTGTAGCAGCCTATTCCTGAGAGGAGGCTTGTATAATGGAGCCGAGACCCCTTCTCACCCTCAGGCGCTCAGACTGCCCCAGAGGCTCAGAAGACTCAGTGGCCCTGCTCACAGAACACGGGCTGAAGGACAGACGTGGAGACGGGGCCTTGGTGAATCTCAGCCGGGCTCTCTGCACATTTAGCATCTCTGAACATTTGGTTTCCTTTCGGTGGGGGTTGAAGGGGATGTTGATGCCTGGCTGAGTTTGTACTTTTCCCTGTTCCCAACTCCCTGGTTGGGCCTCTCCCTGCCTGGGAGCTGTAACCCTTCAGCCCTCCCTCCTGCTACCCCGTCGTCCCTTCAGGAACGGCTGGCCCAGTGCCAGGACCAGAGTAGTCGGCACGCTGCTGAGCTGCGCGACTTCAAGAACAAGATGCTGCCGCTGCTGGAGGTGGCCGAGAAGGAGCGGGAGGCGCTGAGAACTGAGGCTGACACCATTGCGGGGAGAGTGGACCGTCTGGAGCGGGAGGTGGACTATCTGGAGACCCAGAACCCAGCCTCACCCTGTGTGGAGGTTGATGAGAAGGTGACCGGAGGCCCTGGGACCAAAGGCAAGGGCAGAAGAAGAAATGAGAAGTACGACATGGTGACAGGTAAGTGATCTCAAACAGGCCCCTGACACTCAGTACCTTTACTTGTCCTTGGCTCTTTCCCTTTTTTTTCCTCTGTGTCCCGGTCCCTTGAGCTCTGCTTCTGGAATCTCTTAGGGAAATCTGTGGTGTCAGGTTTGTTAAGGAGAGTTTCTGGCGACCCAAGCCTCTGTGGTGCGCTTTTTTCCCCGGCCTTTGTAAGAGTGGAGGCGTCCACGGGGCAAATGCCTTCTCTTCTCCGAATGGCCCACCGTGGGGGGTTCCTGCAGTGAGCGTCTAACTCGTGCCTGTGTTTCCTTGTCCTGTACTTTTCTCCTTTCCCACCAGACTGTGGCTACACAATCTCTCAGGTGAGATCAATGAAGATCCTGAAGCGGTTCGGTGGCCCAGCTGGTCTATGGACCAAGGATCCACTGGGGCCCACAGAGAAGATCTTCGTGTTAGATGGGACCCAGAATGACACGGCCTTTGTCTTCCCAAGGCTGCGTGACTTCACCCTTGCCATGGCTGCCCGGAAAGCTTCCCGAATCCGGGTGCCCTTCCCCTGGGTAGGCACGGGTCAGCTGGTATATGGTGGCTTTCTTTATTATGCCCGGAGGCCCCCTGGAGGACCCGGCGGGGGTGGTGACTTGGAGAACACTTTGCAGCTCATCAAGTTCCACCTGGCAAACCGCACAGTGGTGGACAGTTCGGTGTTCCCAGCAGAGGGTTTGATCCCCCCGTACGGGCTGACGGCAGACACGTACATAGACCTGGCGGCTGATGAGGAGGGCCTTTGGGCTGTCTATGCCACCCGGGAGGATGACAGGCACCTGTGTCTGGCCAAGTTAGACCCACAGACACTGGACACAGAGCAGCAGTGGGACACGCCATGTCCCAGAGAGAATGCGGAGGCTGCCTTTGTCATCTGTGGGACCCTGTATGTCGTCTATAATACTCGCCCCGGCCAGTCGGGCCCGCATCCAGTGCTCCTTTGATGCCAGCGGCACCCTGACCCCTGAGAGGGCAGCACTGCCTTATTTCCCCCGCCGATATGGTGCCCATGCCAGCCTCCGCTATAACCCCCGAGAGCGCCAGCTCTACGCCTGGGATGATGGCTACCAGATTGTCTATAAGCTGGAGATGAGGAAGAAAGAGGAAGAAGTGTGAGGGAGCTGGTCTTTGTTTTCTGAATCTCCTTCGCCTCCATCCATTTCTATCCCTCCCAAAGTTTCTGCTCCTCATTCTCCAGATGTGCGCAAGTTGCGATTCAAATCTCCTCTTTTTAGCCAATGGAAACCAAACTCTCATTGCCCCCTCATTTCACATGGGACTCCAGATCTTGAGGAATCCCTTTGGAGCTGAGAGAGAGAAAGCCCGCAGCATTCACTCCTGCTCTCCTGCCCCCTATCGAAGAATTTCAAGCCAGTGAAAGATGACTCAGACCCAGAGCTCTGACCCTTGTAGGGGGGCGACCCTGGTGAACAGGCCACAGATTCTTTTTTGCACAGTGTGAGTCAGGGGAGAGAGGGCTGGGAGGAGACTTTGAACTCTGCCCCTCTCTCCTTTCTCCCTTCAGTGCCCTAAAGAAGGAGACTCAGACTCGTTTGTACTGCGGCGTTTTGCATTAAAAGGAAAATCCTCTGCTCCTCGCCTGTGTTTGTTTGGGGTAGCCCTCGGATCAGATTTCTCCCCCGTGACCCTCAGTCTTCTCCTCCGCCCCATCCCCACTCCTTAGGCCACATTAAGGACTTGGCTGGCCTCCCTTGCTGAGGGAGAGGGGACTTCTCCGGTTACAGATTTTACTGTGAGGCGCCTGGAGAGGCGGCAGAATCCCGCCAGTCGAGGAGGTTGGGCGCAAGGCCTCCCTCCACACCCACCAAGGTCCACAGCGGCCCTCCCAGAACCACCCGTGGCACCGTGCCTCTGGCCACGAGACTGGGGCCCAGGGCAGAGCTTCCAATTCTCTGAGGTTTTGAACCAGAAAATGGATTTTAGTCCCACTGAAGTCGAGTGTGGAAACCAGCTCCCGGGGGCCTGGGTGTTGTTCAGTAAGAACTTGAAGTCTCACCTCTGGACTCTGCCCCCTACGCTGAACCCCACTCCCATCTCCAGCATCAGGCTCGTCCCCAGGGCCAGGTTGCACAATCGTGCCTGGTCTGAACCACTCTGATTTTCCTGCTGCCACGGTGTCTGCGGTTTGGGCAAGGAGGAGGGGCAGTGACCAAGTCCCAAACGTTAGTCTAGCCAGTTTCCCAGCACATCCCTCTCGCCCCTTCCTCATTCCCACCTTCCTACCCCAGGCCTGGCACCTGGCTGCAGTCTATCTGGGAGACTTAACCCTCTCCTGCCTGGCACTCTGGCCTCGGGTCCGGAAATGCAGAAGGCCTTCTGGGGAAGGAAGAAGGGGCAGGAGGAGGAAGCCCGGGCTTTGGACTCCAGCCTCTAGGAATCTGCTGAGCTCTGTACCAGGCCCCACTCCAGCCTCAACCTCACGTCCAACGCCCAGGAGCAAGGCAGGCCGGTGGACAAGATCCAGCATTTTGACAGTATGCTGATGTCAGGCAGCCCTGGGAGTCCTGGTTATTGATCCGGGTGGGGGGTGGGGAGGGGGAAGGGAAAGGAACAGGTCTTTCCCCCCTCATCCCCCCATCCCAGGACAGCTCTCCTCCTCCACTCAGGGTAGGGTGATCAGTCAGGGCCCTGAGATCCTCCCTTTGTCGTCTTTTCTGGTCTCCCCAGGCGGAGCTGCTCCTGAGGTCGGGGAGGCAGGGGCAAAGCAAGGCAGCGCAGCACCTCACAAAGGCGCTTTGTCAGGAGCCCGGGGCGGGAGGGGGCTCGCACCCATTCAGTTCTCTCTAATGTGGGGCTGGCAGCAGTAATCACCGCCTGTCAGCCCACGGAGGGGTCTGCCCACGGAACATCTGGCTCCAGCCGCGCACGGTGCACGGGGAAGGAGTGGAGGAAGGAGGGAGTTCTCGGTGGCAGCCGTGCCACGGGGCGGGGGGGGGGGAGCGTCCAGCCTTGAGGGGGGCTTGTGCGCATGCGCACGTGGGCACGGGCAGCTTCCTCGTGCGGCAGCATATTGTCAGTGTCTGACCGTGAGCTGCTGAAGGGGGAGGTCGTGTCTGGAGAGGTAGCTTGAAAAAGCACCAAACACCGGAAGAAAAAAAAAAAATTGGCGTTTTGACGACCCCGGGGAGGGAACAGCTTCCCAGACTGTGTCGGTGATATCCGTGCGAGGAGCACCTGCTAACAGCGCGTCCTTCCCTCGCAAGGCGTGTGCCGCCTCTGGGGCAGCTTCCTTTGCCTGGTTCCGTGGCGGGAGGGAAAGAGCATGCCCACCCCCCTTTACAATTTCGTGGGAAAAGTTCACTCAGACTTTTCTGAAAGGGCAGGAATCTCTGGGGCCTTGTCATTTCTTACTTTGCTTTTTGCCTTTTTGGCTGGTGTACAATAGCTAGTGCTATTTTGGACGTGTTTTAGGAGGTGAGTGGAACTGTGTGGGCAGATCCAGTGAACTGTCCAAATTCATTAAACTAAATTATCCGCTGCTCGAGGAGACAGCCTCGGTAGCTGAATCCTATCACCGAAAAACAGCCTCACCACCCCTTCTCAGACCCTCCGTAACACCTTACGTGGCAGAAAAAGGCTACAGCCTCTGGTTTGGGCTGAACAGAAGACTGGAAAGCTGAGGCCCTGGTGGGGGAAAGAGGGGCTAAGAGCCCAAGGAGAAGTTCCACGTCTGCTCCTGACAGCTGGCCCCGAGACAGTCGAGAGCCAGGGAAGGGGCTGTGGGACCGGCATGAAGAAGCAGGAGGGCCTGCTGCTGTGGGGACAGCTGTCCGCCACATCTCTGGCCCAGGCGTCGCCTCTCCATCACCGGGCAAGGTCCCGGGGCTCCCTTGACCCCTCACTCTGCCCGTAGGGTTTCCCGCCGTACCTTCCCAGCTGTCCTCTTTGTTCTCAGTATCCTCTCCTACCTGTGCTGGTCCTTGCATCTGTCTGCCAGAGAAACCAACGTGTTCCTCTCGCCGTCTTCGTCAAGGAACCTGAGCCAATGTCTGAGCCCGGGATGCTGGGGAGGGAGAGGGCAGAGATGTCAGGAATGAAGATGTTGATTCAGCTGTCACTGCCGCCTCTGGGATTAGGCTCTGAGCTCAACAGGAGCCAGAGCCCTTTCTCTCTTCCTCTTCCTCCAGACTCAGATTTTCTGGATTCCTTCTCACTCTCCTCCTTGGATAGGCGCCCCTTCCCCGAGACTCCTGGGAGCATCCCCGGCCACTGCTCCCCGTTTCTCTACCTGCTCAAGGTCAAAACATGTCTGTTTGGAGAGCTGTTGAGACTGTCCTGGTATTCCTCCCAGCCTGCAGGATAGGTCTCCTTAGGGCCTGCGGTCTAGCCTCTCTGTGGCTGCCTCGGCAGGGTGGTTTCTGCCCCAGGAGGGCTCTTCTGTTCCTTCAGCCAGAGGGCAGGGGCCGTCCTTCTGCTCTTTGCTCCTCTCCACCACGGCAGCCTCGCCTGCTCCTCTGCCCTAGCAGCCCAGCCGCTTCCTCCTTTGCTACCCTGGCCTCCAAGGCTGGTCAGCTCTCCTCTGCCTGCTCTTCTGCTCTCACGATGCAGAGCTTAAAAGATTAAATCTTTATTTATGGATTTAATAACTCCACAGAAGAATTGTAAATGTGGAAGCCAATGTTCTACTTTAAAGGGCAGAATGAGGAAGTAAAAACGAAGACCTCTCAGCACCCTCCCTCCGGAACATGGGTTCTGACAATATCTGGAGTTGGACACATTCCAGAACACTCCGGCATGACCTCTGGGGTCTGCCCAGCCACCCAGACTTCACCTTCTCTGAGCATGGACTCTTATTCCCTGTCCAGAGCTGCGGGGCCCAAGAGGAGCAAATCAGATTCTTTCTCCCAGGGCTTTAGAATTGCGGATCAGAGCTCTTTCGATCTGAGAAAGCATCTTTTGCCCTCCTGCGCAGAGCCAGAGCCAGAGCCAGACTGCAGAGGGAAAAGGGTGAGGAGACCTAGGCAGAAGCAGAGGCGGGAGTGAGAGGGCGGCTGATGGGGCCAGTGTGCATGTCCCATCTTAAACCAGCCCTCCTGGGCTTATGGTAAATTTCTACCCTTGGGTTCTACAAAATGCCTGAATCCCTAAAATAAACACTCCTTTTTCTTGTTGCTTTTGTTTTTTGTCTTTTTATTTTTTAATTTTTAAATTTTTTTGTTTTTTTAGGGCCGAACCTGCAGCATAGGGAACTTCTCAGGCTAGGGGCGAATCGGAGCTACAGCTGCCGGCCTACACCATAGCCACAGCAACGCTGGATCCTTAACCCACTGAGCGAGGCCAGGGATCGAACCTGCGTCCCCTTGGATGCTGGTCTGATTCATTTCTGATGAGCCACAATGGGAACTCCATCGTTTGCTTTTCTTAAATTATTTCTTTGCTCAAGTTAAGATGAGTGGGTTTCTGTTTCCTACAACCCAAACCCAACTCATCTTCACCTTTTCTTCCCACCAAAAAAAGACACCATCCTCTGAACTTTGGGCACTTGGCCTTGACCTCCCCACCCCTGCTTTTTTTTGGCTGCACCTGCAACGTGTGGAAGTTCCCAGGCCAGGGACTGAATCCAAGTGCAGCGGTGACCTACATGGATCCTTAACCCCTTGTGCCGGGCCGGGGATCAAACCTACACTTCCATGACCTGAGCTGCTGCAGTCGGATCCTTAACCCACTGTGCCACAGCAGGAACTCCTGGCCTTGACCTTTTAGTGTTCCTCCCTGCACATGCCCTAGGGACTCACGAGACCACTAAAGAACCTGGGCAGGCCTGTCCTGAATCACTACTGCGGCTCGTTCACACCCTTTGTCCTCCAGGACAGCTCGCAGAGGGCTCAGTTCCCCTCTCCTCTTCTGGTCCCCCGAGCTCTGTCTCCTCCTCTGTCACAGCTTGCAGCACAGTGTTCTCTGAGGCAACCTGACTTGTTAGAGCACAGACTTTAGGGTCTGGCCAGCTTGGAGTCAGAGCTCCTGAGGTCGGTGTCTGGCTCTGCTACTTACTGCTCGGATACCTTGAGCAAATTCCTTAATACCTTATCTGCAAGATAATATCTCCCCAACAGGATTGCTGCTGTGAGGACTGATGCCAACTCTAGCACTGCAGACAATCGGAATGGAGCTCTGAAGCCCCACTTCCTTGGGGGAGGAGTGCTTTTCCGGCTGCACCCGCTCCCATCTGGCAGGAGCAGGGTCGGGGGCCCTTTTCTCTGGGCCCCGATTGACCCTGTGTGCATCCCAGCTGGAGCTGGTAACACAATGGGTTCTGTGTTGCTCATCTTTGTGTCCCCAGGGCCTAACCCAGAGCCTGGCTCCGAGATGGGGCTCCATACATCCTTGTATTCATGCTCCCCCACGAGACTGTGAACCCTCGGATTTCTGGGCAGGTTGGTCTCCTAACTCGGGAGCTAACTCGGGCCAGCAGGCAGTAAATGCTCTCCGTGGCATTTTTCAATTCAGTTGGACAAAGCCGAGCTACAGATAAAAACAGAAAGCAGTCTGCTTTCAACTGCGGAACGTGCTGGCCTTCCCACAGTGACGATTTCTAGCTCCTACATCTAAGGGGACCGGCTCAAAGTAGGCCAGCACAGCTAAGCCCTGTGGCCAAGGGAAGGAAGGCAATAAAGCTACAGAAGACCTTTGTGGTTCAGCATCTGGGTCACAGTGGGGGTTCTGGAGTAGTTAAGCCTGCTCCCACCCCGGCCCTGCCACTTGTGAGCAAGTTACTTCACCTCTGAGAGCCTCAGTTTTCCTAGTTTATATAATGTGGATAATACCAACTGCATAGATTGTTGTGAGAATGAAGTAATCTCTGTAAAGCAGTAAGCCTCGTGCCTGGCACAGAGTAGGTGCTCAAGAAGTATGATTTTGGAGTTCCCTGGTGGTTTAGTGATTAAGGATCTGGAGTTGTCACTGCTGTGGCTTGGGTTCAATCCCTGGTCCTTGGGTTCAAAAAAAAAGTATTTTTTATTGTTATTGATATCATCCTGATTGCAGGAGGTTTTTTGGGATTAAAAAAAAGTTCATGCTTTTTTTTTTTTTTTTTTTGCTTTTTAGGGCCCTGCCTATGGCATATGGAAGTTCCCGGGCTAGGGGTCAAATGGGGGCTACAGCTGCCAGCCACAGCCACAGCAATGCCAGATCTGAGCTGTGTCTGTGACCTATACCACATCTCATAGCAACAACTGGATCCTCAGCAAACTGTGTGAGGCCAGGGATCGAACATGCATCCTCAGGGATACTAGTTGGGTTTGTTACTGCTGAGCCATGACGGGAATTCCCTGTTCGTGCTTTTTATCTCCTCAGACCTTTACAATTCCCTGAGATAGGCAGGTCTCAGGACCCCGAGCATTATAGAGAGAAACGGTCTGTCTGAGGTTGCACAGCTAATAAGTGTAGTGGGGCCAGAACCAAGTCTTGGAGACTGTGGATGGGTGGAGAAGGGCCAGGGCTCTGAAAGCAAGCTGAGTTCAAATACTTGCTTGGCCACTCGCTGGCCATGTCATCCTGAGCAAATCAGTTCTCTGCATGTCAGAGAGTCTTACCCACTCCGAAGACTTGTCAGGAAGGATGCATGGACTAGTGGTTATAAAATATCTAGCAGAACATCTGCTCACCAAATGCTTGCTCCCAGGGCCATGACTTGCTGTCTCATATTGGACAGTGCAGGGGGCCATCTCTGTTTGGTGATCAACTGTCTTGATCCAGTGGCTCTTCGGCTGCCCTTTCTCTCTGTCCATTGGCAGTGGGAAGGCAGGGCAGCTTTCCCACCATAGTCTCTATATTATCAGTAACAGTGGGGTTGACAGGTGTCCTGTGCCAGCCATGAGGGAAGTTAGCAGGGTCTATGGAAGCAGCCCTGTCTTTTCTCTGCGCCTGAACCAACTCCACCTGCCATGATGTGTGTTTGGTTTTCAGGTTTTTTTTCTTTCTTTTTTTAAATACAGTGCTCCCAACCTTCCTTTTCTTTCTACCGCATTTTCTCTCTCAGAGATATTCTGGTTGTTCAGCATGGGTCCCTAGAAGCCATCACTATTGACTCTTTGGATTTACCTTGCTGTTGATTTTGATAGATCCTTTGATGCCATTTTGGTTGCACTTGGCCTTGCAGATATTTATTACTGTCCAATTGCACATGATTTTTGTTTTGTAGCTGCTGAATATTGTATTTCAGACCGTAAATCCAGGCAGTTGTCAAATGCATGAGCTGTTCTCCATCTATTCTGCTTGCCCTTCTGGAGGAAGGAAGACAGTGTGGAAAGAGCACAGGGTGGGAGGAAGAAGACTTCTATTTCAGTGTGACTGGTTCACAGGGCTGAGTGTCTTGGCTCTGCCTCTCGTTAACTGTGTGCCCTTGAGTCGGATGCTAACCGGAGTCTCAGTGCTCATTTGCAAAATAGGATTATGTTCCCTGGATTACCATCTCACAGGACTGTTGAGGTTCCAGCCCTAATGGGTGAAGCTTTTAGGACCTCCAGGAAGGATCTTAGGAATTACAGTGTTTAGCTCCATCATTTTACAAAGAAAGACATTGAAGTCCAGAGAGACTTTCGAGGGCAGGGACCATGCCTTATCCATCTTTCTTTTCTGGGGATCCAGACAGAGTCAGGCACATACTAGGTGTCCAATAAATATTTTGTAAGTGAGTGGGGAATCAGCTTGCGGTGACACATCTATGATTTAACCTCGTGATGACTCAGGGTTGTTATCAACATCAATTACTATGTGTGCCGTTATGCCCTGATGCCTTCAGAACCAATTAGTCTGTGTAGGATGTGGCCATGATGCTTTTCTTCCCAGGTTTTCTCCTTTCTCCTCCCTCACTGTCACCTGTCAGTTCGCTCTGCAGCCTTGGGGTCCACTCCGAGAAATCTCCATCGCTCTTTCTAATCAGCTGTCCACTCTAGGCTAGGGCAGAACAAGAGTTAAATGGCTGCGAACGATTTTAAAGTCAGCACATGTCAGGTACCTTTACTGGAGTCGCAATATACTTACTGCACAGACCAGAAGCATAGGCTATTTGAATCTGGAGGAGGCCTTACTGTCCTCCGGTCTGGGACTCTTAAGTCCTGCAAGTATTTCTTAACTCACTGTACCTTTCCAGGGCCTCCGCCATGATGGGGTCAGTTTACTCAGTGGCTTAGGAAGCGGGTGCATGCTTTCTGCTGGCAGCGGCTACTAATGCAATGGTTTCTGCCTCTGGAATCAATGACCTGGATTCTTAAGCATTTTCCCTTCCCAGCACAGGGAAGGTAAACACACGTAGATGTGGCTTTCTCCTGTCATTCCCTTTTTTTTTTTTGTCTTTTTGCCTTTTCTAGGGCCTCACTTGCAGCATATGGAGGTTCCCAGGCTAGGAGTCTAATCGGAACTGTAGCCAACGGCCTACACCAGAGCCACAGCAACGTGGGATCTGAGCCATGTCTGCGACCCACACCACAGCTCACGGCAACACTGGATCCTTAACCCACTGAGCACGGCCAGGGGTCGAACCTGTAACCTCATGGTTCCTAGTCGGATTCGTTAACCACTGCGCCACGACGGGAACTCCTCCCCTCTCATTCCTGATAGAAGTTCCCTTCTCTTCCTCTCTTTGTCCTTTCCAGCCCTCCTTAGTCTTGACTGAAGTGAAACATTTTTTACTGTTATAGACTGTTTAGGTATCTAGGTGAAGCTTAGAAGATGTAAACCAGAAACACTATTAATAATTAAGTCGATAAGGGGAGATAAAGGGGAAATGTTAGTTTTATCACTGGATTTTAAATTGAGGTAGGAGTAAACTCATTGAAATCAGACTTCACTATTCATTCGAAAGCCTGTAAATGGCAGACAAATTATCAGCCACAAATTGGGATTTATTTTCTCTGGGTTTTTAACAAGGGCAGTTGGGGCAGCTCAATGCTCTTACTGATTCACCGTCTGGGAAGGATCAGCCTGGCTTACCGCCTCCCTGAGGGCAGGGCGGTGGCAGGGCACAGAGCAGATGCCTGAGGTTCAAGCTCTTTTCTGCCTGCGTGATCATGATCGCAGTTTTCTCATCTGTAAGAGAGCAACAATATTGATATCTCCCTCGCAGGGTGGGGTGTGATGACTCAAATGAGATAATGCTTGTGACAGTGATTCGTAAATCATAAAGCTACACAGATGCCCACCGCTCACATTACTCAGTTGACTCAGCATAGAGGGTCTTCTCGCCGTGCTGGGCTTCGGGCGGCCAAGGCATGGGGCAGGCCAAGGAGCCCGTCTGGCAAGAAGGAGCAAAGAGATGCTGTTCAAATGAAAACCCATCATCAGGAAAGCTGATGATTACCAGGCAAAGGAACATGTAGATATCTTAGACTCACAAAAGGGAGATGAAGTCTACAGAGCCCGGACCTTGTTGTGGGATTGAATTGTTAGAAGTGGTCGTCGGCGGGCAGAAAATACAAAGTCCAAGACGGTGTTCATTCTGCATAGCCAGAGACAGGGCAGCGTGAGGCCCGACGGCTGGTTCTGGAGCAGGAAGCAAATCTGGGGTGAGACATAGGTCCGAGTCAGGGAAGGCCCCTGAGCGATGGTGGAGTCTGAGCGGAGCTCAGGTGGGAGGCAGCATCTGTGGGTTCACCGCAGTGTCCAAGCCAACTGGGACGCACGATGGATTAATTACTAATTTAATGGCTATCGATGAAGTAGTTACCACGTGCTACGTACTTCTTTAGCAACAGTGAATAAGACAGATGCGGACACGTCTTCACGGCTCATGGACTGGTGGTGAATAAATAGGAATCACGCTGCAGCGGGGAAGGGCTTGTGCTCCAGGAAGAGCTTTTACCCCGGCCTTGTCCGTGGTGGGGGTGGTGGGACCCAACTTCTACAGGGTCCTCAGCCTGGCTGGAGGGACACCCATGAGGGCCCCTCTGCACGCCATTGCCCCTGCTGTGGCCCTCACTAAACTGGACCACAGCAGGAGGCTCCCACCTGACCTCCTTGCCCCGGAGTCTCTCTTGGCTCCAGCCTCCTGTGTCATTCCTTAGGCCATTGTTTGTTAATGGACCCAGACTAGACTATGAAACTGTCCCTTTCTGTGGGGAAGCAGCCCCTTGAGAGCAAGGACAGCGACTTTGGTCTTTACGGCTTTGGTACCTAGTGCTCCAGCTCAGTGGGTGTTGGAGGAGAACAAGGAGAGGAAAAGGCGGGAAGGCACAGAGGGAGAAAGGAGGGTCTTCATGTCCACGGCTGTCTTCTCCTTCCAAGCTTGTTCTCCATGAACTTGAAGGTGAGAACCTGGGGCATTAGGACTTCACAGAGCTGTGAGCTCTTCCTGATGTAGTGGCTTCCCTCATGAGCCAGCCAGCAGCCAGAGAGCCAGAGCCCAGGCCAGTTTTTTGCTTTTGCACAGTTTTCTTTGCAAGTCTCCTGGGAACAGGAACTCCTTGCCAGCTTCGCGGCCCCTGGAGCAAGTCTCACTAGATTCCCCTGGGGGATTCACCTCTGCCTTGGGCTGCAGTCCCTGCAGGGCACTCAGCTCTGTCCACAGTAATAGTAAATTGTAGTAGTGTTTACAGAGGCTCTTGTACCCACCATACATGGCCCAAACGCAGGGGTCTCAACCCTCAGGAAGGTGGTTCCCAACACATTTAAGGAAGAGCCAGGCTTTGTCCTGGCGACTAAGAAGACTCCGTTTTGACTTCCCAGAGGCTGAAAACTCACTTGGGGTGAGGGGTGAAAACTCACAGGGACGTGGTTAAGGGTAGGACGATGTGCAGGCATGTGTTTCTCTCTACTCCCCACTGCCCAAGTAGTTCAAGATCGGTGCCTGAAGAGATGGGCGCTTCATGAGAATTCCAAGGACGAAGTGGTCATACTCCAAGGAGGCGGGGCTTGGAGAGAATGCCATCAAGTGGCAGTGTTTGAGATGCCTCAGCCAAGGGCTGGACTGAGAGGGCGTCCCAGGAGCGGGGACTGGCACACGCCCAGGTGTGGAGAGGATCAGGCACAAGGGTAGCTGCGAAAGACCTACTAGGTGAGTTTTATGAGAATATACATTGTCTTTAAGGGAAAAGAAAGCCGACAAGACAAAACAAAACCCCCCCGTCAGGCCATATTGCTGAGGGAGAGCTTTTGAATCAAGGTGAGTATGTTGTGTGAGTTATCACCAACATTTGTTGAGCTAACAGAACAACCGCCCTGCAGATTTGGACAGGTAGCTCCGTTTTACAGACGGCGAAGCTGAGGTTTAAAGACATAATTTTTCCAAGATCACACACCTAGAAAGCTATGGAGCCAGAACGTGTATCAAGGTCTGTCTGGCTCTGGCACCAAAGGTCATGTCCTTGACCCCTTCACTGTAGCGACCGCATGGGAGTGGGTGAGCTTGTGGAGGGAGACAGCAGAGATGGGGAAAAGGTCTGAGGTTCAAGGCAGCATCGATGTTTACTCAGGGGCTGGGAGAATGAAGAGGAGCCAGGGTAGGAGAGAGACGGAGTAGAACTAGACATCCTCAGGACTAAATCCCAGAGAGGAGGGAGAACCAAGAAGGAGAAGGCAGCCAGGACTCTCCAACATTCAGAGAGGCCAGGAAGAGGAGGGACAGAGCTGGAGGCGGCTGGAGGGCATTTGCAGTGCACTGCAAGTCAGTGAGGGGCGGGGAGACAGTGAAACAAGGTTACTCATTGAAGAAATGTGGTGAACAGCCGGTAGTTAGGCTGAGCAGGAGGCAGGACAAAAAGAGAAGCAGGGTTGAGGGGAGGTTTCTTTTTTCATGTATTTTTAACTATGAAATATTTTGAAAGTAAAAAAATAATATAGCTGGCAACCACGAATCACCCTTCAGACTTAAGATGTTAGCATTTCCTTTTTTTTTTTTTTGCTATTTCTTGGGCCACTCCCGCGGCATATGGAGGTTCCCAGGCCAGGGGTTGAATCGGAGCTGTAGCCACCAGCCTACGCCAGAGCCACAGCAATGCGGGATCCGAGCCGCGTCTGTGACCTACACCACAGCTCTCGGCAACGACGGATTGTTAACCCACTGAGCAAGGGCAGGGACCGAACCCGCAACCTCATGGTTCCTAGTCGGATTCGTTAACCACTGCGCCACGACGGGAACTCCCAGATGTTAGCATTTCTGATGCTTGATATGGCTCTTTCCCCCTTTCTTTAAAAAAAAAAAACAAAAAGAGACTTAGAGGCTTACAGATTCAGCTAATCCCCCTCCCATCCTCACTTCTCCTCTCTCCCTCCTCACTGGTAATTACCATCCTTAAATTAGTATGAGTCCCTTGCATTGAAACAAACAAAAACCCCATGGAGTTCCCATCATGGCACAGGGGAAATGAATCCCATTAGGAACCATGAGGTTGAGTGTTCCATCCCTGGCCTCCCTCACTGGGTTAAGGATCTGGCGTTGCCATGAGCTGTGGTGTATGTAGGTCGCAGACTCCACTCAGATCCTGCATTACTGAGTCGTAGGCCGGCAGCTGTAGCTCCAACTGAACCCCTAGTCTGGGAACCTCCACATGCCGCAAGTGCGGCCCTAACAAGCAAAAAAAAAAAAAAAAACCCAAAAACGAATAAATAAAAAACCCCACAAACAAACATGTTTATCGCTCATACCTGTACCAATGCAGCGAGAAGAATGATTTCGTAGGTTTTAAAATTCGCACCTCCTATAAATACATGTAAGCAGTCTTTTAAACCTCAGCGTTACTTTGCAGACGGTCCAAGATGATCACAGAGCTCTGGTTACTTCATTTTAATCCCTGCAGCATTAATACGCCATGTCCCCTCCTGCGGGCTGTTTCCACTTCTCACTTGCACACACAGTGTAGAGCGTCCCGGGTCAGGCCTCCTCGTGCCCGCGTGGGCGGGTCCACGACCCCGGAAGTGGGGGAAGCCGTGCGTCACTGTGCGTCCGTCTTCACGTTCCCTGGGCGCCGGAGTTCTCTCCCGTGGGGCGGCTGCTCCTTTCCCGAATCCGCACAGTATTTGTTTCCAGAGGGGAAAAGGTAGGCGTCTGGGCAGAGCTGATGTGTTAACAGAGACAGGGGGCCGGCCTCTTTAGGATGAGGACGGAGGAGAGGGGAGGAAAAAGGACAAGGTTCCTCAAAAAGGCGCAAGGGGCCGAGATACCGAGGGAAATGGCTTTAGAAAGACCCAGTGCTGGAGTTTCTGGGTGGCTCAGCGGCTTGAGGCTGCCGTGTTGTCACTGCTGTGGCTCTGGTTATTGCTGTGGCACAGGTTCTATCCCTGATCGGGGAACTTCTGAGCAACAGGAAATTGGCCAAAAAAAAAAAAAAAAAGAATCCCAGTCCTTTTTCTTTTTTTTTTTTTTTTTGTCTTTTTAGGGCCGTACCCGCGGCATATGGAGGCTCCCAGGCTAGGGGTGGAATCGGATCTGCAGGTGCCGGCCTACACCACAGCCACAGCAATGCCAATCCGAGTGCGTCTGCGACCCACACCACAGTTCAGGGCAACTCTGCATCCTCAACCCACTGAACAAGGCCAGGGATGGAACCTGCATCCTCAGTGGATACTGATTGGTCTTGTTAACCACTGAGCCACTGCGGGAACTCCAAGAATCCCAGTCTTATGGAGAATGTGGCCTGCTGAGGGTAAGGGGCTGGGAAGCAGCTGGGAACTTGAGAAGGAAGAAGAGGGGAACAGCCAACACCGAAGGGAATTTGGCACAAAGGCAGCAAGAGATGACTGGAATCAGGCTGAGAGGAAGTGAGGGCCAGCCGAGCCTGCAAGTCTCCTCAGAGCCTGCATTCCCTTCTCCTCCTGGACAATCATGTTTGTCACTGGTAACAGCTAACAGCTCCTCTCTTTTTTGAGTCCTTACTGTGGGCACTTGACTAGCATCTTCCCATTTAACAACCACCTTTAGTTGCATGACAGGCTTAAAGCAAAAAAGCTTCAAGGTTTTGTTTGATGTAAGGTTATGTCAGTAGGTCTCTATGGTGTGGCTGCCTGGAGGGTGATTCTCAAGCTGAGTGAATAGAAGCACAGCTTTAGCGGGCGAGGAGGGGCAGCAGCCTGGTTACTCTGCTGTGGTCAGATGGGAGAAGCAGTGTTCTTTTCTGTCCTAGGTGAGGAGGCTAATTAGAACGGGTGCCCTTTATTAGGCACCTACTGTATGCTGGGCTCCTGTGAAATGTCTCACATGTGTTCTTTTTAATCCCAACAACAATCCTGAAAGTTGATGTTGTTCTCTTCATTTTACAAGCACGAAAACTGACCCTCCAAGAGGCTGTCCCAGGCCAAAGTCACTGGAAACCGGTGTTGCAAACGCCCACTGAAGAGAAGACCTATGGGAAGTAAGAGCGCTGTCTTCAAATATCAGAAAATTCATCGTAAGAGCTGTTTTATCTGGGCCCGAAGGGTAGAACAAAGCTCTCAGAAGAGGTAGGTTACACAAAGAGAGGGAGTTCCACTTAACACAAGGAAGAATGGTCAGTCCTGTGCCAGAATGTTTCGTGTTACCCTTGGTGGTGGTGAGCTTCCTATTCCTGCAGGTGTTCAAGCAAAGGCTGGATGAATGTTGGTGGGGCTTTATGGAGGGTGCACGTGTTGGAGGAGTGGAACCTAAATGCTCCTCACAGTGTTTTCCAGCATTCAAACTTTGTTCAGTTTTCAGCAAGATAAAAAAGGAAGCGTCATGAGGAAAGAGGTTCAGAGGGCTTGGAATGGCTGGCCATGGGGCAAAGCTCCACATGCTGCATCTTAGAAAACGAGAGGGGCTTTTCTGGCCTTTAGGGTGAAGGGTAGAACTGGGGCCCTGCCTCACCCACCCCTGACCTCGCCTCCTGCACAGTTTCCCAGAGAAGTTAGAGGAGGGAGTTTAGTGTGTGTGTTTCTGCCTGAGCAACTCTGCATCCATTTTTCACAAGCTCTGGCTCAGGCAGGTGTCTGGCCGTGGTTTGAATCTGATTTGTTTCCGTTTCTGTAGCAGGAGGCCGCTGTGACTGGCTGCAGAGGGAGAGATTTGCTTTGCACATAATTTAATCCAAGGGGTAGGTAATGAGGTTGCTCTCCCCCAGACAAGGGGAATCAACACTCCTCCAGCCTTGCCTTCGCTCAGTCATTAGCAGAGATGCTGCTCTGAGCGCCTCGTTAGATTCACGGGATCACAACTCAGGGGTGATTTACCATAACTCCTGATATTAAAAACCTCGGAGTGAGACATGCGGAATAAATAATGCTCTGGAGTGAATTTGTTAATAAATTTCCTCTCTGCTCTCAAAATAAAGGGACTGGCAAAAAAAAGGGGGGGGGGGGACTTGGACCAGAAAAAGACCAAGAAGCTGTGCACATCAAAGTTCTTGATGATTCTGAAGAAAAAACAATTAGAGATTGCTTTTAAAAAATTCCACAATATCTTCTCAGTAGGGACTGTCATTAATTTCAGGGTAGAAGATGGCTTGGCATCTCTCGTATCCTTAAAATAGAATAAATAAGCTGTTACCTTCAAAAAAGAAAAAGGGAGGTTATGATCCAGAGTTTAAGTCGTCTTGGTTGGCTTCTGATATGCATGTATGTGACGAAGTGTGTCACTGTCCCAGAGGTTGATTGTTGGGAAGCTGGACTCAGGAAGAAAGAAAATCTGTTTAGCAACAGGTGAGGAAGCAGTGGGACCTCCCGTCAGCTCCTCCCAGCTTGTCAACTTCTGCTGGACCGAAGTGTTCTGCTCCAGGCCAGTGACCAGGGCCAGCTTGCTGGTTATGTGACCCAGGCAGCCGCCCAGAGCCCCATGCTTAGAAGGGCCCCACCCCTGGTTCATGCTCTGCTATGTAGTCTGTTTTTGTTTTTGCTTTTTTTTTGTCTTTTGTCTTTTTTGTTGTTGTTGTTGTTGCTATTTCTTGGGCTGCTCTCGCAGCATATGGAGGTTCCCAGGCTAGGGGTTGAATCGGAGCTGTAGCCACCGGCCTACGCCAGAGCCACAGCAATGCGGGATCCGAGCTGCATCTGCAACCTACACCACAGCTCACGGCAACGCCGGATCGTTAACCCACTGAGCAAGGGCAGGGACCGAACCCGAAACCTCATGGTTCCTAGTCAGATTCCTTAACCACTGCACCACGACGGGAACTCCGTTTTTGCTTTTTTTAAATAGGCTGCACCCATGGCATATGGAAGTTCCTAAGCTAGGGGTCTAATCAGAGCTGTAGCTGCCAGCCTGTGCCACAGCAACGCCAGATCCAAGCCTCATCTGTGACCTACACCACAGCTCATGGCAACTGGATCCTTAACCCACTGAGTAGGGCCAGGGATCAAACCCGAGTCGTCATGGATAGTAGTCACGTTCGATACCACTGAGCCACGACGGGAACTCCTGCTATTGAAATTCTCGGTTTTGGAAAAAGGAGCACCCTGCCCCGCCCCATTTCATTTTGCACAGGGCCCTGCAAATTATGTAGCCAGACCTGCCAGCCAGTGATTCTTTTTTTTTTTATTAAAATTAAAAAAATATATATAGTTGATTTGCAGTGTTGTGCTAATTTCTGCTATACAGCAAAATGAGCCAATTATACATACATGTACATTCCCTTTCTTATGTTATCTTCCATCGTGGTCTATCCCAAGAGACTGGATATAGTTCCCTGTGCTGTACAGCAGTACCTCACTGCATATCTATTCTAAATGTAATAGTTTGCATCTACTGACCCCAAACTCCCAATCCATTCCACTCCCTCCCCCTCCCTCTTGGCAACCATAAGTCTGTTCTCTATGTTTGTGAGTCTGTTTCTGTTTTGTAGATAGATTCATTTGTGCCATATTTTAGATTCCACATAAAAGTGACATCATATGGTATTTGTTTTTGTCTTTCTGACTTGCATCACTTAGTATGATAATCTCTAGTTACATCCACATGGCTGCAAATGGCATTATTTGGTTCTTTTTTATGGCTGAGTAGTATTCCCATGTGTATGTGTACCACATCTTCTTAACCCATTCATCTGTCAATGGACATTTAAGTTGTTTCCATGTCTTGGCTATTGTGAATAGCACTGCTATGAACATAGGGGTGCAGGCATCTTTTTGAATTGTAGTTTTGTCTGGATATATGCCCAGGAGTGGGATTGCTGGATCATTTGGTAGTTCTGTATTCAGTTTTCTGAAGAACCTCCATACCTTTCTCCATAGTGGTTGTACCAATTTATATTCCCACCAGCAGTGCAGGAGGGTTCCCTTTTCTCCACACCCTCTTCAGCATTTGTTATTTGTAGACTTATTAATGATCAGCCAATGATCACCACCTGCCTTGTGTTCCTTTGCCCTTTCCAACTCTGGCTTTTCTCAGAGGACAAAGTGATAAAATGTTTGTTCTACAAATACGTGTATTGGGTAAAAGCATGTGTCTGTGTTTTAGAAAGACTGAGAGTTTATTGCTTTTTACACCCTGATTAAAATGTAATACATGTTAATTGTGGAAAAACTGAGAAGTACAAAGAAGAAAAAAATCATCCGTGTTCCTACCACATGACAATGTATCTTTCCAGTCCTCTTTTTTTTTTCTTTTCTTTTTTTTCTTTTTAGGGCCACACTGTGCCATGTGGAAGTTCTCAGGCTAGTGTCTGAATTGGAGCTGCAGCTGCCAGCCTACACCACAGCTCATGACAACACAGATCCTTAACCCACTGAGCAAGGCCAGGGACCAAACCTACATCCTCATGGATACTAGTTGGGTTTGTAACCCGCTGAGCCACAAGGGGAACTCTCCCCCCCCACCCCCATTTTTCTTTGGTCTTGTCCGCGGCATGTGGAAGTTCCCTGGCCAGGGATCAAATCTCTGTCACAGCAGTGATGACAATAACAGATCCTTAACCACTGAGCCACCCAGGAACTACTTTCCAGTCCTCTTTCTTACATATTTTTGTTTTCTTCTATCTTTATCTCATTGGAAATATGTTGAAATAATGTTTTGGAAAAATACTTTTCTTTCTTTCTTCTTCTTCTTTTTTGCTTTTTATGGCTGCCCTTGAGGCATATGGAGATTCCCAGGCTAAGGGTCAAATCAGAGCTATAGCTGCCAGCCTATGCCACAGGCGCAGGAACTCGGGATCTGAGCCACGTCTGTGACCTACACCACAGCTCACATTTCCACTGCACCACAAAGGGAACTCCTGGAAAAATACTTTTTAAAAATTCCCTGTGTAGCTTGAGATTTTCCCCATATTTTTTCCCCTAGATTTTATCGTACTCCAGAGTGCAAGCATACTGTCAGTTACTCAGTCCCTTACTGTTGGGTCATTTTATGCTTATTATAGGTAACAGTCCAAAGAGAACACTTACAGATATAAACCAAACCAAACATTATTTTCTTGGGCTAGTTCCTAGAAATCAGACTTAGGAACACATGGCCTAAGTGGCCTCTGGAAAATACTTCCAGTTTCCAGTGGGAAGGGAGGAGGGAAGGCGTTGAAGGAGAAGAAAATGACAGAAGAAAAGGGAGCTCTACCTCGGCTTTGGGCTCTGGGTCAACCATTGAGTTTCACTTTCCCACACAGTGGTATACACTACAGAGATTTGGAGCAGAGCTGCTTTCCCACTAATCCAGAACCTTCCCAGGAGGTGCTGGGCCTGGCATGTCCTGCCTCTACCAGCACTGTCACAGGTGATCTGACAGCCATGGGGAAGGTGGTCTCCCAGGAGCTGTGTCACGTGCGTGCGGGTGCTGTGGCTGGAGGACACGGGCACTCTCTACCCCTGCAGAGTTGCCACTGGGAACGTTTTTAGGATGCTAGGCTCAGCTTCATACCTGTATCTTTCCAAAGTCTCCTGATGGGAGGAAGAGGAAAATAACATTTCAAGCTTGAGCCTCTTCCGAGAGGAAAGAGAGCCTGGAGACGCCAATGCCCCCTGCAGATTCATTCCGAAATGGAAATGGTCTCTGTCGGATTTGCACCATAAGGCCACCGGTGGCTGTCTTGGTCATTTAGACTTTTATTTAGTTTTGGGGGGAGCAGGGACGATGTGCGGTTTGTATGTTTACTACTGAGGCCTCGGCCTGTCTTTGTGGGAGAAGCAGCCCTGTTGTGGCTGGTGGGGAGGGAGCGCTCCAGATCTCTTTGAAGTGCGAGTTGGAAAATCTCTAGATGTTTCCGCTCTGGGTCTGTGGCCAGGGTGGCTCCCAGACACCGGCTTCTGCTAGGAGAGAGGAGAGGGAAGGGTGGTGTTCTGGGTGGTGTGGGCTGGAGAAGTGGCATTTAGGGACCCGCAGGGCAGCAGACCCCCAAAGTCTCCTCTGCCCCTCAGCCCCTGCAGGGTCTGGGGCCAGGAAGGAGCGGGAACAGGGGTCCGTCTTTATGTTTAGCTGCTGCGGTTCTTCTTTGCTTGGATGACCTGCTCCTGCCCTGCTGATTTTCCCATCTGCTGCAGATAAAATTTCTGAGTTGCGTTGTTTCCCCTGAGCTTCTTTCTGCCTCTGCCCACAGTCCCTCTCCCCTCAGTCTTGTGCAAGGCGCTGCTGGCTCCAGGGCTCTGGTGAGAGGTCACTCACACCCACAGGCTGGACCCACATCAGGCTGGAGTCGCCAGGGACAAACCACTGGCCTTTTGGCTCCTCCTCCCTGGCCTCCCCCCTCCCCCTCCCCCATAGAACAAAAGGCTTCTATGTCTGCAGACCACAGCGGTGGACATCCCCTGGAGGATAACCCCACGGCTGGCGCTGGAAGTGGCCTCCCGCCTGCTTCTGCCTTTGGTTCTGCCCCAAGTCAGCTTAGTAAACAGAGGCTCCTCCATTAGGGTCTGTGGGTTCTCCAAGAATTGCTTGAATTTTGACTTTGCACTTTTATGGGAAGCATTACAAAAATTCTCACACCACTTATAAAGACGCTTTATTGATTTATTTTTTTTTTGTCTTTTTAGGGCTGTACCCGTGGCATAGGGAGGTTCCCAGGCTAGAGGTCGAATTGGAGCTGTAGCTACCAGGCTACACCACAGCCACAGCAACATGGGATCCAAACCGAATCTGCGACCTACACCACAGCTCATAGCAATGCCGGATCCTTAACCCACTGAGCTAGGCCAGGGATCGAACCCTGATTCCTCATGGATACTAGTCAGGTTCGTTAACTGATGAGCCATGACAGGAACTCTGAGACACAACTTATTTTTAAGTCAGTGTTTTTGCATTTGTTCTAAGGGATCCCATGAAAAATTTTCTCCCTTAGGGACCAAACTTCACACAAGTTTGAGAAGTTCTGCACGGTGCCTCTTATGATTACAGCTGCCTTTGCTGAGCCTTTGATCAAATAGCAAACTCTGTGCTCATCTAACTCCTTCAGTCTGCTCTGAGGTAGGCATCACCATCCTCATACACATTTTCCAAAAAAGAGGAACAAGCTTAGAGGTAAAATGGCTGGACAAGACCACACAGGCCTGGAAGCTAAAAAGGAAACACCAGTCTGGCCCATGCTTTTTTTTTTTGCCTTTTTAGGGCCGCACTTGCTGCATATGGAGGTTCCCAGGCTAGGGGTCTAATTGGAGCTATAGCTGCTGGCCTACGCCAGAGCCATAGCAACGCCAGATCCAAGCCACATCTGCGACCTACACCACAGCTCATGGCAATGCCAGAACCTTAACCCACTGAGCGGGGCCAGGGATTGAACCCCTCAACATCATGGTTCCTAGTCGGATTCATTTCTGCTGTGCCACAGCGGGAACTCTCCAGGGCCATGCTCTTAATTTTATTAGAATCTTTCTGTGAGAGGCATCATCTTAGGTGGTGTGGGGATGAGGGCGGAGTGTAGTTATCAAAATTAATTCCAGCGTCCTGGACAATTTGTTCATAACCCAAGAAGGGATAGGACACCTGTATGTATGTAACTAATGAAGGCTGGACTGCAGTAACTGCTCAAATTCAAGGGCAAGAGAGTACTTAAGAGCAGAGGAAAAGATTAACTCGGGCTTCCTGGGTTAGGATTGAAGAGGGTAGGAAAGAGATCATTCATTTTAAAAGTAGAATTTAATTGAGCGGCTACTATGTGCAGAGAACTGTGCCAGGAACTAGAGATATGGAGTTGAAAAAGACACTGTCTAGTCTTCAGCAGGCTCTCTAAGGCAGACAGATGAGAGAACAGGTGATGAGAAAGCAATGAAACAGTCTGCAGTAGAGGTGCCCGCAAAGGGGAACCTCCTGGCCCCTCCCCACCCCCAGGCCGCTTAGGGAAGCACTAGAGCTATTGGCAGAGAGGGAGGGGAAGGGGTTGAAGCAGGAGGAGCAGCTGGCACAAATACAGGGTGAGAGGCAGGCCCCACACAGGGAATTAGGGTGGGTTTCACATTGTTGGGTGCAGGGCGTGCTCCTTGGACAGCATTGTAGGAAGATAAGAGAGGTGGATCTAAGCCCAAAGTACAAAGTTTTAAAGCCTCAACAACGACTTCCCGTCGCAACTTAGTGGAAATGAATCTGACTAGCATCCATGACGATGCAGGTTCAGTCCCTGGTCCCACCCAGTGGGTTAAGGATCCAGCATTGCTGGATGCGGCTGTTGCAGATGCGGCTTGGATCCCACGTTGCTGTGGCTGTGGTGTAGGCCCGCAGCCTCAGCTCTGATTAGACCCCTAGCCTGGGAACCTCCATATGCTTTGGGTGCTGCCCTAAGAAGACAAAAAAAGAAAAAAAAAGCCTCAATGAGGAAATTGACATTTTCTGGCAACATTGGGGGGGGGGGGTGGGGGCAGGTGTTTGTTGAAGGTGTTAAGAATGGGAGTGAGGAGGAGTTCCTGCAGGGGTGCAGTGTGTTAGGAATTTGACTGCAGTGGCTCCGGTCACTGCTGAGTTTTGGTTCGATCCCTGGCCCAGTGAGTGAGTTTGGGTTCCATCCCTGGCCCAGTGAGTTAAAGGATCTGGTGTTGCTGCAGCTGTAGAGTAGGTCACAGCTGCAGCTCGGATTTGATTCCTGGCCCAGGAACTTCCATATGCCTTTAATGGGGGTGGCCATTAAAAAAAAAAAATTGGAGTGATGAGTCTTAGAAAGCTGACTCTGACAGCACTGACAGGTGGAGCAGAGAGAGTGAAGGCTGAAGTCAGGGAGGCCAGGTAGGAGACTACTGCAATAATGCAGGTGAAAAATGGGGAGTCTCAGTTAAGGCTGAGTTGGTCTTACTCGGAGTTAAGACCAACAAAGACTACGATGAAGTGTGTGTGTGGGGGGGGCGCATACTGACGTGTTATCTCTCTGACCTCATCTCCCACTCAGTCGTCCCTGGCTCAGCCACCCTGACAGCTGATCCGTGAACACTCCTGTCTCAGGAACCTCTGGGCCTTTGAGCTTTCTCTTCCTCTGGAACAGTCTTCCTCCATCTGGAGGAAAGATCGTTGACTCTCTTATCTCCTTCAAGCCTTTGCTTAAAGTCTTCTTTTCCCAAGTTTCCATGGTGGCTCAGCGGCAACCAGCCCGGCGAGTATCCATGAGGATTCGGGTTCGATCCGTGGTCTCGATCAGTGCGTCAAGGATCCAGCATTGCTGTGGCTGTGGTGTAGGCCGGCAACCGTAGCTCCCCTTGGACCCCTTCCCTGGGAACTTCCATATGCTGCAGGTGCGGCCCTTAAACAAGAAAAAAAAAAAGTATCCTTTTAAATGAGGCCTAATCAGTATATTTTTTTTCTTTGCTTTGCTTTTGATTTTCCTTTTTTTAGGGCCGCATCTGTGGCATATGTAAGTTCACAGGCCTGCAGGCCTTAAGAACGGAATCAAACACTGGTTCCGTAGGCGGGAGGTGGGGCAGGGTTCGCCCCGCCCACCCGCCAATCAGGAGTGGGGGGCGGAGTCAGGCGGGGGTTCCGCCCAGATGGGCCCCTTCCCAGGTACGGAAATATCTTCTCTGGAAAAGAAGAGTGTGTGTGAGGGTGAGCTCCTTAGAAAGATGAGGCGCCAGGTGGAGAGTTCCTAAAAAGGCGAGCAGTCGACTGAAACCACTAAAAACCAACTGCGGGGAGAGAAGCATTCGCCAGTTTTTGAAGATCTGAAATAACTCGAAAAACCCGGGTTAAGATGGCAGAATCAGCAAAAAGAAACTGGTCTGTTGGGGACTGTGGGCAGCCTGTGGGCCCCATCCGAGGGGCAGCTGCTGCCCTGATCTAGTCAGTTCTTGCCACCAGGGCTCAGGGTTGCCTCATTTTCAATTTCTTTCTAAAAGCTGGAAATCTTTATTATTGTGTAAAATCCTCTGACCTTTAAAGAGGGTCATATATGGTTGCACACCCTGATTTGTGACCTCTAACAAGGATTCTTAAGCTCTTTGGGCCTTAAGGATCTGATGAAAACTATGGTCTTGTCCCTAGGGGGGGAAATGCCTGAAAAAACACACAAAATTATGGATGTCCTTTGTAGGTGTCCCTGTGGCCCTAGAACCATCCTGTTCTAAAGGCACTTTGTAGAGGCAAATGTGACAAGGATTTCTCGTGAACAGACCTGAGGTCTAGGAAGGTACAAGCTGACATGGTGGTACCTGGATGAGGTGTGTCCTGTACCTGAATGAGATGGTGGAGTTTGTTGAGTCAATACATCTACCTCTGTGCACCCTGATAACCATGGTCAGTACAGAGGAGGGGCTGGGAGGCCTGGACACTGGTCTGGAGGAGGTAGAAGAGCAGGTGTGGAGGGAGTGCAGGAGCCTTGATGGACAAGGAGCTTTTGAGCTGGACTTCGAGGATCCACAGAACTTTATTTATGTATGTATTTGTGTATTTATTTATTTTAGGGCCTTGCCCACGGCATATAGCAATTCCCAGGCTAGGAGTGGAATGGGAGCTGCAGCTGCCGGCCTACACCACAGCCACAGCAATGGGGGATCTGAGCCACGTCTGCAACCTACTCACAGCAACTCCGGATCCTTAACCCACTGATCAAGGCCAGGGATTGAACCCACAACCTCATGGTTCCTAGTTGGATTCTTTTCCGACGATGGGAACTTCTTTCTTCCTTCTTCTTATTTTTTTTTTAAACTTTCAATTGTATTTATCTATCTTTTGGCCACAGTTGTGGCCTCTGGAAATTCTCAGGCCAGTGATTGATCCCACACCACAGCAGTGACCCAAGCTACAGCAGTGACAATGTCTGAGCCTTAACCCAGTAGGCCTCTAGGGAACTCCTGAGGGTGACAGAACTTTGAAAGAGGGAATGGGTCATTTTTCTGCTCTTGGGCAAAAAGGAAGGGAATGTCCTAAATGCCAAGGCTGTCTGCATCGAGGACAGGTATTACATACAAGAGGCTGTCCTTCCAGCCAAGCATATGTCCCAGCCAGGCTCCTGAACTTTCACAGGTGGATGACAGCCCATCTCCAGCTCAGCTTATTAAAGAATGTGGATTTGCCCTTAATTGGTAGCAGGGAGGAGCTGAACTCCATGTACTTGTCAGATAGTATAACATTGAGCTCCCTGCGACTCAACATTTACCAACTGCTCGGTTGCAAAAAATAGCATCAATGGAGGCAAAAGACATGCATTCCCACCATCCCTCTAGATCCCCTGTCTTATCCACGGATAAGTCAGACCTACAGAGATTTTCAGAGATTGGGTGCTGGAACATATCATTTTGGCCTCTGGTTGGCTAGCCTTTTAAAACGGAGGTTTCTCTGCAATGCCATGGGCTTAACGATGTTCTTATTATAAGAATGTTAAGGATGAGGTTCACTTTATTAGGCAAGTTTCTGCTTTTTGAATACTTGTGTAGCAGCCTTCAATCATCCTTGCCACCCCGGTAATTCATGTCTGTGGAGTCACCGCCCCCACTGAGTAGGGCTGTCGTGTGTGACCCTATACCAACCTGAAATGACACTGCGTGTGTGACTTCTGAAGCCAGATCATAAACGGTACTGTGGCTTTCACCATGTTCTTTCTCATCCTGCCCACTTGGGGGGAATTTGGCTGCTTGTCGTGAGGACATTCAAGCAGCCTTATGGAGAGTCTGTGTGGTGAGGAACTGAGACCTCCTGCCCACAGCCAGCCACGTGAATGAGTCATCTTGGAAGCATATCTTCAGCCCCCCAATTTTTTTCCTTTTTAGGGCCACATGTGTGGCATATGGAGGTTCCCAGGCTAGGGGTCCGATCAGAGCTGTAGCTGCTGGCCTGTGCCAGAGCCACAGCAACGCCAGATCCGAGCCGCATCTGTGACCTACACCATAGCTCTGCAGCGACACTAGATCCTTAACTCACTAAGCGAGGTCAGGGATCAGACCCTTGTCCTCATGGATTCTAGTTGGGTTTGTTACTGCTGAGCCACATCCAGAACTCCCTCTAGCCCCAAATTTTGTAAGCTTTCTTTTTCTTACAAACTTTCATATCACTAAATAATAAATTTAAACTACTACTTCTCGATTTTTTGATTTTAGGCATTATTGATTTCCCACTTTTTCATTTTTATAGTGAGAAATATAATTACACCAAAATTTAGTGGACTGAAACAATAAATATCTTTCATCATCATTTTCTTCTCTCAATATAGCATAAATTTGATCAACATTTATATTGATATTTCATGATTATTATGACCCCTGAAATGCTGATGGTAGAGTGTTAGTTTTTCTTTCTTATACTATTTTATTTATTTTTTTATTCTGGGGATAATTATTGTCTTTATGCTTAATTTATGTGTATTTATCATTATTTCATGCTGACCGTTTCCCTACTTATCTAAATTCTTTAATACTTTCAAACGTATCAGGTATCCCATCAGTTTCCTCCGATGGGGACAGCTCCAGGAATGTTCTGGTGCGCTCTAGTGGCTGGTACCCTGGGATTTTCCTTTACTCTCCTCCTGGAGGTTCCCTTTGCTCCTCCTTTACTTTGGGTTCCCTTTTTCTTATATTTCAATACAATTGTTTTATTTTAAAGCACAGGAGTTCCCGTTGTGGCTCAGTGGTAATGAACCTGACTAGTATCCATGAGGACATGAGTTTGATCCCTGACATCGCTCAGTAGGTCAAGGATCTGGCATTTCGGCAAGCTGCGGTCCAGGTTGCAAATGTGGCTCAGATCCGGCATTGCCATGGCTGTGATGTAGGCTAGCAGCCTCACTCCCATTCGACCCCTAGCCTGGAAACTTCCATATGCTGCAGGTATGGCCCTAAAAAGACAAAATAAATAAATTAAATTAAATTAAAATACAGTGAATAAAAGCATACCTCCTCCTGTTTTTTTCTTTACATTTGACTGCTGGGAGGCTCAGAACTCACTCTATGGCCATTTAAAATAAGGGTTACAGGAGTTCCCGTCGTGGCGCAGTGGTTAACGAATCCGACTAGGAACCATGAGGTTTCGGGTTCGGTCCCTGCCCTTGCTCAGTGGGTTAACGATCCGGCGTTGCCGGTGAGGTGTGGTGTAGGTTGCAGACGCGGCTCGGATCCCGCGTTGCTGTGGCTCTGGCGTAGGCCAGTGGCTACAGCTCCGATTCAACCCCTAGCCTGGGAACCTCCATATGCCGCGGGAGCGGCCCAAGAAATAGCAACAACAACAACAACAAAAAAAAAGGCAAAAAAATAAATAAATAAATAAAAAATAAAATAAAATAAAATAAAATAAGGGTTACAGAAACTTATGGAGTGCATTTTTGACATTTTCACCTTAACCTTGAATTTATCCTGTTTCTTCTAACTTTGTTTTTCCTTCCGATTCATGATCTAATTGTTAAATCTTGTTCTATTCAGTGTATCTTTGTTAACCCCCTCAAATCCCTTTACCCAAGATAGACAAAAGCTAGCGAGTCAAGGTAATGACTACAAGGCAAGCTCTGGAGGAGGAGCCACGCATCAGGAGCGGGGGTGAAAGGACAGCCAAGGCCAGAGGAGCAGGGTGTGTGTGTGTGTGTGTGTGTGTGTGTGCACTGAGAGGTGGACCCGGCGTTCGGAGGGTGGGGGAAGTGAGAACAAGTTTAAATCATGGAGCAGCCAGGACACTTTCCCTATGAATTAGTGAGGAGTCTCAGCCTGCCTTGCAGTTCAGCTGAGGTGTTGCTTTGGGGACTATGAGGGATGTTGACGTCTCTCTCTGTCCTGTTACAGGCCAATTCTCTTTTCCATCCTTAGCCCTACTAGCTCCTGGCCCTTCCTGCTTCTCAGGTACCTCAGTGTTCTTGCCATTGTTGGAGGAAGTTGGGAAAGAGGAAATAGGAAGTGGAGCAGACTGTACAGTCACCTCATTAAGAGACCAGTCTTAATTTACAGGGGGTGGAAAGCGTCTGCAGTATTAGGAAAGCTGGAAAATTCATTGCATCCAGGGCCAGAGGTGCCTTCTTCAACCCATGTGAAGCCTTTTAGCTGTGCCCTTGAACTCTGCCCTCATTACCTTCTCCGGCCATCCTACCAGGATCCCCTACCATCCATTTGCCTGTCTCTCTCATATCTTCAGGCTCTTCTTCGCTCCCCAAACCTTTCCTCTGTAGATACTCAAGTTGTCATCCTTTAAAATATTTGTAAATGAAGTCTGGATAATTTACAGTGTTTCAGGTGTACAGCAAAGAGATTCAGCTATATATATATATATATATTCTTTTTCAGATTCTTTCCCATTATAGGTTCTTATAAGATACTGAATATAGTTCCCTGTGCTATGTTCATTTTAAAGAATGTACTCATTCTTTAAAAATTCCTTCCTTGAATCCCTCTAGTTACAGTTCTCTCTCCCTCTTTCCCTTCCCAGGCCATATTTTTTGAAAGAATTTTCTGCGCTCCTCTGCTCGTTCTTTGGCTGTGTCTCGGTTTACTTCCTGTTGTTACTGTACTCATCTCAGCCTTGCTGTCATTTGACCTGTTTTCATTAGCTTCTGACCCTGCATTTCCTCCTCCTTGAAACCTCCCTCCTCCTTAATTTCCATGACTCACTTTTAATCTCTTCTCCTCTGGTCTCTTCTTCTTTCCTTCTTTCTGCAGTTTCCGTTCCTCTACCCGCCCCTTCAACGAATAGCCCATTCTTGGCCCTCTTCTCTTTTCACCTCCAAGTTCTCCCTGATGTGTCATCTCCTCCTGTGGCTTCACGTTTCTGTGCTGCCAAATATGGATCTTTCCAGCCCAGGGCCCTCTCCTGAGCTGTGTAGGTGATTGCATGTTCAGCCACCTTCTGCAACTTAATCTCTCCAAAACCGAAGTCATTGTCTTGCCCACGCGTGCCTCCTCCTGGATTTCCTGTGCTAGAGAAGGGCACGGTCAGCGGCCTTGGTTTCCAACAAGAAACTTGGCGCTAAGGCAGTGGCCATGGGGATGGCGAGAGGAGACCAAGGGCATGAGATAGGAAGAGGGAGGAAGAATCCGGGATCCTGCTGATTGGTGTCTGACTGGATGCAGGGAGAGAAGCCCTCAGAGGTGGTCAGAGATGATTGGGCTCTTCTTTCCATCCCATGGCCACTGCCTTAGTTCAGGCTCCCCATGTTCCTACAATCTCCTAAATGGTCTCCTTACCCTCAGGCTTCCCTCCTGGTACCCAGTCCCAGTGTCCAGAGTGATTATTTTTTTAAATTAATTATTTATTTTTTTTTGTCTTTCTGTCTTTTCTAGGGCTGCACCCGCGGCATGCGGAGGTTCCCAGGCTAGGGAGTCTAATTGGAGCTGTAGCCACTGGCCTACACCAGAGCCACAGCAACACCAGATCCGATCCACGTCTGTGACCTACACCACAACTCATAGCAACACTGGATCCTTAATCCACTGAGCAAGGCCAGGGATCGAACCCGCAACCTCATGGTTCCTAGTTGGATTCATTAACCACCGAACCATTACCGGAACTCCCAGAGTGGTTACTAAAAGGCATGGGAGGAGTTCCCATTGTGGTTCAGCAGGTTAAGAACCTGACATGGTATCTGTGAGGATGCGAGTTCAATCCCTGGCCTCACTAAGTGGGTTAAAGATCTGGTGTTGCTGCAAGCTGCCACATAGATCACAGATGTGGTTCAGATCTGGTGTTGCTGTGGCTGTGGTGTAGGCCGGCAGCTGCAGCTCTGATTTGACCCCTAGCTTGGGAACTTCTATATGCTGCAGGTGCGGCTATAAAAAGAAAAACAAAACAAAAAAAACACAAAAAAATAAAAGGCATGTCTAGGTGTGATGTTTTCCTGTGTAAAGCCGCATTGGCTGACTCTTTGAAAAACACGTATGATTATTTTGTGAGTGTATGTAGATATATTTTGACTTGCGCCTGTGACATACAGAAGTCCCCAGGCCAGAGATCAAACGCGAGCCATAGCAGTGACAACATCGAGTCCTTAACCACTAGGCCACCAGGGAATTCCTATGAGCATATATTTTTAATTTATGTTACCAGCATTGTGTTATAGAGCTCATTATGTTTGCATTTTTTATTCAGGGCCATGTTTTTAAGATCCAATCATGTTGCCCTGTGTACACCTCGTCCGTTGCTTTTAACTGCATTTTTATTCTCCTGAAAATAAACATTGAAACAGATTTTTTTTTGTTCCCATGATTTTTGCTTTTACTTTGATTCTTATGTCAAAGAGGAGGTCAGGACAGGCTAACATCGCCAGTTGACGGAGGAGACAACTCAAGAGATGAAGTGAGCTGCCTGAGTCACAGTACTTCTATGGCAGAAACCGAATGGGGTTCCCGGTCCTCTAATACCAAGTTCAGCGCTTGGGCAAGGGTCATGCTCCCTTCTCGACGGGGGGTGTGGCATTGCTGTTGTCTAAGGATGTGGTAGATGTGAGCTTGCCCTGCCGACGAGGGGCAGGAGGGGCCGGGGGCAAACCTCACCAGATGTCTTCCTCCTCCAGCATCCTTGCCTACTCAAAGTCAGGTTAGAAGGAGTGTCTGGGCAGCCGGGGGTGGAGGTAGGGACCAGGCAACAGCTTCAGGGGTGTTGGCATCCACATGGTTCAGGATTGTGGGGTGATTGCTAATTGCATTTAATGGGCATTTGTCTCTCTCGCCTCACTTACCTCCCTGAGCCGTTGTTGAGTTGCCTGCTGGGCCCCTTCCTCACAAAGCCCATTCCCCTGGAATTTACCCCTTCTGCTCACCATCGTCACTGCCTTGTCTCAGGTGCCTGGGTCTACACTGCAAGTTATGATAGGAGACACCTGTGTTTGTTTTTCTAAACAGCAAAAATTATAAAGGAAAGTAAGTGCCAGGCAAACCCTCTGTAGATCCCACCCATGAGGGAGTTTTCAGAGCCTCAGGTCACTGCCTTTCACCCTGTCCTCTCCCCTTTACTGGAAAAATTCATAATTATAATTACAACTAATATTTGTGATAATTGTAAGCGCACTGTTCACAAGTAGCTGTTACCTCATTTAATATTCACATCTCCAACACATGTTCTTACCACTGTCCCCTTTTCAGAGATGAGACAGTTGAGGCTCAGAGAGGTTAAATAACTTCCCCAAGGTCACACAGCAAAAACGTAGCACAACTGGGACTCAGATCTAGATCTGATCACAGACAATATGCCTATGAGGGGCAGTTGTCCAATTTCCTGTTGAAGAATTCCAGGTTGGTGCCTGAGACGCAGTGTGAAGATGATATTATAAAAGGAAATTGTTCATATCTCTCCAGTGAGCACCCTAACTGGAGCAACAATATCATCCATCATGTAGCAACTGTGCCCTGAGCCACTGCTGGGTGTGCAGCCAGCTCTCAGCCAGACCTCTCTCTTCAGAGTCACAAAGCCATCTCCCAGTGAGTCATAGGTAACTAATTAAAATGCACGCTCTCCAGGGCTCCCTAGTTAAAGCTTTCCCAGACCAGGCGGGGATGGGGAGGGTGGTGATGTTGCAGGATCCAGAGAAAGCAGAGGAAGAACCAAAGAGATGAAGGGAATGGGAGGGGAGAAAGAGAAAGAGCAAGGGAGAGAAGGAAGGAAGGCAGGAGGGTTTGCCTATATTTTCCAAGGAAGATAGGTTACGTTTATGAGTCCCTAACAATTTACATTTGCTAGCATTTTACAAAGTGCTCTCAGACATAGGACCCTGTGACCCTCATCAAGAACTTGTGTTTTGGAGTTCCGTCGTGGCTCAGTGGTTAACGAATCCGACTAGGAACCCATGAGGTTGTGGGTTCAATCCCTGGCCTTGCTCAGTGGGTTAAGGATCTGGCGTTGCTGTGAGCTGTGGTGTAGGTTGCAGACGCGGCTCGGACCCTGAGTTGCTGTGGCTGTGGCGTAGCCCAGTGGCTACAGCTCTGATTCGACCGTAGCCTGGGAACCTCCATATGCCACGGGAGCGGCCCAAGAAATGGCAAAAAGACAAAAAACAAACAAAAAAACTTGTATTTTAAGTGAAAATATTATTATCCAACTTTACAAGTGAGGAAGCTGAGAATCCTGGAGATGAGAGATCCTAGAGACAGCCTAGAAGAACAGGGAAGACCTTAAGTTTTGATGCCCAGCAGACCTGGTTTCAAATCCAGACTAGCTATGAATTATCAACATGGTCTTTGTCAGGTTACTTAGCATCTCTGAGCTTTGGTTTCCTCTTCTGGAAAACCGAGGACAGTGACAGCATCAGGGTTATTCTGAGGCACAAGAGCTCAATAGACACTAGCTCTCTTCTTTTTCTTTTTTTTTTCTTTTTTTTTCTTTTTTCTTTTTGTCTTTTTAGAGCTGCACCTGTGGCATGTGGAGGTTCCCAGGCTAGGGGTCCAATTGGAGCTGTAGCCACCAGCCTACGCCAGAGCCACAGCAACGCGGAATCCGAGCCACGTCTGCAACCTACACCACAGCTCACGGCAACGCCAGATCCTTAACCCACTGAGCAAGGCCAGGGATGGAACCCGCAACCTCATGGTTCCTAGTCAGATTCGTTAACCACTGAGCCACGACGGGAACTCCCTAGCTCTCTTATTTCTATAGTTTCTGTATTATTGTCTTTACTTCCTACTATCACTAAAGTATCCGGCATTGGTATTACTTACAGTGGTATACACTCAACAAATAATAGTTTCCTCCACGTCCTCACTTCCCTGAGATATCATAGCTAGTTGCTGTTGGAAGCAAGTACCCTTCCACAATATCTTATTGCCCACCTCTCTGTTTAGCACCTGAAAATGCAGCTAGGCCATACCATATATCTCCATGACACTCGTATTCTTTCCATTTCCAAAGGGATACCCAGATATCTTAAGATCAGTTCTTCAAGATATCCAGTTATCCTCTGATGTTTGGGAAGGAGCCGTATGTATGCCATCTATATTACAGCCTAGTATCATGATATTTCCTCTAATTATTTTTGTTTGAGTAGACAATTGATTCTGTAAAACAATAAACTAGGAAGCCTGAAAGTAATGGGCAGAGTTTAATGTTGAAATTAATCTTAAAGCCAAGTTAATCAGCATATAATCATCTTTGTGCTACGTGGTGATTAGGTATAAATGAAGGCTATTGTGTAAGTGAGAATAGTCAGTAATATTTTGTTCAATCAAACCAAGCACTTGCAGGGCCTCTGGGGGAGAGCAGCAGTCCTGAATGTGGGTGGGTAATGCAGTTAAAGTTCCTGGTGTCTCTG
The DNA here is from genome assembly GCF_016906955.1 of Phacochoerus africanus. NCBI lineage: Eukaryota > Metazoa > Chordata > Mammalia > Artiodactyla > Suidae > Phacochoerus > Phacochoerus africanus. The sequence continues at coordinate 106,946,052 of NC_062549.1, read as the reverse complement.
ACTTGCTTGAGGAAAGGAGGGGACAGTGGATCCCTAAGATGCTTATTACAATGCCTGGCAGTCGGAAGCATTTGATACACGTTCCCTCCTCCTCTTTCACGTCTATTTCTTCTCCTTTACTACCTCTTCCCGTTATTATTATTATTACCATTATTTCTTAGTCTCAGTGAACATGGTCCCAGGACTGCTACCTTAGTTCCCAGTATTTGAGAATGAATCATGAGCTAGGGGTTTGGGAACCATTGTTCAGACATTCAAAAAGAGGACAAAAAACAACTACTTTGGAAAAAATCATTTTAGGATTCATTAGAAAGTTCTAATAACAAATGATAGGAGTTCCCTGGTGGCTCAGTGGGTCACCAGTTTGGTCACTAGGATCCAGTTTGGTCACTCCAGTGGCTCAGGCTGGATCCCTGACAGGGAATTTCCATATGCCATAGGCATGGCCAACACGCCCTCTCTCCAAAACAAACAATACCTTCTCAGATACAAAAGCCATATATGAAGAGTCAGATTACAATCATTTTCAACACTCCGTGGTCACTAAAGGAACAGAGGCAACAATGAAAAAGCAGTTCTCCGTCCATGCAGGGTAGTAATACAGTAGAGGTGTTTGGAGGATTGCTGCCTGCCCCTCAGTGCTCTGTCTGAGAAGCTTTCTTGCTTCACCCTGTTTCCCCACATGTGCTCGTGTATGTGCACTTGGCTGAGACTGGATTGGATCAGGAGTGGACTCGGCTCAGCCAATCAGACTCTTTCTCCAGAGAGCCTGGCGCTGTGATTCAGGGACCATGAGTTCCTGTGTGTGGCTTGAACTGAGAACGAATGAACTTGAGAATTGAGTGATGGTCTCTGTAGAGAGAAGCAGAAAAAAAAAAAAAACCCTACAGAGAGAGAGAATCAAATAGTGGTGCAGAGAGAAGCAGAGATGAGCGACTGTGTGATCCTGAAATAAAAGAAAGCTGGATCATGGCTGATTTGGTTCCCATGGGCCTGCTAGCTTCTGGTTTGCATTTGACCTGAGATTCCCCCCACCCCCCATCTTGGGTTCTGGGAGATACCTTGCCTCCATATGATCCATTTTCCTATTTTGTTTAAGCTGGCTCAGATGGGTTTTTGTTATTTGCAACCAAAAGAACCTTCACCAAAACACGTTGCTTAGTCAGCTTGGTTTCCCAACCTTTTACCAAAGGAAGAGGAATTTGGAGAATTCTGTTGAGAAATGATACTGCCCAAAATAGACTCGGCTGCTTCCTTCTTAGAGGCTAATGCCAGGCTTACTTAACTTGCTTTAAATCACTTCCCTCCTTCTCCTTCCTGGCCTGGAGTGATTAGGCCAGAACGGGGATGGATGACTATGGAGACGGGTAGGGACAGGATGCAGACATCTGCCCTGGAGACTTTATGTGTGCTGTGTGATGTAATATTCTTGGAAGAGCAAACAACTGCCAGGACTCATTGAAAGCTCAGTTTCCCTCATCAGACCGTGCTTCCTGCAGACTTTTCAAGGGTCTCATGGAACCTGCTACCACAGTTCCAGCCAACGCCTCCTTCTCCATCTACTCCCACCCCACCCTCTCCAGGGAACTTGGAGTTAAGAACAACTTTCTGAGGGGCTTTCAGGTCCACAGAGCACTAAGGGGAATGGATAAATCAGTTCCCAAGAAACACAAGTCCACTTCCATTTATTACAAATAGAGGCAATGCATCTGACAAGAGCACCAAATATGGATTTAATTAAAAAAAAAAAAAGTCCTTAGTGTTCTTCTCTGTCCCCTGTGGCAGAAAAACTCATTTTCCCAAGCAGTTTGGAGTGGTAAGAGAAGCAGAATGACTGGCAAGGGCCTCCAATGTGTTCTCTCTGTTGGAAGTAATTAAAAATCCAGAAAATATTTACACATGTGAGTTTAGTTAGAAGAGCAGTGTCCCAGGCTTGGGGGCAGGTCCGGCCTGTGTGTGTGTGTGTGTGTGTGTGTGTGTGTGTGTGTGTGTGTGTGTGGAGGGTGAATCTGTCTCACTGAACAGACTTCCTCTAGAGAAGAAGCTGGAGGGCGCCGTCCTGAGTCATCTGCACAGCGTGTAATGGCTTTCTGAATGTGAAGTCCTTGGCTTCACCCAGAAAATTCTCTATTCGAGAAGATCAGAAATTTGAGAAGAAAATTTTCTCTGGTCATGCAACCAGCAAGCACTTGATGAACACTTTGCTTGTTCAACCCAGCGGGACCCTCTGAGGCCTCCCCAGGACAGACCCTTCCCCCACATCCTCAGCTGTAGCTCCTCTCAGAAGTACCAGGCTAACAGTATCTGCTGCACATATCCTGAGCTTTTCAGATGCTGAAAACCACTACCAGCTGGAAGAAATTAACTCCCAACTACTTGATGATTAGGAGCACGTAGCCCCTGGACCTCCTGGCACCTAAAAATTGATCACCATCAGAATCAGAGAATTGTGCACGAGCTGATCGTGTCCCCTGGAATGCCCCTCCCTCACCTGGCCTATAAAAGTGCTTTGCTGAAACCTTTCAGGGAGTTGGGAGTTTTATTAGCGCACCAGCCACCCGTTCTTCTTAGGTTGGCGCCTTTACAATAAAGCCATACTTTCCTTCCCCACAACCCTGGGTCAATAGATTGGTTTTACGGCCTGCGGACGAGTGGACCCGAGTTTGGTTGGGTGACACCTGGGCCTCAAAACTAAACCGGGAGCAGCAAAAGATGTGAGAGAGTCGCCAGAAACACAGATCCCACTTTGAGAACCTTAGCATCTCATTCATGCATTCAGGCAGCATTTAGGAAGCACCTGTTATATGCCAGACACATTCTAGGCAAGGGAATAAAGCAGTGAACCCGTGTAGATGAGACCCCTGCTCCCAGGGAGTTTAAATTTTAATGTAGAGAGACAACAAACAGGCAAGAGAGTTAATGAAGAATAAATGTATATGCTAATTTTCTGAGAATAAAGGAAATAAAACAGGGTGGTGGGGTGAAATGGGATTGGGAAAAGGGACAATCTTTTTTTTTTTTTTTGCCATGCCTGAGGCATGCAGAAGTTCCCAGGCTGGGGATTGAATCTGCACCACAGCACTGACAATGCCAGATCCTTAATCTGCTGAGCCACCAGGGAACTCCTGGAGACAATTTACAAAATGGGTATAGTGGTCAGGGAAGGCCTTGGGGGCCTGAATGATGAGGAGGAAGCAAGCAGCCAACCGGGGAGATCATTTTAGGTGAAAACAACAAAGCCAAGGAATTTTGAGGATCACGAAAACAAGCAGCACAGCTAGAGAGTGATAGGTGATGAGGCTACCAGGGGGCCAAAGGCCAGATCATCTGAGCCTCAGAGACCACGGAAAGAGTTAGTTGGATCTTATTCTAGGTGGAATCAGAAGCCTTTGGAGAGTTTTAATCAGGAGAATAGTATGATCTGCTTTGTCTTCAAGTGTGAAAGGACATTTTATGCAGAGAGGACTCCCGGGAAGCAGAAGTGCAGACTACTAGTAGGGAGACTAGTTAGGCCAGAGCAGTAAGATGCTGGTGCTTAGGACCTGGGTGGTGGCAGAGGGGAGGGTGGAGACTCATTTAATACATAACCCGAGGGCACAGGAACTTGCTGGAGGCTCCTGTGTTGGGGGTGAGTGGAGGAAATGCAGAGACTTAGGATTTTGGTCTGAGCAGATGCCCAGAGCCCTCGGTGAGACTGGTGAAGAGTGAGAAGGAGACGTTTGCAGGGGGGAATGAGGGGTGCCATTTTGGACCTGTTAAACTTGAGGGGCTTTACTCTGCTGCTTGGTGGGCAAATAAACTGTGCACGGGCCACACAGCTCAAGTAGCGCAGAAGCTTGGTATTCACAAGAGGCCTCGAATATATAAAATCCCCTTAACACAGAAATTCCTGCACCAAAGGATCCTCAAAGCTCCGAGCTGACTATTTACTTAGATGATTGCGGCTATGTACTTAACTCCTAAAACCTTATATTCCCCACCTGTAAAACCTGGATAAAAACAGCATCAACTTCACAGGGTTGTGGGAAAGATTAAAAGAGATTGTGTGCGTAGAGTACTTAGCATGGCTCTTGGTACGGGGTCAGCATTCAATAAGTATCAGCTATTGGCAATTGTATTCGTTTCCTAGGGCTGTCCAAACGGAGTCCCACCAACTGGATGGCTCCAAAACCCAGAATGTATTGTCTCAGAGTTCTGGGGGCTGGAAATCAAGGTATCACCAGGGCTCTGTTCCCTGGGAAGCCTGTAGTGGAGGATCCTTCCTTGCTTATTCCAGCTTGTGGAGTTGCCCTTGACCCTTGGTGCACCTTGGCTGGTAGATGCATCACGCCAGCCTGTGCCTCTGTTGTCGCTGGCCGTCTTTCCCCCGGGGTCTTCACATGGGGTTCTCTCTGTGGCTCTCCCTCTCTTCTTGTAAGGACACCAGTCACTGGACTAAGGGCTCACCCTTCTTCAGTACAATCTCATTTTAGCTAATTACATCTGCAAGGACCTGACTTTCAAGTAAGGCTACATTCTGAGGTACCAGGGTTTGGGAAGAAGGACACCATTCAGCCCAGTCTAAATGACATCACTGATAAGTTATTTCCATATCTTGGTAGAGGGCCCTGCCAAACAGAAACACTTACAACTAGGTTTTTTTTTTTTGTCTTTTGTCTTTTTTTTGTTGTTGTTGTTGCTATTTCTTGGGCCGCTCCGGCGGCATATGGGGGTTCCCAGGCTAGGGGTTGAATTGGAGCTGTAGCCATTGGCCTACGCCAGAGCCACAGCAATGCGGGATCCGAGCCGCGTCTGCAACCTACACCACAGCTCACGGCAACGCCAGATCGTTAACCCACTGAGCAAGGGCAGGGACCGAACCCGCAACCTCATGGTTCCTAGTCGGATTCGTTAACCACTGCGCCACGACGGGAACTCCCTTCTTTTTTTTTTTTTTTTTTTTGTGTGTGTGTGTGTGTGTGAAACACTTACAACTAGTTTTTTCCATTCATAAAATAGTCCTTGTCCTGTGCTTGTAATTTTATTTATTTATTTATTTATGTTTATGGGCGCACCTGTGGCACATGGAACTTCCCAGGCTAGGCATTGAATCGCAGCTGCCAGCCACAGCCACAGCCACAGCCACAGCCACGGTAGATACGAGCCTTGTCTGTGACCTACACCACAGCTTATGGCAACGTCAGATCCTTAACCCACTGAGTGAGGTCAGAGATTGACCCTCGCATCTTTTCCGACAACTCAGTGATTTGTTGGGCCCTTAAACCACTGAGCCACAACGGGAACTCCATGGTTGGCATTTTAACAGAAAGAGAATTGAGATGGTCCGTCTTTACATGGAATTTGACATGCCAGGAATCACTTAGTCCAGCTCCTTCATTTTGTGATATGAGGGGCCCAAAGCTTAGACAAGTGATGTGATTGGCAGAGGGCACCTATCTGGGCAGCAGCCAAGCCAACTCTAGGAAGCTTGTTTTCTCCCTTCTAAGATAAGGTTTCTACCATGTACTTAGTTGATCCTTGAGTCAAATAGCAATTGAATTTCACTGTCTTTGGCCTCATCAAGTCTCCCCTCCAACCATCTCACCTACCTGGAGTCCAAACCTCTCTCCAAGAGGAAACATCATACAAGAAGATCCAGGAATCAGGAGAGGAGAAGGATACCGCCTCCTCCTTCAGCTGGATTGTTTTTCACTCCCTCTTTGACTCTGGGGAGGCTGTAAAATATGAGGCTCTAAACAAACGTAATGGGCTGTTATGACTTCGTGTATAGTTCCTGCAACCTGGGCAGGATGTTATTTCAGGCAACTCATTTTTTAAAAAGCAATTCTAGTGTAACAAAACAAGTTGGAGTTAGAATTTTTACCTGAGAGTAAACAGAAGGCTTAAATGCGGTATGAGTTAGGATGCTTTCAGCTGTAAGTAACATAATAGCTGAAAAAAAGTGGCTGCAGCATTAGAGGATTTCTCTGTCATAATGAGAGCATCCGAGTGAAGCAATTTAGGGTTGCTCTGCTTGGTAGTTCAACAAGGTCAGGGGATTTGAAGTGGCTTCTTGGGGATCTTGCTGGCTTTTTCCGTGGTCAAAAGACGGCTGGAGCAGCTTCAGGTCTAACTATATTGGTCATGACCTTCCATTTTCTGAACTGACGCTTTGACCTCTTGGACCCTTGCTGACCCTGGAGAAACTGCCTCTCCTAGGGCTGGCGCTGGCCTGCAAGCAAACGTTTCATGTACCAACCAGCTGATTTTGGAGAGCCAGCAGTGAGTGATGGCTTGAAGCAAGATCTTCATTCTCTGCTCAGAAATTGAACCTGGGCAGCCTGGTTGAAAACCAGGACTGCTATAGGCTAAAAACTGAATTGTCCTGATTCTTGTCCCCTATTGAAAGCAAGAATGATTCAAGGAGGCAAAGACTGAAAACAGATAGAGGGTTTATTGTTAGAAACACAGTAGGACATGTGGGAGAGCACACAGAGAAGTAGTCTGTTTTATCTAAGGCAGAAGCAAAGCAGTAATACACACCCCAAAGAGGAGTGCGGGTTGTGGGGGGTCTTCTTGAATGAGGCACGCCCCAGCGAGGTGATTTCCATCTCTTATATAGGACAGTTCTTCGGGGTCTTTGTTTTCCTCTGGCCAATTACCTTGTTTATGTTTTACCCCTGACCAGACCCAGGGCCCTCCCTGATATGTGTGCATATCTTTTGGTCAAGATGGATTCCAAAACAAAGCATGGTGGGAAGGTTGTTTAGACTTACTATGGTCTGGCGTCCGCTGCCTTTCTGAGCCAGAGGCATCTCTCTGTGCATGTGCAGTTGGGGTCTCCCTGATCCTGAGGATGGGAAGCATGTGGTCTCTTGGTCCTTTGCCCAAGCAGGGCTCAGGCCCTATTCTGCTCCTGTCATTACCATTGTTTAAGAGGTCCACGGAAGACAAGTGCCAATTATTTGCCTTGCGCCTGTGGTTCTTTCTATCTTGAAGTATCCATAGGTGGCTGGTTGTAAATGTCCATCCCAGAGCCCACCTGTCTCCTGCCTCCGGAAGCGTAAACAACAGGTGAGTCGTCAGCGTCTCTCCTGGAGCCCATCTATCTCCTGCCTCACAACCAGTCCAGATCCTGTACCTCATACCCCAGCCACCTCCCTTATCAGGCTCTCACCCCCTGGCCACCTTTCCCAACCATCCCTGTCTCCTGATCACCCCAGGCCCAGGTTCCAGGCAACTGGGGACGCCCCCAATGCCCCAGAGTCTGCTGAAATTATCTACTTAGCCTATCCTCGGCCTGCTTACCCTGCCTCACCTGTTCCTCCTAGAGAAACTGCAAGAAAGGCTCTTGCCTGCATTTTCTGTGGCTCCCTCTCCCTCCAGACTCACCCCAGTTCTTCCCCCAACACCCCCACACCCCCGCGTGGTGTGGCCTGCTCCCTCTTCTTGGAAGCTGTAACTGTCATTTCATGGCAATCAGCTTCCTGATGTGTCGGCCTCACCATACCGGAAAAATAATAAACCCCAGATTTAAACAATGATAACGTCCTATCGTGATGAGCTCAAAGTATGAAGGGGCCTTGGGAAGGAACACCTTCCTCGAGCGCCTGGGGAGGGTGAATATTGAACCCTAATCTGAGTTCCGATGCAAGTTAGTAGGGGGCCTTGGCTGTTGGGTGGGCACTCCACGCTGCGTCACAAGCAATAGAAAAGATCAAAATTGGGTCGAACTAATCAAGGAAGGCCTTCTGAGATCATGAACTTCCTAGGGGGCTTGGTGGATGAGGTGTGTGGCAGTGAGCAGAGCCGGTGGTAGAGGTGAGGGAGAAACAAAGCCGATGAGTCACACCTGGCCGTGGTGGTAGCAGGTGTACTTGATGTGAGGTGAGAGGTAGCCTCGGCCAAGGACGTCTGTTTGAAGATCCTGCTCCTTCTTGAGTTTAAATCCCTTGCCTTGAGGGTGGCAGAGGATAGACATCACATCAAATGAACCCGGCTGGCCGCCAAGGAGCAGCCGAATCCATCCCCACTCAGGAGTCCTGGTTAAAGATGCTCCAAGACACCCGTGACAAGGAACAGCGGGTCAGAAGACCTGTTTCTGCTGCCTGCCTCTGACTCAGGGGATGACTCAAGGTGAATTTCTACCCATCACTGAGTCCCCGGCCCCCTCCCGGGGGAACAGGAGACCACAGCCACCTTTCCCTCCCACCAATGTTGGCTGTTTTCTGCCGGGGCCCTGCCAAGACTCCTGTACTGTCCTTTCTGCCCTCCGTGGACTCTCTCGGCTTTCCTGGCTCTTTCTCCCCCTCCCGCTTCACCACTTTATTTTTCCTTTTCTTCTTTTCCAAATAGCACTGCTCCAAAGCACCAGGCGCGGGTCTTGGGGATGCCTCTGCCGGCTGCCCCTGAGCTGCTGGAGTGGCCCCACCATTGCTTCCTATTAGCGCCTCGGTTTGCAGGATAAATAATGTGAACCGGAGTGCTGGCTCCCGTGGGCCGGGGCAGATTTCCATTTTGCAGCGGGTCAGCTTCCGTTCCACTAGGGGCCTTTTGAATGTTAATAGGCATTTCTCTCCAGGTGCCCTTCTCCGTTCTTTACAGAGCACCAGTCCGGGCGGGGACCTGCGATTGGAATCCTACAGAGAGGCTATTACTCTTTTCATTGTTTTCCTTACAAATTAGTTTCTGGATTTAATGGCTCTGGTTGCTGAGCAGACTTAGAAAACTGGGGCGCTGGGAGTGCCTATTATGGGTGCCTTGTTACTGGTGGCCTCCGGGAGTGTGGGGGCTTGGGGTTTAGATGGAATTAACTCTCAGAGATTTGGGGGCTAGGGGCGGGGCGTCTCTTCTCCTTGAAGGAATCATGTTTGTTATTATGTTTGTGTTTAGGAAATTTATGGATTGTAGCCTTAGACTTCAACAGATGGAGAGGAAAGGAAAAAATCCAGAGATGCCCTCTGTGCTAAGGATGTGGGAACAGGTGCACGTGGGGTGGTTGGACAGGGACAAAGGCAAGAGTCACAGTTCCAGGAGGACAGAGATGGAATGGGTGCCTGACGGGGGTCACGGGGTCTGTGAGCCAACCGGTCGGAGCTGGGAACCTGAGTGAGTCATCTTTGGGCTTAGGTTGTGTTAGTCATCTCTGCAGTAAGCTGCTGGGACCAAGACATGCCCTTCAGGTTGGCAACTGCGGCTGAGTGGGAGTTGCCACAGGGGCTGGAGCTTCGGGATAGGAAGGTGGAAGTGGATGGCGGGATAGCAGAAAGCAAAACAGCTGTTATTAAAAGGGAAATAGGGGGATCTGAGAAGTGATAGCAGGGAGATGGTGCAGCCAGTACCTTTTCAGTTAACAGGAGATGCTTTGTAATAAAAATCACGCCCAGAAGTGGGTGGATGATCTTAGCATAATAGGTCCAGGGTAATTACTTCCCAAAGAGGTCAAAGCTGCGTTAATGGGAAGAATATGCACTCCTTCTGTATTCTAGACTCTGGTCTTTGGAAGAAAATAAATTGTTGCCCTAGCAAGGGGTGTTTGTTTGGGGGTCATTCAGGGGAAAAAGCAGACTACAGCATTGCTGGTGGAGAGAAGCTGAGATGGAGTTAAAACACCCATAAGCTGCTCATCAGCTCCGGCAGGCACGGAAGTGCATACATGGTTCTCAGTGGACCCGCAGAGCCCCAGAGGAGGAAGACCTTGAGACAGCCTCCTGAAGGGTTGAAAGGCCAGGAAGAGAGTGGGCTGATCCTGTCATCATCCTGTCGGAGGGGGAAGAAGTGGGACGAGGAAGAGAGTTAGGGAATGAGGACCATTCCATGGGGCCTTGCCTCCCCTCTGTGTAAATAACAGTAGCTCTCAGTTATGTGAGGATTGAGTCTGTTCAAAGCTCTTACATCCATGGTTTCCCTTAACTCCCCCCCCCCACCCCCACAACAATCCTAAGAGAAGGCACTATCTCTGTTTTATAGATGAGAAACCAAAAGATTAAAAAGCTCATGTGACTTGCCCAAGGTCATTCCACCAGCGAGTGGTGGAAGCCAGCTGCATCTTGGGAAGTGTGAGTCTGGACCTCAGCTCCCAAACCCTGCACTGAACCGGTATAAAGAGATGGAAGCAGAATGGTGTCAACTCCAGTGCTTGGGATCTTTCCAGCTTTGGGTGCCCTTGGTAAAGAACTGCTTCAACTGCCATGACAAATGTGACTCTCCAGCCTGGCAAGGACTGACCAGGCTGTACCAGGAAAAGGAGAGTCCGCACTCACTGGTTATCTGACACCCCAGGTGACAGCTTTGATTACTCAGGCAGAGAGGGTGGCCAGATGGCAGGTTATTCCCCTGCCACCTAGAGATTTGGAGGGACCTGTTGCATGGATTCCTGGGCTGGACCTAACCTGGTGATGGCGATGCCAGTCTGCCATGTTGCATGGCAGCTAACAAGACAGCTGTGACAGTGGCTCAGGATGGCAGAGGTTGCAGGAGAACTGAGTTCACCTTAGCACCCATCTGTCTGCTAAGTCAGCTTTCTTTAGGCAGCTGCATGTGGCAGAAACAGGCTGAGGCAGGCTTCCAGAAAGCAGAGCCACAGATCCTGGAGGAGAGCGACGAGGGGCCCTGCTCATTCATTCAGCCAGAAATATTCACTGAGTGAGGACTCTGAGCCAGGCACCATGGCGGGTAGTAAAGATCCAGGACCTGGTTTCTGCCTTCAAGGTTTTTACAGTACAGATAGACAAACAAGCAACATTCAGTTGAGTGTGAAAAGTGGGAGTGAGTGTGTCAGCTTGGGGTGGGGAGAGGTCAGGCATATGCCCCTGGGAAGGGTGGTACTCAAGCTGACACTGGAAAGTGCGTGGGAATGAGACAGGCCTGGGTGGGCTGGTGGTGGCAGGGGAGGCATACAGCTTGTGTAAAAGTCCACGGGTGACACAGAACTCGGACAACCTAGTAATGACCAGTTGAAAGCTGATGTCAGGAGAGGTGACCAAAGCAAGAGCATGAATGGCCTCATAGATTCTGTCACAGTGTGGATTTTATTCTGGGGCCATGAAGAGACTTTGAAGAGTCTCCAGAATGGGAGCAGGGAGATGAGACCTTACTTAGCAAGGTCACTCTAGCTAAGGTGTGCAAGGTCGTTGGGAGGGAACCAGGCAGGGGCAGTTGAAGTTTTCCAAGCAAGAGATGATGGTGCTGTGACCTTCAGGTCTGTGTAGGACACCCCCAGACCAGGGAGAGATATCTGTAGATGTGTTTGGCCTTCCTTTCCCGGTGTCTAGCAACCAGGACAGAAGCACCAGCGCGGGCAGCTGCAGAGTTTACAAGTAGAGTAACTTAAGGTGCCTGCACGGAGTGAGGCGATCTGGAAGACCAAAAATTCCATCTCATGTAAAAGAGCTGTCACAACAGATATACTTGGGTTAGATAGCTTAGTCTGCCATCCAGCCAGACAGGAAGTACAGACCAATCCCCAGGAAGGGAAATGACTCCTTTTTGGAAGTTCCAGTTGTGGCTCAGCGGTAATGAGGATGCGGGTTCGATCCCTGGCCTTGCTCAGTGGGTTAAGGATCCAGTGTTGCCGTGAGCTGTGGTGTAGTTCACAGACATAGCTCAGATCCCACGTTGGTGTGACTGTGGTATAGGCCGGTGGCTACAGCTCCCATTTGACCCCTAGCCTGGGAACCTCCGTATGCCATGGGAGCGGCCCTAAAAAGCAAACAAACAAACAAACAAAAATAAAAAAACAAATTCCTTTGTGGGACCATCTCAGGGTAGGAGGCCTATGAGAGCCAGGGGACCGAGGGTGTGGTAGCTTTGGGGATTCCCAGGGATAATAACCTCTTACCAATTCTTTCTCAGTTCTTCTGGCAACTTTAAAATTTCCCTAGACTTCCCATTTAAAAATTCTGTTTGCAGCATCTTGAGGACACTCAGGTAGCCCTGGGGAGAAGCCCATGTGGAGGGGGACTAGCCTGCTCACAACCGTGTGAGTGAGGTGCCTTGGAAGCAGGTCCTCCATCCTCAGTCACACCTGCCGGTGATTTCAGGGTCCCCAGCTTTCAAGTTGTCCAGGTGAGACCCAGAGGTTGTGGGGTGGAGTGGAGACAAGTGATTCCTGGTGCGCCTTGTCTAAATTCATGAGACACAACAACTCTGAGATAATAATTGATCATTGTTGGTTTAAGCTGATTTGTTTGCAGTGATAGTTAAGCAATACAGGGATGAAGTTGGTCCTGGCCTGGATCTGAGAACTGACTCCCTTAAGTTTAATTGAAGAGAGGACCTTTTGTTCCCTCACAGTAGACTTACCTATGTCAAAGCTTCACCTACTTATGCCCTCACATACCCATCCATTCATCCATCTAACCATCTGTCTTTCGGTCCATCCATCCTTCCGTCCATTCATCCTCCTACACACCCAACCATCAAATCACCCACCCATCCATCCATCCCAAACAAACAAACAGAGTAGAAGCTGTGAACAAGAACTCTGTCTGGCTTATTCACTTTCCTGTCCCAGTGTCCAGGACAGTGCCTGGCATATAGTTGGCACTCAATATATTTGTTAAATGAGGATAATCAATTGCTTGCTCCTCTCCTCAGAGAGCCTCAATGTAATGGTAGCAGACAAAGAATATGCTAGGATGGAGTTAAGTATGGGGTATTCTAGAGGACAGAGGAAAGACCTGTAACTCAGGGTTAGAGGGGTGCAGTGGAGACAGGAAATGCTCTGAGGCCTGAACTGAGTTTTTAAAGGGTGAACAGAGGAGGCTGGGAAGTTGAAGCAGGGCTGGCTTGAGAAACTGTGGAATATACAGAGAAGGGCACCGTTGTGAGTGCCAGGAACTCTTCAGGCCCTTTATTTGAAGGAGTAAGGGGTGGTCAGAAGACACAGGGATGGGAAGCCCCTTGCTGTGGCTTCAGGAGCAGCAGGAACAACTCCTATAGGGTAGTGCTGGTCTTTCAGGAAGTTTAGTCTCTCTTTAAGTATCTCCCCACCGCCCACCACCACTGCCTGATTCTCACCCTCACTCGCTTTTTCTTTACATTTTCTTTTATTTTCTCATCATCTTGGTCTGGTCGTAATTTTGATTCATTTTGTCTACATGGTTACTCTTAGACATGTGCATGATCAATCAACCTTCAAGATTCAGTCTAAGAATTGTCTCTTTTATGATAAATTTTCCTGACCCACCTGCCCCAGGTAAAACGGACCTGTTCTTAAGGCCTTATCTTGGCCTTTCATCTGGCCAGTTTCAACACTCAGTGCAGCTGGACTCATTCTCTTGGCTTTCCCCAGTTCAGATTCCCCAGAGGAAGAACCCGATTGGTCTGTCTTATCTAGTTAGAGCTTACTAGTCAGCCTAAAGTTTGACTGCCTTTGGGACATGTTAATAGACTAAATTTTTGTGTCCCCTCAAAATCTATATCTTGAAGTCCTTCACTCCCAATGGTGATAGTATTGGAGGTGGGGCCTGTGGGAGTAATAGGTTTAGAAAAGGTCATGAGGGTGGGGCTCCCATTAAGGGATTAGTGTCCTTATATAAAAACCAGACCAGAGCGCTTTCTCTCTCTCTCTCTCTCCACTATGTGAAGACATAGTGAAAAATTGGCCATCTGTAAGCCGGGCAGAGAGTTCTCCCTAGGAACTGAGTCAGCTGGCATCTTGATCGTGGACTTCCTAACTTCAAGAAGTCTGTGGCATATGGAGGTTCCTAGGCTAGGGGTCAACTCGGAGCTACAGCTGCCGACCTACACCACAGCCACAGCTATGGAGGGATCTGAGCCATTTTCTGCAGGCTACGCCACAGCTCACAGAAATGCCAGATCTAACCCAGTGAGTGAGGCCAGGGATGGGACCCACATCCTTATGGATATTAGTCAGGTTTGTTACCACTGAGCCATGATGGGAACTCCTCTATTTTTTGTTTTGTTTTTGGAATTTTTTTTTTCTTTTTTTTAGGGCCACACCTGAAGCTTATGGGAGTTCCAAGGTAAGGGGTCAAGTCAAATGAGAGCTGCAGCTGCCCGCCTTCACCGCAGCCACAGCACTGCAGGATCTGAGCGGCATCTGTGACCTACACCACAGGTCATGGCAACGCCAGATCCTTAACCCACTGAGTGAGGTCAAGGGATCGAACCCACATCCTCATGGATACTAGTAGGGTTTATAACCTACTGAGCCACAACAGGAAACTCTAGGAACGCCTCTGTTTTTCAATTTTTCACCCAATCTGTGGCACTAAGACAGGATGAGTGTCTCTTCTTGGTCTTATTAGCTGTGGCACTGGGAGGCAGACAGGGCTTCAAAGCACAAAAGAGGCCCACATAGGAGTTTCTGTTGTGGTGGAGCTGATTAAGAACCCGACATGGTGTCTGTGAGGATGTGGCCTCACTCAGTGGGTTAAGGATCTGGCATTGCCACAAGCTGCAGCATAGATCACATTGCTGTGGCTGTGGCATAGGCTGGCAGCTGCAGTTCCATTTTAGCCCCTAGCCTGGGAACTTCCATATGGCACAGATGTGGCCCTAAAAAACACAACAAAACAGAAAAGAGGCCCACACCTGGCTTCCTTTTCAGCAGAGTTCAGGGGCAGGAAAACTCCCTCTGGAAGGGCTGTGAGCTGTGGGAGGACAGAGGGCAGGTGAAAAGTTTTGGAACTTGTAGCAGACAGCTTTTGGTGTCTGACATCACATCCCCTTAGGCCACCTCTGCTTTCACTTGCTGCTGCGGTGGGTGGTTCAGGGCCAGCTCAGGCTCATGGCTCAGTGATAGCTCCCCCTCAGGCACGGTCCACCTGCTGACTCTGAGTATCTCCAAGGACACAGGAGCTGCTCCACTTGGGGCGGGTGGGTGGTCAATACACTTCAGGACAGCCACGTGGAGTGGAGGGGCTCGAACCCAGGCGAACACGTGCTCTAGCCTCCTGTCTGTCAGGTGGACAGTTTTGGGAGTCACCCAGTCAGCTTCTCAGGGGTCTTCAGCTGTGGGGTCCCTATTGTACCCTATTGTATGGTTTGCTCCCTTTGTCTCTATCTCTTCCTGTTCTCTCATCCCTTCTTTCTTTGACAGTTTTATAAACTATCTGTACCCAAGCCTCAATCTTCAACTCTGTTCTCAGGGTTGAACTGAGATTTATTCTGAAGGCAACAGGGAGCCCTTGAAACATTTTTTTTTTTTTCCCCTTTGTGATAGTGACCCTGCAATGAACTCTAGGCACTCTGCGGGGCAGACAGGATACAAATATAACATGTCATAGTCCTTGAACTTAAGGAGCTTATGCCCTCCCCTTCCTCCTGTAAACTTTCCAGTATTTTTATTTCCATTATCTCACTTGGCTCTCTCAGCAGCCTTTCCAGGAAAGTAGTGCAAACATCATTATTCCCACCTTATAGAAAAAGCAAAAGGAGACATAGAAAGATTAAAGCCATTTACAAGGTCACGCAGCTAGCGAGTAGCCTTTATAGCAGTTCACATCTTTGGCTGGGTGTGTAAATGATCATAGTTACTCTGAGAAGCATAACCTTAAAGCGACACATGTGCTGTAATTTAATTATTTGCTTGCCTTCATTGTATTTTCTTTGTGTTCTCTGTTTCCCTTCCAACTTGCCAGACATGGTACCCGCGTTTAATCCGTGCTATATGATTTCCTCCGTGAAACTAGGTCAATGTACAATGTGTTAACATAACTTTGCTTTTACAGTTTAAACAACTTTTAAGTTTTAGAAAATTGAAACTTAAAAGAAGAAAAATCGCTTTGCCTGCCATTGCATAATTGTAAGCAGAACGACATGATCAGATTTGCATTTTAGCAAGACGTGTCCGAGGGCGGTATGGAGGAGAGGCTGGAAGGGCATGAGTCTGCATTCCCTCCCCTGGTGGTTCTAGCCCTTCCCATGGCTTTAAATAACATCTCTTTGCTGATGACTCATACATTTTTATTTTCCAGCCCCCGACTTCTCTTCGGAGTTCCAGACTGGCACACGCAGCCCCCTAACTGACATCTCTGCTTGGATGCCTCCCAGGGGCTCACGCTTAACATGTCCCGAATGAAACCCCTAGGTTTCCACTCTTCCTCCAAACTGTCCCTCTCCCAGAGTTTCCTGTCTCGGTCAGTGGCATCTGCAGAGCCCCAGAGCCCTACTGATTTCTAGGTTCGAGCCAGAAACCGAGAAGTGATTCCAGTTCCCTTCTCTCTCACCCTCTGTATCCAGTCAGTTAGCAACTCTGGCCATTTATATATTTTGCAAACATGTCTCAGGTCCGTCTACTTCTCCCCATCCTGATCACTGTCATCGCCTGCCTGGACTATGATCGTAGCCTCCTAACAGTTCTCGCTTCTACTCTTCTTTACTCCGGAGACGGGGCAGGACGGAAGCACAGTTTTCCTTCTCTTTGGCTTCATGTTTCTATGTGGAGGCGCCTTCATTAGA
Source organism: Phacochoerus africanus (assembly GCF_016906955.1). Lineage (NCBI taxonomy): Eukaryota > Metazoa > Chordata > Mammalia > Artiodactyla > Suidae > Phacochoerus > Phacochoerus africanus. The sequence continues at coordinate 106,929,645 of NC_062549.1, read as the reverse complement.
TGACCAGTCCTGGGCTCCCTGAGCGATCTGAGGGGTGAGTTTAGGAACATGGAATCTCTTCCATGGCTTAGCTTTCTTGCAGAATAATCTGCCTGCCTCAGAGAGGCTGTATTGGTTTTCTAACGCTGTGTAACAAATTACCACAAAGTTAGCAGCTTAAAATAACGCACATGAGTTGTGACTCTTCTCCTTAACTTCCTTTCCATTGAAAACATTTTGGATTTTCTTTCACTTGTAACATCGATGCCAACATGTTTGGGGGCCATCTTGGTGAAAGCGCTTGGTAGCCATTAGGTACCACATATGGGTCAGAAACTCGGGACAGTCTGAGCTAGAGATGGAGACTCAGGAGCCCCCAGCATGTGGGTAGGAGTTGAACCTGGCGAAGGGGACGTGCGTCTGGGGCGGGGGGTGCACCTGGGAAGAAGCACATGCGTACAGGAGAAAGAGGTGGCAGGGAGCCTGAGGCGCACCAGCCCTCAGGAGCCGGGCGAGTGAGAAGAGCCTGCGGAGGCGAGTGAGCCGGGCCAGCCCGAGAGGAGGAAAACCAGCGGTAGGTGAGGTGGTGGAGGGGTTACGGAGGTCAAGTGGGGAGAAAGTGTCCAGAGGGACAGTAGCCTCCGATGCTGCCGAGATTTCGGAGAGGCTGAGAATGGAAAAGGGTCTGTATACTTAGCAACTGGGAGGATGCCAGAGACTTGGGCAAGGGTGATTTTCAGTGGAAATGTGAGGGCAGGGGAGGCAGTCAGGGTGGACTGACTTTGCCAGAAGTTTAGTGGGGGAGTGAGCTTGGGTGAGAGAGGTTTGCAGGAGTTGTTTCCAAGTCCCACTCCTTTGGAGTCTAACTTTCTGGTACTCCCAGAGGCACTAGGAGGTAGGTAGTCATATAATAATTTTTTTCTAGTTAACTCTTAGAGTAGGTTCTGCTACCTCAAAGTAAGGATTCTTGAGGAAATGGTGGGCTGGAGGAAAAGGATGAGGGTCTGAAATAGTAATCGTGGAGAAAGGGAGGGGACTTGAAACATGTGGCAGTGGCGGATGGGTAAGCGTGGCTTGTTGGAGGGGCAGAGCCAATAGAAAGAGAGGAGCCTGGAGACAAAGGGTCGAGGGGACTGATGGCGGGAGCAGAGGTGGGATCTCAGGGGGAAGCGGCAGGGCTGGCCTTGGTGGGGGAGGGATGCGGCTCTCACTGACCTGGGGGGAGGAACGAAGCTGACAGAGGAAGGCAGGCTGCCCGCTGTCGGGAGGAGGGGTAGGAAGGGAATCCAGCCTCTCTGTTGAGGAAGAAGTAACCTTGTTTGCTGGGTCGTGAGAGAAAAGTGGTGACATTGGGTATGGAGTATACATTTGTCCTGTTGTGGTTCCCTGGTTCCTTTTTAAATTTTTCTTTTTTTATTTTCAAACAATTTCACACTTAGAGGAGAGTTGCAAGTACAGTTTGAAGAACTGTTTTTCTGAATCATTTGTGAGGAAGTTGCCGACATGGTGGCTCATTATCCCCAAATTCTTTATGGTGTATTTTCTACAAAAAAGAGTATTCGCCCACATAACCTTTGAAACACAGACACTCAGGTAGACACAATGCCACCATGTAATTCTCAGACCCTGTTCAAGTTCCGCTAGTTGTTCTGACAGTGTTTATTCGAGCAAAAGGATTCAGCTGAGTATCACGTGTCGTGTTCTTGGTCATGTCTCTTTAGTCTGTTTTAATCTGGAAGGCTTTCCTCAGTCTCTCCTTGAGTTTCATGATCTTAGCACTTTGGAAGATTCCAGGCCAGTTATTTTCTACACTGTTCTTCGACTTAAGGTATTTAGGGTACGAACCTTCAGTACAATTATCACAGGAGTGATGCTTTGTGATTCTTGTTGCATCTTACCAGGTAACACAGGGTTTCTATTTGTCCCACTGCTGATGGCATTAACTTTGGTCACTTAATTAAGGTGATGTCTATAGCTCATTCCACCGTGAAGTTATTCTTTGTTACTTTTGTCATGAGTAGTTTGTGAGGTGGTACTCAGAGACTATGTAACAATCTCCTTCCTTATCAAGCTTTCGATTTATTCTGGTTTTTATAGCAATAGGGCTCGTTTTTCCATTTTATTCAAAGGGTTACAATGTGTTACTATGACAATATTTTCCCACAGATTTTGTCATTGTGATTCCCTTCAAACTGACTTCTGTGACTTTTTTTTTTTTTCTTTTGACACATCTCAATCATTCCTTGAGGACTTCCTTACTTTTTGGAAAAACAAAGTGTTCTAGGTTCAGCTTACAGTGTCCCTATTCCAGTTATGTGCTGTGGACCGAATTGTATCCCCGGATTCATATGTTGAAGCCCTAACCCTGAAAGTGACTATATTTGGAGACAGGTATGTGAGGAAGCAGTCAAGGTTAAATGAGATCATTAAGGTGTGGTCCTGGTCTGGTACCATTAGACTCCAGAGAGCTTCCTTTCTCTCTCTCTGCCATGCGAAGACACAGTAAGAAGGCAGCCTTCTGCAAATCAAGAAGACAGACTTCACCAGGAGGTGAAACAGCTGGCACCTTGATCTTGGACTTCTAGCCCCCAGAACTGTAAAGTGCACTTCTGTTATTTAAGCCAATCGGTCTGTGATATTTTGATATTATCTTAGACAGACTAGGATATCATGGAATCAGCTGTTTCTCTAAGAAGCTTTAGTTCTTTCACTTGAGGATGGTATTTAGAAGCCACCAGCTGGATGCTGTAGGTGCTCATGACATTGGAGGTATTGCTGTTCTCTGAGGAGACAGAGCGGGAGGATACAATGTGCTTGTGTGCATGCGTGTGTGTGTGTGTGTGTGTGTGTGTGTGTGTGTGTTTTTGTGTGTACACATTTACATATGTATTTATTTCTCTGTGTATATTGAAAACCGTGAATTCACACCACTGCCTCCATTTCAAGACTCAAACTACAGTGTTGATTCTAGTTGTCTGTCTTTCCGTGTTTGTAACTCCCATTTCTGATAGTGATACGTCTAGCTCCATTATGCGTAATTTGCTTGTTTGGTCAATTTCTTAAATGAAGCCAGTCCCCCGATGCTGCCCCCTCCACAGCAAGAACCCCTCCCTCATCCTTCTGGGCTCTGACGCCCAGTGCTGGGTCACTGCAGCTTCCCTCTGTGTGGATGCCATCTTCAGCCTGCCTGGGCCCCCAAACTGCACACAGGCCCACCCCAATATGCAAGTCCTCCTCATGCGCTTGCTCAGATACTCATGCTGCGATGTTCCCACCCTCATGTTACTGTCCTTCCCACTCCTCGCAGGCTCCAACATTCTGCCCTGGGCCAGCTTTGTATGCAAAAGCCACCTGCATCCTCTCAGGCTTCAACACCTTACACTGGGTTGTACCCCCCATCCTGCCATTGTCACCCTCTGGGACTGTGACACCGTCTCCCTCCTTACCCTGCTCAGGCTCCACGGTTCTGTGTTGCCCACTCTCCCTTGCTGGTGTTCTCACTGCATTCAGGCCCTCATACTCTGTTCTGGACACCCACCTTCTCCTCAGTGTAGACGACCTCACCTTAATCGGGTTCCGACATCCCATCACAGCCACTTCCCCTCCCCCAGTGCAGATGTCACATTTGTTTAGGTCAGGAAGGGAAGGGAAGAGGAAGAGGAGTGGAAAGGGAAAGAAGAATCTCTTACCAACTTTTGGGTAGCTTTTCTAACTCTGGGAAATTTAGTCCTGCCGCCTCAAGACAGAAGCCAGAAATCCAGCTCCCTCTCTTAGCTCCCCTGCGGCTCAGGCACGGACATCTGAATCTTCCAGCCAGCTGACTCTAGAGCCTTTAGTTCAGGAGTGACCCACAGGAGAAAGTAGAATCTACTTTTTCTTTTTCTCTCTTTTTGGTGAGAGTGGCGGTGGAGGCTTCAGCCCTTCACGGTTGCAAACGCTGGATCTGTCCATCCTCTGCGTCATCGGTGTGGGCTGCCAAGTGGCTGAGATGGGGGTTCTTCGTGGGAACACCCTACAAGGTGCTTGGCGCAGGGTCCCTAACTGTGTAGCTTCTGAGCCCACTGTCTGGTTCTTCTAGAGATTCCTTGAATGATCTAATATTCTTTAATAAGTTCCTTTTCTATTTTTAAAAAAATTTTATTGAAGTATAATTGACTTACAATGTGGTATTAACTTCTGATGTACATACAGCAAAGTGATTCAGTTTTATATATATGTACACATACACACATACATTCTTTTTTTTTTTTTTTTTTTGGTCTTTTTTAGGGCCTCACCCACAGCATATGGAAGTTCCCAGGCTGGGGGTCAAATTGAAGCCATAGCGGCTGGCCTTCGCCCACAGCCACAGCCACGCCAGATCTGAGCCACATCCGTGATCTACACCACATTTTGTGGCAACGCTGGATCCTTTAACCCACTGAGTGAGTCCAGGGATCAAACCTGCATCCTCATGGATACTAGTCAGATTCTTCACCCACTGAGCTACAATAGGAACTCCTCTTTTCCTATTCTTTTCTATTACGGTTTATCACAGGATATTGAATATAGTTCCCTGTGCTCTGCAGCAGGAACTTGTTCCTTTCCTGTTTAAACTAGTTAGTGTGGATTCTGTTATTTACAACCAAGAATAACTGATTTTTCTCTTTTATATCCTTTATGATGACATTATAAATATTTATTGATATAGTAATTCTGCATTAGTCTTACTTTTCCAAAGGCCTCCACTTCCCTGGGTAATAAACAAATATTACTAAGTCAAAGAAGTGTTTAATAATAAACAGGCTGTTTAGCCAAACAAACAAGAATTTATTTAGCTGATATTGTAATGTGTCTAACACTACAGGATTTAGAAGTAGGATATAAGACACCATAGACACTAAAACGTTCTTTAAAAACGTACCATTCAGGGAGTTCCCATTGTGGCTCCGTGGTTAACGAATCTGACTAGGAACCATGAGGATTCGGGTTTGATCCCTGGCCTTGCTTAGTGGTTTAAGGATCTGGTGTTGCCACGAGCTGTGGTGTAGGTCGAAGACTTGGCTTGGATCCTGCATTGCTGTGGCTGTGACGTAGGCCGGCAGCTGTAGCTCCAATTAGACTCCTAGCCTGGGAACCTCCATATGCCACAGGTGCAGCCCTAAAAAGCAAAAAAAAAAAAGTACCACTCTTCAGTATTTTCAAATCAGGCGTATCTGTCAGTATTTGTGAGGAGGTTTTTGTTTTCTAAATAATAGTCTCCCCCAGGGAAATTCATATTTGGTGGGTTTAAGTTGGGGCCTAGGATTCTATTTTTTGTTGTTTTGTTTTTAGGTCCACACCCACGGCATATGGAGGTTCCCGGACTAGGGGTCGAATCAGAGTTGCAGCTGCCGGCCTGCACCACAGCCACAGCAACTTGGAATCCAAGCTGTGTCTGCGGCCTACACCACAGCTCATGGCAAAGCTGGATCCTTAACTCACTGAGTGATGCCAGGGATCGAACCCATGTCTTCTTGGATACTAGTCAGGTTTGTTACTGCTGAGCCACAATGGCAACTCCTAGGAATCTATGGTTTTTGAAAGCCCCCCCCCCCCCCGAATTGATTTTGATGTATCACCATGACAAGAACAACTGAACTGATAGGTCTGGCTTCATGGTGCTGTCCGTTTGACCGGATGGGCAAAACAGACACTCAGGTACTCAGGCGAAAGTTAGGCAGACTGAGGGGCAGGGGAAGAGCACCAGGCTGAGAGCTGGGCTCTGGGCTTATGCAGTTAGGCCTCAGCGTCAGGAAGAAGGAGCTGCTGTCAGCTTAGCAGCAGTGAACAGCCCGCTCAGAACTTGGAATTAAGGTCGCCTCAGAGATAAAGAATAAAACTTTCAATAGATGTGATTGTATATCTGTGGGAATAAACTAAGAGATGGTCTCTCATGTGGGAATGAAGAATTTGGGAACATGGGAGGAACCCCAGGGAAACAAGACTAAAATGTGATTGGAATTTAGTGGAATCTAGGGATTTGGTTCTAGTGATTGTACCCATTTTAAGAAAAAATCTCTGTACACTGAAGAGGATTGGTCAGGTTCAAACCTGAATGCCACTGGCTACTTTTGGGTGGTCTCTGCCCAAAGTAAAATTCCTAAAAATCCTCCTATCCCCCCACTCATCATGGCAGCCATTTTCTGCAAAACTCTCCTCTTCTTCCAGAATCTTCTAGCCCATCTGGCTCCTCCTTCATTCTTTGTTCCTCTTGCCTTCTGAGTCTCCCTCTTTTCCTAGTGCCATGCCTCTTGTAACCTAAATCTGATTAGTCTTTACCATCTCCATTTCACTCAGAATTTTCCTTGGAACTTGGAGGGAGAATGATTGTGAATTGACTAATATTTATGTTTCCCTCTTAAATATGATGACTTTATTAGTTAAGGGTTTTTTGGGATACAATTAACCAAAACCAACTCAAGCTAGTTTAAGTCAAAAGGAGAACTTATTGTATACATTCATGGAACTAAAAGAGGAGTTGACTAATGAGGTTCCTGAAAAGGCAAGAAAAAGGACAGTTCTGGTGGGTTAATGTCAGATATTTGTGGTCCATCCTCCAGAGTAGGGGCTCAGATTTTTCACTGTGACTCACTGAAGAGCAAAAACCTTGAAACCTTCCAAGGATTCCCAATTTCTAGAGGATAGAAGTATTGCATGAATTATCACTGCACTAATAAAATTGCAAGGGAGAATATGCATGCATATGCATGTATGGGGGCATGGTATTAATTGAATTATAATGCAGTTTAAAGCCTAATTATTGAAAAATGATAGGTCTAAAAGTTCGCTACACCCAACAACCACAATAAACTAAACTGATAATTATAAAGCTAAACAATCGAGAAGCCAAATTTACAGTGATTGATAATGAATGCAATTTATAATTAATGATCAATATAATTAAGCTACCAAAACCCGCAGTTGATTCAAAACAACACTGATGAGGCACTGAATAAAGTGTCATTACCCCAAATTGCAGGAATTCCAATTCTCTGTGCGCCCGCGCTGTGAGAGCAGCTCATCATTGCCAACTTGGCCCAGCAGACAGCGTCCTTGGCAGAACATCCCATTAGAGTCCTCAGAACATTTTTATAACAGTCCCTTTAGTTTGTAGGTCCTAAATTTTAGTGATCCACAATGACCCATTCAGTAGATATGCGAAAATCATCCCGTGTTATGTATACAAATTGAAGGCGTTACATAGAAATGTCCTTCCACAGAAGAAGAGAAGCAAGGACTTGTATTTTTGGGGAAGGGTTGAGGCTCACGCACCGTAGTACTTTGAAGGTCACTGCTCTGGAAATCTACCGTGATTTCTAGTAACTAACAGCTCATCTTCCTCAGGTCCAAATCTTTAAATCCCAAGGCAGAGAGTATAGTTGGCCCAGCCTGAGCCAGGTGTCCACCCTGGACCAGTCATCCACGGGGCTGGGTTAGGGGGGAGAAGGGAGCGGGACCTCTTCATGCAACGATGTTTGTCTGGACTGCCCCGTGGAGAGCAGTTGCCCCAGGAGAAGGGCTCCACGGATGACAGCATCCACCAGAATAACACTGACAGTAGATACTGGACTGGGCTCGTGAGACTCACACCATCCCTTGGGCATCTGGAGGGACCCGGAGTCTTGATTTTGTCTCCAGCCTCTTCATAGCTGTTAGAAAAATCTAGATTCACTTCAATCCGGGCAACAATGTAAACAGTAAGTCTGGGAAACATTTGGTCTCTCTGTGTAAAAATACCCCATCTCCCAGTTTCCAGGGTCTTCTGTCCACTCACCGCCCCCCACCACCCCCTTGGAACCGTGTGGGGATGTTCTTGGTTCCTGAGGTTCCCGTCCCTGGTCCTGGTCACTGCTTGTTCAACCAAAGCCAGCAGCTAGAGGGATTTCTGATTTAGTCCCTCTCAGCTTGGGCAGGCACACTATTACTCTCTGGCTAACTCAGCCTCCCTTTAGGGTTCCTGGTGGGGTGGAGGTCCCTCTGAGTTTCCGCTGTGTCCCTCCCCTGGCTCCCCAACCCTGCTGATCTGTTCATGGTCTCTGCACCCTCCTCCTGCCCAACATGGCTACTTGGTCCTCATTATCGACGCTTTGCCTCATGAGGTCTCTGTGTCCTTTTTTTTCCTTTCTAGGGCTGCACCTGCAGCATATGGCAGTTCCCAGACTAGGGGTCGAATGGGAGCTGCAGCTGCTGGCCTGCACCACAGCCACACCAACATGGGATCTGAGCCACTTCTGCCACCTACACCACAGCTCACAGCAACACCAGATCCTTAACCCACTGAGTGAGGCCAAGGATCAAACCTGCATCCTCGTGGATACGAATCGGGTTCTTTACCACTGAGCCATGACAGGAGCTCCTCTGTGTCCTTAATACTTCTCATTTTCTGGGCATTTCAGAAGGTCAATCAGTGTGTATGTGTGTGTGTGTGATGAGAGAAATTATCTCCTTTCTCTGTCTCCTTCTCACCTCCTCCACCCATAACCCCTCAGGACTGAAAGGAAAGGTCTTCTTCACTTTTTCTGTGTCCTGTCCCTCACCTGCCTCAGAGAGAGCATAGTGGCTTCATTGGCCCTCTTAGAACTGGTTCTTGATACACTAAAGAGGAAGATAAAGGAATTTTGAAACTGATGGCCTATGTTTATTGACTACTCATTATGTTCCAGACACTTTGTAACTTCTTCTAAGTATTACAGCACTTGATATTTAAAGGAAATCCAATTTATTGAATGTGTGCTTTGTATGTATTAGCTTGTTAAATTCTTACAACAATCTTATAAGGAAGGCACTATAATTACTTCCATTTTCTAGAAAAGGAGTCTTAAGTCTGAGAGAAATTCAGTAACTTCCTTCCTTTCTTTCTCTGTCTCTCTTTTTCTTTCTAGGGTCACACCCGTGGCATATGGAGGTTCCAGGCCAGAGGTCTAATCAGAGCTGTAGCTGCTGGCCTACACCACAGCCACAGCAATGCCAGATCCGAGCCGTGTCTTCAACCTACACCACAGCTCATGGCAATGCCGGATCCTTAACCCACTGAGCGAGGCCAGGTGTTGAACCTGGGACCTCATTGTTACTAGTCAACGGGAACTCCCTCAGTAACTGGTAAATGGTAGAACCTGGATTTGAATACAGACATTGTGCCTCCGAGTCTTTCATTTTAGCCACTTGGCAGTTCTAACTTTTTCAAAATAATGGCTTGGATCTAAAGACAAGTGTCGTGCTGAGAAATCTCATTTTAAATGTCCATAGCAGAATATTAATTTTTTTTTCTTCTTCTCTAACAATTTAATCTCTCACCAGGCAGATAGATCCTTGGGGCTAAGTGAAGGGGAGATCATATCCTCTGAATGGCAAAAGAGAAAAGCATATTAGTAATTTTTCAAAATTTTGACTTCATGGAATTCCCATTGTGGCTCAGTGGGTTAAGATCCTGACAGTGTCTGTGAGAATGCGGGTTTGATCCCTGAGCTTGCTCAGTGGGTTAAGGATCCGGCATTGCCGCAGACTGCGGTGTAGGTCACAGATGTCTTGGATCCCACGTGGCTGTGGCCGATTCAACCCCTAGCTTGGGAATTTCCATATGCTGCAGGAGCAGCCATAAAAAGAAAAAAAATTTTTTTTGACTTATCATCATAATCACAATATAATGATGTAGAAGTGTAGAAATAGGAATATAACAGGCAGATATAGATGGTGCCCATCAAAACACTGTTTAGGGAAAAGAGCTCTTGACCAAGTAGACTTACCGTTAATATCTTGACAAGGCTGCTTAAGAGGTTCTCAAGCTGCTTAGCTGAGAGGTATGACCCAAAGTGATGGGATCTTCTAGAACGACTAGGGTTTACCTCTCACTGAAGGACTTGCTGGCTTTGTGGCCTTTCAAGTTTCTCATCCACAGAGAGAAGAGGCACTGGTTCAGTGCATTCAGGCCTCTGGCCTGTTTGACAGTTGTGTTTTATATGGTAACAAAGCAGACAGGTATCCTATCCTGGTGAGCTTGGGCGACCTAAGCGCCCTTGGGAGAGATCTTCTATCTGGTTCCGGAAAAATCAAATTTCTGAACTGGGGAGGCTGAGGGCAAGACATGGGATTGATGAATTAAGCCAAACCGGCGCACTCTCATGAGACCCACCTGGCAGCCAGGCACTCCTCGGGGTCGCCTTTTCTGTCTCTGTCTGTGTCCAGGATCTGCGGAAAGAGCCTGCAGCTAAGGCTTAAATGGGAGATTGTACTGGCAGGACGGAACCAGAGAGCCGGAGTGAGGATCAGAGGGTGTGAGGCAGGGACATGAGAGCTGATGCAAAGATGCATTAGCAGGGTGTTCCTGTCAAGAGGGAATGAACCCAACAAGTGTCCATGAGAGCAGTGGGTTCCATCCCTGGCCTTGCTCAGTGGATTAGAGATCTGGCATTGCTGTGAGCTGTGGGGTAGGTAGGTTGCTGATGTGGCTCAGATCTGGCATTGCTATGGCTGTGGCGCAGGCCAGCAGCTGTAGCTGTGATTCATCCCCTAGGCTGGGAACTTCCGTAGGCTGCACCCGTGGCCCTTAAAAAAAAAAAAGCAAAAAAAAAAAAAACCCAAAAACCCAATGCATTAGCAAGTGGGCCACTCCCTGGTTGTTTGATGGCGTGGGACCATCTCAGAGCTATCTATCTGGAGGAAAGAAAGAAGCAGCATTTCTCCATCAGTTCCCATCCCTTTCTGGTCAGAGCTTCATTCCTCCACCAACTGGCCGAATGTTGACTCCCCAGCTGTTTCAGGTTCCCCTCCTTGTAGGCAGAGAAGTCCTGGCTGGGGGGCAGTGGGTGGGGGGAGCAGTGGCAGCCATCAGGGTAACAGCACAAAGGTGGCCCCATCCCGCAGAGGCCTGACTGTTGCGTAAAGAAGGAGCGGTACCGCCAAGAGTGTCTGAAGGGGTATGTATGCAGTGCCCGCTCCTTCAAACAGCCACAACTGGCAGTGTGATCTCCGTCAGGGCATTTCAGCCCCCAGGACTTTAGTTTCCTCGTTTATAAGGTGGGGGATGGGAGACAGGGCAGTAAACCCAGTCATTAGGGCCCCTTTTGATTTCAACATTCTGCATAGAACAAACCTTCCCAACGGGACCCAAGGAGAAAGGACAGGTCCAGGACCTGTGAGCAGGCTTCTTGGGCAAAGTGTGTCCTGGGAGTCAAGTGAAGGAGGCATGGCTGAGGTAGAGGATGTGGAAAGGCTCCCAGGATGTGGGGACAAGGAGGACTCAGCGCCTGGAGAACTGTAGGTGATTTGGGGATTGCATGGAGATGGAGCTCCAAAGGTGTGTGGTGTGATGGGAGGAGTGGGCGGGGGGGGCCAGGGTCGGATTCCAGCTCTGCCTCTGACCAGCTGTGACCTTGGGCATGTCAAATGCCAGGTCCCTGTTCTACTTCCGTGAAGTGAGGGAGGTATTTCCGGGCTCTCGGAGGCTTGGGTGTTGACTCACAGCGGGACGGGTCAGCATGGAGGGAACTGGGCAGAGCTAGAATTGGTGGCTGACCCAGCTATGGGGTGAACGGGGTCTTTCCAGCCCCACAGAATAAGGAGCAGACCTCTTTGCTGATGCAACAGGCAGACATTCCGCTCTGAGACCCCTAATGAGATAGCAGGGTTTCTAAATAGTAAAGACCTGAGGGAAGCTGGATGAAGTAGCAGCTGGCACCAGGGAGGCGAGGCTGGGGTTGGTTGGGCCCAGGTACCTGTCTGGGCTTATCTGGGCCCCATTCTGCTGGGAAGAGGACTTATTTATGCAAACATGAAGGGCTTCAGTCAGTGCTTCAGGTGGCTGCTGGGACAGCAGTGGTAAATGCTCAACATCACTGATTATTAGAGAAATGCAAATCAAAACTACTATAAGGTACCACCTCACACCAGTCAGAATGGCCATCACTAATAAGTCCACAAATAAATTCTGGAGAGTATGTGGAGAAAAGGGAACCCTCCTGCCCTGTTGGTGGGAATGTAAATTGGTACAACCACTATGGAAAACAGTATGAGGTTCCTCAGAAAACTATACATAGAACTACCATTTGACCCAGCAAGCCCACTCTTGGGCATATATCTGAACAAAACCTTCCTTGAAAAAGATACATGCACCTGCATGTTCATTGCAGCACTAGTCACAGTAGCTAAGACATGGAAACAACCTAAATGTCTATTGACAGGTGATTGGATTAAGAAGATGTGGTATATATATGCAATGGAATACTACTCAGCCATAAAAAAAGAACAAACTAATGCCATTTGCAGCAACATGGATGGAACTAGAGACTTTCATACTAAGTGAAGTCAGAAAGAGAAAGACAAATACTGTATAGATAGCACTTATATCTGGAGTCTAATATATGGCACAAACGAAACTTTCCACAGAAAAGAAAACCATGGACTTGGATAACAGACTTGTGGTTGCCAAGGGGGAGGGGGAGGGAATAGGATGGACTGGGAATTTGGGATTAATAGATGCAAACTATTGCCTTTGGAATGGATAAGCAATGAGATCCTGCTGTATAGCACTGGGAACTGTGTCTGGTAACTTGTGATGGAGCATGATAATGTGAGAAAAAAGAATGTATACATGTATGTGTGACTGGATCCCCTTGCTGTGCAGTAAAAAGTTGATAGAACACTGTAAACCAGCTATAATGGAAAAAAAAATCATTATTAAAAAAATATACTATTGGGAGCTTGGGATTAATAGATGCAAACTATTGCTTCTGGAATGGATTAGCAATGAGATCCTGGTGTGTAGTGCTGAGTACTATGTCTAGTCACTTATGATGGAGCATGATAATGGGAGAAAAAAGAACATATACATGTATGTGTAACTGGGTCACCATACTGTACTGTAGAAAAAAATTGTATTGGGGAAATAAAAAAAAATTAAAAAATAAATTGCTTGCTTCTTAACATCCAAAAAAAAAAAACAGAAACTGGAATGTCTGATGCAAGATAATGATTAAATACTCCAGTTTCACCCAAAGATTGAATTAAAGCCTCTGAGTTTTGACCTGTTGATGGCTTCCTGACCCCAGGAAAAGGGACATAGCCAGCTTCTGCTTTCTCTTGTTACATAGTCTCACCTCTCACCTCTCACCTCTTCCTGGCTAGGATTTTGCTCCTTTCAGGGTGAGGAGTGTGTGTGTGAGAGGGCTATGGGGTGTGTGGTAAGGGGATGGGGCAGTTCTTACTAGACTGATTTTATTCTGTGTTCTTCCGGCCGGGCAAATACTTAAAGCTGACCTTCCTTTGGAAATGCCAGTCACTAAAGTTCCTTTGGCCCAGGTCCGTGCATCTTAATTGTGAGGGGTCATTTGCTTTCCTCTGTCTCTAGAGACCAGCCTTCTCTTCCAGCTTCTTGCAGCTGGGATCACTGCATCCTCTGGGGACTCCCATTGGGCAGAACCCCTCTGAATTTTCTTGCACGGTTCACATTGGTCCATGGAGGAGTTTCGTCGTGGCTCGGTGGTAACAAGCCTGACTAGTATCCATGAGGACACAGGTTCCATCCCTGGCCTCACTCAGTGGGTTAAGAATCGGGCATTGCTGTGGCTGTGGTGTAGGCCAGCAGCTGTAGCTCTGATTCGACCCCCAGCCTGGGAACTTACATATGCCGTGGGGGCAACCCTAAAAACACACACACACACACAAACACAAAAAAACAAAACAAACAAAACCACATTGGTCCATGGGAAGTACTCAAGCACCTCCTTATCGTAGCAGGCTCTGGAAGTGCAGACTGGACCCAGTACAGCACCCTCCGTTCTATTTCCCAGGCTAACCACCTCAGTTTCCTCAGGTGAGAGTCAGGCACACATCTGCTCTCTCTCTCCTCCTCCTCCTCTCTTGCTAACCCGAGAGAACGTGTGGTAGGAGCTCTAAGTGGTCCTCTCTCCAGGCCTGAAGGAGGTAGCGTCCCCATCCTAGGCCTTCCTCTTGGGTGGAAGGGGTTGGCTGGTTCAGGACAGCAATAGCTCCTTCCAAAGAAATCCTCTAGAAGTCCTTCCTTCTTTATTTTCTTACCTATATTATCTGATGTGTCTGCAGGGACTGACAATCGTGGACATGTTCTCATCATTTCCTTTGTAGATTTCATATATGTTATCTAGCTTTGATATGTCACATCTATTGTCCCCTGGCGTTTTGGTGGAAACTTCTTTTTTTTTTTTCCTTCTAAAGCTGCACCCGCGGCGTATGGAGCTTCCCAGGCTAGGGGTCGAATTGGAGCTACAGCTGCTGGCCTAACACCGCAGCCACAGCTTGCCAGATCCTTAACCCACTGAGCGAGGCCAGGGATCAAACCTGCAACCTCATGGTTCCTAGGTGGATTCGTTTCTGCTGCGCCATGATGGGAACTCCCTGAAACTTCTATTTAATGTCCTGTTACACAGGTAAACAAATTAAAGAGAAGATCATTTCAGATTGTAGTAAGCTGTCTGAAGAAATGCAGATGGGGTGAAATGCAGCTAGAAGGCGGCCTTGGGGAAGAAGAACAAATGTAGAATTTAGGCTGGGGGAGGTTCTTCCTGAGGAGGTGGCAGTCTGAGTTGTGTTTGTGACCTGAAGGACAAGGAGTTGGTTCTGCCAACATCTGGGTGTGTGTGTGGTGACGCAGGGTAAAGCATTTCAGGGGGTGGGAACAGCAAGCGCAGAACCCTGCAGGGAGCAGGTTTGGTGAGTCCAGGGAAGGCCACTGCAGCTGGACTGAATGGGACAAGTGGCCAGAGGACAGTGGAGAGGTGGGCGGGGCCTGGATCATGCAGGGCCGTGGGCTTGGTGAAGGTCTGGATTTGTTCTAACTGCAAGGGCAAGTCGTTGGAGGTTTTGAGCAGGAAGTGACCTGATCTGATTTCTGTTTTGAAGAGATCAATCAATGACATGGAAAGAGAGGAGAGGGGTCTATTATAGAATAAAAGAGCCTTAAAGACATAAGGAAACACAGGGTATAGACCCACTTTGAATCCTTATTCAAACAAATTATGAAAAGAGATCTTTGAGAAACCTAGGAAATTTGAATACAGACTTGGTATCAGATGATATTAAGTAATTATTGTTAGTTTTGTTAAGTGGGATAATAGCATGATTCTTAGGATAAAAGAAATTCTGTATTCGTTTGAGATGCATAATGTGCAGGTGTTTGTGGGTGATATGCCATGATACCTAAGATTTGCTTTGACATAGCTTTCTCTCTCTCTCTCTCTCTCTCACACACACACACACACACACACGTGCATGCATAAAAAAAGCAACAAAAACTCGGGGCTTTGTTATACTATATTCTCTACTTAGGTAATCTTTTAAAAAATGCATGTGGTATCACTTATATATGGAATCCAAAAAATGATACAAAGGAACTTATTTACAAAATAGAAATAGACTCACAGACATAGAAAACAAACTTACGGTTCCCAGAGGGGAAAGGGATAATATAGGGATTGGGGATTAACGGACATACACTACTATGTGTAAGATAGATAAACAGCAAGGACCTACGGCATAGCACAGGGGACTGAATTCCATACTAAACTCCATATCTGGTAATAATGAAAAAGAATATGAAAAAGAATCTATATACATGTATGAATGAATCATTTTGCTCTATACCTGGAACATTGCAACCATACTTTAAAAAATTGGGGAGGGAGTTCCCATTGTGGCTCAGTGGGTAACGAATCCGACTAGGAACCATGAGGTTGTGGGTTCGGTCCCTGGCCTTGCTCAGTGGGTGGCGTGGCTGTGAGCTGTGGTGTAGGTCGTAGAGACGGCTCGGATCCCGAGTTGCTGTGGCTCTGGCGTAGGCTGGCAGCTACAGCTCCGATCAGACCCCTAGCCTGGGAACCTCCATAGGCCGAGAGCACAGCCCTAGAAAAGGCAAAAAGACCGAAAAAGGGGGGTGGGGATGCATCTTAAAAGTTGCAAAGAAAAGAATTGGTTTTTTGTGTGAAGAATGGATTGCAGGGGGCAAGAGTGGAAGCAAAGTGACTGGTTAGGAGGCCTTTGCAGTCATCTAAAGAGAGGAGAGAGGAGATGGTGGCTTAGAGTAGGGTGGGAGGGGTGGGGGGTGGCGATGGAAATAAAGACAGATTTCAGAGTAGATGCCACAGAACTGCAGGTCAGGTCTGAGGGGTATGGTAGCAGCCTGGGTAAGAAAGGGACTTTGGGGACAATGAGGGAGCCTGTTTTTCCACCCCAGGGCTTACATTCTCAAACTAATCCTTAATAGATTGGGGCTGGAGAAATGGGGAACCCAGGCTCTTCAAATTCTTTATGTCACAGGTCAAATTTATGTTCTTGGCCTTGAGGCTGGGCTGAGCCCAAGTTAGAAACACAACTGTGTGGAGCTAGCGAAGAGGCAGGGGGACTGGAAGAATGGCTGAAAAGTTTGGGATAGCTACAGATTCCTTAATGCTGGGCAATTGGAAGAAGTCACTTCCTATTAGGACCGTAGTTCTAACCTTCAGGTAAAACCCTTGGTTTAGCCTCTCCTGGAAGAAATTGTTTTTTCCCACGCTTGGTCATCCCATAGTGCCTGTCAGCAGCGGAACCCAGAAACACAGATCTCAAATTTACTCTTGGTTAGATCAATTGTGCAAACACCCATTTAGCCGCCAGAACCACTGTGTCAGCATTTAGGGAGCTTTAATTCAGCTGCAAGTCCTGGTTGCGGCAAAGGATCTCCTGACTGACTGCCTGTGATCTGCCCAGGGGCAAAGCTATTTGTTGGTAGCTATTTGTTTTTGGTGTCACCCTTTTCTTTTTCCTTTCAGTACAACTGGTAAGACAAATGGAGATGTGCATTTGTCACTGTGGATCTATCAGTGGCTTTGGGTTTTCTGGATATAAGCTTGTTTAATGCAGCCAGGTCTTTTTTTTGCCTGAGTTTTTTCCCTATGTGTAAAGCAAAATGTTTTTTTTTTTTTTTTTTGCTGTTGTTATTGCTGAAGTGCTCTGATGTCCTGGTGCTAAAATACACACACACACACACACACACACACACACACACACACACAGTGCTGTTACTGATCAAGAAAGGAGGCTCTGAACGGTGCCCGGAATGTGGTACACACACACACACACACACACACACACACACACACACACACACACACACACACCACACACACACACGCACACACACACACACAGTGCTGTTACTGATCAAGAAAGGAGGCTCTGAACGGTGCCCGGAATGTGGTTGGGATGGGGCCATGCGAGACAAGGCCAACCTCATCCCTCGTAAGCAGCAGCTGCCCAGCCTGTTCCGTGTTCTGCCGTCCCCCCTGATCCGTGCTTTCCGCCCAGCACTTGGCCTGCCCTGTCATGTTGTTCTCTTGCAAATCAGGTCACCCTGTACCTAACTTTCCCCTGGTCAATGATTTTTAGCCGCCTCTTGAGCTTGTTGTGTTATGTCTAATCCCTGCCCAGCCCAGCCCTGTGCACTGCCATTAGAGAGCATCACACATCATCATTTGAGGACCATGATAACCAGCCTAATGGTTAGAACATGAGGTCACCCTCTCCTTTGTGTCCAAGTGGCAGTTGTGAGCGTCTGGAAGAAGCCCCTCGTGGCCTTCTTAACTTCAGCGTGGCCTGAGTTAGGGTCTCAAATCTCACTACCCATAGCATCGTTTTCCTGAGAACATGCTCATTCATTTGCTTTCTCTGTCACCAGAGTTTGGCTCCTGCTCCCCAGTTGTCACTTATGAATTTCCCAAGTAGGAGCCATTCCTGACCACTTGCTAGCAGGCAAGTCACTTAACAGATTTGAATCATATTTCCGTCTTAGGTAAATAAGAGTTACATTCCTCCCCTCCTTCCTTCTTGGCATTGTACCAGGGGCAGGGGTGGGGTGGTTACTGGGATGATCCAATGGGACTTATGCAGATCCTTTACAAAATTTACGACCTGCACTAAGGCTAGCACTCATTGTAATAACAAAGAAGTGTCTCCAGGAGGTGGGAGGTATATATATGGCAATAGCTAAGCGTGTCTTTTTTAATTCAACAAACCGGTATTGCGGTATTGCGTATGTGCCAAGCACAAGCATCAACAAGACACAGTCCCTACCTTTAAGGCACTTAAAGTCTTGTGTTGGCTACAGATAAGAAAACAGGTGCTTACAATTCTGAGGGATAAGAACTGTGGTAATGCTAAGTCCCCTCTGAGAGTGCACAGAAAACACAACTAACCTAGACTAAGGGAAATCAGAGAAGACCTCCTGGAGGGGTCTGGCATGTGCAAAGCTGAGCCAGAAGAGAGACTGAAAGACAGTGGTGCTCAGCATGGCTCTAAGAGTGAAATCCAGTAACGAGGCTGGAGAGGTAGGCAGAAGCTAGGTTATGGAGGCTTTGGAACGTCGGGGCGCTACTGAAGGGTTTTAAGGGTGGTAGGATCAGATTTGTCTAAAAGCCGTATGGGCAATATTTTGGAAGGAGGAAAGACTGAATAAGAAAGATCAGTTAAAAGACTATAGAGATAAGCTAGTTAAGAGATTACAGTAGCATTATCTAAGATGACGCTGGAGGGTTAAGAGAAGTGGATGGATTCAAGAGATATTTAGGAAGTAAAAATCATGAAATTTACTGTTTAATTATATGTGATTGGAGTAGAAGAGACGGTGAAGGGCAACCCCCTGTTTCTAGCTTGGAGAGCTGTATGGATGCTGGTGCCACTCACTCAGGTCAGGACCATGAAAGGAGAAGGATGGTCATACAGAAAGATGACAGTTGCAGTCTGGGCTGTGACTCACTTTCCAGGCCTGTGGATTCCATGTAGAGATAGATATACATAGTATTTGGATATTCTGATATTTGTTTCATGATATTTGGCTGCTCATAACTCCAGGAAGGACAGAATTACAGACTACATGGTTCTCACAAGGCTGGCTTGACATGGGATAGATGGCAAAGAGGCAGAGGATACAATGGCTGACCAGCACCTGTCTGTGTGTGGTCTGGCTCAGATAAGTGAGCGTTGCCAATCAGATTTTGCCTCTGCAGAGTTTCAACCAAGCCACTGAGTACTGCCTGTTACCAGTGGACACTGGTATTGGAAGGTCTTATAGAATCAGGGGCCGTGGTAACACCGTTGGGGCCGTGTGGAGGTTGCTGAGAGGGCAGTGAGTAAGTTCCCAGTTGTCTTCCTGAA
Source organism: Phacochoerus africanus (assembly GCF_016906955.1). NCBI lineage: Eukaryota > Metazoa > Chordata > Mammalia > Artiodactyla > Suidae > Phacochoerus > Phacochoerus africanus. The sequence goes on along the minus strand of NC_062549.1, from coordinate 106,910,490 downwards.
AGGCCTGAAAAGAGAGGCTAATGGAATGGACACAGATTGCTGAAAACCTGGGTCACCATGTGTCACCACCCTGAGAGAGAAAGAGACAGAGAAGATGCTGGGTTTATTTTCTATTTTGTACTTCATGTTTCCTTGAGCATGGCTGTCATTCTTTCTCTCCCTTTGTGTGTGTGTGTGTGTGTGTGTGTGTGTGTGTACATACACATATATACACACATGTACACATACACCCACAAATACACACATATGTATGTTTAAGTGTTAAACATATTTTTAAAAATTTACCTTCATTCTTTTAAATGTTCAACCAGAAAAGTTATAATTAGAATGGAAATTGGTACCAGGAGTGGGGTTTCTAGTGCTAGAGCCTTAAGACTTGAGACCAGCTATGGTATCATTGGAATGAGATATAATAAAAAAAATTTTTTTCATTACAGAATAGGAAGTTTTTAGTCTGTAATTTTTGGTGGAAAAACAACTAATTAATTTGCCACCTGCTATCCCTTAAGACCCAGACCACAGGCACACCAACGATGGAACTTCGGGAAGCCTGACGCCTGAATGTAAGGATAAGGAAGCAGATTATTTGTTGTTTATAACCTACATAAGGGCCAGCAGCAGAGACAGGTTTCTGTCCAGAGTGGCTGTCTATGAGTGAATAAGAAAAGCAGGGCGATTATGTAACTTGGATGCAGGAAGCCCATTTTGCCTGTAGCTGGAGCTCTCTGATTACTTAGAGCCAAGTTTAGAAACCAATGGACCCAGCCCGACTTTGGTCTGGTCCTAATTTTCTGTCTCATTGAGTTTCTAGTGCCAAAGTTAAGAGCTCTGATGGACAAAGATGGATGTTCAGGCCATTGGGAAAGAATTCCTTGGGAGGAGAAGGAGTTGCTGGAGAAGCTGATACTCCCAAAAGCTCCTCCAGGCATTTCTCACCCCGTCTTTCCCAAGAAGAACCCTCCCACTGAGAGGCAAGTCTCATGGCTGGGGTGGAGTGTGGATAAGGACAGACAGACTAGGAATGACATACCTAGTGTTTTTCAGTGACACCCCTTCTGTACCATGTGGTATCAGCCATTAAGGGAAGAACAGTCAGATTGAAGAAATGAATCCTGGGTTCTAAACAATAGAAGGTGTGTAAACCTGGACCTTGGGATTCATTTGGGCTGCTAAGAATAGGCAGCTTCCCAAGGACATTGGCTTTATGGTGGTGACCAGGAGTCCCCTGTTGCTTCGGGATCTGATGTACGCTTGGATAAGGATTCACTGTATGATTCTTATCCTAGAGATTTCTTTCTTTCCTCTATTTTTCTAAGAAAATGATTTTCCACTCTGCAGTCCTCTTGTTTTTGCTCTATTGTTGGACAGTAGAGGAGTGGCAACAGTTAAATTTACTGTTTAGTTCATAGCTTATAAGAAAATGAGCAGTCATATTTGGACAGGATCTCACAGAAGTAGAAGAGGGGGAGACAGAAATGGAATATTGTGGATTCTGGGCCAAGCAAGTAACCTTGAGACGGCCTCATGACACTCACTGACTCCGGATGAGGAGCAGAATGTGACTTCACGTTTCTGTTGGCTTATAGCTGTAAATGTGATCGAATTAGATGAGAGCAGCTTTGGAAATGTTTGACTGGGGAAAAGGTTACGTGTGCCAGACAGGCAAGCAGAAGAATGGAATTGACAGGCCTTCATTATTTGTCCCATCCAGGGATGCTGGAAGGGACAGCTCTGTATATCACATGATACCCTCCCTCCACAGGGTCATGGCCCTTGGACCTGCATTGGACACCTAACCCTGGGCAGGCAATCCTATGACCTCTGTTGTTTGGATTGAATGGATAAGCTCCTTTAAGGAGACTCTTTCTTCCAACACTTGAACAAGGATTCATGGAACCTGTGGGCTCTGAGTTGGGTCCTAAACACCTGGGGGTTAACGAGTAGACAGAGGAAGGTGACGGGGTGGGAGATGAGAGCAAGTAGACCCTGGCGAGGGAGAGACCGGAGTGCTGCCTCTGTTCTTAAAGGGTTTCCCCTGATTTCAATTCCAGACCCTCTCATATCTGGCCATGGTTTTATTTATTTATCTTTGTCTTTTTGCCTTTTCTAGGGCTGTACCTGCGGCATATGGAGGTTCCCAGGGTAGGGGTCTAATCGGAGCTGTAGCTGCCGGCCTACGCCAGAGTCACAGCAACTCGGGATCCGAGCCGCATCTGCAACCTACACCACAGCTCAGGGCAACACCAGATCCTTAACCCACTGAGCGAGGTCAGGATTGAACCCACGTCCTCATAGATACTAGTCGGGTTCTTTAACTGCTGAGCCACGACAGGAACTCCTGACTGATCCATTTTTAAGCTCCCATTAGGAACAGATAGGGATCCACAGGGCCGAGCTATTTGCTCTGGACTAGAACCTGGGGGATTTGGTCTTCCCTTGAGGTGGACACAACTCTCTAAGAACCCGCGTTGCCTAATATTTGCAGGGAAGTTGGCAAGAGAGTGAAATGAGGGATGTTAGTCTCCAGAGTCCCCCTCGTTTCCCTTGGTAAGTGTCCTCCTCCCGGGTCCCCAGGAGCAGCCTGCTGCCCCCCAGAACCTTGGGGGCCGAGCACTGCTGCCTCATCAAGGGAGCAGGGAGGGGCCTGGGCTCCAGAGCCTCCCTCCCACAGTCACTTCCCTGGTCCCCAGAGCTGCGTGTGATGCCCCCAGATTTTACTAGCTGGGGGTGGGTAGCGGGGAGCCATGGTCGATGGTATTTTGTGGACAAAGGTTAGTTTGGAAAAGGCCGGGTTAAAGAAACACAAAGAAATTTCTTTACCACACTCCTCAGAGCGTTAAATGTGTTAACGCACATCTCTCCAGGGGCGGATCGTGGGAAGAATTTCCCGAACCTCCTTGACCACAGAACACTAGGGAGTGTGGGAGTGTTTAGAGTGGTAATGGGGGAGGGGAGATACAGAGTGTGGAGGTGGGAGGCCAGAGGCTTATAAGGACACCGCAAATCCACTTCAAGGGTTAGCAACTCCCGCTATCTATAGGGAGCAACTGGCCTTGATTGGAAATCTCCCCGATGATAAGTGGGGGGGGTCCGTGTCCACGCACCTCTGCAGGTAGGCAGAATTCCTGGCTATCAGCTCAAGGGCAGAAACCAGATTGATTTTTATCCCTTAGCTCTTAAGGTCTTTCATCCTCTAATATTTGCTCAGGTCCCTTTGAGGACTCCCTGTTAAATAAGGCCCAGCCTGCCTCACACTCTGCAGGGGTCTGTGGCTGATTGGTCGGAGTGGGTGAGGGCGGGGTAGGAGAGTTCATTATCATTCTTGAACGTCTAGGAAGGCGACCAGGCAAGTTAAGAGGACTCCTGGGCCCTTGCTGCTGGCCCTGACCCCTGGGGGCCCTCTCTTAGGCCTGCCCTACCTACTGAGGACAAGCTGCAGGAGCCTTTGCAGGAACATCTCTCAAATTGACACCCTCTGTTTATTTTTGCGCCCCTAATTACCCTTTCAACTCACCCTGGTTTATTTTTAGAGGTTTCCCATCCACCTCATTAACAGTTCGTAAAAGCTCCTGTCTCATATTTCTACCATTTATACCCTTAATTAAACACCGTGGCCTTTGTTATCTCTGAATAGCAGCCTTGTTAGAATTTAAATGGGATGACTCTCAGCTATTGCCTTAACCGATTTTAAGCATTCCTTCCCCTTCCTACAACCCTTTTGTGTGCCACTGGGTCGTCTAGAGCCCTGTCTCCCCAAGGTTCTCTCTGTTCCCTTTTGGTTCTTCTTTTTCATAATCAAGAGCTGAGCTTGTAGAAGAACAAGTCTCGAGATTCTGGCTGCTCTGCTCTGTTTTGTGTTGTTGGTTTTTTTTCCTTTCTTTTTCTTTCTTTTTTTTTTTTGGCACCCTTGTCCTCCTTCCTCTGCCCCCATCCGGAATTAGGAGGAAAGAGATTGGTTGGGATTTTTTTCAAGCTTTGCCACCCAATGTGTGAACAGAACAGCGATGCTTAATTAAATACACCCTAGGACTCAGATCCCTGATCTTACACCTGCTGATCCTCCCATCTCATCAGGAAAGTGCTGCCTAATTACCATTTCCTGCTGGCCCAGTTTATATTCAAACCTTCTTAGCAGGGCTGGCCAAAGTACTGAAAGCATCTATTATCCGAGGCATCGATCTCAGGTACCACTTTGTGAAGGAAAGAAGGCTGGCATGGGGGCAGAAGCAGCATTTTCAGTCTGGTGACACTCAGTGGCATGGGTCCAGGTTTCTAGGACAGAAAGGAAGATGCTTCCTGGGCAGTGTTTGGGGGCCTGTGGAGGAACCTGCACTTTGGGCAGGGCAAGCAGCCAGTGGTCTGTCCTTTGTGGCTTGAGCCCAGTTTGCCTGGCGGAGCTCACAGCCTCCCTGGCAAGAGATAAACCCAATGACCATGCTGATGGCTCAGGGCTGCAGGCTGTGGTGGTGGCCCTGCCCTCTAGAAGCAGGATTAGGATCAGATTTATCTAGGTTTTGTTCTCAGCTCCTCTCCTTGGCCTTGGGCAAGTGGCTTGGCTTCTCTTGTTTCCTCATCTGTACAGTGAGATAATGCTAATAGAACCTGCCTGGCTGGATTGATGTCAGAATGAATCAGGTCTTGCATGTAAAGAACCTGGTGCGGGGCCTGGCACATCATAATCATTTAACAGATAACAGCGGCTCTTCTTAGTGTTAGTATTGTCAGAAGATAGTGGCCTTGTGGTCCTAAGTGGCCACTCTGGACCACAGGGGTGGTGGGAACACTTAGAGAACCTTCCAAAGGTGTATTCTCTTTCGCCTGTTTCTCCCGGAAATGATCCTATGCTCTGTGGATGGTGTTAGATAATCCTGGGGCATTGTGATGATGCTGATTTTAATCTGTAGAAGTCGTCCACTCATGCTTTCACTTCCAACTTATCCGACAGGCATTTGTCAAGCACCTACTGTGCAAAGTGCAGGGGGGACATCAGCTCTCAAGCAGCGTCTGCTCTGATGGGAAGACCCTGACCACAACCTACGTCAGAATGAAACGTCTTCCAGGTAAGAGATGACAAACGTTGGACCTAGAGGGGCAGAGAGGAAGGAGCTGTTAATTTTGGCTCGAGAGGTGCAGAACTCTGGGAAGACCTAGGGGGAACATTTGAACAGCAACATGAAGGACAGGAAAAGTTTCAAGGCAAAGGAGGAGGAATGGAAGAACACTCCAGGATGAGGGAACCGCTTTAGCAAAGTCCCGGCAAAGTGGGGGATGCAGCGAGGGCTGGGAAACGCACCTGAGTGGAGAGAGCTGAACGGCGCTGACTCGAATGCCTGGGAGGGGACCTGGAGGAACGGGGGCGGGTGGCCAAAGACAAGGGACATCAGACCTTCGTTGCAGGAGGTGGCTAGCCGGGACCCTGTGAAGATAGGTTGGGTCCCAACATTTCACCATCAGGAAACCCCTTTCATAACTTTACCTCCATAGATCCCACACTTTGATTTCAGCCATTTCACAAATCATGTTTATTAATAGTCCATGAGGCAGTATTGGGGTTCACTTTTGGTAGTTCTTTTAAATATTGACAATCCATAGATAATCCGAAAGTGCCAGGTTGGGAACCAAGAGAGGTCAAAGAGCAGAGATCTGCAGGCCCCCTGGTCAACGCCCACAGTCGCCTGGACCAGAAGTGACAGAGCCTGAGTTAAGGCAGGGCTGGGGTTTCCGAAACGTGGGGACAGGTATGGGACAGTCTGCGGTTGCAACTGACAGGACGTGTGAGCGACTGTGGCCAAGGAGAGGGAGGAATAGAGAGCCGGTGATTCAGAGGCCCTGGCCCAGGGAGGGAATGTCACTGGTGCACTAGGCGAGGGTGGGGGCGCAGGAGCCCCAAGGCTGGGAGGGGAGAGTTGGGGAGACAGGGACACCCTCAGTTTGGGGTCCCTGCAGTCAGCCATGTGGAGTTTGCCAGCAGGAAGTCAGGAGCCTGGGAGGCATCTCAAGACATTTTCCCAGGGGCAGAAAACCTGGGGCTTCCGTTGACCTTGCAGCCTCAGACTCAGTGCACAGAGTGGGACTAGCACCCTCCCAGGCCTCCACCTTCTCTGTTACCTTCTGCTCCAGTCCGTCCCTGATCATGTAGAGCCGGCCTCCTAAGATCCTCCGCATCTGTCTCTCAGACCCTGGGTGCTTGTCGACTATAAGAAGGAGAAGATGGGGTTAGGGAGCGAGTGGATGGAGGGGCTCTGGACAGCACTTGGCCACCGCCTGCCGTCCCTGCACAGCCTGTGGTCAGCCTGGTTTAGAGCAGTGCTGTCAGTCATGATCAGGCTGTCTGCCCCTGTTTTGCTCCGTGGCTGCAGAGCGAGGGTGTGGGGTGGGAAGCAGTGCCCTTGCCCTGCTGTGGTCGGGTCTGAACTATTGCCGGTGGGGGGGGGGGTGACCTTCAGGGCACAGAGCGGAGTTTTCAGAGTGGGGCCCTTTGCTGCCAATCCCCCTCCTGGTCAGGTTGACAGTGTGCTGCTCATGGGCTGCCAGACAGATACCTGGTGGGGGCACAGCCCCACCCCAATGCTGTCCAGGAATGCAGCCCTCTGTGCCTGCCTGCGCCTGGAATTCAGAGCACAGTCCCCGAGGAGCTGGGGCTGGGTCAGGGTCTTCTGGAGTAGGAACAGCTGTCCCACTCCCGGTAAAGCCAGTCTTAATTCTGGGGCCAAATGGTCCTCAATGCATGGACTTCACCAATATCAGAATCACTTGTCGGCTTGTTGAAATACAGATTCCAGAGTTTCCGTCGTGGTGCAGTGGAAGCGAACCTGACTAGGATCCATGAGGATGCAGGTTCAATCCCTAGGGTCGCTCAGTGGGTTAAGGATCTGGCGTTGCTGTAGTTGTGGCGTAGATCTTCAGCTACAACTCCAGTTCAGCCCCTAGCCTGGAAATTTCCATATGTTGCAGGTGGGGCCCTAAAAAGAAAGAAAGAAAGACAGATTCCCAGGCTACACCCCAGGTCTGCTGCATCGGAATCTCTGTGGTAGTGATTTACATTTTTAACAAGCTTTCCAGGTGGCTCAAGTGCAATGCCTGAGACCCACTGCTGGAGAATCATCCTCGTTACTATGATGCTTGATTTTCTAGAACCACACGCTTGTGTTCTGAATCTGGGTAACTGACTCTGGTCTTGGCTCCTGTGTCCTCCCGCTTCTGGGGGTAGGTGCGTCCTCTTAGCAGGTCCACGGTGGTGGGGAGCTGGACATGCAGGGCACTGCCAGCAGGGGAGGGGGCAGGTTGCTGGACAAGAAAAAGGCTCTGATCCTGGTCACTGATGGAGGGAGAGTTGAAATTACACCAATGGGCCAGAGCTGAAGTTCACACACAGCCGCGGGAGCCAGCTCGGAGAGAAGTTTGCTTTGGGAAATACTGGGTTTAAGCTGCAGCAGGATGTCCAAGGGCCTTGTCTGTGACAGGTGGCCATTTAGGCCTGGTGCTCTGAGGGTGGGGCAGCGGGGATGCAGATCAGCACCAGCACAGAGGTGGTAGGTGCCGTGGAGGAGGAGGTGGGTGGAACCGTCCAGGGAGAGGGTGGAGAGCACTGGGCCCCGGGGAGGTCATGATTCTAGGAGCCAGTGGCTAAGAGCTGGGGCGGCTGCGAGGTGGGATGCTGTGGTGAGGAGAGGACCTCAAGGAAGGAGGCTGATTGTGCAGGAGACACTCCATCCGGGAGCCACGGGGACCGAGTGGGAACACTGACTTTAATAAGCCACTGGCTCTGCGTCCTGGCGAGGCGGCAGTGGAGGCGAGCCTTCATGTGCTTTGGCTCTGCTCTAAGTGGGGGGACGCTGGGGGCGGTGGAGCACCTGTGCGTTTGGCTTCCCTGAGGGGCTGGTGTGGACTCTCGCACAATCGGGCTGCGAACTGGACAGTAGAAGGGTAGCCCCTCCTCTGACATGTCACTGTCCTCCCTGCGCAGCTGGGCTTGGCCGAGGCTGAGCTGTCACCATTTGTCCCAAACCGGCTGCCCCTCCCCCACTCCCCAGGCGGCCCAGAATACCGCAGCCCCAGCTGCTCCTCCAGCCAGAAGCTGCACTCTGCTAAATGAGCTGGGGTTGCTGGAACTTTCCCGTCCGCCTAGGCCACTTAAACTTCCAGGTTGGTTGAACACCAGCCAGTTTTCCATTTGGGTTTGAGGTGCCCCCCCTCCTTGCAGCGCTGCGCCCGCTGGGGTTGAAGAGACTGGCGGCGGAGCTCTGGCTCCCAGTGGGGCGGCGGCTCTGGGGGAGGCACGGAGGTGGGGACGGAGGCTGATCAGTGCCGCCTGGCTTCACGCTTTCTCCCCACGGTGAAAACCCAGCTGGCTCCTTCCCCTGGTTTGTCTGCGAAGCTGTATCTGGTATTTATAGAGGACTGAACCAAGGGCCAATCAGCTCGGAATGGAAATTCCTGAGCCTGGAGTTCTCTGGAGCAACCGGCTCCTGGCTTTCTCTCTCCCTGGAGTTCAGCTGAGGTTTTTCTCTTGAAAACTTTCAAGCTCCGAGAAGTTGGAAGAGGCACAAATGGGGGGGGGTGTTCATGAAAACACACTGACTATCTTTCTCTGGGTGTGGACACCTCGTGGTTTTTGGCATTGATGGCCAGAGGCGGAGAGGGGCCGGAGGATGAATCGCTGGGGGGCCCTGGGAGCAGCTGCAGAGCCTGGCTCTCTGGCGGTGACAGGCATTGTCTCCTGTTCCTGCGGCCTCCAGGATTTCCCGCTTCTGAAATCACGTGTCCGAACTGACCTACTGGGCATCAGCCACAACCAGCAGTTGTTGTTAACACGAACCTTCCAGCTGCAAGGAAAAGGGACTGTGAGAGATTTGACATTTAAAAAGACAGCCAGAATGAGTGAGATATCGACTGACACACTCACTAAATGTCACCACTTTTGTTTCTTTTCAATGTTCAGCGCCTAAGTTATTCTAAATTAATTACATAGCCGCTTGATTTATTCCTTACATTCCCCTTGCTGCTCCCTCCCACCCTCTGCAGACTGAGAAGCAGCGCGGTGGCTTATCCCCTTTGTTCTCAAGTTCCCTGGTTGTGAAAATGACAGGCCTTCAAGGAAAGAGGAGATGGTCCAGGCAGCAGTGCTGCAACAGGCTCTCAGGGTGCAGTTCAGAGGCGGGGTCTGACCACGGCCACCATCAAAGCAAGGACACCCCTGTCCCACAGGTGGGGTGGTAAGGCTCAGAGAGGGCACTCCATAGGCCCAGGGTGGACTGGGAAAGCTGGGGGAGCCAGGACTTAGCCCAGCTCTCCTGGCTTTAGGCTCTTGAGTTTTCCAGATCTATTGGGGTCAAAGAAATGAATCCATCCTCATATGGCAGATCTGGCAGGAAACAGGTAGCTGCTGGAATGAAAAGCGCCTACAGCGAATACAGTTGTACCCCCTGCTTCACTGCCAGGGAGCGGGCCCCTGGGACGTCAAGGCAGTCCCAGGTTCGAGACCAGGGGATAACAGGAAGAACTTTTCTGCATAGAAAGTCATGCATATTTGGATTATCTGGGAAAGAAAGTTCCTAGTAATTGAAGGAAGACAGTGTCTGCTGCTTGTCTAGCTCTTTGATTTCACAATCCATTTTAACTGCAGTGTGTCATTGTCAGTAATTTCTCCGAAGAGATGAAAGACCATGGTATAAAGGGCCGTAACCCTTTCAACTGTGATTAGCAAGTCCTCTGTCATCTCAGGGACTCACGTTTCCAAAAACACTCAGACTTTCCAGCCACGGGTTTTCATCCCTTATTGCTTCAGCCTGAAGCGTCCCCATAGACCTGACTCAGGCACAGACTGCAAGGTGAAGCCACCGAGAAAAGAAGAATTGCTACATGGCTCAGGATGCCTGAGGCCCCTGCCCACGTTGATGCTATGTGTTTCTCTGGATAATCCCTGATGTGTCACCAAACTTTCCCAATCTGTGCAGAAAAAAAGAGTCACCTCAGGGAAAAGAGTCACACATCTCCCCACTCCTCCTCCCAGTACTAATTTACTGCGAGTTAGTTGTCCTCGTCCTCGGCTGAGATCCCTGCAGGGGGAGACTCACCACCCAGGTCTGAAAGGAAAGAGATGCAGGAAGGTGGTGGGTGGGGGGTGGAGGGGGGGCTCGCCTATGTGAGTTCCTGACTTTGCGGGCATCCTCTGAACCCTCTGAATTCTTCTGTTTGCTCTCACCTGTGGCAGCTCATCATTAATTTCCCTTTTTTTCCAGTCGAATGGCACAGGCTCTGTTCGGAGCTGCACATCGTAATGTGATGAGCCCTTGTCTGAACTCGACACCCCGCTTTTCAGTAGAGCTGCTAAACTACAGCCCGCCTTCCCTCCTCCTTGCATTGTCCAGCATAGAACGAGTTTATGGGCTGACTCCACATCTCTTTAGCTGATGTAGGGGATCAAATTAGGATGTGTGACTGAGGGTTCACAAAGAGGCCGTTGTCGGGCTCTCTCCAGGGAGGCTGGGTACATTTAGGGGTGTGCCATGAGGGGTATATGCATAGATGGCTGGATACCTTACACCTCTGCTGTATCTCTACCATTGCCCTCTTTGTAGAATAATTTTCTATTTTCTAATAATTTTCTGATCTACTCCTGTGTCTGTCTCCTCTTCTGAATCGTGAGCTCCTATGTTTTGTTAGAAGGCAGCTTGGCATTAGCTTCTGTGTTTTGTTAGAAGGCAGCTTGGCATGGTGCTTAAGCATGTGAGTCTGGGATTTAGTTATCTGGGTTCAGCTGTGTCCCTTGGGCAAGTTTCTGAACCCTTTAGGGCTAGAGGGAGAAATCAGTGGTGTAATGAGTGTAAAGCATTTAGAACAGTGCCTGCCATATAGGAAATGCTTAGTGTTTGTTAGTTATTATTATGAATTGATGTGCCCTCAGCCCTAGCATGTTACCTGATATATACTAGGTGCTCAACACACGTTTGTGGAGTGAATACCTGTGTGCAGGTAGAGAGAGACGAGCCACATTCATGGGAATAAGTCCAGCTGAGTGTTCTGGGACTGAGCAGGGCAGGAGAGAGAACTGGGTCTGTAAGGTTGAGTTTGAGCGGCAGGCTGGGAGTTGGGCCAGGACATCTGCAGTTGTGGGAGATGACTTCCTTTACTATAAAAGGTCCAATCAGTGGCTTTGACCTCTGTGACTTGGCCCCATACCAAGGATCACACATGTGTTTATCAGTAGGAACCCCAGAGGTGAGGATTAATTCATGGCCAGAATGTCACCAAATGGCCCTTGTGGGGGATTTAGTTGTCCTTAAAAGTTGGACCCCTGTCAGAACTACTCAAAGCAATGTACAGATTCAGTGTAATCTCTATCAAAATCTCGATTTTTTTTTTTTAGTAAAAATAAACTCATCCTAAAATTGGTATAGAATCTCAAGGGACTCCAAAGAGCAAAAATAATTTTGAAAAAAAAAAGTTGGAGAATTAACACTTCCTGAGTTCAAGACTTACTACAAAGCTAGAGTAATCAAAATAGAGCAATACTGGTATAAAGACAGACATATAGACCAATGAAGCTGAATAGGGAGCCTAGGAATAAACCTTCACATATATGGTCAAATGATTTTCAACAAAGGGGCCAAAGTCATTCAATGGGGAAGACAGTTTTGCAGCAAATGATACAGGAAAAACTGGATATCCACATGACGAAAGAGTGGAGTTGGACCCTTGCCTCACAGCCTATACAAAATTTAACTCAAAATGGATCAAAGACCTAAGTATAAGAGCTAAAACTATAAAACTCTTAGAAGAAAACATGGGGGGAAAGCATCATAGCATTGGATTTGGCAGTGATTTCTTGGATATTACACCAAAAGCACAGGTAATAAAAGAAAAAATAGACAAAATTGGACATCAAATTTAAAAACTTTTGTTCGTCAAATGGCATGATCAACAGAGTAAAAAGGCAGCCCAGGAGTTTCTGTTGTGGCGCAGCGGGTTCTGAACACAATTAGTATCCGTGAGGCTGCGGGTTCAATCTCTGGCCTTGTTCAGTGGGTTAAGGATCCAGTGTTGCTGTGTCTGTGGTGTAGGGTGGTAGCTATAGCTCCAAATTGACCCCTAGCCTGAGAACTTCCATATGCCACAAATGTGGCCCTAAAAGGCAAAAAAAATAAAAAGGCAGCCCACAGTTTGGGAGATATTCACAAATGAGAAAATTGATAAGGGATTAATATAAAGAATATATAAAGAGTAGCCAATAAGCACATGAAAAGATGACATCACTAATCTTTAGGAAAATGCAAATCAAAACCTCAACCAAATACACTTCATACCTATTAGGATGCCTACCATCAAAAACTCAGAAAAAAAAAAGTATTGATGTGGATGCAGAGAAATTGAAATCTTTTTGCACTGCTTGTGGGAATGTAAAATGATGTAGCTGCTATGGAAAATGGTATGGGGGTTCCTCAAAATATTAAAAAGAGAATTTCCGTATGACCCAGCAATTCCACCTCTGGGTATATACTCTCCCAAATTAAAATCAGGGACACGAAGGTGTTCCTGCCATGGTGCAGTGGGTTAAGAATCCTATTGCAGCTGTGGAGGTGTGGGTTCCATCCCTGGCCCAAGAACTTCCATATGCCTCGGGTGTGGCCATAAAATTTAAAAAATCACAGGGACATGAAGAGATACTTACACACCTACGATCATAGCAGCATTGTTTACAGTAGCCGAACAATGAAATGTCTACTGATGGATGAATGGAAAGCAAAATGCGGTACACACATACATAGATGGACTATTACTCTGCCTGAAAAAGGAAGGAAATTCTGACACATGATATAACATGGATGAACCTTGAGGACATTAGGCTAAGTGAAATAATCCAGACAACAAAATATCATGTTAGGTCCACTCATGAGGTCCCTGGAGTAGTCGAACTTCTAGACAGAAAGTAGATTTATGGCTCCCAGGGGATGGGGAGAAGAGAGGTTGGGAGGCTGTTGAATAATGGGTATAGAATTTCAGTTCTGCAAGATGAAAAAAGATCCATGGATGGATTGTAGAAAAATGTGAATACGTTTAAAAGCCACTGAGCTGTACACTTAAAGATGGCTAACATGGTAAATTTTATGTTTATTTTACGTCAGGGTTTTTGTGTTTTTTTTTGTTTTTTTTTTTTTAAGGTGAGGGCAGAGCTGAGGTAGAAAAAAAAGAGGTGGGTCCTTGCAAATGTGGGTGAAAATAGACTTGGGAGTCAAGTTGCATTTAAGCACTTTGGATGAACTTGTTGGGAAGAATCATTTCGTGAAGCCCTTGATTGATCTGTGTTGGTTCCTCAGCCTTTTCCTTGCTTGGCCTCGCTTGGGCACACCGCCGCCGTTATTCCCATCACTTCCCTTCTCCTTGACCTCTAAATGGTGACGGCCCCGAAGCTCATCTCCGGGAGACTCCCCTTGTTTATGTACCGGCGTGGCAGCGGCAGCTCCTGCCTCCACGTCTTGTTTTGGGGTGTGAGCTTTCTCTAAATGGAAGTCTCATGCCTGACCTCTCTGCCAAGCTGCATGTTGGACCACAGCTGTCTGCAACACGTCCCTCCAGCAGCTCAAACTCAGTTGGGCCCAAGCTGGACTCATCAATTTTTCCCTTGTTCTGCCGAGTTTCTAAAGAAGGCACCATCGTTTTTTTGGCCTCAAGTTCGAAAACACAACTTTGAGTCCCATTTCCCCCTCCCTTCTTCCAGAGCTGCTCAGCTGTCGGCTCTGTCGTGTTTTCCACACCCATATTGTCCTGGGCACTGTCTATGCTGGCCGAGCCCTTGGTCCCCTCTTGAGTGTTGTACCTGCCTGCGGGTCTCTTCACCTCCACCTGTCCCCGGAGGCTTCCACAGCCGTGCTGGGGGCGCCACTATGAACCAGTCAGGGAGCAGCCAGTCCTGTTCCCTGTACTAGAAGTTCAAACATCTGAATAGGGCTCACCTCAAAGAGGAACGGAGCAGGACTCAGGACAAAGCATGGCCTTGTGGCTGAAGAAGGGCCTGAGGAGGTGAGGCTGGGTAAGGAGGTCTGGCAGCTAGACCGATCTCAGATTCCCGAGAGCCTTGTGGTTCCAGGGGGTCAGTCCTTTTGGGAGCAGGAGCCAAGCCCTTGGAGGAGGGAGGGGCAGCAGGTCCTTGCCCGGTGGGGGCAACTGGCAAGAACCAGGTAGGGTCAGGGAAGGCCGGGGAGGGGAAAGATGCAGTCCCCAGGAAGAATCCTGGGCTGACGAATGCCGGCAAGGGGACAGTCGTGCTCAGGGGGCTCCTTGTCTCCCCTGGATGCAGGGCACCTGGCAGCCCTGGGAATTCCTCAGCTCCAGGTCTTCCCCTTTGTGGACCCCTCAGCCAGGAAAGTGCCCCCTCCTCACAGCTTCCACATCCCCGAATCCTACCCATCCTTAGAGGGGCTAGAAGATGTCCTTTCTTTCTTTATTTTGGTTTTTGCTTTTTAAGGCTGCAAGTTCCCAGACTAGAGGTCGAATCAGAGCTGCAGTTGCCGGCCTACACCACAGCTACAGCAACGCCAGATCCAAGCCACATCTGTGACCTACGCCATCAGGTCACCCACCAGCCACAGGGATCCAATGATGTGCTAGGCACATCGAGAGCAGATCAACCATCCGGGTAAAACGCGTCTGGCTTGCTGGGCTGCGCAAGGCAATGCCAGATCCTTAACCCACTGAGCAAGGCCAGAGGATTGAACCTGTGTCCTCATGGATACTAGTTGGATTCGTCTCCGCTGCGCCACGACGGGACGTAGCCTTATATTTCGCCTCTCTTCCTGCATTTAGCACTTTCTACCATGGACTGTAATTACTTGTGTGGCTAACTTACTAGACTAAAAAGCTTTTTGTGGGCAAGATTCAAGTCTGAAACTAGTACAGTTGTGTGGCTCAGTGTACAGTCCATGACTTCATTCCAAAATGAATAGACTGCAGTTTCCCTTCATTCGTTTCTCTGAGTCAACCCTTCATAGCTGGACCCTTCACGGGACCCCAAGTTCACTGGGTCTTCCCAAGTGCTGATGACCAAATATTTTCTACTTCTTCTTCCTCTGGGAATGAACCCCCTAGGTTTTAGTACTTCTGGGCAAGGAACTGTGAAGGAAAGTGACATGCGTTCTTGTCGGGCCAGAGCACTGGGGCCAGGATGAGATCCTCCTGAGCTCTCTTTATCCCCTGGTGTGGCTACTGACAATGTCTGAGAGGTTGGCTGCGTGGTCATCTTGAGTTCCCCCCATCCATCCTCGCTGACCTGTGATGAACATCTAGCACGAATGAGAAATAAACCTTTGCTGTTTTCAGCCGCTGAAATCTGAAGGCTGCTCCTGTGGCATAGCGCAGCCCAGCAAGCCAGACGCGTTTTACCCTGATGGTTGATCTGCTCTCGATGTGCCTAGCACATCATTGGATCCCTGTGGCTGGTGGGTGACCTGATGGGAAAGCAGAAGCAAGAGGGAGCTGCATCTTTGGGCAGCAAGTGCTTCTCTCAGCAGTTCAGCTCCCTCGGTGGCGGTGGCGTCTCATCAAGTTGTGTTTTACGAGAGTTCGCAGGATTTCTCTCCCGGTGAGTGAAAGCTTCACACTTTCTCAATGTGAGTGTGTGAAGCTTCCCGAGAGAAGCCTCGGCATCTGGAGGGGCTGCTTGTTGAGCTGAACAGCTGAGGAAATAGCAGAACCCTGTGTACCAAATGCTCTGAGCTTCAAGCCTGACAAAACACAGGTGGCTTCCAGCCTTGCGGGTTACGCAGGTGTTCCTTGGGCTGGATAAAAAACAAGCCCTTCTGCTGTACCTCTGATTGAAGGGAAGTGGTTATCTATGTGAAACAAAGGTTAAAAATAAAAGCCTTGTAGTGTCCGGTGTGTGTGCTGACTGCCAAACCTCAGGAACAGACAATAACAAGAGAAATGGTCAAGAGACAGAGATTTAATTGAATAGAAACTAAACTCCAGCCTTTGACGGGGTGGAAGACACAAAGCAGTAATTAATAACGTAATTTTTTAAAATGACGATGCAATTAATTAACATCCTGAGTATGGGGCAGGGGGGAGTGGCATTCTTTAGCCTGGAAATACAGCTCAATAAAGGAGAAAGGAACTTTGCATTTTCAAAAAAAAAAAAAAAATGAAAAAAATAAACAACAACCCGTCGATGCAAAAGGTCCTGGTTGTGGTGACTTTGCAAAACTCACATCACCAAACCAAGAAAGATTTCTCATGGCAGAGGAAGCTGACACATGAATCAACCTTGTATTTTCATTTTATTCTGCAACTTGTAATCATTTTATTTTCCTCCGTGAGGGAGAGAGATCACGCACGGTAGATAATGAAATTGGCAGAAATTCAGGTTCCATTCGTGCTTTGAATTGAGGACTGGTCTCCCCCAAGGATGCAGGGGGTGGGGGTCCAGGAGCTGAGAGCTCGATGGGGTGGGCTCCACAGCCTGTAGGCATTTACCTAGGCGGCTGTAGCGGGAGTGGTGGCAGTTGGCCAGGGTGGTACAGGGGCTGACCGTAAACTGCCCAGGAAATGATTCTCCAGAGCTGCCCCCTCACTGGAGGCTTCCCCGTGAGAGATGGCTGCTTGGATATGAAAGGGTGTGTTAGAGGGGTGTCTAAGAGCAGTCACTCTCCCACGGTTCGCACTCATCACCCTCCCTTCTCCGAAAGGTCGAGGGTCATCCTCACTTGCCCACAGGCTTGAC
This sequence comes from Phacochoerus africanus, assembly GCF_016906955.1. Lineage (NCBI taxonomy): Eukaryota > Metazoa > Chordata > Mammalia > Artiodactyla > Suidae > Phacochoerus > Phacochoerus africanus. The sequence goes on along the minus strand of NC_062549.1, from coordinate 106,893,776 downwards.
GATGACAGCTGGACATGCATTTCAAGCTCACTTCTGGAAAGGCCCCCTCACACTAATTTCTGGGCTCCTTATGGCCTAGGAAACTCAATGACCCCTTCCTAGTGCGGGTCCTGCAGGATCTACCCAATGATTCAGATGGCCAGCTTGATGGGGTCATTCTAGAGTCAAGAAACAGAATAAGGTTCATGGCCTGTGGGAAGTCTTGTGATGACCTTCAGGTTTTTTTGGGTTGGTTTGTTTTCCCTCAAGAGAACATCCAGCTGCAAGACCACTTAACTGGGAAGGCCTATCAATCACAAGACATTTGGGAAGAAAACTCACCTTTGTACCAATGACGCATTAGCTCCTAGTCCAGGGCTCTGTATAGGGTGGAGTATGGGTTTATCTACATTTTTCTTTTTAAGCTGAAAGCTTCTTTTGCCACAATATCCTGTTACCTCCTGCCCAGTGTGGTCATTTTTAGGACTAGAAGATACTACCCAAAGTTAATATCAGTACAGAAACCTGATAACTTGGCTTAGAACAAGGGTTACTTTATTGAGTTGTTGCTCCTAAAGCAGGTGACATGTAAAGAGTAAGACACAGGGTAGGTGAACAGTGTTCACGTTCTTGAGCTTCCATTGCTGAAAGAAGGGTTGTTTCTTCAGCAGACTTGCCTCTTGCAGGTCACACACACAGCTCTGGAAATTGGCATTTCACAGCCACAAACAGACGTAAAAACCCACCTCCACACATGTACCAGGACTATACAGACTGAGATGGAGCAAATCAACCTAGTTCTAGGGGGTTGGTAGGAAGGCTGCTCTTAACAGAAATGTACGATTACAATACAGAAGAGTTCAAACATTTCTTTTTTACTGAATATGGCCTACGGTAGAGATCTAAAGGAAAACAACCCTTTACTACCACTGAAACAAACACACACTGCAGTACTTAGTAATTTATAGAACTAAAGTTAAGATGAACATTGTCCCGGAGTCAAGGGGGCTGAAATAGACTCAGGTTGACTTGGTTTCCATCAAGAAGATGTTCTTCACAGAAAGACAGACTCTACCTTTTACTTGGATTTCACAACTCCCCGTTCAGAAATGAGCACGTTAGGTAGGTTTTTCTTGGATCTGTTTAGGCATTTTAAACAGCTGCTTGATACTTCATGGAATTATAAAGCTATGTATAATGCAGAAATCATTCCAGAACATATGTGCTTCCTTTTTTTTTTTTTTTTAAACAATAAAGGTTATTTTTGAGGACAAAGATCTGTTTTCAAACAAATGTGGCCATTAACTGTGGCACGCCAGGAAACATATGGCATATTGAGTTTCTGCAGAATCATTCCCAAAGAAAGTGACTCGGTTCCCGTGAGGAATCAAGACACGGTCAGTTCAGGAGGAAAGTCCACGAGGAAGGGGAGCGAGGAGCCCTGCAAGGCCAGCTGAAGTTCTACGGATACCTCGGAGTGCTTGCGATTTCAACACGGGACCAGGAATCCGAATCTCGGTTCACGTCACATTAGCAAAGAGCTTCTGAGAGTCCTAAGTAGTCCTTGTAAAGGCTCTTCGCCTGGTTTGCACCTTCCCCTTCCAGCTGGCGTCTGCAAAAACAGCCACTGCCCATCCTACCTCCTTGTCCTCTGAGGTTACAGAGCTCAGCGGAGACACAAAATTTCAGAAACTCAAACCACCTCCCCCCCAGACTATTTTACATATTTAATAGAACCAACGGCTCTCCCCTCTTTGTTTTTCTCTACGTGTTTTCCCTTCTTGGCAGCAGATCCACACAAAGTGAAAAAACCACAAAAACATCACCTTGGGAGACAAGAGACGACGAAGACAGCTCTGAGCACGTGACGAGCGTCCCGGCCTTGACCGACACAGGGGCAGTTAAGACTCCGGAGTGAGAGGCGTGCTGCCCCTGCGGCCGCTGCTGCACACACTGTGTTTAGACGTTGAACAAGTGCAAAAAGAACGCTGCTCAGTCTCGTTTGTGTAGCCCGGCCGGCTGTGCAGCTCATGGTGTCGGAGGTGGTTTTGGAGACGGGCACGAGCTCTCGCTGTCGAAGCTGGCGGCTCGGCCCTGCCACTGCGGAGAGGAAAAGAGCCACTTACCCACGGCCGAGGGAACGTACATCTCAACTTTTGCAACTCATCCGGCCCATGCACTGAATTCACCTTTTCCCAGCTTTTTGTAAGCTTTCTTGAATTTTGCTGTTAGCCATGCAAAAACAGAAGGAAAACAGCTTTCGAGCTTCTAGAAAAGATCTACTGCAGAGATAATGAAAGCTTTCTTTAGCACGTGGAGTGTGTGCGTGTGTGCGTTAATGAGATGCTACGGCTGGACCATTTCTGAGTGCTTCAGTCATTTCTCACACTGAAAATCGGATTTTGTTAGCAGCAAAAGAGGCCGTCTGCAGAGTATGCCCTTACTGCCAAGAGCCCGCAATCATGAATTATTAGCAATTTGTCTGGGAGCTGTTAGTACAGCTAAAACCCTGATACTGCTTCGGCGTTGGGCTCTCCTCTTCAGTCTTAGGGGGCCTCACTCCCGACTAGTGGAGAGGTGGGAGCAGATGGCAGCCCCTCCCCTGCCGGTGCCCCCCACTTCTGCTCCTCACTCTCCTGTCTCACAAGTTGGCCACCTCAGCCCAACTCTAACCCTCTGTAAAGACGGTGGTGTAATGAGGCGTCATGGAGTGAGGGGAGGGCTGAGGATGGATATCCCACCCTTGGGCGATCAACCCCCCCCCTTTTATTTTTTGCTTTTTATGGCCGCACCCATTGCATATGGAGGTTCCCAGGCTAGGTGTCAAACCAGAGCTGCAGCTGCCGGCCTACACCACAGCCACAGCAATGCAGGATCTGAGCTATGCCTGAGACCTACACCACAGTTCATGGCAGCGCTGAGTCCTTAACCCACTGAGTGGAGCCAGGGATTGAAACTGAATCCTCATGGATCCTGGTTCTTAACCTGCTGAGCCACAATGGGAACTCCCAAACCCTTCTTTAAATTGAAAAGCCAGACAGAGCTGGCACAGTGTCTTCTGGGCAAGGGTCTGACCCCATGACTATTCTTGACCTGCTTCCGGGGGTGGTATAACTTCAAAGCTAGTGGGTGTCCACTGCTCACACCATCCTTTCTGTGGGCAGAGGAGACTCAGTACTCTCCTGGATGCCTGCAGGACTAGGCTCCAGGGAGAGAAGCTAGGTAGGTGGGTGAGATGGCTTTTCTGAACCTGAGGTGCAGTCCCTTCTGCTTCTCGTGGGTTTTTGGGGTCTCCATGTGGAGTGATGGGGCCGAGGAGAAGGGTACTACGCATTTGTGCCATTGGTGGGGGTGGGGTGGGGAAGGACACGCTCCTTCCCGCACCCCTAGCTCACAGCACAGCCCCTTCCAGACAGAGCCGAGCCACCTAAGGATCAGACCGTCCCATCCAGCATCTCCTGTGGGAACCCGCACTGCCGAGGAGGACCCAGACCTGCTGGTCGCCTACCAAGTTCCCAGATCTAAGGAAAGCCTCTGTTATCCTTCCCGGGGTTCGGTTCTCTCTGGTCCCCCCTGGACCGGCCAACCTGCAGGTCTTTACAACTAAGCAAGGCTGGACAGGGAGGTCCTGATGCCCACCCTTATGGGATGAAGGCTGAGCAATCTTAGCACGAAGCGACTGGGAGGCGGCCTGGGGGAGCCTCCAGGCTAACTCTCTTGTTCTTGCAGCTAAGAAACCAAAGATGCAGAGGAGTCAACGCACAGCTGGTTAAGAGCAGAGCTAGGAGCAGAAACCCGGTCTCCTAACTCCATACGCAGTGCTCTGTCCACTCCAACCTGTGGCCACCTTGGCACCTGGCCACACCAGGAGAAGGAGACACGATGGAATAAGAAACCTAACTTCTTTGGGTCCACACCAGGTACTTACTCCTAACTCCGGGTGGCAGTCTCTCTGCTTGCAGCATCCACGTGAATGAAATCACAACCGAGGGTTTCCCTGGTGAAATATTTTAGATAAATAAATGCCTGGTTGTTGCGCCCACCGTGACTTCTGCCTCAAGTGTTTCTTAACCAGAAGGTGACATAAGATGATTACTAATGCTCTCATTTCACAGACCTTCGTTTTAGAAGTTCTCCTTTTTCAGGACAACCTTTAATGTCAGTGAAAGGTACATTGTAATGACGGGCTTCTCCCCTGGGTAAGCATGCCACTTAAACAACCTGATTGATGGGCCAGTTCGGAGGAGAAAAAGCGAAATGGCCACACCGGGTACCTCTTTTTTTCTTTATATCAGAGCTCAAAGAGGAGTCACATGGAGCATAATTGTTGATGCAGGACAAATGAAGAAGGCACACTGGCTCCCCCGCCAGCCCCTGATTTTTCCTGTGAAGATACACAGAGGGAGGAGATGGGTTTGTGGACAATGAGAAGGTGAATGATTCCTGCAGGCTCTGGAATGGCAGGGGTTGGTCCCCAGCACACCAAGGATGATGATTGTTCCAGGGCGGCTGTGTTCCAGTCAGATCTTGTATTGTTCTGAAATGGGTCACGTTCCAACAGAGCATCTCAAACCTCCGGCAGATGACCTGAATTTGGCCCTTATAAAACGCCTTAGAGAAGACGGCTGGTCAGCCTGGCCTCGGTGCGTGGTGACAGCCACGACACACAGGCCCTGGGCAGCAGTGCTCAGAGGGGAGGGGGCCACAGCCACTGCCGGGGAAGGATGCTCGCTATGGCTTAATCAGTTTTTATTCATGGAAAAAAAAAAAAATCCCAGCAGGGAAAAATACCTTTCCAGGTAATTTGTTTCCTCAACCTTATTTCAAAACCCCAAACAAGAGAGCAAGTGTGGTGCCCCCTGTTCTCGTTAATGAAACAGAAATGATCACAGCACTTGACGTTTCTCTGAGAGAGCTGCAATAGGAACACATCGCTTCATAGATATGATGCCATATATCTTCCCGGGGCTGGGAGAGGAAGATCTCTCTCTGTCTTATACAAATGGTAGAAAGAAGTACCAGGAGCTGGCTTCTTGCTGGGTTTCCAAAACAGGACCAAAAAGCTGGCAGGATGTGAGCGCTAAGGACGACTGAGATGGTACGTGTTCAAGGACAGAGCCCCACAAGAACACAAAGGGGGTTTACTTCCTATTAGCCCGGTGGGGTTTAGATGCATGTTTATAAAGGTACATAAACTGCGGGTGCTGAACGTGTAGGTACCCATTTGTAAAAATCTGCACGGATGGAATCCGAAGTGGCCAGGATGAGTGTCATTTCCGGCTCCTTCATACGGAGAACCATGATCAGCTGAGCAGAAAATGGAAGGCTAGGGGGCCGGGGAGGGGCAGGCTCAGGACCTCGGTGTGCGAGGTCAGGCAAAAAGCAAACCCAAGAGGATATGAATCAATTTATTCTCTTTTCGTTTTCCATATACTGTTACACTCCCTTTTCTGTCTCATCAAATATTCATTTTCAAGGGCTTGATTCTACTTTGTCTTTCTTTTGTAGTCTGGGCTACTGAGTCAGAGTTCTCAAAGAAACAGGACTTGGAATCAATTATGTGGCTTAATTAGGTTGTATTCATCATGGAGAGTGATCCTGGGGCCGAGGCCCAGTCCCTCCATGCTACCCCTGCCCCCCACTCCCAACTCCAGCCACTGCTGGCCGGTTAATCCAGTGTGTGTGGACAGACCAGCTGGGTAACAGTGATGGGTTATTGCAGCTTCAAGATTAGAAAGAAAGGCAATGCAAGACGTGGGCTCAGCTGCCACCCTTCGTCCAGCATTTAGGGTCAGAGTTTTAGAAACGCTGAGATGGGAGGACCCCACCCCACATTTCGTCAACCAGGAAACTGAAGGCCTGGTGGGGCAGTGAGTTGCCTGAGGCCCTGCAGCCCGTCAGAGGCCTCTTAGGGCCCATTCCTTGCCCCGCCCCTATGCCATCCTGAGCATTTTGGTAAACTTACTGTATTCTTCAATATCTCCAAAGGATTAAAAAAAAGGTTGCCTTGCCCCTTCCCTAGATTGTATCAGCCTGCAGTCAGGGGCTGAGTGCTGCCTCAAGGTCATCTAGACTTCTGTCTCAAGGTCATCTAGACTTCTGTCCAGTAGCTGCCTCCTGTGTACGAGGAGGCTGGTGGTGGGTGCCTCACCTACGCTCCACAGAGAGGGCCTTCTGGAAAAGAAGGAGGAGGGGGGCCCAGGAGCTGAGGGACTGGCCTCACGCATTCGAGCTCCACAGCTGTGGGAAAATCAAGGCAACCACGGGACAGAAACGCGAGGCCTCAGATAGACAGCCGCCTGGCGCGTGTGCCTTACTCCTCCGGGAGCTTCACACCACCCATGCCTACCTGGGAAGGCAAATCATGAGCCTGGCTCCCCGGAGGCCCTGGGTCCAGGGCCCTCAGCTCTGTCTCTCTGGCGAGACCTCATCCTGCTGGAAACAGGTGGAAAGAGGCTTGTCCACCCTGAGAAGGAAGGGGAGCTGGCAGGTCCTCTGGGCCTGCTGTCCACACCTTTTCTGTGTCACAGGTTACTCTGTTTTTAATGCGACTCTGCTTTTAAGCCGACAGACCATGGGATGTCAGGGTTAGAGCTTCATTTTTTTATTAGCAGATTTGCCAATTTTGTACAACTCTCTAGACTTTCTGGCTTGAAGCCTACTCAACTGAGTGAGTGATTACCTGACTTTGGAGGACCGGGATGGCGTGTGAGATACTCAACATGAGGTTAAAACTTGCCTGGCTACCCTGTGTCCCAGCCCACTTGAGAAAAAGCCGGCCGGGGAAGCACCAAGGTGCTGGATGGCGGGATCTTAGAGTGGTGGAGTTTGGTGGTGGTGGAGCAGATTCCAGTATCACTGGGACATTTTCTTTGCAGTGGAGAGAGAAGTAACTAGCTCAAGATTATACAGCAAGTGGAAAGGGCTGGGGTTGGAGCCAAGTCTCGGGACTCCCAGGCAGTGCTGTGTCCGTTACGTCTCTGTTAGGACCCAGCCAGCAGGTGTGCCACCTTGAAGCCACACTCTCTCCTCCAGCCACATTCTCGAGAACAGGATCCGCTCTCTGGCCAGCTCCGTCCGCACAGTGGAAAACGCCACAGGACTGCCTGGCTAGAGCCTCAGGGAACTTACTGCTGTGACAGGGGTGGCCTTTCTTGCCAAGTTCTGACCTCACCCTCTTGGGGCTTCCTCCAAAAGGACTGACCTGGCTCTGGGCCTGGCATGGTCTGCTGCTGGAAGGCTTCCTCCAAGTTTTTATTTTCCGGTTAGAAGTCAGGGTCGCTTTCAATAGACTCAGCATCAGAGGCTGTCTGTCAGGCAGCTTCCCACCATCTTCCTCCACTTCCTTCCCACCTGTCACACCCTGCCTGAGAAGCGTGTGCCCCCCCCCCCCGCCCCCCACACCGCAAGGACCCACGAAGGCGAGGTCTCGCAGCAGCCGACTGCCATTCTCCAGCCCACGCTGCCATGCAGCAAACATGCCAAGGGCCAAGCGCGACCTCACCCACCTCTTTGAAGGATTTCTTTACCTCCACCAAGGAGTGCCAGTGTGCTATGGGCTTCCGAGGGTACGCCAGCATCTCGTTCCAGTGGTCCCTGCCCAGGCCTTCGGCGTTGATCCCCACACGACAGACTCCTATGATCTCATTGTGGCCCACGCTGAGGGAGAAACAGAGGGCCTGGTGTCGGAGACCAGACATACGCTCCTAAAGGGAGGTCCCCGGGTCTGGGTCTCAGCCCCACACATCCAACTCAGAAAGCTGAGCAATGCAAACAGATGCTTGGCCGGGCCTCAGGGTGCCAGCAGCAGTGAAACATGGCCCAGCCTCCTTGGGTGGACAGTGGACACAGACAGATTTATGAAAGGTTCTCAACTTGTTTGGCATCTCAGGACGGGTGGGCAGATGGCCTGGCTTTGGGGAGTGGGAGAATGTCAGTCTCTGCCTTTATTTGACTCAGCGAGCATTTGAGACACCAGCACTACTTGGAAATAAATCCGCCTGTTCTGAGTACCGTTCCTCCTCACCCAGCGGCTGTGATGTGAGCTATTCACTCAGAAAGAACATCAGTCATCACTCACATTTGCTCACCAGGCACCTACTATGCCCGAGAACTTGTGCCAACGATCTGAGATGAGCTTTTACTGCATGTTTGCTTCCTACCTCAGTGAAATGGCAACTGGAGAGAAGGAGTCACAGAGGCTGGAGTAGTTGGAAAACGTGTTTGAGTCGGCCTTGACAGGAGAGCAGACTTTGGAAAGTGGAAGAGAAGAAACATAGCCAAGGAAGGGGAAATCAGGTTGAGTGGATATGCTGGGTCCAGATCTGGGGGGGTCTTAAGAGGCCAGGGGAAGAGCTTGGACAACAGGAGCCATTGATGGTTCTTGAGAAGGGCAGGTCCAGGAGCAAAGTGATCGTTTAGGGAGGTGTGCCTTTAGGGTGCTGGCTGGGTTGAGGCAGGGGGTGAGGGAGGCAGGGCTCAGCTGGGAGGCCGCGCAGCCATCCCCCAGGGGGAGTGGTAGGCAACAGCAGGAATGGAGAGGACAGAGGGATTCGAAAGGACAGATGCTAAGACTTGGTGCCAGATGGAGGAACGGGAATGATCAGGAGTGAATTCCGGGAAATTGATGGGTGAGGCAGCCCCTGACGGAAATGAGCCCTCTGGGGAAAAAAGCTTGAGCTTCTGCCTTGGAGGGAATCCAGGCTCTTCCTCAAACCCCTGTACCCTCCTGGGGTGCAGCCAGATTTGAGGCCAGTGAGTGTCTGAGCCGTGACCCACAAGGTCCAAGGTCAAGGAGCCCTACGCTGCACTGGGGCCGGCGGGGGGGGCAGAAAACGTGGCCCTCTGGGGCCTGTACCTACCGATCATAATCCATAACCGAGATGAGCAGGCTGACTTGATCCATATTCTCGGGCGGAATGTCAAAGATGATGGCCTCGTTGTAGACGGGGTTGAGGGTGTTCTTCTTGATGGTGGTTTTCTTTTTCTTCAGTCTCCGCCCGTCACAAAGCAGGGACACCTTGACGTATGGATCTGTGCCGATGGGGGCAGCGGGCAGGGAGGGGAGCGTGTTAAACGGATGTCGTCAAACAGCATGTGCGGCGGGGGATGGGAGCCCCAGGCCTGCTGTTGTCCTCAGATGCTGTCCGTGGGTTGTTAAAATAATTCAACCACCTTGTATTTATGTAGCACACCTGTCTCTGAGGACACCCTGTGCTTAATAAGCACAGAGTCTTTAGCGACCTCAGGCTTCTGGAGAGACTGCTTAATGGACTTTCACTAATGGGAAAGCTGGCCCCAAATCAGACAGGACACCTGCCCGTGGGCATGCAGATCATGGCCCTAAACCAGCTCTCTGTTCTTTTCACCTACTTGGAGCCTTTCTCAGGGGACCTGTCAGCATTATTAACCAAAGGATGAAGTGGGTAAAAACAGAATCGGTGACACCCAAGGAGTAGCAGCAGCGTGACAGAGTGAGTGAACAGCAACATTCCTGATGCTTGTTGTGTCCTTCCCATCTGACAGTAGGGTTACGGGTCCCTTTGTCCCAGGAAGCTCACTTCCCCCTGGCATCAGGGAGAGGAGCAGTGGCCCTGAAGCTGTTTCCTGCCCACTTCGGGGCAGTGGAGGAGGAGGGGCTGTGGCCAGGGGAGTGAGGGAGGCGGCCTCCTGGGACTCAGGGTGGCCGGCTGACATTTCATTTCTCAGCAGGATCTCGGACTTGCTCCAGCCCCCTAGGAGATGTCTTTTTACTGAGTTTCCACGTGCCTCCAATCTCTGTCTCTTCTTTCATTTTCTGAATGGGTATTTCATGGTCAGCTTCCTACCCTGAAATTTTCTACTCATCCAAGTAAAGTGACACCTATTGTATCTCCTCGTGCAGGTGTCTCGGCCACCGTCGTAATTGTTATTTATGCTGCACAGCTCAAGAAATGGGAGGGCGATGCATGGGTAATAACAGCCTTTGAGACGCTGATGTGCTGAGATACCTTCTTGCCCAGGAGCCAGGGCTCATGTGAATCTGCCAAGAGGTGCGGGCCAAGCAGCTGCTCCCCCGCTCCTTGACTCACAGGCATATGGTTCTACCTCTGGGGCACCTGAGTACCCCCGAGGCCCTCTTGCCCCAGGGGGCATCGTTCACGTGGCAGATGAGGCACACAGCTTTGGGGAAGCTACAGAGAAGTGCGACAACTGATCAGAAGCCCAAGCCTTAGACACCCACAGGAGCCGCCATCTAAGCAATGTGACAGCAGCAGCTGTGCCTCAGCCGTGGGGGCACCTGGGTTTGTGGGGGACCTGGGGAGACCAGGAGGCGCTTAATCACCCTGCCGTCTCTGACCAAACCTTTGCAAGTGCTCTGTCTCAAGGGGATCGGTAAAGAGTAAGGAGGAGTTCCTGGAGCTGTTGAGAGACAGCTTTCTGGTTTCCACTCCATGCTCTATGGATACGCCCTGGACAAGTGTTCAGGTCCTAGGGGACAGGTGGGAAAGCCACCTCCAAGACCTGCATGAGCCAGGCAACCTCTGCACTCCGCGGGGGTGAATGTGGCCTTGGAAAGCGTCTCTGGGCTTGTGGCTGCCCCGGCGCTGTCTCCTTGCCTGCATGCCTGTTTCCATACACCCCCACAGCAGAGCAAACGTGCCCATCGCCAGGCTTGGAAAGATGTGACAGACCACCTGTCCCATGGGCCCCTAGGCAAATGTCTGGTTACTAACTGGGAGAATCTCAGCTTCCTTCCCCAACCCTCTTCATCCCCACCAGGCATATCCAGTTTATACCATTCAGGGGCTGTTGCCCATGACGGAACCAGCAATCTCACCCTCATCCAAAGAGCTAAGCAGAGAGATGACTGTTTCCTAGGGTTTTTGCTCTGGAGCAGAAGCTTGTGCTTCTAGGGGGACGCTGGCCCCGGACAACCTTTGAGGTCCTTTCGTCTCTATCGGCCTGTGCTGTTTTATGTGGTGAGAGAGGGGCGCAAAGACCAGTAGTGCGTTTCAGCCTCCTTGTCATGAAGCCTCATAATTCAGCATTTGGTATGTGCCAGGCACTGTGCTAAGAAATTTACATATATCGTGTCCGTTATTATTTATTTATTTATTTATTTATTTATGTCTTTTTTGGCTGCCCTGCAGCATACGGAGTTCCTGGGCCACGGATCACATCCAAGCCACAGTTGTGACCTACGCCACAGCTACAGCAACGCTGGCTCCTTTAACCCACTGTGCTGGGCTGGGGGTCGACTCTGTGTCCTTGCGATACAGAGACGCTGCCAGTCTCCTCGTGTGACAGCAGAAACTCCACACATACCATGTCATTTAAACATCACATCAACTCTGTATTTATCATCATCTCTCTTTTATAGATAGGGGAATGGAAGTTTGAGAGATTAAGAAACCTGCCTAAGATTTGAAGTTAGGCCTGACTCCAAAGTTTACATTTGTACTCCCTGGACTGAGAGCAGTACAGACCAGGGGTGGCAGAGATGGGCAGGCTTACCGACTCACCACCCCTTCGGGGCGTACTCATCCTTGTTATTATTTTGTATTATTTTTATTGCCATAGTTTCAGTGGATAGGCTTAGAGAATTGATTCATGACTGGACTGGATCAAGGAGAATAGGAAGATGCTGGGTTTTAGAGGTCAGTGTCACATACATCAAGAACAGGCAATTAATGAGCTCCATGCGCTCCTTCGTTCAGTCTAACATCAAAGCGGTCTGAGCGAAGGCAACCTCAGCCTTATCCTCTGAAACAGGAGATCTGGTGTGAGAGGCCCCTGGCATGTGCGTCCCCACAGCATCACCCTCTGACAAGGTTCCTTATGCTGTAAGTTTGTTCGTTCATTCATTCCTCATTTATTCATCATTCCGTACATATTTATCCAGTGCTTATTATGTTCCATGCACTGTTTCATACGTTTGCTTCTATCAGTGAACAAAATAGATAGACAGCCCTGACAAAAACAGGACCCCGGGATTTTCAGAATGCAGCCGAGATTGAATACCAGATTCCAAAGTCAGGTAGAAAAGAGGGGCGATCTTGAGAGGGAGGTTAGAACTTTGCATGAGAAAAATCTCTTGCCCCCCAACCCTCTGACGTGGAACGGCCTTTAAGATTACCTTGGTGGCTTTGCCGTAAGCTTTCTCTCTAGCCCATCAGTTTAATTACACCAGAGAAGATAGTGTGGGGACTGGGGCAGCAAAATCCTATTTCCTTCAGCAGTCTTGAGAGTCCTCAGTGAATTTCCATCCCTGCACATACTTATTTTGATATTAAAATGAAATCTACATTGGCTGTATATTTAGAGGAGGCCCTGCTTCCTGCTGCCTCAGAGGTTTGCACGTGTCAGGAGAGGTGGTTTGAGCTCCTCGCCACGACCTGGTGTGTGGTGGCAGCTTCAGTGGAAGGAGACATGCCAGGGCAGGCGCTGTCTGGGGCAGCTTTTGGCCTGAAAGACCTGAGTGTTGCAAGAGACATGGTGGGGGCTGGGAGCAGAGGCTCTGAGGGACTCAGAGCCGCAGCAAACACACCTTCCTTCAGCTTTTCTTGACTACCCTTCCCCGAAACCTCATTTTTCAAGGCCTCATGTCTCATCTCCTTCCAGCTGCGCCAGGTTGGGCCTGGGCCCAGATGTTTTCCAGCTGGACCGTCCCCGCTTTCTGGCCGCTCTGATTATACTAAGGAGTTTTCCAGGAAATAATGAATGATTCAAAGGAAAAATATTCCATATACTCCCCGCCAAGTTCAGAGGCACCTCTGGAGTGGATTTACATTGGTGATTGGAATCTTCAAAAGAGCCCCTTGGGTGGGGGTCAAAGAAAATAAACCCAGCCTTTCCCTGCATTTGCTGCTCTGAGTGCAGCCCAGCGTACGTGTCTGCTCTTTGAGGCACTCCAGCCCATTTCACTTCCTGGGCTAATGTGAGCTGACACAGGGATGGAGGCGCTGGGACTCCTCTGTTACATCAGAACTCAGAAACCTTCTCTGACAACGACCTGCAGCATCGTGCAAAAGGATTAAGCCTGTGACACCACATCCAGCCTGCAGGCTCCGAGCTGCATTTAAACAAGCACCTCCTCGGTTGCTAGAACAGGACTTGCTTACTCCTGCTGTACCCAGCAGCTCTCCTGGTGCTGACACGGAGGCCCAGGGCCCTGCAGGAAAACCTCAAATACAAATGTGCTTTGCTTGTCATTGGCTCTGTTCCTTTGACTCAGTCTGCAGGGCTGCCGCAGGGCTGCGTGGACCTACAGACACTTGGACACTCAAACTTGACATAACCCTTGGCAGTCCCGAGACCTCACACAAACTAGAAAGATTTTTCCTTATTTTTTTCTATTTATTTACTTCTTCTCTCCATCATCAAAGAGAAAGAATGATAGTAATAGCTGATACCTACTGAGTGCTCATTATGTGTCTGACACATTTCTAAGCATTTACATGTTTATCCTTAAAGCAACCTGCATACATTTTCGTTTTTTGTGGTTTTTTTTCATGGTTTTTTTTTTTTTTTTTTTTGGTCAGGAAACCAAAGCATCCCACAGCAAAGTGGCAGAACTGGCCTTCACAGCCAGGCCGTTTGCCTCCAGGGCTGTGCTCCTATCTAAGAGTACTGACGATTCTTCCCCCTTCTCTCTCAGCATCTCTCCAAATCTAAACATCTGGGTTGCCGAGAGGCCACGGGGCAGGCCCTCGGGGAGGAAAGGTACCTGAGTAGCCCGTGATGTCCATCGCCTTGAGGTTCCGACACTTGATCACCGTGAGCGTGAGCCTGCCTGCGGTGGGCAGGTAGCAGAGGGAGAACATGATCTCCCCCAGATCCACACTTTCCTGCAAAGAAGCAGACAAGAGAGCAGGTGAGGGGCACGCAGCGCCCGTGGGGGCCCAGGAGAAGGCTCTTGGAGGCAGAGCACCGTGTCTTTAAGACCCGAGGGTCTGGCCTCCATGCTGGGAGTCCCAGGGTCTGTAAGGCAGTGATAGCAATATTGGTTCTTCAGTAGAATTCGGCCCCTTCAATATGCCTTCTCAGCTCTGATCAGACTCGGGTCCAGGTCCTCCCCCTCTTGCTTTGGCCTCACCTGCCCTACCTCTGCCCCGTGGCTGCAGCCTCCAGATCACCAGGCCCTCTGGGGCTCAGCCATATTCTCCAGCTCACCCTTCTTGGTCACTGGTCCCTTTGAGTCCCCGCACTGCCTGGCCTGGTCAGTGTCCCTTACAAGATGCACTCCAGCCGTCAGGGTCTCCTCTCCCCGCAGATCTGCTGCTAGCCCTCAGCTCAGTCATTCTTTGGGAGTCCCTCTGCCTTGGCAGTTTTCTTGCCTCTCCCGAAACTCACTTGGTACTTGGGACTGGCCCAGGACCTGCTGCTGACCAAGGAGACGTCCACTCGCCATCCCATGTTTGGGCCAGGCCTTGGATCCACTTTGTCCTTAAATGTGGTCATCCTTCAAAAATGAACCCAGCTCGGAGCACACACTCTGCTGCCTCTCCTGCCCCCAGAGGCACCATGACCGGGGATCCCAGTACCAGCAAGCTTCTGAGCAGCAGGAACTAGGAAACTTCAGAGATGGGAAGCACGTCTGGCTGTTGAATTAAACAGCACCCTGCTGGAATGCCTCGACGTCCTGCTCCCCACCTGATGGAGGAGGGTGCTGTCCCTGCCAACCCCCTCCCTCAGGCTCTGAGGCTGACATGGGGCTCCAAGCCATGGAGATGTTTCCTCCCTTAAAGCCCGCAGACCTGGAGTGGGAGAGGAGGAAGACAGGGTTTGGGGTAGCTTGCTCTGATTTCACATGAGGACTCCCATTTGTTCATTCATTCTTTCAGTCTACAAATATTAATTGAGCACCCGCCATGTGCTAGGTGGTGCTCAGGCTGCAGGAGATACAGAAAAGAACAACACAGACAAAAATTGCTGCCTTCACGGAGCTTACATTTTATACTAGGGCAAAAGACAAGAAGGTAAATACGGTGGTAAAAAGGGCCAAGGAGAAAAAAGTAAGGCGGGGAAAGAGGCCGTGGAATGCTCATGGGCTGTAGTTGTTGAAATTTTAGACAGGTTAGCTGGGGAGGCCTCCCTGAAGAGGTGATTCTGAGAAAGAGAGCGGTCAAGGGTGACTCCAAGGTTTTTGCTGCTGCTTCTTCCAAAGAACGACCCTTGAGTGGGAACTCAGAGAGACAACTGATGCTTGGCCCTACCGGAAATAATCCCCCACCCCTTCCAGAGCATGTGGTCCCAATGCTCTCCTGTAGGTGGCACTCACACCCACTCTTTCCCTAGCCCCAGTCCTTTTTTTCACCCCTTCCCAATCAAATGCCCTCAGGAGCAGGTGAATCCTCCCAGCTCCCTAGGGAGTGGGGTGGAGGGGTGGGGGAAGGGGGTGGAGTTTGGCTGGGGCAGAGATGGACACATGGTAGAGAGATCCACCGCGCCCCCTGCCCCCAGCACACAGAGCCGAGACCAACACCCATGGGCTCCTGTGCTCTTCTGTGACGCGCATTCCCACCTTTGGGGCTCACAGCATCTCTGCAAGGCAGGGGGTATTATCATGATACCCTCCAGCTCACAGACAAACTGAGTGTTTAAACTCAAGTGTAAAGTCCTTCCCAGGCTCCCACGGCGAGGGGTGGGGGTGGGGGAGGGGGACACAGCTGGACTCCGACCCTTAGGAGAGCAGCGCCCTCCCAGCTCACCTCTGGAGCATCTCAGGGTAACCCTGGCTCCTGTAGACCTTCGACCACAACCCCACCTGTTCTTCTGTTTGTATCTACTGAGGACCTGCTCGGGGCACCATGTTTTGTGTGGCGTGTGCTGTCCCCTTCAACGCGCACGAGCCTAGTGGGATGTAACCAGTTAAAAGAAGGCGCCAGGATCCCCATCTTCCTCTCATGCATCTCCTGTCTCCCAAGTCCCCTTGTCCAGGGAGGGGGACACAGGGGTGGCCTGTGACCGGTGGTGTGGGAGCCTGACTGTCCCCTCTGCGGCAGGAGTTGGGTCCACAATGCACCTGGCTGAGGCACTGAGCTTCAAGGAGGCCCCCCGCTCCCTTTATTTCCTTATAACCCTCCAAGGTTCAATCCTGCCCAGAGTGAGGGGAACCCTTTCAGACACACTAACAGCTATAAGAACAAAGGTTATTGCATGTGTACCATGTGCCAAGTTCTTTGCTAAATTATCCCCGAGTCTCCCCACAGCCTGTGAGGTAGGCGCTCTTAATAACCCACCGCACACAAGAGCAGATGACTGTTCCCTGAAGTTAGGCAACTTGCCCGAGGTTCCACGACTAGCGAGACTTTCAGAGACCGGCTCTGCTGCTCGAACGCTCGTGGTGACTTCTCCTGGTTTGGCTCCTGGGATCAAGGCCTATCTTCCTAGCTTGCTTTCAGGACCCTCGGCAGTTGGGTTCCTTCTTCCCTCCTCACCCAGTTCTCTCTCTCTCTCCCTCTGCACCAACCCTCTCTTCCATCCACATGGCCGGTGTATCTTTGGTCTCCTTGGCCAGAATGCCTCCTCCTCTTCTCTGTGCCCTCTTGGAGGGCAGGGATCCTCCCCGAGGCTCGTCCCACTCAGAGCCCGTCTCCCCTACATCCCTGCAGCACTTTCTGGCCCTGAGCTGCTCACCGGTGTTTTTGAGTCCCTGCTTTGCCAGAGCGGGGCCCTCCCATAGCGTCCAGGGACTGGAGGCCCCTTGGGGCAGGGGCTTCACTTCCTGCCTGCTGTGCTTCGGAGGCGACCGGTAGCACAGGAGGAGCTACCAGATGCCTGAAACAGATGGTAACATTTTAGCCGGAAGAGCCCTCGAAGGAATGGTTCTCAACATCAGTGTTACAATCAAGTTAGTGCCCTGGGAAGGAATTTGGAAGCTCCTAGGGCCCCCCTGAGAGAGGGTGAATCAAAGAGGGTCACTCTTCCCCCCCTCCCCCCCCGCCGCTGCCCCCCGGGCCACCTGACAGATGCACAGTGGAGGCTTCAAGGGCGTCTCATCTTAGGGAGTCTAAGTTGATTTGTGAACTTGAGAGACGCGCCTGGGAATGTGGGAGATTCTTCAGGGGTCATGGAACCACCTGCAGCTCTCAAGGATGGCTCCCTCCAGGGGGAGCGCTGACCCAACAGGGCCCCCCCTTTTCTGCAGGGGTGCCCTTTCCCTGCAGAACTGGAGCAGCTGGAAGCTGAGTCCGCAGTCTGGTTTGGAACTGCCAACCCCCAGCCTGGTCTCTGCATCCAACAGTGAGCTCCACCCTCCATCGCTGGGCCCAGACAGGCAAAGACAGCAGGCCAAACCCCCACTGTGACTTGGAGGCGGAGAGGAAAGAGGGGCCGGGGACCCAAAGGCTGGCCCCGGACCGTCCCAGTGATCAGGCCTCACTGGGCCTGACAGCAAGCTGGCTGCTCTTGGCTGAGTGGATCAAGGGGATGTTAATTCCCCTGCACACACAGGCAGCAGAGGACTGGATTATTTGATAAAGGAAGATAAATAGGTTACTTTTCAGTAAATAGAGAGGTGGGGCTAAGCAAACAGAGCCAGCATCTCCTGGAAGCCACCTTCCTCTCTGGAAAGCTGGGCCCAGCTCAGCCCCATGGGTGGCCTTGCCAGGTCCTCTCGGCGCCACCCTCTTTCTCAGGAGGTTTCAGCCCAAGATCCTGTGCATCTTGCCAGCCTTTTTAATCTTCATTAGAGATGCCTGAGATGTTGGCTTTAATAAAACCAGGGGTGACTGGGGGCTGCAGAATAGCCGGCGTGTTATTGCTCTCATCTTCCCCCTCTGTCAGGGAAGCTGCTGTAGGGCCCCTGACTGGTAATGAGCTCCCTGGTGCTGGAGTGGTCCCTGCTGTCCAGAAAGCTGCAGAATCCAACTTGGCCCTCTCAGCCGCCCTTCCGGGGGCTGACAGGGTGGATCTGAGCCCAGGAGCAGCTGGTAGAAGTCTTGACTAGTGCTTGGAGCAGGTGGGCCTGCAGCTAGGATGTTAGCTTCTGGAGAAGTCTGTCTTTTAAGTACATGCAGCTTGTCCACCTACATCACTGGCCCTTACAGTAGTGCTGTCCCCTGGCTGCAGTGCCAGGGCGTCTGCGCAGTAAGGTTTGTAAAGACCCGTCCATTGCACAGCGTTGCCCTCGCTGGTTCCCCAGCAGCCCATCTGCAACAGCTCATTAAAGCTCTTCTCTCTCCTCGATGCACTCACACAGCCCTCGGCCTGGAAAAACATTCCTCTCCATGGCGGCACAGGAAAGAGCAGTGAAACACAAGTCAGGAGACTTGGGCTTCACCACTAACCAGCCAAGGGACGTCGGGCTCGTCATCTCACATCTCTGGGCTTCGGTCCGTAAAATGAGGGTGTTGCACTAGATGTAGTAGCCTTAAGGTCCCCGCCAGCCGTAAAAACCAATCCTCATTCAATCTGGAAAACCCATCGTCAGCCATCGCCGATGGTGATGGCCCAAGGAGGCCTCACTAGAGTCTGTCATCCACCTCAGAATCTAGCAAGGCTGTTTGTTTGGTTTTTTTGTTTTCATTTTTGGACGCCCCATGGCATATGGAGCTCCTGGGCTGGGGATCAGATCCTAGCCCCAGTTGTGACCTAAGCCACAGCTGTGGCAATGCTGGATCCTTAACCCACTGTGCCGGGCCGGGAAGAGAACCTGCGTCCCAGGGCTCCCAAGATGCCACCAACCCAGTGGAACCACAGCGGGAACTTGTAGCCACTCTTGTTTTGAAACCCCGATGCTCTCGTGCCTTCAGTTCCCACTCCCCCCCCCCAACCCCCGGTGCAGCGTCCTTCTCCAGGGCCAGCGTTCTTCCTCCTCAGGAGGCGGTGAGTGGCATCAGTGCCTCCGCGTCGTCTTGGGAATCCAGGCTGAGCCAAGCAAGAACGAAGCTTCCCCATCTCTTAGAGAACACTTCTAGTCTCTTCATCATTAAGTGGCTTGTCTGAATCGCTCATCATCAGCAGAGAAGCATCCACTACACTTTCAGGAAAGCCACAGGAGACCTAGAAGGATCTCTGAAGCACTGGGCAGGAAGTACTGTTAAGTTACCCTGGGGCTGGGGGGCTGGAAGCGAGGTGGGGTGGAAGCCAATTTGGCTCCAGCCTGGGGCTTGGAATTGGGGGTGCAGATGAGTCAGCGTAGAGGCTGGACGCCCGGCCTGGGCCGACCTCCCTGATACCTGCCCCCACAGCACCACAGACATCTCCGGAGCCCACGCCTCGAGCAGAACTTTTTTGTTGATTGTGGGGAGTCTGTGAGGAATGCTGTGTTCTCATTAGAAAGTGGGCTCTTTGGGGACGGGGATGGGGTCTGGTTTTACTCATCATTGTGCTCCCCGCCATGTCTAGCCCAGGGCCTGATGCACAGTGAGTGCTCAGGAGATACTGGCTGACGGAGGAACAGCTGAGCCTATGGATTTGGAGTCAGGCAGCTCTGGGTCCAGCTCTGACGTTTCTGAGGAGGGTGACTTACTTTAATCCCTTCATCGTCGTGGTTTTCTAATCTGTGAAATGGGGCTAATAATAGTACCTACCTCTTAGGGTTGTTAGGTAAAGATTAAATGAAATCGTTTTGTGCAAAGTGCTTAGCACAGTTCCTGGCCCAGGGCAGGTGCTCAGGAAGCATTGGCTGCTATTATCATTGTTACTACTGTAAGGACTGCTGTTCTCACGAGCTCACAGTCTTGGGGCAGGGGTAGGGGAGAGAAGGGGCTATGGGTGGGCAGTGGTGTCTGGTTTGATCAGTGCTGGAAGGGAGGTGTGGACAAGGTGTGCGAGGTGGAGGAGGGAGGAGGCAACGCTGCCAGGGGTGTCAGGGCAGGCTTCCCAGAGGGGTGATATTCCATAGGCTCTGGCCAGGGGAGCAGAAGGGGTTTTACAACAGAGGAAACAGGCAGCGGGGCTTAAAGACATGTAGGGAAGGCGCAGAAGTTCCATGTGGCTAGAGGGCTACACAGAGGTGGGGCCTCGAGCAGCCCAGAGAATTTGCCCTTGACCCCGCAGGTGATGGAGACATCTTGACATTCGCTCCTCCGCCCCGGTTTCCCACTCGGTCCACAGCGCCCCCCCCCCCTCCGCCCAGACGCCCACGCCCGAGACCATCTTCACGTGTATGTCATTTATTCATTGCCCGCCTACTAAATGTTCCCGAGTACGGGGACACGGAGTGGCGAGACGGAGTCCTAGCCCGCCCCTGGAGCTTGTACAAGAATAAAGGAAGCAAGAGAGTGTCTGAGGGCGCCCAGGGAACCGGGGATGTGAGGGAGGGTGATGAGTGGGGGCGGGGCGGGGGGCAGTTTAGAAGGTCGGTCAGACCTGGGAGAGGGAGGTGACCTTCAGGGAGCCAGGAGACCGCGGGGAGTGCCAGGGCTGGCAGGCGGGGTGGGGATGCGTGGAGGGGAGGGCTGCCGGGCCGGGAGAGCGGGAAGGGCTCAGAGGCCCTGGGGGACGTTTGGATTTTCTTCCCTGTGAAACGCAGGACCTGGGGAGGCTTGCGGAGAATGGATGGGGGTGGGGGAGGTGGAGTGGAAGCCAGACGGTTCCTCGCCCTCCTATAGCCCAGCCACACGCTCTGCTGGCTCAGAATCCCCAGACTCTCCCCCCCACCCCAGCCCCCACCTCAGCTCAGACGGCAGCACCTCTGCACCTCTCCCCTGACCTCCCCCTTTCTAACTCCCTCCTCCTACCCCTCCAATCTGTCCTCCGTGCCATGAACGGGGAGGGGGTGGCTTGCTCTCCTGCTCAAAACCTTTCACCGGCTCCCCATTCCAAACTTGTTTTGTGATTGGAAAACTCTTCACATGAAATATTGCTAGAAATCCAAATATATACCCAAATGGATGACAAGTGGCTTAGAGACCAGGTACCCAGTGCTCCTGCTTCAGCCCCTCAACCCACCTCCTTGGAGCTTCTAGGAGTCGGCTTGAAAATCACTTAGCCCAGCATCGAGTGGCATTCCGGTTTCCTCATGATTTGGCTCTTGTCTTTCTCACCAACCATTCTGGTCTGGGTGCCCTGTTATGGGCCATCCTGTCCCAAGTGCACATGTGTATTAAACCATATAATCTTCACAACAGCCTTATGAGATGGGTGCTGGGATTATTTCCATCTTCTACATGGGGCCCCTGACATACGGAAGGGCGTGCCACTGGCCCAGCACACAGCCAGTACCTGGCAGGGTGGGGATGGGACCCACAGGGCCAGGCTCGAGAGCCCGCACTTTCAGCCACTACACCCTCCTCTACCAGCCCCTCTCCCCCAGCCCTCTGGGTTCATCTGCACCTTGTGCCTTCGCCCTGTTCCTCCCACTGCTTGAAGTGACCTCTCTCTCCCTCTGACTGTCCCAGACCACACTCGTCTTTCCAGGCCAGCTGTCCCATTCCCTCCTCTTGGGCCACCTGCCCTCACTTCTCTGGTCTGACTTGGTTGTCTCCCACGCCCCTGGGTCTAACAGCCTGGGGACAGGTGTTACAGACTCCTCGAAGCAAGGCAAGGCACATCTTGCTTCAGACAAAATCAGTAGGATCTGGTGACCCAGTGGCTGCGGGGGCTGCGGTAGAGGAGAGCAGAGACTGACACCCTGCCCGCCCTGCGCCCCCGTGCCTGGCTCAACTCTCTGCTGGGAAAGGAGAGCTGAAGGGTGGGTGCTTCTCCCCCGGGGGTGCCAGGAGAGAGCTCCTGCTGTGAACACGGGGCTGGCGCTGGCATAGGCTGTTCCCTGCTCCTCCGGGGCCTGGGCTTGCCGGGCTCGGGGAGAATGCCTGCTGGGGGTGGCCGGGGTGGAAGGGCGGGCCCTGTCTGCTGTGCTGCTCAGGCTCCCTGCTGGGAGCTGGGGCAGCTTCTATTTGTTCTGACTTCCATGCCTGCTTTTTCTCTCAAGTGCTTTCTGCCCCAAAGGATTTGCAGCATTATGAATAAATGATCCAGCAGAATGGAGGCGCCTTAAACGAGTTCCATACACTCTTGCTGCGGCCTGTGGCGTGGACACTGAGAGCCCGGGGCGGGCCAGTGGAAAAGAGTCCAGCTTGTGGGACTCAGGGAGGGTGCGGGAGGAGGTGGGTGAGGCCTTGCGGTGGGTTTGGTCTGGTGTGGAGCGGGCGGGTGGGACCCCTTGAGAGACTACAGTATGTCAGTGGGAGGCAAATGTTTCTCTATCTGAGCATCTTCAGGGAAACAGATGGTTTTATTTAGGAAACTTTTTTTCACAGCCTCTCTTTTGTGAACCTGCCCTTGAAAAGAGGTTTTAGCGTTTCACACGCACCATTACTTTTGGGCAAATATCCGTGAGTCAGAATCACACTGGGAGGTGCAGATCTCTTCTTAATGACTTTTTAAAAGGTGGGCGGAAAGGGAGAGGGGCTACGAGGGGGTGAAGGAGTTTGAGGAGAGCAGTTTGGAAGTTCTGGAAGAGATGGAGGCAATGCTTGGTCAAGCTGGAGGGGCTGCACCACAGGTGCTGGTCTGGGAGAGACCTGACCTCCACTCTGGTCCATCCACTGGCATCTTCAGGATGACAGAGGGAGTAAATGGCACGTTCATAAAGTTTAATGATGAGAATCTGTCTTTGTTTCTTGTCTCAAGTTGTCCTGCCATGTGGCTGACAAACAGCTGTCAGTTTCCCCCAAAGAGGGGCGGGCAGCTCAGCGGAGAGTGATCTGCTCTCTGCCAGCGCAGAGCTGTCGCAGCAGGCTCTCAGCAGGAGGGAAGATGTCCTGATCCCAATGGGATGGCCCCCTGGGATGGAGGAGGAACAGCTGGCAAAACAGGTGCCGGGGGCTGGCGGGATGCCAACAGATAGGGCTTTGGTCCAGCTGAGGGCAAGTGCTTGAACCACTGGGGACAGAGGGCTTTAGCGTCTTCGTGTCCTTGATGACCTGAGGGTTTGGGTCTTCACCTGCTCCAGATGCTCCAGATCTCGGGTCTTGCTGTGAGGAGGCTGCTCGGTGAAGAGCTTCTTTGTAGCCTTTCATGGAGTTGCCCCTGCTGCTCTTGAAGCATCCTCGTCCTTCTCCTCTCACCTCTGCGGCCACTCCTTCCCCGTCTCTGCTGGATCCGCCTCCCCTCCCTGACTCTGAGCAGTGGGTTCTAAACCCTCATTCTCTCCTCACTCACCCGTTGTGTTTTCTTCTTTTGTTCTACCCAGTAATGTGGAGGATTTCTTGACCTTTTTGGAGGTTTAAGTTCTTCTGCCAGCATTCAGTAGATGTTCTGTGTGATTCGTTCTACATGTAGATGGGTTTTTTTTGGATGTGTTTGTGGGAGAAGGTGAGCGCCTCCACCGTCTGATCCTTCTCGCCCACCCATCATGTCAATGCCCATCTCCATGCTCATGCCCCCCCGAATCGATGATGCCTTCAGACCTCCCCTCTACACTCCAGACTCATGTGGAACACCACATCCCAGCTTGGACGTCTCACAGAAACCCAGCTTTCTCAGAGGCTCAGTGTGGATGCTGAGCTTCCATGTACATTTTTGTCTCATTTTCCCGACTCAGGAAATGGCCCCTCCATCCACCCGGCATCTCCAGACAGACAGAAGCAAGACCTCATCATGAAGGCAAGACCTCTTTCTTTTGCGTTAGTTCTCCAAGCCCTGTCAAGCCCTGTCAATTCTAGCTCCAGATCTTGAGTCTACCCACCTCTCTCCACCTCTAGCGCCACGCAGAGGGCAGAGCCACCTCTCACCTGCCCACACGCCAGAGCCACCTAACAGTCCCCCTGCTTCCCTTTGTCCTCCTGCCTCACTTTCCACAGAGCAAGGAGAAAGTTCTTCCCCACCTGTAAGGTGGAGCATGTCACTCCTTTGTTAAAACCCTCCAATGGCTTCCCCTTGTGGTCAAATAAAAGTCAAAACCTTTGCCAAGACTTACAGGGCCCAGCAACCCTCCACGCTCCCCCACCACAGCCATTCTCACTGAGCATCAGCCCCTCAGGCCCTTTCCGCTCCTCAAGTGTCCCAGGTTCCTTCTGCCCCAGGGACTTTGCACATTCTGCTCCCTCTGCTTGATCACTCTTTCCCAAACTGCTCACAGGGCAGGTGTCAGTCCACTCATCCTTCAGGCCCCCCTGCAAGCCCACCCCCTGCAGAGCCTGTGTGTTCCCCAGAGACAGGAACAGGGTCTGTTTTACCAGGCAGAGCAAACCAGGTGCCCAGAGCACAGAAGCAAAAGCAGCAGAGGGCCTCCCTCTTGGCATCATGCCTGCCTCCGAGAGCCAGCGCCGCCTTAAATTCTGCCTCCTTGGGGCTTTGCTTGCCTAACCCTGTCCCAGCCCTGTATTTACGCACCACCGTGTTCCCAAGACTGAGCACGGTGCCTGGGAAACACCACGTGCTCCCCCATAGTTGTTGACTTAAGGAGCAACACAGCTTTGTGGGGTGCATGTGGCGGGAAGGTGGTGAAAAGGACTGGCGTGGGCCCTGGCTTAACCTCAGCCTCGGTCTGCCCAGCAGCGTCCCCGCGGGTGAGTAACGAGACGGGGACGAGGGGTTTCTCGGGGTGTGGTCTGGAGATGTCCTGTGTTAGGCGCACAGGGGAGGAGAGGACCTGACGCCTGGGCTGCGCCCGAGGTCTCTGGAGTCAGAACCCCGGAGGGTGCGGCTGCAGGTGTGAGTGATTGGCAGGTATCCCAGGTGACTCTTCTGTCACCTCCGTTGGTAACGGAAGGCAGACAGGCGATTCCGAGGCCGCCCTGGATGAGACCCCTTTAGAGTCTCTGTGATGTGGAGTGTCACTCAGTGTCACTGGGTGTCAGTGTTGGCAAGTAAACACAGGGTCACAGAAGGGCCCCTTCTCCTCCGATAGCGGAGAACAAGGGTCCAGGGGGTCAAAGCCTTGCTGATCCACCTGGAGCACCGGCTCGCTCTCACCCTTTATGTTTTCCTGGCGAACCTCAGGCTCGCTGCAGAGCCAAATTTCAGCGAGAGGATGCCTCACCCACATGTAGAGGGTTTAAGAAAACGGAACGGTGTTTCAAAGGTGTCTGACACCTCTGCGAATGTTTCTTACTGGAGCCGTTCTCTAAGGGAGGCTGCCTGACCAGCAGCATCAGTTTCACCTGGAACTTGCCAGAAACGCCAATTACCCGGCAGCCGTCGCCAGGGGGTGGGACTCACCACTGCACTTAGGGACGGGCTACCACTACTGCCTTGTGGAGGTGGAAGAACCCACTGAGCACCCGCATCCTGGCCAAGATGTTGGAGTTTCTTCCAATTCTTCTCCTTATTTTTGAGATCAAAGCCAGAGTCCGGGGAGAAGGTGACTAACAGGTTGGGAGCTTCAGCTTGTTTGTGGGGACCCATGCTGGGTCCTTCACTCACTGGACTTGGTTCATTTCATTCATACAACGTTTCTGGGGGGAATCCACAGTTATCGCCATACTGAGGACCACAGAGGTTCAGGAATCGCCAAGGGTCTCAGAGTGAGCAACCCGGACTCCTGCCTATGACTCTCAAGGCCTTGCTTCTTCTCCACAGAGCCACGTACCCTGCTCGGAAATTGTGCTGTGACTACCTGCTGTCTGAGACTTAGAGTGGTGGCTGCCCCCTGCCTGCCCAGTGGGCTTCCTCTTGAAAGGGGCCAAGGGTGCGATGTCAGCCTCTTACAGACTCTGGGGGGCTCACTCCCCTGCTCCCTCCAGCGCAGCCTGGGGCCCTCATCCCAGCCTCGCTGCATCCCGGCCTTGGGCAGCCGTTGCTCATGCAGCACACCTACGGCATGGGCTGGCCAAGTGCTAAGAGGCGCTGTGGGCTCTGCCTCGTGGAGGAAGCTGGGCCTGCCCTCTGTGGGGGTCTTCTCACCCGCGCGTCTCTGGGGTACAGACACCGGGCCTGGGAGGAGGAAGCCTTCACGTGCAAGTTTGGGGTGGCTAACGCCTTTCCCTCCGTCTCCTGCAGGGTTGGAGCTATTTTCCTCCCTTTGGTTTTCTTGCTTTCTTAGCTCTGGAGGTGCCGCAAGGGATGGTTTGCAGCCCCTGCAGGCCTCCTGGGAGGGTTGCAGGTATCCTGTCTCAGGATTCGCTCCCTTGATGTGGGCCCTTTGTGGATCATAGCAAGACAACCCCAGCCCCCTGTCACTAGGCAGCAAGAGACCACGTGTGACTGGTCAGCTCATCTTCCAGGCAGAACCACACCAAACTCAGCAACTGAGGCCTCTTTTAAAACATCTCACTCACACCTTTTCCGTGTTCCATCTGGAACACAGGAAACTCCCCTGCTGTCCAATCCACTGCCTCCCAGGTCACTTCGGCCCTTCTCTCCTAGTTCCCGCCTGCTGTTTCATCATAACACAGACATTACGCCTTCAGAGCCTTGAAGACCGTAGTTTTTACTGCCTTCCCTTCTCCAAAGCTGAGAAATTCAGCATCCTTGGCTGCCTGTAGTTTCCAGGCATTTCAGGGCCTCCATCTAGACTCACAACCGTCATCAACAAAGAATTCTCCATCGGGGCTGGAGGAAAGCTGAGGTCTCAGCTCTTCATCCAACCAGAGGGGTGGGAACCACAATTCTGCTACAAGGGAAAAGCCCCATTGGCGGATGCCTGGAGTTGAGGGCCAAATCCGGGGTTCAGGTCCCTCCTCTACTGCATTCCAGTTGCATGACTGTGACATCTGTGACCTTGTCTGACCCCCTCTGACAAGGAGCATCAGCCATCTCCCAGGTGGTTCCCTCCTGGCAGCTGCCCTAAGCCCCTGATTTGGAGGCAGAGGAGGAAACCTCTTTGCCAGCTGCTAGTAGGAAAATGAAGGTTTATGTACAGCAAGGGTGCAGTGTTTGTATGTCTCTCCTTCTCCTGCCACGTCCAGCAGGTGGTAGCCCTGCACCCACAGGGGTGCTGCCCAAAGCCACCTGCTGGGCGGAGGGGCCAGGTGTGCTCTGTGGGCGTCTGAGTCAGCAAGAGAAGGAAGAGGAGCAGCTGCCTTGGCCATGTCCCCAGGTGGAGGATGGGAACAGGGCATCTTCCAGCCTGGTTTCAGAGGCCACAGCCCCTGGCTTCACAGGGAGCTGTACTGGCTGGAAGGCTGCCTCTTGCTTTCCTTTCAGCCCTGGGCTTCCCCACCCAGCGGCATCTAAGGGTCTTCTTGAGCTCAGGTGCCCCCAGCAACAGGACAAACGTAGGGGTAACATTGAACTTAGGGCCAGGAGGCCAGGGGAGTGATCCAGGGCCTACCCCCGGGCCTCTCTGAGCTGCGGTTTCCAAAGCATTGTCCTGATGACTTCACTGTCCCATCTGTAAAGCGGGGGACCTGGAGATGAATGACTGTGTGCCCTGAGCACCCCATCCAGTGCGGAGCAGGCTCTTCATACACTTCCTCAAACTCTCAGGCCCCTTGCAGCCTTGTCCTGCCGGGGAGCTGCACCTGGCAGCTGGGGCCGTCTCCAGGCTGCATACTGACAGCCCATCTCTAGGAGGAGAAGCTACTGGTGGGAGATGAGGCCAAGGGAGGAGGAGACCTGGTTCCAGGACCCCCGAAGATGCGGGAAGAAGTACAAATGCTCTGTGCTGGGAGGTTGCTCTGAACCAGGCCCCAGGCCTCCCTTCCCCCTCTGCTCACCCAGAAGCATGATGATGAAACACCAAATTAGCTCCATTATTGTAACTCCTCCAAAAATTATAGGCCGCATGTTCTGCCAGAGCCGCTAATGTCTCCCAGTGGTGAGCAGGTGACACTAATGGTTGTTTCCTCCCCGCTGCAGAGAGGCAGAAACAAAGAGTGAGGCCAGGACCAGGAGGCAGCCCCGGGGGTGGGCAGGGAGGACTGGTGGAGCCGAGGCTCCTGGGGCTCTGACCTTCTGATGCTGCCTTTTGGGAGCCAGAGGCTAGAGGTGCCTGAGCTCCGTGGAGGAAGTTCCTGCAAATCCTTCCTTCCTTCTCTCCTGGAGGGACTGCCTCTGGGCCCTGAATGAGCCTGGACAGCCCCCAGACTCAGGAAGAGGTCAGCATGGCACCAAGGCAAGGCCACAACCCACGGCCACATCCTGGCCCAGCCTCAGCCCCTAGGGCCCCGGCACCCCTGGGGTTCCTGCTCCTCCTGATGTGGCTGCTGTAACCTCCCCACCTCTCAGGCTCCTTCTCCAAGTGGCAGCCCTGCTTTCCTGGCCTCCCACCCAGAGCCATCCTCTTTCACATGCCCCCTTCCCCTATCTGCCGCCTCTCTCACACCAGGCAGCACCATCTCCTGTCTGTCAGCCAAGGCCACTCTTCCTCAAGAAGGTAGGCCCTTCTCAGGCCCACCCAGACTCTTCCCGCGAGGCCAGGCAATGAGAAATCAGATTCCGGGACCTGGGATGGCTCCTGGAAAAGCACCGCCATGCACACGCCCAGCTCTGTTCTAGCGCAGCCCTTTCTTAGAGATGAGGGCGGGAGCCCGCGCTCTTTAGAGAATTCCTAGCCGAGCACCTTCTGTCACCAGCGCAATTAGCAGTTTCACAGTCAGGACCTCTCTGTGATGATCCACGTAAGAGTTCAAGGGCTCTTGGATAGCACAAAGACCTCATTTTACAGATCAGAAGCTAGATGGAGTCTTTCAGCGCCTGGACCACTTGTAAGCCCTCTCCCAGTTTGCATTTCATTCCATGTGTGTAAACTGGGCACCTATGAGATGGAGGCTGGGTTAAGGGTGACAGGGGACGTGCAAATAAACAAGGGGTGGCAGTGGAACATCGAGAGCCCCCGATTCCAGAGACCGCCCACCTCCACAGTGTCACAGTAAGGGTGGTGACAAGACAGAGCCCTCAAGGTTCTACATGCATCTCGTGTTCACTGCGCCCTGGTTCACAGGCGCTTGGCTAAGAGCTTGGGGATTATTCTTACCCCCACCTTACAGGTGAGGAAGCCAGCTCAGAGAGGCTCGCAGAGATCGTAACCAGCCTAAGAGGAGGGAAGTGCGGCCAGACCCCAGGGCCCACCCTCTCCACCACCGCGCCAAACCCGCTTGGCTCGCTGAAAGGTTGTGTTCAGGCCTCCTCCACGATCTCATTACCCGATGTTCTGGTTTTCTCCATTGCTTCTGGAGCTCTGGTTAGGCCGTGTGTGACAGTGCTATGTGCTGGTTATCTCAATTCCTCATGTGTATAAATCCTTTTAGAAAGAAACTCATGTCCTTGTCAGAACAAATTTATGCACCAGGTCTTAGGATCTCCCCCTGCCCTGCGCCGCTTTGCAGATGGAGAAACTGAACTCAGAGATACTGCTCAGGCTTTGGAATTCAGAGACCGGGCTCCGAGCTGCCGCTGTGATGTTCAGGATTGCTGCCCATCCTAGGAGCAGGAACAGCTTTGTTTGACCCGAGCACCTGGTTTATGTTTATTTCATGGACTCTGTGACTGGGCTTCTCTTGGCACGTAGCTGCTGGAATGCTTCGGGGCACGTGTGAGCCTGCCCCGGGCAGTGTTTGGACTGCGGGTCCCCCACGTAATGGGTAGTGGCCTCTCTGGACCCTGCTTGACTTTCTTTCATTTCAGCCTTTTGCCACATGTGTATGATGCCTTCAACTTATATTTCATCATGTTCTAGATCTTGTGAACTAGCTAAATCCTTTTTGGAGCAACACGAAGCGACAGTTGCAAATAAACGAAAGGTTTTAGTACTTGTTGTGCAACCTGCAGACAATTCACTCAGGCTGTCTCAGCTTGATTTTTCTCTGCCTGCGGTATTAGGCTCATTCCCTACAAAGGCTTGCTGAGGATCAAATGAGACACTGTGTGCCAAAGGGATCTGCCAGTTGGATAGTGCGGGGTGTGGGCAAGGTGGACGTGATAGCAGTATTGTTATTGATAACAAGAGGGGGTCCCTGCCCTTGGGGCACCTGCACCATGAGTGGTCTGGACCTAGGGGTTGGTGGGGAGGGCCTGGCTGGCTGAGCCCAGTCCTGCACATTGAGAAGACACTTTCAGAACTGCTGATGGGTTTCCTGGAGGGAGTGGCCCAACGCGCCCTGGGCGTTAGAACTGTGCCAGGCTGCACCCTCCCAAACTCAGAGGCTGTGCCTGTGGCTCTGCCCACTGGAAAAGGGAAGCAGTCGGCTGAAGAGAGACTGCCGCTGTCTCCAGGGCCACCCCGTGTCCCCAAGGGAAGGTCACAGTGAGGCTCTAGGGCTCCCCAGAGAGTCTTCCAGGATGTGTCAACCTCATCGGCCAGGAAGAGACGGCTCCTCACAGTTCAGGGATTCACTGGTGACAGATGAGCGTGGCCTTGGTCCCTGGGGCGGGGGCGAGGTGGGGTGGGAGACCCCGGCTTCTGAGTCTGTCTTCCTTCACTGCCCCGCCTGTGAGCCTCTGCCCTGCTCGCCTAACCGCCTCCTCCGTTTCTCCACACTGCTTCCTTCTCTTCCTTCTAGCATTCTTCCAGAATCACTTGATGCCGGAAACTTCCAGACCTAACCAGCCAGTGCGTCAACCCTCTCTCAGTCTCCAGAGCCTTCCTGCTTCTCTCGGCATTCATGCAATTTTTCTAAGTAATAGGAAGATTTTAGATTTCATCAAAATGTTAATGGTGGTTATCTTGGGATAATGGGCTTCTAGTGAATTGTATTTCTCTTTTTTTGTGGCTTTCTGTATTTTCCAAAATATCTAAAACAAGAATATAATTCTTTGCCTTGAGGCGAGGAAGGGTGAAATACATTACAGTCATACAGCTTTTAAAGAAAATGACCTCCGCTTTGGTTCCCTGTTCTATGGCTTTAAAACTGACTCCAGGGAATCTCCTCAGTTGGCCTCATGTATAAAATTGAAATGCTGGTTTCTAACTGTGTGGAGAGGGTTAAATGAGACACCATACTTGCAGCATGCTTCATAGACATGCCAGGTGTCATTGTTGTTAGAATCGGGAGCAAGAAACCTTGATGAGAACCTCTGGAGGCCCTTTCCCGCTGACATTTCACCTCATCCTTATGGGCTACAGGCCATTTCCAACATTCGACCAATGAGGGAGCAGAGAGGTGATGTGACTGGCCTAAGGCCACACAGCAGAGGCAGGATTCGGTCCTGGCCTCCAGACTCCAAGTCCTACAGACCTGCAGGTTCTGGGGGACGGAGGCGGGGTCTGCTAAGTGCCTGCCGGGGCCCCGTGGGTCCTGACCGACAGGCCCGAGCGGGCCGTGCAGCCTTGAACCCTCCTGCTCCCTTCTCAGCACGTCGGCTTCCCCACGCGTTACGTGGGCAGGTGACCCTTAGCCCCTTCTCAGCATGAGGGGGATGGTCTGAAGCGGAGGCCGTTGTGGGCTTGTCACTCCTATGGGCATGAACCAGTGGCACGATCTTCAGGACCCAAGGTCTTCCTGAAATTCTTTTCCAAGTGCCAGTTTCTCAGGACAAACCAAAAGATGTCCCTCTCTGGGGGGGCTGGAGTCCTCTGGGAGGGGAGGCGACAAAGGGCCCGTCAAGCAAAATTGAAGGGGAACAAGCCCCTTGCAGGGCCCTCAGTGTCTGAGGGATGCAGCGTGTATGTGTGTGTGTGTGTGTGTGTGTGTGTGTGTGTGCGTGCACGCGTGGGCTCCTGAGGTCTGGCTCCAGCTGGCCAGAGCCAGGCTGGTCAGGGGACTCTGCTGAGACACTCCCTTCCTCTCACAGGAAAGAGAAAACAGCTGTTCGGCCAGAGTTCCTCAGGTAAACATGGCCCACATCGGGTTGGGGAGTATTTTTCCTTAGGGAACACTCACTCCCTAAAGAGAGCTGGGCATCTGCCCAGTCTCAGATAGGATTTACTAGTACAAAAAAAAAAAAAAAGGCCCTGTCAGCAGGAACTGGACTTACAAAAGCACTCCCTGTCTGCCTTCCCCCCTTCGCCCCTGTCTCTTCCCAAGCCAACCAAAATGCCCAGAAGCCACAAGAAAGTTTGGTTCCATGTTTTGCCCCCTAAAGAGCCACCTCAGAGTCCTAAAGCTCACCTTCAAAATGCCTGTGCAGGGTCTGCTTCCCAGGAGAGCACACTGGCTCCAGAATTCTCCCTAATTACACTGTCCCTTGCCCTCCAGGCACCCCACACCTGGCTGTCCTGTGTGCTTTCTTCCTGCTTTTTCACTTGCCAGCTAACTCTCCGTTAGTCTGATGTACTGGTCTTGGGGAGATGGGGGGGGGGGGCTTGGAGTGTCCCCGTAGCAGGGCCCTTGGGGAGTGACTCAGCTGGAGATGGTTTCTGACAATGTGGGGGAGGCATTTTCGAGCAGGTGCCTCGAGTCACAAAGCCAGCCTGTCCCCAACTTCTCAAGAAGGGACATGCTTATCATGTTTTCATGACACACCATCAGGGCTGTTTTTCTCTCTCTGGAAGCTGGACTGTTCCTAGCACATGGACCAATGTGAGTCAGGGATGTGAGTCAACCAACGACTTACTCGGTCCCAAAGGGAAAGAGCCCCAGGCCGGTGCTGCTCTAGGGCTGGGGTTGGGGAGCCCCCTCTCCCCATCCCTCCCACAGGAGGCCTCGGGAGAGGGCTGGGGGGCAGTACCTCCCTTCTCCCTGACCCCAAGCTGTCCCATCTTTCCTGTGGGGTTTTCTGTTCAGTTCCAGCTGCCCCATCATCTTTTGCACTCTCTTTAAAACTCCAACCTAAGTGTAGACCTGAACCTGGCCTATTCCTGGTTCCCACAGCATCTCTAAATAACTCAGCAATGGGAAAAAGAACTTCTCCAACACTAGGGCTGAACAAAAGAAATAAGCACAGACAACACAATGGCACACAGAGAGGGTACCTTTGGAGTCTTTAACCACTGGGCTCTAGGCCCAAAGGTCTGGGACACATCACAGGCCCCTCCCTGGCAGCCCTCTGCCCTTTTCTGGGGAGTGGCATCCTCTCTTTTCTGGGCACTCATCTGTGGTCTCCTAACAACCTCTATCCTTCGCGGCTGAAACTCCATCCAATCCTCCCACTGCCTGGGGCCTCCCTCTGAAGCCTCGTTTTGGTGGGCGGGGCTGTTTCAGCGTCAGCCCATTGGCGGAACTGGGAGGGCTGGGTCGGAAGTGGGTCCTCCTATATCTCAGGTAGCAGCTCCCTCTCTCCCCCTAAAGAGGGCCTCTCCTCTATGCAGGAATGGTGCTACCTTCCTTTTCGGGGCTCACAGGATGCCAGAGGCCATAGAAGTTCTTAGATAACAAGAGAAAAAAATGCTTTTTAAAACCACAGTCACCTTCTATGGAGGGTGGAGCCCAGCAAAGGCATCAGACCAGTCTCAGGGTTTCACCAACCGGGGCAGGGCCGTCATTGAGTTGAATACCTTCTTGAGCTCTGAATGTTTGAAGGTGGGGCTGGAAGTGAGCCCGGTGGGGGCTGGTGAGAACCACATTGCCCAGGGCACTTAAAGGGGCCGAGTTCATTTGTCTGTGATGGAATCAGGGAACCAGGGAAGGGTGGGGATGGGGGAGGGCTGATGGGAGCAGGCTGATCAGGGACCATGTCTGGGGTAAGTGCCCCCAGAGCCTCCCCGGCTACGTGAGGCTGTTCATGTGGCACCGGCGCCTAGATCCCTAGTTCCCAGGAGGACAAACCTCCAATCGGTGTGCTGCTACTCACGGTGTTGTTTGGGGTGGGCTGGAGTGGGGGTTTGCATCCTGAGACTGGGTCAGTGAAGGAGGAAGAGCTATCTGAGGCTGGGAGGAGGTGACTTCAGAAGGGACAGAAAATTAGAGCAAGAGGGGACCAGGAAAACCTCTGCTGTCCCCATCCCAGGAGGAGGCGGGCCCTCAGGGAGAGCCCCTCTGAGCCTGCTCCTAAGGCAGCTGAAAGGAGTCAGCACACATACTGCGGTGCCAGATCGCCCACTTTGACTCCAGGCTCAGCCTCCCACTGGCTTTGTGACCTCGAGGCTGGATAATAACGGTACCCGCCCTGCAGGGTGGCGGTGAGGATTAATGTGAGCCCCTGGAGCCTGGCACATGGAGGCAGGGAGGCCCCAGCTGATGCCCCGCTCACACCTGTCATGGGCATTCTGCACCCAGATGGTGATCTGAGCCTTGTTCTCTCATCTGATCCCATCTCACCTCGACTCCCACCATGTACACACTCAGACACACGATTTCTGATCACAACAGAAAATAGCTCCTGGAGAAACCAGTCTCATTGTCAAGGGAGTCGGTGCCTTCCCTGAACTCCAAGCTGTGCCAAGTCCAGACCATCAGCAGGAAGACAGGCAAGTCTTCTGAAGCAATCACGGGTGCTTCTCAGGCCACCAAGACCGAGGGCAAGGCCAGCCTGCACTGCCACAGAGGGGTGAGCCCCTTCGGCCCCAGGGGCTGTCTCCCTACTCTAATCCCGAGGCCAAGTGGACTCTGTGGAAAACCCTCCTTCCCAAATTTTGCTGCAGCCCTAGAGAGACCCCGAAGGTCTCAGAGACTTTGTCCAGAAAGGCAGGCATTAAATATTCAGGGAGAATGAGCAGGTGCCCATTCAGACCTGAGAGGACAGTGTGGCTACAGGGGACCACTGATGAGGATGAATGATGGCCAGATGGGCACGGGGCTGGCGGGGGACCAGGGCTGGCAGGAGCGTGCCTGCTGGAGAGGCCACATTTTTCTGCATTGTTGCCAACACCAAAACACCATAAAAATATGCAAACACTTGGACGGGGTGGACCCCGACTCTACAGCCCGCTTTTTGGCCCCTTCCTCCTCCAAGGTATAAATATATACCTGCTTGGAGGTTGGGGGGTTCATTGGCTTAGGGTCCGAGGCACTTTGAAACATAGCTTCTCTTTGCTCCTTGGTCTCCTTGCTGACACTGCCTGTTGGTTTGCCTGTTCCGCTCCCAGTGGAGACTGGAAGTCTCTCGCACGGAAGACGCTAACTGGCAGAGAGAGTGTCGTCTCTGCTCTGTGCCCTTTGACCCTTCATGCCCGGGACTCCCAAGTGTTGGCTGTCTTCCCTGCAGGTTAGAGAGGCGCAGGCGCAGGCACAGGATGAGGACTGGGAGTGGGCAGAGGCCTAGGAGGGGAGGGGGGAGGGAGTTAAAAACCAAAACAAAACAGGGCAAGAGAATCCCCTGTAAAAACCTAGAGACAGGAAGGCAGTGGGAAGACACAGGGCTGGGTCTCGTGAGACCGGGGCTCGGGTCCCAACCTGCACAGACTCACGGAGCCACCTCAGACAGCCATGTCACTTCTCTGGTCTCAACTTGCCCATCTGTGGCAGGAGGCGGTTGGGCCTGATCATTTCCAAGGCCCTTTCCAGCTCTGACCTTCCCCAAGTCCATGAGGATATGGAGTCATAACATCGGCGTCTGCAGGAAGTAGAAACCTCTCAGGGACTCCCCCGGTTCTTCCAGTTTGGCTGCCATTCTGGTCAGAGTAACACCTGGTGACCCCAGTCGCTGGATTGCCGCTGATCCAGGGCACCCACTGTGATCCCTTCCTCCTGAATGATTCTTGCACTTTGCATGTCCTTGGCAATGTCCAGAGGGGAGGTTTGGCTGTTGCGTCCCTGTGACCACATAATCTCTCTCCAGGAGAAGGTGTCAACTGTGGGTTATCAGGTGGCAGAAGCAACAAGCCAAGCGCAAAGGCTCGGCCGGGCAAGGTGCGGGAAGCACAGAAAATGCACCAGTGTTGGAGGAATAGCTTTATGTTGATGCATGAGCTTGCTGCCTAATGATTTCCCACTCATCCTCTCGTAAGGGGGAGATTAGATATTTATGCCGTGGAGATGCACAGCATACAAATGAGGGGCACGTGGGGCCGGGGCAGGGCAGGGTCTGCTGGCCCAGCCAGCTTGGAGCTACAGCAAGCTGCCAGCAGAGGAGGGAGGCGGAAAGGGCTGCGGCCCGGTTGCCAGTGGGAACTGGGTTCTGTGGGCAGCTGGCCAGAGTGGGCAGTGGGGCTGTCTGGATGCTAGCGATTTATCAAGGATGAGAAGGGCACCGTCTCTGCTGTTCTGAGCCTCTGGCAGCCTCTTAGGGCCCCTTCCTCTGCAGCTGCAGGGAAGGACCTACTGTGAAAGCCTGAGTTTAGAAAGGACTTAGGAGAGAACACCCAAGGCCAGTGGAGCGGTTACGGAGCAACTCTGCCTACAGCCGGGTCCGAGCCCCGCCTGCACCAATTTGCTTTGTTTCCGGCACCGCAAGGGAAACCTTTAACCCCATGCACCCAAGAACAGCTACTCATCCCCATTAGCCCAAGTGAGAAGGTGCGGAAGGTCCCATCACCTCTGCGGAAGGGACAACTCGCAGACCTGGAGCTCTCACCAGTGGTGCAGAGGCCCTGGTGCCATTCTGGGATCGTGTCCCCTCCCTCGCCCGGGAACAGACACGCTGCCCAGACCCCACACCCTGCCTCTCCCGCTTTTGGGGTTCTTGATGGATTTTCAGCAACCCTTTGCTAGGGGAGACCTGGCCCTTTGCTTAGTTCCAGAAAAGTCAAGGTCACAGTGGCTTCAGAACCTGGGGCCTGGTGGGGGCAGCCACGTTCTCAGGACCTCCGCTTGGAGCATGGAGGTCCCCCTGGGACAGCCCCTCCCAACTTCCTCCCTGTCATCATAGGACATGAGCTGGGAAGGCAGGGCTGCACTCCTCATTCTGGAGCAAGAAGAGCTGCTCCTGGCTTCCAAGCCCCCGTCATCCCACGTCCCACAGTGTCCTTGCAGGGGACAAATGCCCAGGCCCCTTCCCTCCTCCCTCCTCAGGGAGGAGAGCAAAGGAAAGCCCCCAGCCAGCTGCCCTCTGCGCTGCAAGGGACCAAAGAAGTAAACCAGGCAGGGGTCTGGGCTGGACTCGCCTCCCCCCGCCCCTCCCCGCCACCGGCCTGAGGGTGGGGGTGCAGGAGGAGAGCTGGGCATTCCAGAGGCAAATGAGGATACCGAGGCCCGGCCAAGGGAGGGAGGGTAAGTGACCATTAGCAGAGACAAGCCGCTCCAGCTGAGCAGCAAGTAAACAAGCGAGGCCTGCAGCCCTGGAGCCACCCAGGGCCCTCTGACTCAGGCGTGGGGTCAGGCGGCACAGCTGGGGCTCCCTGGGCCAGGCCGCTCAAAGAGCCGGCGGGACTGGTCATCTCACATGTGATTCAGAGCAGCTCTGGCTCTAGGGCTGGGGGAGCAGCCTTCATGGATTTGGGCGGGCAGCCCAGGCCCAGCCTTGCTCCCTTCACACCTCCTGGAGCTTCCATGTGACCTTGATCTGCCCTGCGGGGCTCTTAGGAAAAGCTCTCTATCTGCCTCTGTCCTGGCTTGGGGCTGCCAGCAAGAGTCCAGACACTTGGGAATTGAAGGCAGAGCTCTAGGGGTGCAAATTCCTGACACAACGTGCTGTCCTGGCCTGAGCTGCTCTGAGTGGACGGGGGCCACTCCCCCCCCCCCCACTCCCGCCGCCCCTGCCTTCCCTACCCCCATCTCTCCCCCAGGCTCTGGCCCATTACCTGGAACTAGCCTGCTGGTACTTGAAATCTCATTTCCCTAAATGATACAGAAATGATAAACAAGAGTTCCCCTAAAATGATACAGCCCATGTCCCAATCTTCCACAGATAACCTCATCTCCAGTGGGGCTCCTCCTAAACGGCTCTTGGCAAGGCTGGTGCTCAACAAAGTGGTTCCGACTCAGCCTGCATCTTCCTCCATCCATCGCAGCGCCCGATACAGCTGATCCTTCCCTCTCTCATCCTGAAGACACGGTCTTTGTTTCCCAGGGCACTGCCTTTGCCTGGTTTCTTCCTGTTCCACTGGCTGCTGCTTAGCAGTCTCCTAAATGTATTTCTTTACCCGAGGCCTCTCTCCCTGACCTTCCACTCTTTATCCAAGCTCCTGACCAGCATCTCCACTTGGATGGCCCAACAGTACCTCGACGACGACGACGACGACAACAACGTGTCCAAGTCTGGGGTCTTGGTCTTCCTCCCTGTGGGGGTTCTCCTGCCAGGATTCCCCAACCCAGTCAGTGGCGATGCCCTCCTGGGCTGGCCAGGCTGCCAACTGTGATGCTTCTCTTTCTCCCCACCCGCCACCCTATACCCAATCTGTCAGCCAGTACTGAGAGTTCTACTTTCAAAATACACCTGGAATCAAGCCACATCTTACATCCCTACCCTCATCCTTGTGCACGCCACTGCTGTCTCTTTTTTTATGGTGACGGCCTCCCAGCTGCCCTCCCCCGCTTTGCCCTGGCCGTTGAGGCTCTTCCCACCCTGCCAGCTGCAGTGATGCTTTTCAGCTTTTGACTCGGCGTCTCCATGAACTTTTCCTGCCCCTTCACCTGTCTCACTTCCTCTCCTCGCCTCTCTGCTCCCCAGCCCTGTTTCGGCTTCAGCCACGCTGGACCCTTACTGTTCTTTGAACAGGCTGGACATCCTCTCGCCTCGGGATCTCTGCATCAGCCATTCTCTCTGCCCGGCCCGTGCTTCGTCCAGGCATCCCTGTGGCTCTCTCCTCTGCTCTTGCGGGCCTTCTCAGATGGCCTCTTAGGGACGGCTCCCCTGACTGCCCTGTCTCACCCTGTAATCCTCAACTCAAGCCGCCCCCCCAGCCCACCCCCAGCACACTTCCTGACTTTGTTTTCTCCACGCCACTCAGCGCTCTCAGGCGTGCCAGTTACCTCACCGATCCGCTGGCCTCCCCGCACCTGGGGCTGGGCTCCGGGAGAGCAAGGCTTCGTTTACCCTGCACGCCCCGTGTCTAGGACTGTCCCTGCCCCGCAGATGCTCACACGGATCGTGCTGGATGCACAGTCCCCCCGCCGTCCCTCCTGTACCTTCCTCAGTTCCCGTTGTTCTCGGCTCTCCGCCTACTTGGGACCCTTTGCTGGCCCGTCCCCTCCTTCTTCTTGCCTGTCCGTGTTCCCCAGGACTCAGTTCTTGTTCTCGAATTCTCCTTCCACCACCTGCAGCCCCCATCCCGCTCCCCCATTCTTCCAGCTTCAATAGTCCCCTCCCTCTCCCCCTTTTTCCCTTTTCATGCAGCTGAAATAATTGTGTTCTTTTGATTACACTTTCACTTGCTCTGGAAGCTCCACCCCAACTGTAAACTCCTTGAAAGCAAGGGCTATGTGTGTCTCTTTAATATCCAGTGTTTGGGGACCCCAAATAAGTTCTCAGGGACCACTGAAGACATGGTGGTTGGATGACAGTTCATGATGCTTCTTTCATGCTCCTGCCGCTCTCCTGGCCAGGACAGAACCAGGACCCTAGATCCAAGGTGTGCACCCGACAGTGCTGCCCCAAGCTGCTGGTCAGGGAGCCCTGGGAGGCCCCATCCCAGGATGACTGAGTGAGTCACAGTGAATCAATGTTGCGGATTCTGGGGCTCTGCTTGCAAAAGCTTTTTGTGAGCTACCTCGGGATTTCATGGACTCAAGGATGTGGGTGTAAGAAAAGGAGGCAACTAACTCTTTTCTGGCAAGGCAGGCGGTTGCGTTGCAGGAGGCCAGCCTTCCATCAGTGTGCTGGAACCTGCGTGTGCCCCGGGACGGTGAGCCTGCTTTCCTGGCCTCCCCCGTTAAGCTGTGAGGCTTTGCGGACAGGATTGCGTTGCAGCTCTTGGACTCCCGGTGCTGGCCGGTGCCTGCTGCATGGTAACTACCCCGAAGGTAGTTCCTGCGCAAAGAAAGGAACCCATCACATGTGAGAGAAGTTCTTTCTGGGTCCTTCCAAAGACAACAGAGAAACACTCCCCTCCCTCCGACCCTCCCTCCTCGAGCATTCTCCTCCTTCACTGCCATAAAGCCTGGCCTCAAATTTTCCTTCTCTAAAACTTTGCCAGACCTGTCTCATCTGACGTGGATTTCTTTCCTCTCTTTCTCCACAACACTCGTGTCCATGCCTTGCAGTGCCGCAGCCTGCGGGATTTTGTGGCCAGCATCCTGACCTGGTCTGTCCCCAAGAGTGTGCCCAGGGCGCGAGGGGGTCAGGGGCTTGGGGGCCACTGGGCATGCTCTGCCCCCTCACGGGCTGGGAGCTGGGCTCCCTCTTTGCCACACATGCTCAGTGATTGAACGGACAGCACGTCGTTGACACTCAGTACGTGTTTGTTGAAGGACCGAGGAATGACTGTCACCCTCAGTGCCCACAGGAGGAACCCTGGGGAGATGGCAATGGAATC
The DNA here is from genome assembly GCF_016906955.1 of Phacochoerus africanus. Lineage (NCBI taxonomy): Eukaryota > Metazoa > Chordata > Mammalia > Artiodactyla > Suidae > Phacochoerus > Phacochoerus africanus. Next base: position 106,853,812 of record NC_062549.1, on the reverse strand, counting down.
CAAGTGTCAGCCCAAGAGTGTCCCCTGCAGGGAGGGAAACGAAGCAGGCCACAGAGAGCACAGCAGCGCCTCTGTGGATCCCCTGATGAGCTGCACAGCTTCAGGGTCTGTCTTCCGTGCGAGGGGCCGGGCCGGAACGCAGGCTCTGCCGAAGGCCTGGGCTTGAGACTTGGCTCTCTACCACGTTCTGCCTGGGTGGCACCAGGTGGCACTTAACCTGGCACCTCTGTTTCTTAGTTACATACAGGGCACAATAATAACCCTTATGGTGAGGATGAAATATGATCAAGTGGCTGTGCTCCTGGGAGAAGCTCCAGTAATAACATGCATACTCATCACCAGTAAACGGGGGACCTGAAAGGGGGTGGGGGTTAAGCCTGGTCACAAGACTGCCCCGCGGGCAAAGGAGGGAGACAGCGGACCCTGTGGCAGGAACCCCCTGGAGGGCATTTCCCAGGGGCTTGAGGGCAGGACTGATTCTCACTGACACTGAAGGGAGGAAGATATGTCTGGAAATTCTGCACAGTGGCTTATGAACCTGGGCTTTAGGCCTCTGCCTGGGAGTCCACATTCCTGGGACTGGGTGGCTCTGCTCTGAAAGCCAGAGAGCCAAGCGCCTCCCTACAGGAGAAGCCAAGAATCTCAGAACCTTGCAGCTGGTTTCTGAGAAAACTGCAGTCCAGGGAGGGCAAGTCACTTTTCCAAAGTCATACAGAGAACAGGTGATGGGACAAGACATAAACTAGAGAAATCAATAAAAGAGGAATAAGAATAACAAATGACCTATCCGGAATAGGTGGTCTGGGCCAAAGTGGGGGATCAGGCCTGGGAGTGGTACACGTAGTGAACCACAGGCCAAGTGAAAAGGAAGGGCACTGTGAGAATGGGGCTCAGGAGGCTGCTCTGTGACAGGCAGTCCTAGGCATCTTGTGTATTTAATTTAATTTACTACTGTAACACCGCTATATGCTCTGTGTCGATATTATCCCCATTTTACTGATGTTGAAACTGAGGCACAGTTTAGATAATGTCCCCAAGGTCTCAGAGTTAGAAAATGAAGAAGCGAGAATGCAGCACAAGTTTGTCTGGCACCAAAGCCTGAGCTCTTTGCTGCTCACTCCCAGGCTAGAGGAGAGACTGTTCTGCCTCATAAGGCCTCCCCTTCTCCCTGCAGACTCTTGAGTCCAGGCTCCATGGAATATAGAGAGCACTCCGTCACCCCCAACAACATACACACACAGACACACCCACACACATGCACACACTCACTCTGACCTGGCAGGAACCTGGTAGGGCAGGAAGATGGCTGAGTCCATTAATGCCACCGAGCACAACACATATTTATGGCCCCAATTACAGCCTCCATGAAGGAGCTGGAATGGCGACAGGAATAGTTGTGTGCAGTGGGGTCTGAGGCGCCTCCGTAGCAATAACTACAAGATTACAGAGATGTTAGCAAAGCCCGGTGATGGCGGCTCTATTATAATGATAAATCTACAGCTTTATATAGAAATAATGAGACTGGGGGCTGGAGGGGGGGGGGAAGGGAAGAGCAGGGTGGTTTCAGCCAATCAAAGTTCTGGTTAGAGAGAAAATGGCAAGCCGCTGGGAATGCCCAGGAGACCCCCCGGGGACCTTGGTCAAGCCAGGCAAGAGTGGGGTGGCCTCAGAAGCAGCCCTGCCTGGGCCCGAGTGCATTTGATGAACTCCTGCGATTTCCTTCCCACGCCGGCACTTCCTGATTCCAGGGAACAGCAGAGGCCTCCGACTGCCCTGGTCCATCTCTTTTGCCTGCTTCTCACCCTCCAGTTGGGGGGTACCTTAGCTCCATTACAGCCTAGGCTTCCCGCCAGAGCAACCTGGGGGTGCCAGAGCCAGTGTCCCTTGAGGCTTAAGATCTGCAGTTAGCAAAAATGCATCCTCCGCTTCACTAGCCTTGAAGTTCCATGGTCAGTGGCTGTGAACAAGCAACACAAATGCTCCAGGCTTTGCTACTTGCCACCACCTTGAGCACCGGGGCAGGGACCCAAACAGGGCCCTGCCTGCTTCCAGCTGCCAGGGCTGCACCTGGTTCTCCCATACAAATGCGAGGAATAGCCAGGGGACAACATTCGTGGCCCGTCTGACCTCAGTGCAGCCTCCTGAGCTCCCTACTCACAGGACCTCTCCTTACACCCCGAGTGTGGGTCACGGACCCTCCACTTCAGTGCAGACTATTGGATCCAGGTGTTAATCTCTTTGTTACTCCAGACACAAACCATCCACCCTAACCATACCTCTGGCAGGAATGCACCGCCTGGGTCTCTCCCCATCACGCCTGGCTCTACCCATATTCAAAATAGCGCTTGACTCTCTCCTTCAGGAAACCTTCCCAGGTTAACTGCACCCAACTGCCATTGCTTCTCTAATAATCCTTTCCTTGTGCATCAATACATATTTGTATTTGAATTAACTAAGCCATTGGTCATTTAACAAGAATGTGCATAAGAGTTCTTATGTTCACCTAAAATGACACACTCAGCCCCGAGGGAAAATACAAGAGAGAGTCAAATGTGGGACACAAGCCATTCCTGAGCCGTTGGGAGGGCCTTGCAAAACAGACTGCGGCTGGGCTGGGCGTGTAACTGAGGGACCCAGAGAACAAATCCGAAGGAGCAATTGCTGTGAGAGCGGAAGGACTTGGGGGAAGCTTTGAAAGGTTTGGTTTGTGCCAGGCAGGGGTGGGGAAAGGCGCACCTGCCAGAGGAAGCCCTAGGAGCACAAGCAAGAGGCAGGAATGCCGGGTGTGTTCAGGGACCAGCCTTTGGGGCCGAGGAGCTGGAGGCTGAAATGCAGCTCTAGGAAGGGAATCTGGCAGGATTCTGGTGCAGGCGAGATGAGAGCAGGCTGCGCTGCGCACCGCCCCCCCCCCCCCCCCCCCCGCACTGGCTGCAGGATGTCATATACACTGCGCGCTCCATCATTCCCTGTCGCCGGGACTCAGGCCTCTCTGGGCTCCAAACAATTTCAGTTTTAGAGTCAGCACCAAAAAAGGCAGGTAAATGCACCAGCTTTCTTATTTCCTTTTCCCTTCCTTCGCCTGATTCCTCACCTCAGGATAAACAGCCTGCCCCTGAGAGCCGGCCTGCCGGGGAGGCTGCGGATGGGAGGGTCCCAGAGGCCTCACCAGGCACAACGTTCAGTGCAGCCTGAGCAGGCAACCCACTCTCTGGCTTCAGCAATTCCCGGGCCGGGACCCCCCCTGCTCTTGGCTGGAATGCTTCCCCTTCCTCTCTGCCCAGTGAGTTATGTGCCCCAGTTCCTCCCCACCAGCTCAGTTCTCCTCCCTCACCCAGGAAACCTTCCTATCCTAACTCTCAGTCTTAGAATCGCACACAGCGTCGAGTATTTGCAACTTTGCATCTCTGGCTGTCACGTGATCATTCTTGTCTCTGCAATCAGGTTATAACGTGCTGGGTTTGAGAGGGTGTCTTCTACCCCAGCCCCCCTCACTCCCCACTCACTCCCCAGCGCCTGGCACAGTGTCCTGCAAGGGAGGAGCCGGAGCAGGGCTGTAAGTGTACCGAGCAAGGATGATGACCACGGCGACGCTTTGTCCAGCTCCTTTTGGATAATCTGCCTTTTTCTGGAGCTGGGTGGGGGAGGGGCTGTGGGACAAGGGCCGGGACAGCCACAGAGTTCCAGCAGGTAGGATGTTGGTGTTCAGGTGAACAGCACCCCTGTGCACCGACTGCCTGCACCAGGACTAGGATTTGCATCATGCCCAGAGCTAAAGTCACAGGATTGGGTGGGGGCTGGCGGGGGACGGGGGGGGGGCGGTCTCTGGAGAGGAGAAGACAGGCTCCTCAGAGGGCTGGAGTTGAGCCCCGTTGCCCCAGTCCCTGGCCTGCACCCCTCCCTCTCTCTGAGCCTCCCCTCCAGACGGGGAGGATTGAGCTGCTTTTCTCTACCTGTATAGTTACCATAATGAAGCTGCTGCCTTCCGAGACCACAAGGGGAGAGCTGCACCAGATGTAAACTTCAGAGTGATTTATAGAGCAGAGCTCCTGGGCTTAGGGCTGGCGCACAGCTGCTGTTCCAGCCCGCCCCGTCTGCCAGCCCCGCTGCTTGTGCTGGTTTGGGGGATGACGGTTCAGGAAAGCAGAGGTGGGGGACACACTGGGACATTGGACTGGACCGGTCAAAGCCAGCACCAGCCAGGAGGATGGGGTGTCCCAGAGACGTTCCCTGGAGCAGAAACAGAGCCCACCAAGCTTTCTCCCTTGGAACAAATCAAGACTCTCGCCCTTTTCCCACCAGAGTGGGGCTGACTTCCCCAGCTTCTCTCCTTACAGATGCAGCACAGAGATACTGAGCACTGACCGTCCAAAGGGAGGGTCTGCAGACCGGGGTTTGGGGGGGGTCACCTCCACACCCAGAGAAACAGTGCAAGAAATATCCCAGGAGATATTCAGCCAGTCCACCCAGCACTCAAGACACAGACACAGGGTCATGGGTGCTTGGTGGTAACACCTCTGCGGGGCTCTCAACTGCCTGGCTGGGCTTCAAGACTGGCACGCCCCCTACCCCTGCCAGGTGCAGCTGCACAGCTTCCTCAGTAGCCACCCGGGGGACTGGAGAATGCTGTCTAAACTGTGCAGAAGGGCCCTGGAGATGCCCTCTTAATTCTCTGTGCCAGACCTGTCCTCCCTCTTAAAAGCCAACTTGAGCCCCAGCTCCCTAAAAACTTCTTGGTTAATTCCACTGGACCGTGAACAGTCAAGCACTGCCGCTTCCATGCGTGGATCAGCCAGGTCTTCCTTTAGGCTGGCCCCCCACCTTCCAGCCGGGCCCGGGCAGGAGCTGCACTGCGTAGTGGTCACTGCTGGTCATTAAGTGCTTCTGGTCTCCCTTCTGGGCACGTGGTAGGAGCCCTGTGCCTGGCCCCCTTGATTTTAGGAGTTGTACTTGTCTTGCTTTGGCTAATGAAAGGTGGCTGGATGTGGCATGCGTCTGCATGGAAGCTTTAAGAAATAGCGCACGATTTGCCACCTCCTCTTCCTCCTGGTGCCTGTAGGAGCACAGGTCAAAATGGAGCCACTGTCGGCTTGGGCCCCTGGGTAACAAGGTAGAATGGAACTCCTGCCAAGCTGCCAAGCATGTGTAACATGAACAAGAACTAAATCTCAGCTGAGTTAAACTACCAGATCCTAGGATTGTTTGTTGCTACAGCATAACCTGGTTCAGCTCGATTAATGTAGCCTGTTGCCGAGGGCCTGCGTGAGGCTTCTAGGACACATCAGTGACCTTGGCAGATGCTGCTGCCTGGCCCGGTCCTTACCCACCACTGAAGACATGTTTTGTTTTGTTTCGTTTTGTTTTTCTTTCTTTATTTATTTTTGTCTTTTTGCCTTTTCTAGGGGCGGTCCCACGGCATATGGCGTTTCCCAAGCTAGGGGTCTAATCGGAGCTGTAGCCGAAGGCCTATGCCAGGGCCACAGCAACGCAGGATCCGAGCCGTGTCTTTGACCTACACCACGGCTCACAGGCAACGCCGGATCCTTAACCCACTGAGCAAGGCTAGGGATCAAACCTGCAACCTCATGGTTCCTAGTCAGATTCGTTAACCACTGAGCCATGAAGGGAACTCCTCTTTTGTCTTTTTAGGGCTGCACCTGAGGCATATGGAGGTTCCGAGGGTAGGGGTCAAATAGGAGCTGCAGCTGCCAGTCTACGCCACAGCCACAGCAATGGGGCATCTGAGCCACGTCTGTGCCACAGCTCACAGCAACACCGAATCCTTAACCCACTGAGTGAGGCCAGTGATCGAACACTGTCCTCACTGATGCTAGTCAGGTTTGTTACCCCTGAGCCACAAGGGAAACTCCACGAGGTACATTATTTTATAGGTGGCAGGTAGAGAGACCCATCCCAGAACACGTGATCAGAAGCGATAGCTGCAAATTCCCTTCCCTTCTCCCCACATGGGGGCTCCGCTGCCCCTACCCTCCACAACCTGGGGCACAGCAGCAAGGGCTTTCCCAGGGTGGACGGGGCTGTTCATCGGTTTCCAGAGACCCCTTCCTGTCCTGCAGGGCAAAGGCCCCCTTGTCTGGAGGGGGGAGCGGGGTGGGGACACATCCCATGCGAACCCAGAACTGCACACCCTCAAGCAGCCCCGGGGCAGGGCTGTACTCACGCTGGTGGCGTACTGGATGTCCTTCCAGATGGAGGTTTCCCGGGACAGGTCAGAGGCCTCAAAGAGGTTGTCCAGGATGACCTCCCCGATCATGTCGTGGCGGGAGAAGCGGTCAAAGTCGAAGACGCTGAGGTGCAGCTTGCGGTCAGCCAGCTCCTCGTAGGGCACGGGGAAGTGGAAGTTCTCATCGAAGGTGGGGTTCAGGGTCTTGCGGTGCACCCGGGTCTGCAGCTTGCATTTGCGGTCGGGCAGGAGGTAGATCTTGACGTAAGGGTCGGAGCTGCCGCAAAAGTCCTTGGCAGGGAGGTCGAAGGCCTTCAGGATGCGCACGATCAGGGTCTCGTTCTCGTAGTCGTAGCGCAGGCTGAAGTTGATCTTCCCACAGCTCTTGGCCTCGGATTTGGCATCGTCCCCATCCACGGACTTCTGCTTGTAGAGCTCGGGCTTGATGCGGCCAATGCTGGTGGGCTGCTCGGCCGCGGGGGGCAGCTCGTTGCCGTAGTCCACGCTGGAGACATGCATCTGCCGCGGCAGGTGGCGCTTGAAGGACGTGTGCCTGGCAGAGGGCAGGAGCGGTCGCAGGGTAAGGGGGTTGCAGGCAGACACAGCCCGGGGCCCTGGCTCATCCTAGCCCTCGTGGGGCCCCCTCTTCCTCCCGCTCGGTGACCTTCTTTCCCTCTGCACCCACCTTGCCTGCACGTCTTAACACATGTAGAGCAGTTGGAATGGGGCCTGGTATACAGTAAGCGGCAGTAACTGTTAGCCGTGGCGATCATTATCATTCCCCCGCTTGCTGCTGCCTGCTTTCTAGGCTTCTTTCCTGGTAGACGTGGCTCTGGTTCCCCCATGAAACCGTAAGCTCCCTCACTGGGAAGGACCATCACCCCACCATAGTTCGTGCTTAGCCAGGCTAATCTGGGCTCTGCCACTTTCTAGCTCTGTGACCTGGGACAGCCTGTCTGTGCTGTAAGATGAGAATAATAAAAGTAGCAATTGCATAGGATTGCTGAGGGGGCGGGGGGGTGAAACGAATCAATATACCTGAAGTCCTTGGAAGAGGGCCGGGTATATAATAAGTGACCCATGGTTAGTGCTTATTATCACAGGGATTCTTTCACTGGCTCCTCACGGCAACCTCATGAGAGTCATTCGGCCTATTTTGCAGTTAGGAAAAGTGAGGCTTAGGAAAGATGAGCACCTTGCCTGAGATCAAACCGTAAACTCTGTAAACGTGACCCCACACTTTCATCATTTCTGGCTTACGATCTGAAGCCCAGGCCTGCTTCCCTTTGGCTGGTCCCCTGGGAGCCTGAGGAAGCCTTCCAGGGACCCAGGAATCCACAAGAACCCCAGGTTTTTCCTAAATACAATGCCTAATACCTGCGTGTACCACATCTTTTTAAAGTGTTGCTTGAATTTAGAGTAGGTTTTTTGTCATTACGCGGTTCTTGTTTTTTGCTGTCATTTTGTTTTTTGCTGTCATTTTGTACAGCCGCTGTCGTGCGGGGAACGCACAATGTTAGGACTGTCCTGCTCCATCTCCCACGCACTGCGGTTCCGTCGAGAGGCTGTACTGCCACAGCCCAGACCCATCGAGAACTTCTGCGCCTCTGCCGGAAGTCCTTCCTTCCCTCCACACCAGCCGACCCCTGCCCCCCACCCACATCCCGGGGCTGCCCACCTGCACAGCCCCCCACCTCAAAGTTTCCCTTGCCCGAAGTCACCCCTGGGGCCCCCTTTCTAGCTGGTCCCCCGCGGGGGAGCTCGTCCTCTGCCGTGATCTCCCGCCAAAGCGCACGTGCGGTTATTTCTGGTCTCCGATCCTCACGGGCTGGAACCTCAATTCCTGCTTTGGCTACAGGAAGGTCAGCGTAGGGAAGGGAGGGTCCCCCGCTCACCTGGTGGATGACGCTGGCTCTGTGGTCTGTCGCTGCAGCCGCGTGTGACGCATGATGTGCTCCTTGACCGACATCTGCACCTCGGCCGGAATATCTGGGGACGTGTGGCTGATCTTGACGGCTGCCTCTAGGAAGCCGAGGCTGCTGGGGTCCTTCAGCTTGTCTGCCATGCTGCCCCTGGCGCTGGGGCTCGGGAGGGCCTCGGGGGAGGGGTTAGCAGAGGAGGGGCTGGAGGCCTCCTTGTTCCTCCAGGGCGTCCAGCACAGCTTCCAAAAGAGAAAGAGAAAAACTGCCACCAGGGCCACGCCACACACAATAACTACCACTGCCAGGAGGCTGACAGAGGGGCCTGCCCTCAGCCGGGCAGGGAGGGGACAGAGACAGACAGAGGCGGGGAGACGCGGGGAAGGGTGTTCCAAGAGGGGCCACACACAAGGGACAGAGACGGAAGAAGAGAAAAGAGTGGTCATGAGAAAGCTGCCCACGCAGAGGGGGGGACGGTTGTAGGGGTAACGGTCCACCTTGGGAAATAGCTGCAGCCGCGACCCCTCCAGCTCTGGCTCCGGCTCCCCCCCCCCCACCAGCCTGGGGAGCACCTGGGCCTCCTCCCCGGCTCCCTGCGGGCAAGTGCATGGGGAAGGGAAAGTAATTGAAATAGCAGCCTAAGCAAATGTGCAAATTCGTGAAGCGTTCACATGTGGATGCTGTTTGAATTTCTATTAGAGCCGTTACTCTGGCCAGAGTAGAGCAGAGCCGTTTTTTGTACACAGCTCTCTTCCTCCACAGGCTGCGAGGCCTTGGGGACCGGAGGCTGGGCTCCCTCGTCCTCTCCCCTTACCCCGCACCCACCAGGAACTAATATATAGTTACTGGATTGACTTGAGGTGAATGAGATGGGGTGTAATCTCGAGAGTGGGGATTAGATCAACTGCATCTTCTGCACGCCCAGAGCTTTGCACACAGTAGGCTCAATAAACACTTGTATTGAATGGGAGCCTGAGCCACACAGTTTAACTTCAAGGATAAATACAAATGATTCCGATAGCCATTTTTTCCATTCCTGTGGCTATGTGAGAGCTTAGCTGGAAAGCGTTTTTTTTTTTTTTGGGGGGGGGGGGAGGCGCACACGCAGCATATGGAAGTTCCCAGGCTAGGGCCTACACCACAGCCACAGCAACGCCAGGTCCGAGCCATGTCTGCAACCTACACCGCAGCTCAAGGCAATGCCAGATCCTTAACCCACTGAGCGAGGCCAGGGATCAAACTTGCGTCCTCATGGATGCTCGTCACATTTGTTTCCCCTGAGCCACGACGGGAACTCCAAAGCAGGTATTTTTGAATGTGATGGCTGCTCCAGAGGGGAATGTTCACTGTCCCACCTCCAGGCCTCCTCTGCCCCAGCAGGCTGCCCATTACCCCAGGTGAGCTGTGAGCGAGGCCTCCACCCCACCCTTAGGAGTGAGCCTTTGAGCCAAGGGCTGCTCTTACTGTGAGAGGTCAGAAGGCCTTGAACCAGTGGGTTTGCACAAAGGTCACGTGTAGACAAAGCCAGCAGAAGAGTCTTGTTTGGCTTGCACGATGCTTGGGAAATTGAGCAATCCCATCATCACCATTGTCGTCATCACACAGATTCCTGGCTTCTCTGGGAAAGGCCTAAGGACCTGGCATCTGGACCCGTGCTCCTGCATGGTGGGAACTGGTGATGCCCTTGGGAAGGGTGGCTGCTCAGCAGCTGCACTCCCTGTTATCTGCCTGGCCCCTGCAGGCCTCTCGACTGTCCTGTCCCAATGCTTTAAGACTCTTGGGATTTAAGGTGAGAAATGACCCCCAAGTACTGAGATCAGGCTGTGCTTTTGCAGATGGGAGCTGTGGTCCAGAGAAGGGACTTGCCTGGGCAGGGGGGTGAGGGGAGGGCGGTCACAGGTCAGACAGACCCTGGACCAGGATCTAGATGTCCACTGCCCTACTCGGGGCTTGTTTTACTGTCCCAGACTGTCCCTGGTTAAACTGTAGGCTACTATAACCCTGTGGCTTTTGTATTTATCTGACTCAGGGCTCAGCACAGAAACTGGTGCATGAGAATGAATGGGTGAATCAATCGATCCATCAACAGCACATAAAACAGCTGTCATTATCTCTCAACCAATATGGACTGAGCACTTGCCACGTTCCAGGTGCTAAACTAGGCTGAGAGTGCAGAAATGCCTGGTCCCTCCTGGGGGGGATCATGCACATTCCCACAGCACACAGGCCCCTGGGAAAGCGGTCCCTCCAGAGGGATCTGAGAAGGAGGCTGAGACATCAGCCACCCTCTCTGGGGAACCAGCACTGCCCCTGACTGCACTGGCTGTAGGGTACTGGCCTTGACAGCTACCACCTTCAGGAATAGGGAGTAAGAGCACAGGATCCTCAAGTCCTTAGCCACCTAGCCCAGCCCCCAGGCCCCTGCACAGAGACACAGGAGCCTTTCCCAGCACAGGAACTGAGGTGAGTCAGCCAGAGACTGGCAGGGACCAGGAAAGCTGCTTCTAAGTTAACGTCTAAAGGTCTCCAATCCTGGCGTGCATGTATCCTGGCAATCCAAGAGGAAACATGATCAGATTGCTTGAATATTCGTTCATTGTCTTAAAAAGAAGAAATCAAACGTATAATATACAGGTTGATAGTGACGGGAATGATAGCATTTGGTTATTGGATGTAGTCAAGGAATTGAACATGACTGCGTCCTAGGTACAAAGGGCTTTTTAGGTATTCGCTCGTTTCATAGTCTCCAGTGACATAGGTAAGATGATTATTCTCATCTCGCAGATGAGGAAACCGAGGGTTCAATAGATTTGCCCAGGGTCACACAGCTCCTAAGTGTTTGGACTGAGATACAACCCAGACCGTTCAGGTCAACACCACCCACCCGCCTCGCCCCGTGTATGTGTATAGAATGTGGGAACAAATACATGCAGGTTGGAGGTCTTAGATCAAAGTAAATGTTGCTCTTAGGAGCTCCTGATCTAAATGGTTCCAAGACCATCTCTTTAGCCCCCACCTGGACCCCAGGGTCCACCAGGAGCGCTACCGCAGATACACCCGTCTTTCTTCTACATATCCAACCATCTCTAGGCCCTTCACATCTGTTCCATGACAGCTGTTCCGGGTGCCTTCTCTGCACTATGAGTCACCTGAAAACAAAAGGTATTTCTAGGGTTTTGCTTTCCTTTGATCATAACTCTTACTTGCCCTGGTAATAATTAGAATTTTAATGAGAAAGGGGGAGAAACGGGGGGGAATCCAGAGAGCAGAGAGTGCATTTGAATGTTCAGCCTGAAAAAAAAAAAATGAATTCATAAATGAAAAGAGAGGTGGAGGAATCAATTTTTCCTCGGTGTGGTTGCTATTTTGAATGCGTCTCCACGTGACCCCTGGCTCCGGTTCCCTGGGAGCTGTGATTAGGGAAGGCGGAGGTATGGATTATTGGGACTCAGCATACTGGGTGGGTAAGACTAGGGGCCCCTTCCTCTCCTGGAGAATCTTCTTCCAGGGGATCTCACAGAGAGGCCATGCAAGGAGAACTAGGCCCTGATGCTGGGTGGGTTCACTCCCATAGGGGAGCAAGGCGGTGAGCCAGGCTGGGAAGAGCAGAAGGAGGCCTGGGTGGGCATGACTGGATGGGAGTTAGCCCCTCTAAAATCACGACGTGTGCCCTTGAACTCGGCCAGCCCGAAGAGCCTGGCTGAAGGTACACTGAGGCTCCTGGATGGCCCAGGGCTGTCCAAAGGCCCCGATGGGAGTTCCCGTCATGGCGCAGTGGTTAACGAATCCGACTAAGAACCATGAAGTTGCGGGTTCGATCCCTGCCCTCGCTGCGTGGGTTAAGGATCCGGCATTGCCGTGAGCTGTGGTGTAGGTTACAGACATGGCTCGGATCCCATGTTGCTGTGGCTCTGGCGTAGGCCGGCCGCTACAGCTCCGATTGGACCCCTAGCCTGGGAACCTCCACATGCGGAGGGAACGGCCCAAGAAATGGCAAAAAGACAAAAAACAAAAAACAAAAAAAAAGGCCCCGATGACCTGCACTATGGGCCTTCCTACCCACCGGGGCCAACCCACCAGGATGTGTTGCCCTAGTGTAAATCCAGGGGCACAGGCAGCCTTTGAAGCCTTATTCTCACTCATGTCTTTTTTTTGGGGGGGGGGGGTCTTTTTGTCTTTTCTAGAGCTGCACCCACAGCACAGGGAGGTCTCACTCATGTCTTTTTTGAACTTCAACCCTGTGAAGCGGATAGAAATTTGATGGGCAGCTCAGCCACCTTTTAAATCCTGACCCAGTGCCCTTCATGTTTATGCCAGACACTAGCTTCGTGACAAGAGAGAGGTGAGCCTCTAGGAAGGGAGAAAGCCCTTAGCACAGCACTGAAAGAGAGAAAGAACTTTGTTTGTATTCGTATTCCTCCTCCCTCTTTTTCCTTCTTTAATTTCTCTTCAGCCTGGAGAGAAAGAGGCCCTGCCCTGGAGTCAGACTGGGCTCCTTCAATGTCCATCTCTACTGGTTTCAAACTGTGACTTTTCATCTCTCTCAGGCTGCTTTTCCTCGTCTATAAAATGGGGATAGTGATAGGATCTACCTCGGAGGGTCGTTGTGGGATTGAAATGAGATCGAGTATATCAGAAGGGCTAAGGACAGTGCCTAGAAGGTAGTGAACCTTCTAGTAAAGATTAGCTATGTTTACTAGGCTTAGCTAGTTCAGCCCAGTTTTGTTTTGAACATCCCCTAGTTTTGAAATTTGTTTCGTGGGCAGAACACGTGCAAACCATGAACACTAATAAACAGCTTTAACTTTATAAACCAGGGGCAATCTTACTAGTAGACCTAAAACCAGGGGCAATCTTACTAGTAGACATAATATAACTATGTCATAGGTAGGTAGAGCTCCCGGTACCTCAAGACATACTGTGTGCTGTATCAAAGATCTCACTCTCCAAGTTTCTCTGTCAATACTCATTTGCTTGCTGCTTGTTCAGTTATTTTGTCATTACTGCCACCAGCCAGCTGGTGAATAGGAGCAAGCTCCAAAGGAATAAGAAGAAATTTGGGGAAGAAAAATGTACAATTGAGAACATGCTATGCTTTTGCAAAGTTTTCTTGGAAATTGGGGAAAAGAAGTCCGTAATTTAAAATCCGGTGTGAAACTTTTGCACTCAGGCATCAGAGGAGAGCAGTATTCAGCGGGCACCTGATTTGGGAAACCATACTGGCCAAGTACCCAGCTGCCTCTAGGAGAGCAAACAGGCATGGAAGTTGGCTTCGGAAATACCCAGTGACCCGGCGCTGTGCAGGTCACCTGGCTTCTAGCCTTGGCTGGGGAAGTGGACCTCACTGGGTGCTCGGACACCAGGCACACATCTCAGCTGAGCACCAGTGCCAGAATCCATCTGCATTTCTAAATGTATGATCTTGAGCAAGTAACTTCACTTCTCCAAGCCTTGGTGTCCTCTTTTACTTAATGGGGATTCTAATTATCCCTCCCTCACACAATCATTGCAAATATTAAATAATCTAAGGCTTTGAGCACAGTGCCTGCATGCTCCCAAAAGTAAGCTGCTATTATTTCTTCCTGGTTTTTGTTTTTATTGGAGGATCATTGTTTCCCGGGTACTGAACGGGCCCAAAGCTTGGCCATCTCAAACAAGGGAGGGGGACCCAGGACCAGAGGGCAAAGCATCTGAAAGACCTCAGGCCCCTTCTCTCCTGGGAAGTTAAGATCCCCCTGAATGCCATCAGGGCAGCACTTGCTTGTCACCTTAAGTGAGACTGTCTGGCAGGGGTGATGGCTCATGGCCTCCTTCTCCCTCTGGAAAACGGTAGGCTATTAATTAGCAATGCAGGGCTTTTCTTATCTCCCCACTGACACGTCTTTCTCCAGAGATAGAGCCCTGGTGTCCCAGTGTCCCCTCCCCTTCTCTCCACCCATAGTGTTAGGATTTATCAGCAGTTCTTATCGCTTGCTATTGTTCCCACTTTTCTAATGGGTTTCCATGGTCGGGAAGATCCACTTTGTAATAGTAACAGGCATTCTCACTCACAGACTGTAATTGAAAAGATAAACTGGGGAGAGGAAGTGAAAAGAAAGGACCATTTTCCTGGCTGCCCCCAGAGCTGGAGAAGCCTGGCTTCCAGGCCTGGGCTGCTGATGGACCTCAGAAACAGGCAGTGCCCGGCTCTGTTGGGCAGGCGCTGCTGGGCAGGTGCTACATTGGCCAAGGAGCTCCCATTCAGACACAGAGACATAGACCAGCACAACCCAGAGACCAGATAGCAAGAAACTCAGAGGCCCTAAAGCCTTGGAAGGAACAGTGTCTAGCCCAGGAAAGGAAAAGACTCTAGACAGAACCATTAATACTAGTAATATTAGTTATTTATTTCTATAGTGGGCACAGTGCCCTTATATTATCTCATTTACTTTCATTTACTCTTTTTTTTTTTTTTTTTAGGGCCATATGTGAGGCATATGGAGAGGTCCCCAGGCTAGGGGTCAAATCAGAGCTGTAGCTGCTGGCCTACGCCACAACCAAGCAATGTCAGATGCGAGCCACGTCTGCGACCTGCACCACAGTCACAGCAACGCCTGATCCTTAACCCACTGAGTGAGGCCAGGGATTGAACTTGCGTCCTCATAGATACTAGTCAGATTCATTTTCTGCTGAGCCACAACGGGAACTCCCTCATTTACTCTTTACATCCTCCCTAAAAAATTAATATTCACTTCTCAAAGATAATTTTTTGTGTTTTTTTTTTCTTTTTTGGCCACGCCGTGGCATATGGAGCTCCCCAGCCAGGGATCAGATCTGAGCTACAGCCTTGAACTAAGCCACAGCTGTGGCAACGCCAGATCCTTAACCCGCTGTGCCAGGCCAGGGGTTGAACCCACGTTCCAGGGCTCCCAGGATGCTGCACATCCCATTGTGTCACAGTGGGAGCTCCTGAAAGATAAATTAACTAAATTTAGAGATGTTAAGAAAGTAACTTGTGCAGAGCTGGGATCCGAATCTGGGCCTTCCTGATGCCAAAGCCTAGGCTCTTGAGCCAGACCTCTTGAGCCAGGGGTCGGGACGCCTCTGAGGGAACTGCAGAGGTGACAGCTGGGCAGAGAAGCTGGGGAGGCATTTCTTCACTCTAATCAGGAGAGGGCGGAAGGCATCACTACCCTTTGGCCAGACCCTCTGAACCCGGACAGAACTTTGGGGACTAGGCTTGGGACCAGCCTGCTCATGCCCCATCTGTTTCTTCTTCCCTGGAAAGTGCAGACACTACAGCCACCCGGCAAATAACCACTGGCCCCCGGAAAAGGTCCATCCAGAGATGTACTTGAGAAATACCTGAGTGTGTGTGTGTTGGGGCAGCAGGGGCTATGCTGTTCTGAGGCTCACAGTCTTCTTCCATTAATAATAAACTCTGCTGTGGCTTGTAAATGTATTAGGAGAACCTGGTGTAATTAAAATTCAGGTTGTGGGGAGCGGGGGAGCAGAAAGCCTTTGCTTCCTTTCCTTCTTTCAGAGATCCAGGCCGAACTACCGATGGGGATAATTAGCAGAGTCCAAACAGAGAAGGAATTAATGCTCTTGGAAAAGCTGTGATGAGGAGAGACAATGCTGGGCTAATTACGGCCGCACCAAGCTTTATGACTGGGCCCCGTTTCCACCATCATTAGGGGACTCAGGGATAAATTGGAGACTAATGTGGAGTGTTACGGCTAACAGAGCATTGACATTAATTTAGCAATTATTAGTATTATTTTTTTGGCAGATGGTAACTGTACCTCTCTGCCCGATTGGTCAGGCGCGTGGCCCCTCCGAATGGGGCAGTCAAGGCTGGGGTGATGCGGGGAGAGGCAGACAGAAAGCCAGATCCTTCTCCCTCTGCCTCCCTCACCCAGTTCATACCTGCAACTAGTGAGAAGAGAGGTCTGCCTGGGTCCTCACAGAGGAGAAAAAGTTCAGTGCTACCCACCGCCCCCAGTAGAGAGAAGGGAGGGAGCGGGTAGCAACACACCCGGAGTGCCCAGAGCTGGATGCCCGGCTTACTTCTACTTTCAGCCCCCCTGCTTTCATTTCCTGAGGGTGGCTGAGCCCTTCTGTTTTTAGAGGCTTCTCCTCCAAAGCTGGACCAGCAGAGGCGCCACCTGGCTGGGTCAGGACTTTCTCTTACCCTGCGTCCCCCTACTCCAGAGAGCCCTACACAGACCTAAAGAAACCTGGCCTGATCCAGATGCCTCTATTGTGAGTCCTAATTATTGGCAGTCACACATTATACCCACAGTCTGTTGGCGGGATCATGTTAGACTAGTCAGAAGAGCACACATCTTCTGCACAGAGCTCAGAGGGATGCAGCATTCCGGATCTACCTTTCCCGACTCCTGAAGTCCCCACACAGAGAGAACTTCTAGACCTCTAAAGCCAAGGGCTCTGCAACTCCTAGATACTGGACCCTGGTTCAGGAATCCCAATGCACAAGACACATCACAGCGTCCAAATACCATCATCATGGGTTCAGAAGGATTGTGCATTGCACCTTCCCCCAAGGAAGGCAAAGTCTGCAGAATCCCTTCCTTCCATCAAGGAGTGAGGGAGTGGCTGACTCTTCAGTTATAGAAGCAGGACGCTTGTGTTTTGATGAAATGCTGTGTATTTCGCTTGGCATCACAAGCAGGAAAAATATTATCAGCGCTGCGAAAGGCCAACCTCAAAGCCAGGAGGCTGAATCACAGAACCTCTCCAGAGTCATTGGGAAAGTGAACGAACATCACATACCTCCCATGGTCATAGGTAAGCCAAAGAATAACCATTCCTGGCTGCCAGCCTGGGAGAGGCAGGGCAGCTCAGGCTCTCCAATAGATTCCTGCACTTTCTGGAACAACACTGTGCCTCTGCTTACTACCTTGAGAACTATGCTACTAGAACCCATGCTCCCCAGACCTAACACTCAGCAACTTGGCCATGTAAAAAGTATATTCATCTCCATAAGACAAATGACACAAAGAAAGGTGGAGAACGGCCTGCCAGTATCCACTGAAGGAGGTAGGGGAAAGCAGACCCTTCACTTTTAGAGTTTTTCAAGAAAGATGGGACTTGCTTTTAGCTTGGACAGTTTGTGTAGAGATGTTCCCCCGTCAGGGTCTGGCTGAGATTTCCTGGGCAATTCCTAGCACAGACCTTGGTGTATAGGAGGGTCCCAGTAAATGACAGTAGAGTCTGAATCTCGGTGGTTGACTCTCAGGGTGTTACTAGAAATCCCATGAGCTTGAGATTTAGGGAAGGAGGAAGGCAGGGGGAAAAACACGCAATGGGTAAAGGAAACTGGGCATGCTCTAGTCACTTGCATTTTTCATGAAACTGCAAATGAAAAGATGCAGCATTTCTCTGACTGGAGAATCTGGACCCAGACAGTGGCTCTGGGATGCAGGGAGTTGGCTGGAAGGGAGGGCATTTGGGTACCTGGTCCCAAATTCCACAGCATCTTCCCCAGACCCCCTGCTCACTGAACCCCTCCACCTCCCACAATCCCAAAGCCATGCCCGACCAGTCTCTTTCTTCTCCTTCGATCAAGGGTCTCCTTCTGCCTGCTCCATCCCTTTCAGCCCCCCAGCTTGGTCCCCGGGCTTCCTGAGGCTTGTGACTCAGCAGCCAAAGTTAAAGTTCCCCAGGGCTGACAACTCAAGCTCCCTTTCGGAAGCAGCCTGCGGGGAAGGCATACTGATTCTTCTGGGCCTTGGGGCTCTTACTTCTCAGCCTTCTCTCACCCCCAGCCTGGCCATCCAGCTACCCGCCATTCCAGACTATGAGGCCTCCCTCTGGAGTCAGAACACTAGTATCGCCCTGCATCGGGATGTGCCACAACACATATGCCAGTGCCGCGCCCCCCGCCCCTGACGGCATTTCTCCCCTGAACAGGAGGAACAGCCTCCATCCCAGGTGGAACTCGACAGGTGTGCTCTCACCTTGAATTAGCCACTTTAGGGTCTGAGGGGTCAGAATCCCCTGGAGATGAATCATTGGAGGAAGAGATGGAAGGGAGCTGGGGAGGCAGGCAGGAAGAAAGCCCCTGTCTTGGGAAACGTTTTGTGTCTGGTGGATACAGGGAGTTGGGTGGTGCAGGAGGTGATGGCACCAGAGAACCAAAGTCTAATAATGCCAGCTGGGCCTAATACATTCTGAGGTTCTTCAAGAAGAATCAACCTCTCGAACCTCCATCATTGTACCACCCTCTAAAAGTTCTTCTGCATGTCTAACCTCAATCCCATCTGCTGCAGTAATCGACCCATTGATTAAACAGGCCAGAGCCAGAGAGAGGGAGAAAGAGAGAGCAGCGCCCCCTACAACTCACACAGGGCCAAAGTGGGCTCCACCCACACAAGGCTGGACACAGCCCCCTCACACACACAAGCCTCCCACGGGCCCACTCCCCCGCTCCCTCTCCCCTATCCTCGAGGCCCGTTCCTAACCCAGGACCTCTCTCTATGTTCGACCTTTAACCTCAAGTGAAAACAGGGCCCTGGAACCTGAGTCCCCAGGGGAGCTTACCCCACCTGTACCTCCTCCCCGAACCGCGGCATCCGTCCCCGCTTCTGGTCCCAGGAGAAGCGCGGGGAGACGAAATTCCCGCCTCCAGCGGCCCCCTCCTCGCTTTCCCGCGCGGATGGTGCGCAGCCGCGGGGCGACCCCCGCGTACCTTTAGGCCCAGCGCCGCTGAGGTCAGGGTCGGGGTACCAGGAGGGCTGGAGTCTGCGGAGCCCAAGGAACCCGGGCGTCTCGGTCCCCGCAGGATCTCCCCACCCCCACTCCGCATTCTCTCGAGGCTTCGCACTGCCTCCAGCCTCTTCCCCCCGGAGGGAACGCGACCCGGTGCCCCTCCCGCCCAGGACCCTCCAGACGTCGGGATCCGGACAAAGAAGCCCGGCTGCAGCGGGCGAGCGCGGCCGCGCGGCGCCGGTGCCGCAGGTAAATACCCGCGGCCGGCCGGCTGCCACGCCACCCACCCTCCCGCGGCTCCGGCCGCCAGGGCGCGACACGCCATTCCCGCTGTCGCGATTCCCAGGAGACGCCGCAGCTGTGCGCCGGGCCCCGGCCCCGCGGGGCTCGGGCTCGGGACTCACCGGCTCCGGCGGGCTCGGCTCGGCTCGGGCTCCCGCCTGGGCTCGGCGGCCGCCTGGGGCTGCGTCCGGCGCAGGGTCCGCGCCGTTCGGGCAGGAGGCGCCCGCTTGGCAAAGTCGGCGAGAGGCAGCGGCTCAGTCGCGCACCGGCCCCCGAGTCCGAGTGAGTCAGAGGGAGACCGAGGGAGCGAGTTATAGGGGCGGGGGGTGGGCGGGAGGACGCGGCGACACCCTCCCCCACCCCGCCCCCCGCCGAGACGCAGAAAGCCGCCGGCAGCCGGAGACACCCGGACACAAAGACCTCGTGCCAGCCGCAGACCCAAGTTTCTCCCCGAGAGACCCAGGGGCTCTCGAGCCGCCTTCCCCGAGAGAACAGATACACTGACGGGCAGACCGACCGGCGGACCCCGGGACCTCGACACCGGCCAAGAGATGAGTTTACTTCCTCAGCCGGGATGTCCTAGGTCTGCTGCTCGCCCCATGGACCCCTCCCCTGGCAGATCGCCCGCTGGGCGAGTGGAAAGACGCGAGGGAAACTGAGGCCCTTAGGGCACCGCGTCCCTGGAGCCCGCTTTCCGCGGGGACCCCGCAGAGTCTCACGGGAGGGGGCAGGGGGGATTCTGTCTCTCCCGGTCCCTTTCGTGTCTCTCCACTTGCCCTGCGGGCGATAGGCCAGGGCACTGGACCAGGCTGGATCCGAATCCCTAATCCCGAGCCGGAGTTCTCCATCTGGGTTCCGGGGTTCCGGGCCCGCGGCTTTGGAGAGCTGGGACAGCCAGGGCGAGAAGCTAGGAAGGGAGGGGGCCTCGGCTTTCCTGTTACCTGAGTCGGCTGCGCTCGGACTCCGCTCTGGGGGCTCTACCTCGAAGCTCCGACAAGTCTCCACGTCCAGCCCGAGCGGGGGCGGCCGGGCCCGGCACAGCGAGGCCAGGACCGCGAGCGCCGCCTGGCACCGAGGCTCCCCGGTCCCCCACACGCCGCTCATGCCCGGGACACCCAGGCCCTCCAAGCAGCCGCCCAAACCCGCGCCGCGGCCGGAGTGGGGCGGGGCAAGACGGCCTCAAGAAGACCCTCCCCGCAGCAGCCCCCTCCGGCTCGGTTCAGCTTTTAATCACTTCCCCGCAGGGTCTCCGCCCCTCACGTGGCATCCCGCGGCAGCTGGCAAGTCTGGCGCCTCACGGCCGCCCCCTCTACACTCAGCGACCGGTCTGAGTCCGGGCGGTTCAAGGCTGGGAGCCAGGTTGTCCCGCATCCTGGAGGGTGCAGGACCCAGGAAAGAGCCTGGGATCTGGTTCCGCATCCACTGCCTGGAGTGACCTTAAGCCTTTCTGAACCTCAGTGTTTCCTCTCTGTGAAAGGGGTATAATAATTACGAGTGTTTCACGGGCTGCCTGGGGATATAAAGATGATGTTTGTGAAAACACTGGGTAGATTGCCACATACCACACAAGTGGTAACGAAATAGATGAACCTTCTACGGAAAGAAGAATGACCCGCTGGGGGCAGGAGGACCTTGGCCAAGGTTTCTGATGGGAGAAGTTAGACTTCCTCCAGCTCCTGGCTTCGGAGGCAGAAGACCCTAAGACCGCGGGGCGATGCGAACTGCAAAAAGACTTTCTGAGCCCCGCAATCCTGCGGTCCGCGGTACCCGCACGTTGCTATGGCGACGGGAGGCAGCGGCCGTCTCTCTCCATGGCAACCGGAGGGGAAAGTTTCTGCCGAATAGGGATGGGGGGCGTTTCAAGAGGGCGCTCGGTTCCCGCCAGACCCATCTCCCCGCAAAGGTGCAACACCATCGGAGATGATGTATCTTGCTAATAAGTGTAACAAGGGCCAGAAAGACCGAAAACTGAAACGAAGGATTGAGGCTAGACCGGGCAGAACTCTCTTCCAGGAATTGTGGTGTGTGGCCTAGGAGCAGGTTGACTGAGGAGCTCCTACGTGCCTCAGTCAGCCCTGGAGGTCTGTGGACAGCCACCAGGTCGCAGCCCTGCGGTGGTCCTGTCACAAAAGTCTTGCTTTCTCGGCTGGTAGGAGGGTGGGCCCCTTCCTCTGTGGGGTTCACCTGACACTCCAGGCTCAGGCCCCTTTGCCTTCCGCAGCTGGGAAGGAAACTTTATCCGGAGCCTCTGGAAGCCGCGGGGCTGGTGTGTACCCGACTGGTGGGTGGAGGAGGAGGGTCTTTCCTCCTAATTAACACGCTAATTGGAAGTGGCTCGGGCAGTGACTCACGTTCCGGAGGGAGGAGATTCGGAGCGCCAGCTCTTGGCGGTCTCCACCGTGCGCCATCTGTGCCAGCTGCGCTAGCCGGCCCTTGACAGCGCCGGGCAGCTAGTGCCCCCAGTACGGAGAGTCAAGCCGAGGCCTAAGAGGACCCTGGCCTAACTTGGAGGTTTTTTCTCTCCCTCTGCGCTTCGCAGCTCTGTCCGCGGTGCTGAAGGCCCAGTTGGTGCAACCCTCTCGTGGGCACTGGGTTAGGGAAGAAGGGTGGGGTGGGCCATTGCGGCGGGTTCAAAGCTTCCACCCAGACTTTAGGAGCTCGCGATATGGAGGAGCTAGGAAAGCAGGCAAGAGGGACTGAGTAGGCATGGTCGTGGCCACAGGATGCAATCCAGGCTGCCTTCCTGTGGGAGGTGCTCAACTGCAGTTCCAAGAACAGGTGAGGCTGTGGAGTCCCCATTCGCCTCCCAGTGCTTTTAGAATCCACCTGAGGAGCCTAGAGGCCGAGTCACTTTTCCCTCCACCACCCAATGCAGAGCTCAGTACCTGGGAGAGACTGGAGCTCAGAGGCCCCCTTGTCACGCGCTCATTAGCAGTTTCCTAGGGAGTAGGTTTGTGTTTATGTAAAATAACAAATGGAGAAGAATCGCTCTCTGCCCATGTTTATGGCAACTCTGCCACTCGGTGGCGACTTATCCCTCCCCCTCTCGAGTTCCCGGGGAAATTTGCAGAACAAAGCGCCTTGTTTTGCCTTTGCAGAGAATGAAAAAAACAAGGTCTGTTCCAAGGGCCCGGGCCGTGATGCAGGGAAATCAATATTTTGCTTTACAACGAGTGAGGGAATTTGCATCTAAACTGAAGGCAAAGGAGCCGGTTCGGAGCAGAGCAGGTGGCAGGAATCGCGAATTAACAGATAATTTCTCATTGTTCCCGGATTCAGCCTCCACACTCGGCAGGCGGTTCTGCGGCGTCTCTGGCGCCTCGGCAGCAGCTCCGGACCTGGCATTTCTCAACTGAACAGGGAGAAAAAGGTTTTGCTCTGATGGGGCTGCTGGAAGGGGCTGGGGCTCCCTGGCCAATCAATAACTATTGAATTTGGTCTGCGTAAGTGACTCTGTGTGTGTGTGTGAGAGAGACAGAGACAGAGACAGAGACAGAGATCAGAGACAGAGAGACACATGGAGAGGCAGAGGATGAGAGAGACATATAGAAGAAGACCAACATAGGAGATGCAGAGAGAGATACAAAGAAGAAAAAGACACAGAACTGGCATGCATATAAAGCAACACTCATTCAGAAAGAGAGATAAAAGAAAAAATTTTTTTCATTAAGGGAAAAGCTCTGCCGTAGTTGTTATCTTCTTGCCCTCTCTCTCCCCCGCAGTTAATTGCTGATACTTTTGGTCACATCGCCAGCCACAAAGCAGGAAAAAAAAAAAAATCTCCTGGTAAAGATGGGACCTTTTCCTCTCTAGAGCACCCTTTCTGCTACAGGCCCACTCCCCAAACACATCTATGCTTCTTCCCATCTGAAGAGACCAAATTTACACTCTCAGGGTCCTACTCAGACCCAGGGAGGGAAGGAGAGGAGAGAAGTGAAATTATTGCCCATCAGTGCTGTCTCTCAGAGGACGACCATTCTGAGTTTTGGCTGGGGGTGGAGAAGAGAAAGAGGAGCAGAGACAGCTAGCCTGGCCTAGGAGGCTGGGTTCGGGTGCACTACGCCCTGGGACAGTTGTGTCCCCAGTCCCCGGTCAGGGCCTTGGTTTCCTTATCTGCAAAACAGTGAAATAGGATAACGGGCTCTTTGAGGATCCTTCTAGCAACTACACTCTAGGGTTTTAAGTGGTGGGGTGGGGGGGTGGGGGGGGGAAGGAAGCTGAGCAGGAAAAGGAAGGAAGGGCCAGGGAGCTGTTTTTTTCTGGCTCTGAAGGAAAGGGGGTGTCTCAGATGGTGGGGCTCACTTTGCACCTCCCCTCCCTCATCACTGCTGCACAGTCATGGCTGGAGCATCCTGAGTCTGGAGCCCCCAGGCCAGCCTGCTCCGAAGCAGGAGAAGGGGTTGGAGGTGGGAGAAGAGGCAGAATGAGAGGAGGTTTGAGGCAAAAACCAGGGGCCTCCCACTCCTATGGCCTCCTTGCCTCAGAAAAAGCCCAAGTACCTTTCCCCTGCCTCCTACGCCAGGTCTCTTAGGCAGTGGCCTGACTGCCCTTGGCCAGCCTCCCGCCCTGCTCTGAGCAGCAATGTCCTGTTGAGTTGTGCTACAAATAAAATACATTAAAGAAAAATAATAATTTCTAAAAAAAAAAAATTAAACCTCAGTAGGAAATTGCTAATGCTGTAGGCGGGAAGAATGAGCTCCTTTGACATGAGCCGATGTGTCATATTGTCTTTCCATCTCAATGCAATTTCTAAATAGGGAGCCCTTTCCCCATTCCCTCCTCCCCTCCAAACCCCCAGCAGAGATGTAAAGGGAGCAGTCTGACGTTCAGAGCTGGATCATCTCATGCGCGGGGAGAGATAGAGAGAAAAAGACACAAGCAGACCCACTGATTTGCCAAACAAATCGAAGCCAAGAGGACTCTGATTCAACCTTGAATATCCCTGGATCTCCTCTCCCCGCTGCTCCCATCTCCTGCTTGCCGAGGCATCTGGCTGCTTTCTATGAAGCTTTTAAATTTACCCTAAGAACACAGACATCAGTTGAACCTGTCCTACTGCTAGTGGAGAATGAAGTTGATGTCCTGAATTGGGGGGGTAGGAGTAACTTTGTGCCATTTTTTGGAACAAAGTTGTCTATGGAATCCCCATGGGGTTTCTGCCAGAACAGCTTTATCAGTATTTCCAGCAGATATCACCCTGTGCCTCGCACGCCTACACCAACAGCAACTCTAGCCAAAGCTGGGTAATTTCTGAAAACCATGCCCCTCCAAGCCATTACAAGAGTTGTCAGGAATTCCTCTTTGCCTGAAAGGTGCAGAAGACCACACCTGAGTCAATGCCCAGGTGTGTTTGAGACTCCAGTCTTGTTTTTATTCTAGGAAAGGTCCTCGATGATTCAAACTTCTTGAGCAGACGTGATATTTGCCTGTCTCTCGTTCCTTCCCTGTTTCAAGGCCTCACGTCTGTTCTGTGCTTTCTGCTCAAGCATAAAGAGTTCCAGATCAGATTTGGGAAGGGCTGGACAGGGTTGGATGCTTCCAGCCTGGGTTTTGTGGGCTGAAGCAAGCCGGGGACCAGGAAAGCAGATACAGATTCAAGGTCCGAAGGCAACATCATCCCTAGAACAGTTTTAGAGCTGGACCTAAACATGGTGGGTCCAGGGCTTTCTCTGTATTACTCGAGAATGATATTGGAGGGGAAGGGCTGGGAAGGAAGCCAAGTGTGCTCCTCTTCACACTGACCTTGTGTAGAAGAAAGAGCATCAGTTTCGGAGTCACACAGACCTGTGTGTGTGTTCAAATCCTGGCTCTGTCACTTACCAGCTGTATCACTTTAAGCTCTCTGAACCTCAACTTCCTCATCTGTAAAATGGGACATATAATACCTGGTTTATGCTGTACAAGGGTGATGTGTTGGGTTAAATGCCTACTATACTGTGACTGATTCATGGCAGGTATTCAACAAGTGCCAGTTCCTATCCCTTTCTTCCTTCTCTCAGGTCATAGAGGGAAAGCCAGCAGGCACATTATCTAGAGGCAAACCCATGCCCAAAGATTGCCAAGAGAACATTGAGCTCATTTACTTTTTTCTTCTTTTTGGGGCCACACCTGTGGTATGTGGAGGTTCCCAGGCTAGAGGTTGCATCAGAGCCTCAGCTGCCATCCTACGCCATTCATCCTCATCCTACGCTGAGAGCTACAGCAACTCAGGATCCAAGCCGCATCTGCGACTACACCACAGCTCACTGAAACGCCAGATCCTTAACCCACTGAGTGAGGCCAGGGATGGAACCCGCATCCTCATGGATGCTAATCGGGTTTGTAACCCGCCGCCGCCAAGCCACAGTGGGAACGCCCTCCCTCATTTGGGTTTATAACCACCCTCAGAGGCAGAATGGGTGACTCCATTTGGTAAATGAGGCTATTAAGTGGCTGGTCCCTGGTCACACAAGCCAGGAGATAACACACCTGGAATCTAGGGCTTGTGATCCCCCGGTGAGTATCCTTCCCTTCTACTGGGGAGGATGGTGAGGGTGTGAATAATGATTTTTCTTTTACAAAAAGGTTATAATATTTTAAAATTGACTTCATAGTAAATAGAAAATCTTAGGAAAGAAATTACAGAAGAATGAAAGATTCTCTCCTGTGTCTCTTTGCGAAGGTCCTGGCCCCCTGACCTTACCCGGCAATTACCCCTTAGGCCCAGTTGCTGGTCTAGAGGAATGAGAGTGTTGTTGATAAAACCCAGCGACAGCTTCCTGGCTCAGGACATGCTTGGCTGCTTCACTCGTGACAAAGACAGGACTCCTCAGAGGTCAGCTTGGGGAGTCCCGGCAGCAGCCGGGCTGGGTCCTGCAGTCACAGCCCAGCTTCCAGGAAAGGGCCAAGCTGAGATTCTTGTAAGACCAGGACCCCAAAGACTGGAATTATCCCCAAGGAGCCTGGAGAGAGAGTTTGTAATCTCAGGACTCTGGCTGTGCCACTAATGAAAAGAAACCAGATAAAATGCCAAAACTAATTAAGGTGACAAATCCGAAAAGGCCCTGTCAAAACTAGGAAGTCTTAATCCTTGATTTCAATGGAACCCAAGCAGCAAGAATCAACAGAACGTGCTTTGGGTCAGAGACCTACAGCCCCCCTGTGCAACTGAGGGGCCAGAGCCCCTGGAGAGAATAAATCTGTTCCCTAAATTTTAGCCTCCGACCATTCAGTGGAATAAATGTCTCTTTCCAGCCCAGCCCCCAGGCCTCATCTGCGTATCTGCTGTGTGCCAAAAGTACAGTCAGTGGTTTTCCCGACTCAGCCCCCACCTTTATTCCCACTCCTGTACATTTATAAAGTGGTCTGGTTTGCACAACACTCTCACATATGTTGTCTCATTTCCTACTCATATTATTATCTTCCTCTCCCTGGTGAGGTCTCAAGAGAGGCTAAAAACAACTGACTTGGGATCACAGCTAGCAAGTGGCAGAGCCAGAAGTTGGGCCTCTCTTTTCGCATTCATCCATCCATCCATCCATCCACCCATCCAGCATTTATTGAGGTACTACCAAGAGCCAGTTCTATGAATCATCTGAGGCCAGAGCTGATGGGAAATAACAGAGTGTGCAGAGCCCTAACCCCATGGGCTCTGTCCCGGCAGACTGCACAGAATGAGTTGTGGAGAGAGGCCACATGTGAAATTGGTTTAAAATGAGTTCTTTGACCTCTTTGCTGCAGGGTCACCCATCCCCACATCGACTGGGGAATTCTCTCCGGTGGCGTCTCTCTCTCTGGGTTTCCCTCCTTTCCCGATTCTCTCACTCTCTCCTCTGCCTCCTCCCACCCATTACATTTTCTCCAGGGTTCAGCTCTCACCCCTTCTTCCTTCTGTCTCTGCACATTCTGAGTGATCTCATCCGCTCCGAGGGCTTTAAACACTAAATGGTAGTAATGGTACGAAAGGCGTACCCAGACTTACTCTGTTTTTCAGGGTCTATGCTGCTCGCTTAGTATGGATTCCAACAACCCTATTATTATCTGTAGTTTATAGGTACCAAGTGACGGAGCCAGGGCCCAGACCCTAAGGACTCCCAGTTCTGTGTCTTGGATGCATCTGTCTCTTCTTGGCTCTACACGTGCATTTCTAAGCTTCTCTTCTGCACACTGGTACCCCAGACCTCCTAAGTCTAACATGTCCAAGACAGAATTCATATCTTCCTTGGCAAACCTGCTCTACTTCCTTAAAGAAGGACATGACCAAACCGAAAATCTCAGAGCCCTCCCTGATTCTCACCTCTCCCTTATCCACCTGCCTTCTGTCTGTCACTGAATCCTTTGTTTGCATCTTTAAAATGACTGACTCTCTGTCTTCCTCCCTGTCACTGTCCTAGCTCAGACACTCATCATCCATCTTCTGGATCATGGCAGACACCTTATGGGACACTATAATTATGTCACCCTCTGGCTTAAAAATCCTTCTCAGACTTCCCGGGGCCTTGAGGATGAGGTTGGCACTCTTTAGCACGGCCTACAAGTCCCTTTCAGACTTGGCCTCCGTCCACCTACGCAGCCTCCTCTCCAGGCACCCTGGTCATCCCAGTAAACTGCCTGCGCTCTGGTCACCCCTGGAGAACCCCTGTCTCCCATCCTCACGCCCCACCCAACGGCTGGGCTTCTGCTGATTGTTCCTGCAGGTCCTCTCTCTTCTCCTTGTGCTCCCTCTAGATTTTGGAGCTTTGCAATTGCTTGTTCCTCAGCCTTAAACCCCTCTCCTCTCTTCCTCACTCCCCCTCCCGGTTCCTACAGGACATAGAGGGGCATAGAGGTTAAGATTATGGGCTTTGGAGCCAGACTATATAGGTTCACATCTTAGATCTGCCACGTAGTAGCTGTGTGACCTTGGGCAAGTTACTAAACCTCTCTGTGCTTCAGTTTTCTTGTCCATAAGATGGAAGCGATCATGGCAGTACCTCTCTCATCAATTTGCTGAGAAGTTTAAATGAGTTGACAGACACGAAGCACTCGGAATAGCCCCTTCCTTGGCTTCCAAAGCTGTCTCAGAGGTCCCCTTTCTCGTCAGCCTGATGCTCACTTTTTTCCAAGTATAGCAACAGCACACCATTGACTTATTGCTAGACTGTGAGCTCCTTGAGCCAGAGCCTGTATCTCATTCCTTTTGATCTCCTCAGTGCCTCACACCTAATCCACTTTCAGTGAGTGACTACGGCTTTGAAGACAGGTAGATATGTGAATGCAATACCATGCAAAGCCAGGGTGTGGGTCCTGGAAGAATCCCAGGGCAGAATTAAATGGGCCTGGATTTCCCGTCGTGGCTCAGGGGAAACAAATCTGGCTGGCATCCATGAGGACGCAGGTTTGATCCCTGGCCTCACTCAGTGGGTTAAGGATCCAGCGTGGCCTGAGCCGTGGTGTGGGTCGAAGATGTGGCTCGGATCTGGCGATGCTGTGGCTCTGGCATAGGCCAGTGGCTATAGCTCCCATTCGACCCCTAGCCTGGGAACCTCCAAATGCTGTGGGTGCAGGCTTAAAAATTAAATTAAATTAAATTAAACGGGCCAAATCAGGGAAGGTGTCCTGGGAGAGTGGAGTTTTGCGGGTTTTTAGGCAGGTGAGACTGGAAGTAATGGGGGCACGCTTTCATTCCAGGCTGCAGGAAACAGCCTGGGACAAGGCGTTCAGGCAAAAATAAGCCCTTCCTGTGCAGGGAAGGTGAACAGATTTTTCTGGGCTGGAGCACAGATGAGGGACGAGGTGGGGAAAAGGACGGTGAGCCCTCCCACATTCCCGAATGCACCGCCAGGAAGCTCAGTATCACTGGGCTGGATTTTTACAAAGAGCCCAGGCTGTCCCAGCCGGTCGGGAGCCCACTCCTCGCCCTCAGGGAGGTGAGGAAGAAGCTCCGGGAAGCTGGAAGGAACCTGCTCCCAACTCCTCCGATCACACCAGAGTTTGGGTCCTAAGAAGTTTCTTCAGGAGAAGAAATGGCTCATTTTTTCCACGTGTCAAGCCATCGCTGCGAAGCAAGTGTGTGTCTGCTGGGGCAGCTGACTGTTTTCCAGGATACGTTTCTGATGATAACACGGAGTCATTACCGTGCAATTAGCGCCGCTAATGGGGACTTCGGAGTCGAGGTCCCCCTCCCGCCGCCTCCCGCCCACTCTCTCGCCCGCCTCCGCCCTCTCCACTCCCTGGGCTCTTTGTCACCCCTGCACCCACGCTCTCCCGTGTCTCCCTCCAACCGCTGAGCTGGCTGGGGGAGAAGACAGGGCCCGGGCTCTCCCGCCTCCCAAGTGAGCGAAGCGCACATGGAGCGGGGAGGGGGCAGGGAAAAGAGGGGGGAGGATGAAGGGGAGGGAGAAGTTGGCTTTGGATGAGAACATCTGTAAAGAGTTTTTTTCTCAATGAATTTTAATTACCTTTATAGTGGTACAACCATGGAGAAGAGCCTTCCAGTCCGTCTGGAATGATGGGATGCGTGCACGGCCCAAGGACTCCCCAAACCCCTGGGCGGGGCTCCAAAGGCTACCAGACCGTCATCCCGCCCCCCCTCGCCTCTCGCATCTGTAAAGTCAAAAAGGGAGACCCCTGTAGCCTGGGGGCGCAGCCTGCCCCTCCTCCTGGGTAAGGACTCCCTGCGGCCCCAGGGCGCTATCCCAGCGCCCTGGTCATAAGGGGATGTGTCCCAGCAGCGCCCACCGCCCAAGCTGAAGTCAGGTGATGCGTTTGGTGTGCTTAGGCTGCGGGCAGGAACAGCGGCTAAGCTTGATGGGAACATGTTTTGTTTCATTCTGAGTAATTCTTTCCCCTTCTCTCTCTCTCTCTCACACATACATACACACACACACACACACACACACACACACACACGGCCACAGAGACATACACATACAGGCCACATTCAGACACACGCCCTCAGGGGGACTTTTCAGCCCGGCTCCTGAAAGCACCTGACAGGTTCCCTGACTTGCTCTCCCTCCGGGAGGCTATTGAGTGAGTTCTCAGGAAATCTCAGCAATCTTCCCAAGACAGATGGGACAAGTTTTGAAACTCACCAAGGGGAGGCCCAGAGCCCAGTGAGGCCTCCGTTCCTGGGTGGGCTTCTCCTCCGTGGGCTGGAGAGCCGCCCCCTGACCCCACGGGTGCGCAGAAACCAGCAGCGGCCGATGGAGCCCAGCCCCACCCCCCACTGCCTGGGCTGGGGTGGGGGGAGGGGGAGAGGGTGGACAGAGATGAAAGAACGAGGAAGGAGGAAGAAATGGTTAAGCCTAGGGCTTGAGGAAGAGGAACTGGGGGCGGGAGGTTGCTGAAGTGGGGCCTGGATGCAGAGGAAACTTCCAGATAGCAGGCGTGGAGGGGGCAGCGAGGCCACAGCTCCACAGCTCGGGGGAAGCCAGCAGGCCTGGTGGACAGCCTGGCTCATCTCCTATCCAAGTCTTTATGATTTTTGTCCTTGAAAATTGCCGAAAACCAATTGCTTTGCTCACAGCTGTGCACAACTGGAGCGGGAGGTGGTGGGAGGGTGGCCAGGGCTTTCCACTGTTGGTTGGGTTACATCGCTAGAGCCAAACAGCACAACAAAGGGAAGCCAGTTGCTCCCCTTGAAAGCCACTCCATTTGTCCTGGAGGCTGCCTTCGGGCTTGTGAGTGGAATTTAGGCTCTGCTCTCCTTAGTCCCCTCCGGCTACCCTCAGACCCTGCTCACACAGCCACTCGGCCCAGAAAGCAACTCCCCCGCAGCCTCCCTCAGCTCTGAGGGCCTCTCACCCCTCCTCCCCCGCCCCGAGGCCCAGGGAGGCCAACCTTGGGCCTTGCCTGGTTTTGAGCATCTGCTTTGGGAGGAGGGTCCCATCTTCCTATCTGCTTAGAGCCCTTTATAGACGCTTTATTGCTGCTGCCTTAACTGCCCTCGGACTTCACCAAAATGACATAACGATCTGTCTCCTAGACCAAAGAGACCAGACCACTGGCCGAAGGAGGGCAAGTTCCGCATCCGTTTAGGTCACTTTAGTTTTCGCAGCCCTCGCTTAGGGTCGGTTCCCTAGTAGGCGCTCCGTCCCTTTTAATCAAATGCGTTAACGGAGATAAGAGTTTCAGAACTGGCGATGGTGATGGGCAGAGGTGTTTTGAATTTGATCACTTCCTCCTTGCCAGGAAGGGAAGGAATAACTACGAAGTGCCTCATTTAGGACAGGTTTGTGGACCACAGAATGGGAGAGGAGTGTGTCTTCCCCTGAAATTCCTAAAAACGACTGCTTTGAAGGTCTACCAGGTAAAGCCCTGAGATCTCCTCGGAAGCCACCTGGATGAGAGCCAGGGGGACCCCTCCAAAGCAGCTTTTCCTCTCCTTCTCCGATCTCCCTGACTCCGATGCTAGGTGCCTCCCCCGATGTAGCTCGGGACAGATGCTGCCTGACTGGCTCCACACCCTGTAAATCCTCTTCCTTGAACTGAGCACCTCATTTCGCCCAGGAGCTGTTTGCTGCCACCTCCACCTTCTGCTTCCGGGAGGAGCTGCTTCCTCCCTTGATGCTCCCACCCAAGTGACAACAGAATGCTCTTCCTTGGGTCTCCTCGGGGAGCAATGACAGGCTAGTAGTTTGAAAACGAACCTCAAGAACGACTAAGGAAGGAATTTTAGATCATATAAAAAATGTTTGGGGTATTTAGATTTGCAAAGCACAGCCTCTGATCAGCGTCCCCACACTCAAGCCAGAAAGAACAGGTGCCTTCCTGGGGTCCTGGCTCCATGAGGTTGAGCCAGTGGGGCTGGGTTGGAGCTGGGTCCTGGGAGGTCACCGACTAAATGGCAGGAACGAGGGGCTCCTCAGCATAAGCTCTGAAGTGGCAGCTAATTGGGAGCTCAGAGTACCAGAGAGGCCAAACCTAAAGTCCAACAGGACCAGAGGCAGGAGCTGGGGCTCCCCTCTGCAGACCCAGAATGTCAGAGGCCAGCAGGGAGGAGGTCAGCCCAAAGCAGGCCAGGCCCCAGGGCAAGTGCCACAGGCACTCGCGAGTGTTCACAGCTTGCCTTTGCGGGGAGGTAGTGGGGTGCTGCGTGGTTGAATGGCTTGAGCCCGATGTGAGAATCTGGGGACGAGCAGAAGGCTACCTTTCCTTCCAGCCGCTGCCAGGCTTCAGATGAGCTGGTCAGGCTACACCAGCCTCTCTGATCGAAACATGAAATAGGACCACAGTAAACTCTCACCCAGGAACTCGGGTGACTTTCATTTTCAGCCCAAGACAGTTGTCAGTGGGCAAGACCCAGCAGAGGTTAAGAGCGTGGGCCTTGGAGTTGGTCAGAGGCAGATATGAATCCTGGGGATCTGATTAATTCAATCTATATACCCCCACCCCAGTCTGCATTTCGTCATCTGTAAAGGGGGAAAATATGACCACCTGTTAGAGCTGTCAGGAGGACTGAATGTGGTCACACCTGAAAAAGACTTAGCATTCAGCAAGGGCTTCATAAATGGCAGTGATGTTTACTCAGACTTGGCAAGTGATACGGTGTGACCTCAAGTACAAGGGGATAACCTTGGTAAAGTCCCCTTACAGACCCCGACTGAACACCTTAACCACATGAGCACAGACACACACACACACACACACACACACACACACACACACACACACCCCCGAGATTGCCCATGGCTCCGGTAGAGGCTCTGCCTCCAGGTGGGGCAGGCAGGTGTCTTTGCGCCTGGAAACCTTCAGATGGCCCCTTTCCCTCAGCACTGAGGTGGGCGCTGGTGGAGGAGGGGCCGATGGTTAAATCTAGCCATTTGGACATAAATTATGAATCCGTGACCTTTCCTAGCTTAATTACGCCCAGTGCTGGGTGGTCTGGGCTCTGGTGCCAGGCCCCCGGGGGGCAAATTCTGCTCGCAGCCAGCAAAGCCCAGGGCCTAGAGCTTCTGCTTTCATCCACTCTGGTTTGTGTGGCTATTTCTGGGGGAGGAAGCGTTCTCTCACTGTGATGAAGGTCCCGCCCTAGGTCAGGGGCTGGCTCCCTTGGGCTCGCCTAATCTCTTGACCTTTGCAGATTCCCCTTATCATTCTTTTAAGCTTGATATCATTGCCAGCTAATTTTTTTTAAAAAGTTGAACCTGAGGGTTATTAATGAAGCTGAGATACTAATAGATCTATGGGTTTGTTGTTGTTTGTTTGTTTGTTTGTTTTTGCTTTTTAGGGCCACACCTGCGGCATAGGGAGGTTCCCAGGCTCGGGGTAGAATCGGAGCAGCCTTGAGAGGGAAGCCAAGAGGCTGATTTTTTTCAATAGAAAAGCTCAAAAATATGTGAGAGTAAAATGAAATCACACATCCCTGTCCCCTAGCTTTGAAAATTATCAATATCCTCCCAATTTGTTTCATCTTTTCCCCCATTCCTTTATTTTCCTAAAGTATTTTGAAGCAAATTATAGATATTATATCATCTCACCTGCCAATCAATTCTTTTTCATGTGCTTCTAATTGATAAAAAACCATTTATATTATGTATACATCATAAAACTAACAAAATGGTAATTCTCTAATATTGCACAATCCATATTCACATTACCTGGTTATCTAAAAAAAAAAATGCCTTTTTTTTTTTTTTTTTTGCTTTTTAGGGCTGCACCTGAAGCATATGGAGGTTCCCAAGCTAGGGGTCAAATTGGAGCTACAGCTGCCTGCCTACACCACAGCCACAGCAACACCAGATCCGAGCTGTGGCTGTGGCCTACACCACAGCTCACAGCAATGCCAGATCCTTAACCCATGGAGCGAGGTCAGGGATCGAATTTACAACCTCATGGTTCCTAGTCGGATTCGTTTCTGCTGTGCCACAATGGGAACTCTCCCCAAAATGTCTTTTTATAGTTGCCTTCTTTCGATTAGGATCCAAAGTTGTTGGTTCTTAAGGGTTTTCGTTTTTCAAAGTTGGTGGAATGACCAAATGGAATAGCCTAGAGGAAAGCTTGGTAGTCGCTACTGTGGGGTGGAGATGGCGACATGAGGAAAAAAATCTACATTTTCCAAAGACAAGACCTGAGCCCCAGAAAATTGTTTTAATTGGACTTTTGGGGAATTTGCCTTGGAGCCTTGGGAAGAGATACCCCTTTGGCATGATAGAATATCTACCCTTTCAGGCGGTCTCTCGTGATCACTACAAACTGGGCTGGGGCTTTGCCGGAGCCTTCGTGCTGCTCGCATCTCAGAAGCTGGGGTTGCCTCTTCCATTCATGGACGGAAGGGATGGTTATTTGGTATCTGTTCTGAGCGGAGAACTAGGGGACCATACAGTAAGGAGCAGACTCAGGCTGGGTGTCCTAAGCTCCTTGTCAAGCTTGTGCAAAGAGCAGCAAAAGCCAGAGGAGGGAGCCACTGAAAATGCAGGGAGACAGAGAAGACTTCCAGAAGGGGTCACATTTTGAGCTGATTCTGGAATTTTGCAGTTTCTGAGGGGGCCCGTAGGTCAGATCTCCAGATTTTGGGGGTTTTTTTGGCTGCGTCTAGGCATGCGGAAATTCCTAGGCCAGGATTCAGACCTGCGCAATGGGCCTCAGCAGCGACCTGAGGCACTGCAGTGACATGCTGGATCTTTAACCCGCTGTACCACAAGGGAACTCCAGATTTCCAGCTGTTAAATCAGGAGCAGACACAGAAATCAGAGAGAGGTCCGATATCTGCTTTATGGCAAGTGACGCTGAATGGGGGAAAAAACCTTAGATCCAAGGCCCAGGGGGCTCCCTGGTCCTCATTCTGAGTGATTTTAAGTTGAATGTAATAGGGAGGCATAGAGACAGAGCCAACAGAATGCAACCTTCAAGAAATACTGAGAAGTTGTAAAATGCTGCTGTGAACAGGTAGAGCTTCGTTAGCGTGGTCCCTGGAGGATGACGTTGCGACGTCTGTCTCGGTCGGCGTGGGCCAGGCGAAGCTGTGGATCAGCTCGAGGAGGCCTCACACACGAAGGGAGAGGAGGGCTTCCAGTCCAGCCAGTGGCCTCCGTGTCCTTGCTCAAGGTGTTTTCCTGGCCCAGGGACCCTGCCCAAATCCTTTCCGCCGTATCCCACTGCTCACAGAGTCCCCTCCAGGAAGGCTTCTCCGGATTGCCTTTTGCTTTTCGTGCCAATCTTTGCAGACCTGCCCACCTGCCCTGCCCTCAGAGATGGCCATGGAGGGCTCAGCATTTCCCCAGGATCTTCCACATTATACAAGCACTTGTTGCAACTCGAAGTCATCGTCCAGGGACTTCTGGATGTAAGTGATTTGGTTAAGAAGAGGTTATGGGGGTGGGGCCCCCCAAATGGGATTCCTGCCCTGAAAAGGAGAAAAGACCAGAGCACCCCCCCGGCCCCCCGCCTCTGTCTCTCCACCTACGGGGAAACAGCAAGAAGGCCACTGTCTGCAAGGCAGGAAGAGAGCCTTTACCTGGAACTGAATCATCCTGCCCCGCAGTCTTGGACTCCCCAGCCTCTAGAATGTTGAGAAATGAATGTTTTCATTTAAGCTACCTAATCTATGGTATTTTTAAAAGAGTAGCGTGAGCTGAGACAAGAGGAAGCTCATAACATGATTGGGGAGCATGCAAGAGAGAACGGCTGGGGAGGTTGAGGAGCTAACAAGTACGGTCAGTTCTTCAAGGAGTTTTGCTATAACGGGGCACAGAGAAACCAGGCAGTTGCTGGAGGAGTTTGTGGTGCCAAGGGATACCTTTGCTCTTAAGATGAGAGATGTCACAGCATGTTTGTGCGCTGATGAGGAGGACCGAGTGGGGGGGCAGGGGCAGTGATGAGGCAGCAGGAAGAGGAGGTTGTGCGGGAACCATGACCTTGAGTGGGAGGGGAGAGATCCAGGGCCGAGGCAGAAGGCCTGGCCTTTGACGGCAACACGGACAGTCATTCCTGGTAACCAGAGGGAGGCAGACTCCATGCATTCGCTGTGCGGACTGATAGACGAATACAACCTTGGGAATTTCTCTCCTTTCAGTGACGCCAGATCATCAGAGGAGCGTGAGGACGGGATCGCAGGTGTGGGGACGGGGTGGCGTTGAGGAGGTGGAGAGAGTATGAAAGAGGCCCCTTGGAAAGTAGGAGCGTGAATCAACTGGATGAATGTAGGAGCACTGCCTGGCAGCACTGCGGGCTCGCTTAAGGTTTGTGGTCATGAATTTGAAATAAGACAAATCAACATGGGTGTGTGTGTTTTTTTGAGCCACGATCGCAGGTGAGGAGTAGGCAGAGTTGGATTTCATCAGGGTTGGGATTGTGCCAGGACCATACCAAGAATAAGACAGAGTTAGAGAGTTTATTAGTGAGGCATGGTGGTGATGCTATGGACAGATGTGGGATCTCAACGGGAAAGGAGGGAGGCTGGCACGGGCAGGGGGATGGAGGGTTTCGGGCGGTGGAATCAGAGTGACAGTAAAGACAAATGGGAGCAGGTGGCCAAGGAGGAGGACAGGTTTGGGACAGTGAGCAAGCCCAGGAGCTGAAAGGCCAGGGCCTTTGATATGGTTGAAGTCACCAGGAATGGTGACAGGTAGAGACAGCAAGTAAACCAGGTGATGAAGTCGTCAGCGGATGGGAGAGTCCCTAGGAGGGACAGTGGATAATTGCAAAAAGGGAGACAAGTGTCAGCTGATGGCCTGGGCTCCAGGGAGCTGGGGATTCTGGGGAAGAAAGGGAGAAGATCTTCTGAAAGTGGCAGAGGAGTGAGGGCACCAAGCCTAGGTCTGGGTCCAGGGCGGAGGATGAGGTATCCTTGATGAATCTCTGTGTGGCTCAGAAAAGTTACAGTATTCCCAATACCCGCTTTTTATAAAGTGCCACATTTTTTTTTTTTTTTTTGCCCTTAACCAAATTCTTCTCTCTTTGTTTAAAATTGAAGAACATTTTTATTCTGTTTGCATTGTTGGCTGAACATTGCGTCGTTGGTCTTCTCTCTCACTTGTTCTCATTTTTTATATTATTGTTATTCAGTGCAAAACAAAAGGCTGTGATCATGAAAATACAATAGAAGGATGGGTGGAGAGAGCTTGTCAAAACAACCTCCTGGTTAGCATTTTGCTTCTGCTCATCCCTATGACTTTCATATGCATAAAAAGGCCAGAAATTTATCACAAATGGCAGAAAATTGCATTCCATTAATTTCAGAGCCTTTGGCTCCGACAGCTCAATCTTTAAGAGTGGTTGCTCCTAGGTGGTTCAAGGAAATAGCACATCAGAATAGAAACTATTTTGCTTATCTGTTTCATAGTTTAGAAGGATATATTTCAGTACATTTTCTAGAGAGATCTTGCTCAGAGTCTCATCATTTTATTGAGAGTCAGCTTGCCTACACAAGCCCTTGACTTCAACTTGAAAACAAAAGCTTAGAAACTGTGGGTGAGCCTGGTGAAAGAGAATCTCTCACAGGGACCAACTTAAGAAAAGCGAGGAGTTCCCACTGTGGCACGGTGGTATTGCTGCAGGTCCGGGATCTCCATATGCCACTGGTGTGGCCATTAAAAAAGGCAAGAAGGAAGGAAGGAAAGAAGATGAAATGCCTTTCAAAATAAACAGAATTACTTAAGAAGCAGAGACTGAAAAAAAAACTCAGAGCCTTAGGATCAATACTCTCTCCCACCGTATCCCTGATATTTGTTTGTTTAGCCTTTGTTTGCATTTCTCTAGTGACAAGAAACTCACTACCTGCAAAGACAGACCATGGCATTTTCAAGCAGTTTTAGCTGGGAGAAGGTTCTTCCTCTGTAAGGGCAGAAATGGACTTTCTACCACATTCACCTATTGAGGCCACTTTTACTCTCCAGAGCCTGCTACACACAGCAGTTCGTGTGTGACAAGGCACCTTTTCCATCTCCCTTGGAGTCAATGTCTCTGATCACTTCTCTTTGGAAATGCCATTTTTCTAAGGTCTCCTTTGATGCCCATGGCCTTCTAAAATCCAAAATGCTAAAACTCCAAGGTTGCAACTCAAATTCAGACACGGGTTTTTCCCTTTGTGTTTAGGACCCATTGGGCAGAGTGACACATGTCTGCAGAGGCAAAGGGCCTGGGTGTGACTGCCTGTGGCTCAGGATCTCCAGAAGATGGCTGGGTCTGCCCCGCAAAACCAGAACTCACTCCCAGCCTTCCTCCCCCACTGGGGTCAAGACCAAAGATTACATGAGCACACGAATTTCTTATGCTCTTTTGTGGTCATGAATCAGCTTGAAAAGCTGATAAAAAAGCTCTGGGCACCATCTCCAGAAAAATGAACATGCACGTAAAATACAGGATTCAATTTTGTCAAATGTGCCAACGCCACCCCGAATCCCATGCATGAACCGCACCCCCACCCATGGGAGTAGTCCAGGTTAAGGAGTGCGGCTCTCAACAAAGCCTACGCCACCCCGCGCTGGGTCCTCCATGCTATTTCCAAAGGGTTTGCAGCTGGGGGCTTGAAATGAGTCATGCCATCCACTCATCCTTTCATCAAATACATCAAGTGTGTGTTCCATGTCACACACCAGGGGATGGCACGGATGCAGTCTCCATTCTCGGGGAGTCCATAGGCCAGTGGGCAGGGAACAAGTAAGCAAGCATGCTCACACAGTTGTACTGACAGCATAGAAGAGGTACAAAGATTCGGCATGCAACCCCATCTGGGGTATTTCCAGGAGGACTTTTCGGAAGAGACTGCTAAGTCCTCCACAAGTTTCATATGTAGATCAATTTTTTTTTTTTTTTGTCTTTCTAGGGCCACAACAGCAGCACATGGAGGTTCCCAGGCTAGGGGTCAAATTGGAGCTACAGCTGCCAGCCTACACCACAGCCGCAGCCACAGCTACACCAGATCCTTAACCCACTGAGCGGGGCCAGGGATCGAACCCGCATCCTGAGGGATACTAGTCAGGCTCATTGCCACTGAGCCACGATGGGAACTCCTAGATCAATTTCTTTAAACCCCAGCTTTGGTATTAATTCAGTCGGTCAAATTGGCCCTAGTCTTGAAACAACACAGTTCCACATAGCAAACCCTCCCTTGTTCTTCTGCTCTCGAGGCTGCCAGCCCCTAACCCTGGCCTCGTGGTAAATACTCTGAGCCGTTTTCCTTGCCTGTTGTTCTGTCGCCTCCCAGGGGAGCAGTTGCTGCTCCTTCCAAACGTCACTGGCCCCCAGGCAGGTAAAACTGGGACGCAACTCCAGTGGCTAATGAAGAGATGCCGTTCCTTGAATGAACACAGTGGTGCTGGGATCCCTCTACGGATGAATAATTACATCCTTATGAAACACTGCCTTCTGTTTCCCCTCCCATTTATTCAGTATTAAATGTGAATGAAATTTGCTTCATGTAAGACTCAGCTCTGACACATTCCTATGGAGTCACCAAGACGTTAATTCTCTGGTGATGTTTTTTATACCACCCAGTGCTCTTCTTTTTATTTATTTATTTATTTTTTATTTTTATTTTTGTCTTTTGTTGTTGTTGCTATTTCTTGGGCCGCTCCCTCGGCATATGGAGGTTCCCAGGCTAGGGGTTGAATCGGAGCTGTAGCCACCGGCCTACGCCAGAGCCACAGCAACGCGGGATCCAAGCCTCGTCTGCAACCTACACCACAGCTCATGGCAACGCGGGATCGTTAACCCACTGAGCAAGGGCAGGGACCGAACCCGCAACCTCGTGGTTCCTCGTCGGATTCGTTAACCACTGCGCCACGACGGGAACTCCTATTTATTTATTTTTTAAATAGACTTATTTATTTATTTAGGCCATGCCCATAGCATGCAGAAGTTCCCGGGCCAGGGATCCAACCTGAGCCACAGCAGCGACCCTGAATCCTTCACTGCTCGGCCACTGGGGAACTCCTCTTCTTAAAAATCAGAATGTGTCTGGAAGCTTAGTAAGTGGAAAACAGTCCCCTGTAGCTCTGGATTCTCTTGGGACAGATGACAGATGCTCTGCCCTGGGCTTTTCTTTGTGCTTCCAGGTTCTCCGGGCACGATCCTCTCCCCTGATGAACTCCGTTCTTCAAGCGATATTGACCAACTTCCTTTACGCTTCATGGCACTGGAGCCAGGAAGGGAAGGGTGAGAAAAGTTGTCCTTAGCTTAGTTCTCAGCAGAAGGCTAAGAGACGATGCAGTCATTTCCCGGCGCAGACCAGGGCTGACTTGGGAGAGAGGCAAGTTCTCAAGGTCTTGCAGGTTTTCCGTCATGGTTTGACTTTATCGTCTGTTCAGAAGCTTTGCAGTTTCTCCAAACATTAGACCTCTTCATATTCGAAGGCGTTAAAGCCCAGGCAGCCTTTTTTTTTTTGAGCTATACAGGCTTATCAAGGCAGCTTTTTCTCGCATAGAGCATCCAGATTTGTCTGTATTTTGCAACAATCATGACCCCAAATGGGCGGGAGATAGCACGACAGGTGAAGAAAAAGGAATCAGGAGTCAGTCAGGGCAGTGGTTAGCCCTGTCTACCAGGATGGAGCTTCCGGCTCTCCCGGTGTTTGCGCCCACATGGTTGGCTTGGGCCAATGAGTTGGAAACAAAAGGAACACGAGACGCTTTCACACCAGAGCAATAAATTGCTGGTTTGAAAGCCTCCAGAGCATTCGACTAGTGGCAGCTCCCTCAGCAAGGGTCCCTGGGCACCTGCAATGAGCCAACCTGCTCTTCCTAGTATGTGGGAAAGATACGCAGGTACCGCTGTAACCAATGCTCAAGGTCCTAAGTGTGACATTCTTCCCTAATAAAAATGAATGTAAACCCACATTTCAAAAAGGGGCTCCTGATGGTTTCTTTCATTCTTTTTTTTCCTTTCTTTTCGCCAGTGTCTTGTCAGATCTGATTAGATCACCGTTGTTTTATTGCAGAATATGGCAGGTGTGGAACTCAGATTGGGAACAGACGTGTCAGTTCTGCCTCTTTCTTATTGCTCACTCAGGTTTTTATGACTGGTGTTAACTTCAAACCACAGGAATCCTTTTCAACTGTGTCTATTTTATGAGGGCCATTTTAACTAAAACTAGATAACACACTCTCTAACTCAATAAAAACAAAACATTATGGGAAAACCAAAAAAGTGCAGTGACAAAAGGGGACACCGCGTGAACCCCTCTGGGGGTAGGGCCCCCACTTTTTCTTCAGAGTCTTCTAGACCAGACACAGTTCAGAACCATCCAACATGTCGGCCAAGTAAGGGGTCTGATGTCAAAGTATTAAATGATGCTAAGTGTGATTTCTTATTTTTTAAACTATAAAAAATAAACACTGCATTTTTTTTTCTTTTTATAGCCACACCTGCGGCATATGGAAGTTCCCAGGCTAGGGGTTGAATGGAGCTACAAGTCTACACCACAGCCACAGCAACACCAGATCTAAGCTGCCTCTGCCGTGGCAACACGAGAGCTTTAACCCCCTGAGCAAGGCCAGGGATCGAACCTGCATCCTCACCAACACTATGTCATGTTCTTTTTTTTTTTTTTTTTTTTTTGTCTTTTTGCCATTTCTTGGGCCACTCCTGCGGCATATGGAGGTTCCCAGGCTAGGGGTCGAATTGGAGCTGTAGCTGCCGGCCTACGCCAGAGCCACAGCAACGCAGGATTCGAGCCGCGTCTGCGACCTACACCACAGCTCACGGCAACGCCGGAACCTTGACCCACTGAGCAAGGGCAGGGATCGAACCTGCAAAGCCGGAACCTTGACCCACTGAGCAAGGGCAGGGATCGAACCTGCATCCTCACCAACACTATGTCATGTTCTTAACTGAGCTATAGCAGGAACTCCCCAAACACTGCATTTTATTGATTCAAGGATGCATAGCTTTTCCACATTTTAATATCTCTGAAATTATGATGCATTTTATAACTGATAACATGTCTTGGTTTAATTGGTAGCTTTAACAGATTTTTTTTCCCCCAGCATACACAAAATAATGGTAATCCGTGGTATCTTCGGTAAATACAATATGAGAAATGGAAATTCTAGAATCATCTTCTCTAGACCTGAATGGATGGTTTTGTGGTCACTTTTGGAGACTGCTCTGGAGTCTTGGTACTCCAAGTGTGTTTTGGGACACCCCCTGCGAGTTAGTTAGAAACTCCACCAGACCTCTGAAATCAGATCCAACAAGCTCCCCAGGTAGTATGTGTGCATATTATGGTTGGAGAAGCCCTGCTCTAGAGGCATCGAAATTTGGGACTCGGCCAGTGGGAGCTTATCCTGTATTTGATAAGAGCAGCTATACTTCAAAGGCAAGCGCCTTATCCACTCGGCTGGCTGGTGTCACCTCTCTGAAGGCTCCGGGGCATCTCCTCATTGGTGGTAAATGTCGAACAACTGGGTCTCTGGGAAAGAAGGGAAAAAAAGATACCTGATTTGTAGCATGTGCCACTTTCTATGGTGTAAATATTCCTCCCATGGCTGAGTTGAAACTACCAGTGATTGTCTGGGGTAGCATTTCTGGGAATTGGCCAATCAGCTCTCGAGAGTCAGTCTGAGTCAACTGTGGTAACTTCCTCCACGAAGCCCTTCCTGACGCCTCCTCCTCACCCTTTTCTCCGGTTGGTAGGGACCACCGCTACCCGCGCTCATCTCCTTCAAGGCAGAACCACACATCTGCTTCATCTTAGTCAGTGCCTGTGTTGCAGGGAGGACTTTGGCTCCCCCAAGATGTCCATGTCCTAATCCCCAGAATTGTTAGGAAGTTATGCTGGGTTACTAGCAGCTGGCCTTGGGATTGGGAAGGCGATCGTTGATTATCCACTGAATTGAGTATAATCACAAGGGTCCTTAGAAATCGAAGAGAGAAGCAGGAGAGTCAGGGGACGCAAGAAGAGGAGAAGGCCTCCTTCAGAGTTGCTGGGAGGAGCCACGAGCCAAGGAACAGGGCAGCCTGCAGAAGCTGGAAAAGGCCAGAAAACGGGTTCTCCCCTGGCATCTCCAGAAAGGAACCCAGCCCCGCCAACCTGTTGGTTCTAGTGAAGTTGATTCAGTGAGGCCCCTTTTAAATTTCTGACCTCCTGAACGCTAAGATAATAAATTTGTGTTGCTTTAAATACGTTTGTGGCAATTTGTTAAAGCAGACATGGGAAACGAAGGCAGTCTGTCTTTCCCTACAGATCAGTGGTTCTTCATCTTAGCTCCATGTTAAAATCACTAAGAATAAAGTTCCGGATGCTGATTTCATCATGGCCTACACGTGAGGATTTTTAAAAGCATCTCAGAGAGAATTGGGGAGCGCTGGGCTCCAGATTCTACCACTCGAGAGCTCATTAAAAAGGCAGCGTTTCAGGCCCTATCTCAGATCTACCAAGTCAAAAATCTGCGTGTTAAAAGATCCCACAGGTAGGAGTTCCTATCATGGCTCACCGGAAAGGAATCTGACTAGCATCCATGAGGTCACAGGTACGATCCCTGACCTTGCTCAGTGGGTCAAGGATCTGGTGTCACCCTGAGCTGTGGTGTAGGTTGCAAATGTGGCTCGATTCCCAAGTTGCTATGGCTGTGGTGTAGACCAGTAGCTGCAGCTCTCATTCGACCCCTAGCCTGGGAACCTCCCTAGGTGCAGCCCTAAAAAGACAAAAAAATAAAAATAAAAAAAGATCCTACAGGTGACTTATGTGAGCATTAAATCTGAGAGGCATCCCTCCAGCTCAAGGGCATTTTGATGACTAAGGCTGGGCTTCCTCACCTGGTCTCTCAAGCACCCAGCACAGTGCCTGGCATAGAATAGGCATTAAGTAAATGTGAAATGAATGGTTAACTCAGTTCTGAGCAAATAGAGCAGTATGAAGAAATGAACGGATGCCTTCAGAAAGATCTAAGATAATGGTTTTCAAACTTTTTAAGTAGAGGAGCTTTTTTTTTTTTTTTTTTAACTCAAGTCTTAAGTAGAACTTGAATATTTAAGGCAGATAAAAGGGCCACTAATAAATTTTCC
Organism: Phacochoerus africanus; assembly: GCF_016906955.1. Classification (NCBI taxonomy): domain Eukaryota; kingdom Metazoa; phylum Chordata; class Mammalia; order Artiodactyla; family Suidae; genus Phacochoerus; species Phacochoerus africanus. The sequence continues at coordinate 106,809,811 of NC_062549.1, read as the reverse complement.
ACTCAGCCTCTCTCCTGGCCTCTGCCTCCCACCCCGGTGGTACCCCTGAAGCTCAGAGAAGACACCAGGGAACTCCAGCTGGAGGAGGGGGCAAGGGAGAGCCTAACCAGGAGGCTGGTTTAAGTTTAGAGCAAGAGCAGACCAGGTGGCAGTGTGACACCTCCCCACCCCCGCCACCCCGCCCAAGCAAGTGTACAGTAAATTGTTTTTTTAAAAAACCATTTTATTGAGGTTATGATTGACATACAAAAAAGTTGTACATATTTAATAGGTATAATTTGACATGTTTGGAGATAAATATGTGTCATGAAATCAACTACAATCTATGCCATATATATTCAACTTCCAAAAGTTTGCTCCTGCCCACTTTTTTACCTTTTTTTGATGCGCGATAAGAGCTCTTAACATAAGATCTACCCTCTTAGTAAAAATTTATGTGTACCATACAGTAGTATTATTAACTGTGGGCTTTATGCTAGACAGCAGATCTCTAGGACTTTTGCATCTTATTTAACGGAAACTTTGTATCCTTACATTAATACGTCCCCCTTTCCCCCTCCTCCAGCCCCTGGCAACCACCATTCTATACTCTGCTTCTATGAGTTTGACTATTTTTTTTAAATGATTTTAATTTTTTCCCTTCTAGCTGGTTTACAGTGTTCTGTCAATTTTCTACTGTGCAGTAAGGCAGTAATCCAGTCACACATACACATATGCATTCTTTTTTCTCACATTATCATGCTCCATAGTAAGTGACTAGATATAGTTCCCAGTGCTATACAGCAGGATCCCATTGCTTATCCATTCCGAAGGCAATAGTTTGCATCTATTTTTTTTTTTTTTTGTCTTTTTAGGGCCGCACCTAGCTTGGGGTCAAATTGGAGCTGTAGCCGCTCTCCTATGCCACAGCCACAGCCACAGCAACACAGGATCCAAGTTGCATGCAACCTACACCAAAGCTCACGGCAATGCCAGATCCTTAACCCACTGGGCAAGGCCAGGGATTAAACCTCTGTCCTCATGGATGCTAGTCAGGTTCATTTCCACTGAGCCATGATGGGAACTCCAATAGCTTGCATCTATTAACCCCAGATTCCCAGTCCATCTCACTCCCTCCTCCTCCCCCTTGGCAACCACAAGTCTGTTCTCCAAGTCCATGACTTTCTTTTCTGTGGAAAGGTTTATTTGTGCTATGTATTAGATTCCAGATATAAGTGCTATCATATGGTATTTGTCTTTCTCTTTCTGACTTACTTCACTCAGTATGAGAGTCTCTAGTTCCATCCATGTTGCTGCAAATGGCATTATTTTGTTCTTTCTATGGCTGAGTAGTATTCTGTTGTGTATATATACCACATCTTAATCCAATCATCTGTGGGTGGACATTTAGGTTGTTTCCATGTCTTAGCTACTGTGACTAGTGCTGCAATGAACATACAGGTGCATGTGTATTTTTCAAGGAAAGTTTTGTCCAGATATATGCCCGAGAGTGGGCTTGCTGGGTCATATGGTTGTTCTAGGTATAGGTTTCTGAGAAACCTCATACTGTTTTCCATAGCGGTTGTACCAATTTACATACCCACCAACAGGGCAGAAGGGTTCCCTTTTCTCCACATGCTCTCTAGCATTCGTTACTTGTGGACTTATCAATCATGGCCATTCTGACTGGTGTGAGGTGGTACCTCATGGTGGTTTTGATTTGCATTTCTCTTATAATCAGTGATGCCAAGCATTTTTTCATGTACTTGTTGGCCATCTGTATATGTTCTTTGGAGAAATGTCTGTTCAGGTCGTCTGCCCATTTTTCCGTTGGGTTGTTAGCTTTTCTGCTGTTGAGTTGTATAAGTTGTTTGTATATTTCAGGCATTAAGCCCTTGTCAGTTGCATCCTTTGAAACTCTTTTCTCCCATTCTATAAGTGGTCTTTTGGGGATTTTTTTTTTTTTATGGTTTTCTTTGCTGTGCAAAAGCATGCCGGTTTTGTTACATCCCAATGTTTTCTTTTTGCTTTTATTTTTGTTGCCTTGGGAGACTGACCTGAGAAACCATTGGTAAGGTTGATGTCAGAGAATGTTTTGCCCATTGTACAGTTAATTGTATAGATAAAAAGCAGTGCAAGTGCCCTGGAGTCCAGGTGTCAGACCTAGCTAAGCCGAGCAGGCCCAGTGCAAAGTAGGCTAAGGTCAAGGTGCAGAGGTGACAACTAGGCAGGGGGAAGAAGGCAGAAGCAGAGTGCAGACCTCCAGACAGGGCTCAGGCACGGCCCGAGGGAACAGGCAGGCCTGCCATCCATAGGAATTTCTATCCCTGTGCCACTCTAGTCTATGTTCAAAGTCCAGGGAAAGAGAGTCCAGCTGAGGGAGTTCCCTCATGGCTCAGCAGGTGAAGTATCTGGCATTGCTACCTTAGCGACTTGGGCTGCTGCTGTGGCGAGGGTTTGATCCCTGGCTGGGAACTTCCACATGCCACAGGTGCAATCGAAAAACCAATAAACCAAAAACCAAAAAACCCAAACCTAAAGTGGAGTCCAGCTGGCCTGACTTGGGGTTCATGCCCTCCCTGGCTGGGGGAAGGACAGGTTACCACCATTTATAATCCTGTCGAAACTGTACCCAGCAGGAAACAGGTAGTCTCCCCAGAGGAAATGAAGGTGCTGACAGGAACTACTGCTCTTCATGGGCAGGGAGCGTTACTCTGTTTTTGGCGCCCCCTTCTTGGCACCAGGAGGAAATTCCTGGCTGATGTTTTTCCCGCCTTGACTCAAGGCCGGACTGTACCCACCCAGGGCATGTTATTCCCAGAAGCATTTGGAATATCTGCTGTGTGCCTGGCAGTGAATTCCAGCTCTCACAGAACCCACAGGCGGGTGAGGGAGAAAAGACTTACAAATGGACTATTCTTCAAGGCATTTGGTGCACGGAGTTGAACAGTTAAGAGCCCAGATTCTGTGACCAGATTGCATTTGAATTCTGGCCCTGCCACTTCCATGCCGGGTGACCTTGAACAGGTAGCCCAGTCTCTCTGTGCCTTTGTTTTCTGATCAATAAAATAGGCATCATACTCATCACTACTTTCTTGGTTGTCATGAAGATTCAATGAGTAATTACTCCTCGAATTGCCCAGCAAGCGCCATGTCAGCATTTGTAAGATAGAGCCATTAGCGTGAACCCAGGAGTTCCTGCTGTTGTGCAGTGGGTGAAGAATCCAACTGCAGCTGCTCAGGTCTCTGCGGAGGTGCAGGTTCGAATCCCGGCCCAGGGCAGTAGATTAAAGTATCCAGTGTGATCGCAGCTGTGGCTCAGATTCAATCTTTGGTCTGGGAACGTCCCTATGCCTTGGGTGTGGCCATCAACAACAACAACAAAGCCAACAACAACAACAACAACAGCGTGAGCCCCAGGTGCCAAGGAAACCCAGAGGAGAGAGAACTAATTCTGACTCAGAAGCTGGGGGCTCGGCCCGTCAGGGCTGCTTCCTGGAGTCAGGCAGGTGGGATGTGATGGAGGCTGCTGAGGACAAATGGCCCGGGCTCTCTCCAGGGGGCATTTGTGAGAGGTCATGAGAGAAGGCGGGGGTGATGGGGTAGGGGCTTCAGCTCCCTTGGAATGCGTCCCCCACTTTCTCCAGGCACAGCTGGGGAAGGCTGGGCCAACTCAGCTACAGGGGGTTCTTGGGAGGGGAGATGTCGATGGGAAAGACACAGCCCAGCCTGAGCCCCCGCGAAGCCCCCTGCCTGCCCGGGAGCAACGGCCTCTCTCCTCTTACTGCACAGGCCAGGTTTAAGAGTCTAATCCAAGCCTTGCTCCCTGTGGTTTCCAAGTATATAACTCTGGGTTGCCTCTACCTATGAGGCTGTGTACATCCAAGGGATTAAATAATTGACAAGCAAAGGCTGCTTAGAAAGCCAGCTCTCCTCTACCGCTATCCCAGCATGACTCCCATCGCCCAACCGGTTCTAAACATCTCCCAGGCCTTCCACCACCATCCACTCCCGTCCAGATAACCTGCACTTTAAAGAAAGCGTCCCTGCCCCAAGGACCCCACCCCCGGGCATGGATAATTAAAGCAGCCTGATTCCTACAAATTTTAACAAGCGCCACCTTTGATGGGAGACTCGCAAGTGCTAATGAGCTTCTTTGCCGACAGGTGGAGAGAGGGCCTCGGACCCAGAGTCAGAGGCACAGTCTGCAGGCTGGGGGAGCAGACGCTATTTATAAAGCTTCTCTCCAGGGTCGGTCACCAACGGTCAAAGCCTGGGAGCTCCTCTGCCCAGGCCACTCCCGATGCTCTGGGTGTACGCAGAGCCACAGTCCCCTCTCCCTTCGCCAGTGCCCTGAGGAGGATGGATCCGGTATGGAGCTCTCTTATTATTCTCATTTCTTGGCTTGTTGAGAATGCGTTTCCTCTGTTGTGCAGTGAGGTGTGGCCCCATGGGGCCCCTACCCAGTATTTGTGCGAGGGTGACGTGCTGCGAAAGAGGTGGTTTCTTCTTGAGATGTCACACAAACTACAGGACTTAATGAGGCCCATGTGCCGGGACTAAGAAACGTCATTTCTTGTCGCATGTCATTAGTGAAAGCTCGCCTATCGATACATTGAAATGGAGACAGAGCTGCCCATTAGGTGGGGAGCTAAGCGCACTGTGCAGGAAGGCGGGAGTGGGGGGCTTGTGTGGGACTCAGCTTTGCTGGCCCGCTGGAAGCCCCAACGAGCCGCTCCCTGCTCTCTCCTTGCCAGACGGGAGCGGCCACCGACCAGAACCAAGTGGAACTGCATTAAAGCAAAGATGCAAGAAATGATTGGGCTTAGCATTCTTTCTCTGCTTGGCTGGAAGCTTCTCAAGAGCCAGGGGTGTGTCTTTTATTTCTTCCAAAGCTAGCCTCCCACCTGATGCCCTGCCCGCCTCTGTTCTCACCAGAGTGGATGCAGGGCAGGGCAGAAACTTCTGTGATAGAAGAGCGGGGAGGAGGCCGCCCAGAGGGAAGGCCAGAGCCGGAAAGATGGCCGTGACCAGGATGGTGTTGTCTCTTCCCTTTGTTGAGGCTTCCTGGGGTGGCCCGCCGGGTGGGTGGGGCGGGGGCTGGGGCGCTGTGTTAAGTGCAATTTTTACATTCTCCCAAGGGGAACTTCTTCCCTCCTGATGTGGAACTGTATGCTTAAACTTGCTCGGTGACCTTTGGGATACCATCAACCAGCCAGTTAAGAACCCAGGAAAAGGCCCTTGGTCTGATTCGACTGTGGTCCCTGCTGATTTGACCGTGTGCCCAGATTACTGTATATAGTTGATGGCAGTGAGGTTTTATGAATATTCATGTTTGTCGAAGGCCTGTAATTTCTGTCTGCATATTAGCTTTTAATGTGGAGGAGTTGAACGACATTGAGGCGTTCCCACTGTCGTGCAACAGGACAGGCAGGCAGTGTTTGGGTTGTGCTGGGACACAGGTTCAATCCCCGGCCTGGCACAGCGGGTTCAGGGTCTGGTGTTGCCCCACCCCTGTGGCTTAAGTCACAACCATGGCTCGAATCTGATCCCCCTGGCCTAGGAACTCCACGTGCTGCTGGGCAGCCAAAAAAGGAAAAAACAAACAAAAAAAAAAGAGAGAGAGAGAGACACTACATTGACATCTGTTAAAAAATAACAGTAAAAATACTGCTTTTTAAGACATTTTACGAATATTCACTTACATTACAGGCGGAAGGTATTTTATTTATAGGTCTATTTATACCAGTGAATATATGGATGGATAACATGTAGTTCTTCAAGAATCCCAGCCATAAGGGTCTTTCTACTCTGCTGGGGAAGGGGGACAAGCCAGGTGGCAATGGCAGAGGCTCTGTCACAGGCTCTGGGAGGAGTGTGGGGGGGGGGGGGCGAGCAGGAGGGGGCCTGCGCTCTGTGTCTTCGTTTTGTTCCAATACACATGCATTAGGATGTTTTAGTTGAATCTTCACCGCAACCCTCGGGGTAGGAACTGCTCCCAATTTACATGTGAGAAAACTGAGAGACGCCAAGGGATGTGACGGACAGCTGGTGAGCAGTGGAGCTTGGATGCACCCCCAGCTCTGCTTCGCTCCAAAGCAGATGCCCTGGTCCGCTCCCCCAGATATCCACTTAGCGGCGGCCCTAATACAGGCAAGGGGTCTGGTCCCGGGGTGCGGAACCACGCAGGCTCTAGGGCACATGTCTCTTCCGTGGGGCGGCTGGAGTGCCGTCACTTTCTCTGCTGGTCAAGGGAGCTCATCATTATGCAAGTGTGGGAGAGCCATGCTATTGTGTCTGTTCTGTTCAAAAAGGAAATGATGCCCCAAATTGAGTGCTTTTAGTATTATTAGTAACAAATTATTTGCAACACCCTTCCCAACCGATTGTCACACAGGCCTCAGTGCTTCTCAAAGGAAGTGGCTCATCAGAAGCAGATTCCTGGTCCCCACCCCACTGGTTCTGACCTGGTCCGTCTGGGGTGGGCCTCAGAACTCTGCATTTTCAGCAAGATTCCCAGCCGAGCTGAGCCCATTGGTTCCTAGGCCCCATTTGGAGGAATCCCACTTAGAGGGTGCTGGCTCTTCAGTCCCAGAGTCCTAGGTTTCAGCCAGTTATTCCCCCACCATGTCACCTTAGGCTGGTCCTCTTGGCCCCAGTTTCTTCCGGGGGCACAGGACTGGTTGATCTCTGAGATGCCCTCCAGCTCTAAGAAGGAAGGCTTCTGGGGCAGGGCCCCAGTCCAGCCTTTCGGGAGTAGAGCTGTGTGCTTTCTCATTTTATTTTTTTATGGATGTACAGTTGATTTTACAATGTTTCAGGTGTACAGCCCCGTGATTCTGTTTTATTTATATATAATTTTTCAGATTATTTTCCATTATAGGTTCTCATAAACTATTGAATATAGTTCCCTGTGCTGTATAGTAGGACTTGCTATTTATTTTATATGTAGTAGTGTGTATATGTTAATCCCTAATTCCTAATTTAGCCCCTTCCCTTTGTAACCATAAGGTTTCTATGTCTATAAGTCTATTTCTGCTTTGTAAATAAATGCATTCGTATCATTTTTTTTAGATTCCACATATAAGCCATATCATATGATATTTGCCTTTGCCTGATTTACTTAGTAAGAGTATCTCTAGTTGCATCCATGTTGCTGCAAATGGCAGTATTTCATTCTTTTTTATGGCTGAGTAGTACTCCATTGTATATATGTACCACATTCATCATCCATTCCATCTGTTGATGGACATTTAGGTTGCTTCCATGTCTTGGCTATTGTAACTAGTGCCATAATGAACACTGGGGTGCGTGTATCTCTTTGAAGTAGAGTTTTTGTCTTTTCCAGATATATGCCCAGGAGTCGGATGGCTGGGTCATAGGGTAGCTCTAATTTTAGTTTTTCGAGGAACCTCCAAACTGTTCTCCCCAGTGCTGTGTGTTTTCCTGAAGACAGAATAGGGAAGGGAGCTGGAGGAACAGGTGAGGAAGGAGGAGGGTAGTGGATGGACGTGGTCCTGCCATCCAGTGAGTGGGGCTTGACCAAGATGCTTCAGAGCAATTGAATCATCCAGACTTGGGTTCCTGGAAGCTTGGTGTGGCCCAGCCCGAGGTGGAGCTAACTTCCTGGGCTCCTGTCCGTTTGGTAGACAGAGTTCAGGGGAAAAGATTCTAGGCCATACAGGTCCTCGGTAGGGATTCTGTGCAGAGGAAGCGCTTGGGTGGGAGTCAGAAGCCCTGCGTCCTCCTTGCTCTGGCACAAAGCCTGTGCCCTTTCCCTTTCTGTCTTTGGCTTTTGCGGTCAGCCACACCATAAAGCACGGCTCTGGGCTTAGACCAGACCCACAGCCCCTTCTCAGTCTATGATCTGATGATTCCGAGGCACCCTTTGAACTTTGTAGAGCCCTGTATCTCATAGATCCTGTCACGGGCACCAGGCTGTTGCAGACAGCCCTGCATTGCTCCACAAACCGCCGTGAATGAAAGCGGACGGCGAGTGGAAGCTGTCACAGCCTTAATTCTATATGAACAAAATGTCTATGCTCAGAAGTGCCACTTGTACCTCTGCACACGCTCAAAATTAATGTGCTATTACCACTCGACAGCCTGTTCCTAACACCGCAGCCCCAATCACTTTGCTCCCGAAGCAACATCAGGAGGGGACCGAGCAGGCACCAGCTGTGCCTATGAAAAATGACTTCATGCTGGAAGTCAGAGTTCCTTCATACTGACAACTGTTAATCTGGGCTGCAAAGACATCAAAGGGACAGAGACAGTTTGGGGATTGAGGGGAGTGAGGGAAGAGGGCAGGAGAAGCCCCCGTACCTTGCTCAGCAATCCTGCCCTGCCTCGGCTCCTTAAGCCACTGTGCAGGGAGTAGCGTCTTGCAGGTACCCATGTCCTGTCCTGTCTGAGCCCTGCCGGCCAGCCCTGCAACCCTGGGGGCAAGAGCCGTGAGGAAGCAGGGGAGGTTTCTGTCCGTTTAGTACTCTCTCAGTGAGCAGCTAGAGACGGGCCACGCCCTGTGCTGGGGTAAGTGATGCCAAAATGAATCAGGTGCCCAGCCCTCTGAAGACCAGGCTGGTTTTAAAAAAATTTTTTGGCCACGCCCATGGCATGTGGAAGTTCCCAGGCCAGGGATCGAACCTGCTCTGCAGTGGTAACCAGAGCCACAGATCCTTAACCACTGAGCCACCAGGGAACTCCTGAACCACATCTCAGTGCAGTTTTTTTATCGAATCTGTCCCAGCATGCCCAGGGGCCCCCTTATTCCGGCTCCACATACTTGGCGCTTGTCATTCTGGTTGACAAAGTTGGGGGGGTCAACCTGCTTGAATCCCATGACATAGATTAATCCACAGGAAAGAAGTGGGTCAGGAAGGGATTCCAGACAGACGAAGACATCAGATTTCCTCAAATAGATTGTTAACCCATTTTGGCAGTTCCTGTTGTGGCACAGCAGAAATGAATCTGACTAGGAACCATGAGGTTGCTGGTTCGATCCCTGGCCTTGCTCAGTGGATTAAAGATCTGGTGTTGCCGTGAGCTGTGGTGTAGGTGGCAGATGTGGCTTGGATCTGGACTTGCTGTGGCTCTGGCGGAGGCCGGCAGCTGTAACTCTGATTGGACCAAGCTCTGCAACTTCCTGGTTCTGTGACCTTAGGTGAGGTATTTAACAAATCTGATCCTTAATTTTCTCATCTGCAAAATAGGGTGTTTTGTTTTGTTTTTTGTTTCTTTTTTTAGGGCCACACCCATGGCATATAGAGGTTCCCAGGCTAGGGGTCCAATTCCAGTTCTTAACCTGCTGAGCCACAGCGGGAACTCCTCAATCAGATTTTTCTGATGGCACGAGTGAGAAAGATGAATTATTTTTCTGCTGGAGCTGCTTCATCCTCTCTGTCATAGGGGAGACATGTGACCCAGGTCTGTCCACTTGGAGAATTTCATCCCTCTGGCCACAGAGTTTGATTCAAGCTGGTCAATCAGATGTTTCATTTTCTTTTTTTAATTTTTAGAAATTTTAAAATTTATGGCCACATTTGTGGCATATGGAAATTCCCAGACCAGGGGTCAAATTGGAGCTGCAGCTGTCGGCCTACACCACAGTCACAGCAACGCCAGATCTGAGGCGCATCTGTGACCTACACCACAGCTCAGAGCAATGCTGAATTCTTAACCCACTGAGTGAGGCCAGGGATTGAACCTACATCCTCTCTGGAGCTGCTAACTGGGAGGATGGAGTATGGGGTGCAGTAGGCAGACCCTCCTACCATGGGGGAATGGGCTGTCCAAAGAATGAATCCAGGTAGAAATAGCAGAGGTTAAGAAAGAGATCCTTAATTAAATAATGTAAGTTTTGGTTGCAACTCTGTTGGAGAGCACATGACCCTCTCAGTTTTCTGTTAGCCAAGTCAGTAAATTCCCTTCTGTGTTTCAAGTACAGAGTTGGACAGGGAACTGTATCTAGTCACTTATGATGGAGCATGGTAATGTGAGGAAAAAGAATGTATACCTGGAGTTCCCGTCGTGGCGAAGTGGTTAACGAATCCGACTAGGAACCATGAGGTTGCGGGTTCGGTCCCTGCCCTTGCTCAGTGGGTTAACGATCCGGCGTTGCCGTGAGCTGTGGTGTAGGTTGCAGACGCAGCTCAGATCCTGCGTTGCTGTGGCTCTGGCATAGGCTGGCGGCCACAGCTCTGATTAGACCCCTAGCCTGGGAACCTCCATATGCTGCAGGAGCGGCCCAAGAAATAGCAAAAGACAAAAAGAAAAAAAAAAAAAGAATATATACCTGTATGTGTGACTGGGTCCCCTTGCTGTGCAGTAGAAGATTGACAGAACACTGTAAACCAGCTAGAATGGAAAAAATAAAAATCACTATAAAAGCAAAAAAAAAAAAAAAAAGGGGTACAGAGTTGGGTTCCTGACATCCATAACCCAAAGCCTTGACTAGTAGACTACTTGGAAGTCATTGGGAATAATGTCTGTGAAGGGATTTAAGGCTGGGTCCTGGCATCTTCCTCCTGCAGGATGAGGTTGAGGCAGCCTGGGCCTCCGTCGTCAGCCCCTCGGGCCGGTAGAGGCCAGGGTGCTCCTCCTCATGTGCAGGTGCCACAGGGCACTGCCCACGGCCTCCTCCCCCTCTCTCCTTGTTCCATCAACGTGCATGTGATGCCAGAAACACCTGTTCTGGAGGGAAAAGTGCCACCTAGCAGATAGCTCTTAGAATGACCTGCTGACCATTTGTTTACATCGCTCAGGTCTATGGCCAACCCATATCTGTGCCAGGTTGATTTGGTTGATTTTTACCAAAAAATTTTCAGCGCTCCCAAAATAACCGAAGTTGCAGGGAGCCTGAGAGTAAGTTTGAGACACCCAGACTCTCAAGGAACTTGTTGCCCTGCTCAATTCCTCCTTCTCTGCCTTTTCCTGGCTGTAAGGAAAGAACTGGGGAGCCACAAGCACACCTGTCTCTTCTTACCTCTTCCAAGGTCAAATACATAATATGCAGAATAAGCCACTTCAAGCAAAAGTTGTTCAACCGCCAGTGGTCACACCAGTGTGATAACTCACTTGTAAGGTGCCTTGCAAATGATTTGTTTTATTAATGGTTAAATACTGGAATTTGTAAACGATTTATCCTTTAAAAGAAATCAGAGAAAATTCAAGGTTATTCCTATAACAATATCCATTGTGTTCACTTGTATTGGATGCTTTCTCGAGTGGGGGAGACGTAATGTTAAAACCAGCGGGCATGACTTTGTCATGACCTTGGCATTGGTTGGGGGGATTTTTCTTGCCTGTACACCCTGCTGGAGAAACGGTTGAGAATTATCGACTTTGAGGGAGGACCCCTGCCCTCAAATGCCTTCTCAATAGGTACTTTCGAGTCCACCAAGTAAATGTCTATTGGTTTTAAAAGCTAAAGCTGCTCAGTGTTCCCTGGCATATCAGTGTGAATTATAGGATGGACACTCTTGTTCTAGAATAAGGTGTTCTAGAGATCCCAGATGAATGGAGACATTTCTGAGTACTTTCACATTATAAAAACTTCTGGGAGTTCCCGTCTTGGCGCAGTGGTTAACGAATCCGACTAGGAACCATGAGGTTTCGGGTTCGGTCCCTGCCCTTACTCAGTGGGTTAACGATCCGGCGTTGCCGTGAGCTGTGGTGTAGGTTGCAGACACGGCTCAGATCCCACATTGCTGTGGCATAGGCCGGTGGCTATGGCTCCAATTAGACCCCTAGCCTGGGAACCTCCATATGCCGCGGGAGCAGCCCAAGAAATGGCAAAAAGACCAAAAAAAAAAAACCACCAACTTCTGAAGGGCTAAAAAAAAAAAACCTCCAGCTTTAAAGTGGAGCTTTAAATAGAGTTGAAAGCTTTGCGTTAATAGGTAATTTTATGCAAAATAACTTTCACCCTAGCAAGCAGCTTCCAGAGTGAGTGACAAAGTAGGCAGCAGGTTTTTTTTTTTTTTTTGCCATTGTGGCAAAGTAGAGCTTTATTGCTTTATTCTTTCAGTTCATTTTGCTTTCTGGATATTTTTAACATACTTGTAGTATAAGAGAGAGAACCAGATCACACAGCCTTGTTCACGGCAGCACCATTAACAATAGTGAAGAGGAAGAAGCAGCCTGCATGTCCAATGATGGATGACTGGATAAAGAAAATGTGAGGTATAGACAAGGGAGTATAATTCAGCCTTAAAAAGAAAGGCAATTGGGACATACTCTACAACGTGGACTTAATGTCCAGGTAATGTTATACTACAGTGACGTCCTCCAGTGTAATGTCTTTGAGGACATTATGCTAAAGGGAAGTATTAGTATTTTGTCACAGAAAGACAAATACTGTGTGATTCCACTTACATGAGGTCTCTAAAGTGGTCAGATTCATGGAGACAGAAAGTAGAAGGAGAGTGGCCGGGGCTGGAGGGAAGGGAAGTGGGAGTTCCGTGGGTGTGGAGTTTCAGTGCTGTGAGATGAAAGGGTTCTAGAGAGCTGTTGCACACCAGTGTGAATACAGTAGACACCATTGAACTGCATATTTTAAAATCGTTAAGAGGGTCAATTTTATGTTATTGGGACTTCCACCTGTGGCTCAGCTGTAATGAACCCAAAGAGTATCCATGACGACGCGGGTTGGATCCCTGGCCACGCTCAGTGGGTTAAGGATCTGGCGTTGCCGAGAGCTGTGGTGCAGGTCGCAGGTGCGGCTCAGATCTGGTGTTGCTATGGCTGTGGCTGTGGCTGGCAGCTGCAGCTCTAATTTGACTCCTAGCCAGGGAACCTCCATATGCCTCAGATGCAGCCCCCCCCCCCCAAAAGTTTGTTATACATTTTCTACACAATTAAAAAATTGTTGGAAAAAGAGAATGAAAACTAGAGCTGAGCTATTCTGTCATTCGAAACAAACAAAAAAAGCAAGGATAGGGAGGCAGTAATTGGCCCCAGAATCAAATTCCGGTAAGTTTTGGAAGTCAAAAGTGACAGGTGATTCCTTCTCTGGCAGAATAAATGTCAAAAGAAACATCCACCTAGTGTAATTTCAAAAAAGGAACATTCAGAAGTGGGAAGAAGAGGGGAGAGGAAGGGAAGAAGGAGTGATGGGATGCAAGCTGAGTTGTAGTCCAAAAAAGGATTATTTGCAATATTATACACACATACACACACACACACATGCAAATAAGAATAATGCAGAATAATGCAGCACTGTCATAGCTGGCATTGTACAATGCATTGCCAGAGCTGTCACAAAGGCCCTTCATGCTGGCAGAAAAGGAGTGCTTACGACTATTTAAAAATCTCACCAATCAGTGGTGAGTATTTTGGAATTTAATCAGATTGCTTTCCCTACACCTAGCGTAATAGAGCAGATATTAAGAATTACCTGAAGGGGGTTCCCGTCATGGTGCAGCAGAAATGAATCCCACTAGGAATCATGAGATTGTGGGTTTGTTCCCTGGCCTCACTCAGGGGGTTAAGGATCTGGTATTACCGTGAGTTGTGTCCGTTCCACACGTGGCTTGGATCTGGCCTTGCAGTGGCTATGGTGTAGACCAAAATATAGTAAAATAAATAACCTGAGGGCAGAGTTCCTGCTGTGGTGCAATGGGATCGGCGGCATCTTGGGAGTGCTGGGCTGCGGGTTTGATCCTGGCCTGGCACAGTGGGTTAAGGATCCATCGCTGCTGCAGCTTGGATCTGATCGCTGGCCTGGGAACGCCATATGCCAAGGGGCAGCCAAAAATGGGGGAAAAAAAAATTAACCCTAAGTCATAGAACTCTGTAATGATACACAGATCAAGGCCAGGGGTTCTGAGCTGTCAAAAGGTGCTTTGTGAAGTGCAAAGGGAGTGATACTGTTCCTCCAGAGGAGGTGGGGGCAAGGCATTGAAAGGAGAGTGAGAAGACAAAGACAACTTTACCAGGAGGAAAGATTTTGGTATCATTGGTTCTACCTTCTCCTTTCCTGGAAACCTAACCCTTTTTATTCTTTTTTTTTTCCAATTGAGGTATAGTCGATTTACAGTGTTGTGTTAGTTTCTGATGTAGAGCAAAGTGACCCAGTTACACACACACACTATATATTCTTTTCCATCATGATTTATTAAAGGATATTGACCATAGTTCCCGTGCTATACAGTACGTCCTTGTTGTCTGTCTATTTTATATACAGTAGTTTGTGCCCGTTAATGCCGCATTCCCAATCCAGCTCGCCCCCACCCTCTTCCCCCTTTGGCAACCACAAGTCTGCTCTCTAGGTCTGTGAGTCTGTTTCTGTTTTGTAGATAAGTTTACCTGCATCATATTTTAGATTCCACATATTAGTGATGTCATATGGTGTTTGTCTTTATCTTTCTGACTTACTTCACTTAGTATGAGGATCTCTCGTTGCATCCATGTTGCCACAAATGGCATTATTTCATTCTTGAGACAGATGAGTTCTTACTCAAATTTTATTAGTCCTTGACTTCTTCCCATCCTAACCCCCACAGCTACCAGAGGCTTGAGACAGGCAAAGACAGACCTGCGTGGGGAGCTGGCTGGTAGCAACGCTAGGGCTCCCAGGAGTTGCCCCAGGCTGGCCGCAAGGCACACACCAGAACGTGCTGGGTCATCGATGCCACGTGGTAGTGTGCACAAAGACGGCTTGGTGGAGACTGTCACACAGATGGCTACATGAAAGCCAGCCCGGCCAGCAGCCACATGTCATATCATTCCAACGCGCAGCCCTTCTGGGCACAGAGCGGGCTGGCTAAGGCGGAGTCCCCTGAGGGAGGCTGTGATCCCTGTCCCACCCACTCTGGACCCCAGGATCCGGCCAGCGGTGCTTAGGTGGCGCGCTTCTCCCAGGCGGATCCCATTAGTGAAAATACTTGGAGGAGTTCTCTAATTTAGACTTCCATGAAGAGGTTGATTGAGAATGGCTGCGTCTCGCATTCTGGGATGAGAACTACCTAAACTTTACTGTTAACTTGGGAAAACTGCAGCTGAGTTCGATATTGACTTTCACTCCTTCCAAAGTAAGAATGTGAGGAGTTGGTAGATTTTCTGTTATCCAGGTCTAGCTGATCTTTAAAAGTCTTTTTTTTTTTTTTTTGCTTTTTAGGCCCAAGTGTGCAGCATATGGACGCTCCCAGGCTAGGGGTTGAATCTGGAGCTGCAGTTGCCAGCCTACACCACAGCTACAGCCACAGCAGTGCCAAATCCTAGCCATGTCTGTGACCTACATCACAGCTCATGGCAACACCAGATACTTAACCCACTGAGCAAGGCCACGGATCAAACCTGCATCCTCATGGTTACTAGTCAGGTTCGTTACCACTGAGCCACAGCTTCTTCCTTTCTGCCTCATTCTTGACTCATTCTGGTTCAGGTAATGGGTTCTCGTAGCAAGGCTCTCGTTATTCATTGCAGAGAATTCTCAATCTCTATATCTGTAATCTCTCAAAGTTCGGATTTTAAATAACAAAGGTCATATCAATTGATATCTAGGGAGGTTGCCTTTTCCAATGTGTTCTGCAAAATGCCTCTTGTCCCTTAGTTGTAACCCACAAAGGGCTCCTTTCTCTACTTGCATGTGCTCTTCTGCTCCATCATTTGCATCTGCTTCCTTCTGCTCAACTGCCTCAATGGTGGGCTGGGTTAGGAACTGGAATTCTTGGTATCAAGCATTGCTTCTGGGCTGGATCTGATCCCTTTGGAAGGAAGTATAGATCTAGGCCACTTCTTGAACAACTCCATTCAAGCTTCCCTTTTGGCTTCACATGGTTAGGGTTTTATTTTTCGAGTATTTCACATTTGTAGGTGAGGGAAAGAGAGAACTGGAAGACCGGGTCACTCGTGTATGCATGTGAGTTTATGCACGTGCAGAGGTGCCCAGCCGAGGAGGCAAGTAGGGCTGAATCCCAGGCCTGCAGGAAGGCGTGTTTTGTTTTGTTTGTCTGTTTGGTTTTTGCCCCAAAGCAGCAGCTCTTCACTAAGCCATATGCTAGTGGAGTGTGTCCACACGGAAGGGACATCCTTTTAGAATTTACATACATTAGAGGCTGGCAGCAGCCTATCCTGAAACAGAGGCTGTGGGATGGGGAAACTAAGTTTCTAAGGAGCCTAAAGAAAAGTTTACCAGGGTTGTGAATGGAGGAAATTTGCTCTGACCATCCCCCAAATGGAAGTCAACCACGTTTTCAGTCAAAAGACTAAAGGGTAAGCGTCTGAACCTCTGCTCCCTACTGGACTCTCCGCTGGGACATGCATCATTTGCCCGAACTCCTTTTTCCTTTCCCCTAACACTATTTCAAAAAAGCAAGAGCTCATGTTCCTATGTAAAAGTGGGAAGGCGGGAGCTTACATAATGAACAAATACCACGGAGCGTAGTAGCCAGTTCAAGACTCTATCCGATGCCATAACCCAACAACACACCCACTTAGCCAGCGGAGTAACTCGGGACCGATCACAATCCACCACTGTGACAGTGGCAGGGGGCACTGTGCCAAGACGACCTGCCGCAAAGAGAGCTTTGTTCAGTGTAGTGCACTCTGCCCTCAGATCCTGCTTCTCCAGACAACCCTTTCATTTCCTCATCTTTTGCACATCTTCTCTTGCTGCTCATCTTCTATGTTCTGGAATTCTCCCTGCCTCTCGGAGCCTGTGGTTTGCTTTCATTGATGCTCTTTGTTCTTTGTGCACGTGGAGTACTGTTGAACAGAAGGCTAAAGTCTCTAGCCAACTCGAGCTGTTCCTTTTGTTCCCACCTCCCCAGCTCAGGCACTGAAGTAAATGTAGGAACAGGTGTTTTTGAGCACCTACTATGTTCCAGGTGTGATATGGACTTCTAGGCACTGGGAATACAGTGGTGATTAAACAGCCGAAAAATCCCTGCTCATGTGGAAACTACATTGTAGAGCTGATAGGGCAGGAGAGGTAGGTAATAAAATAAGTCAGACGTATAGTGTGTCAAAAGGTGACAAGAAAGCAGAAGAGTGTAGAGGTGGGGGTGCCAGTTTCTAAAGGGTGCTCCATGGGAGGTCCTGTTGTGGCTAAGGGGTAACAAACCCAGCTAGTATCCATGAGGATGTGGGTTTGATCTCTGGCCTCACTCAGTGGGTTAAGGATCCGGAGTTGCTGTGAGCTGCAGTGTAAGTCGCAGGCGCAGCTTGGATCCCGCATTGCTGTGGCTGTGGTATAGGCCGGCAGCTGTAGCTTCGATTTGACCCCTAGCCTGGTTACTTCCATATGCTGCAGGTGCAGCCCTAAAAAGCAAGTCAGTCATTAAAGGGTGGCTCCAGAAGGCCCTCAGTGAAAAGATGCCATTGACTGCAGATCTGAAGAAGGCATGGGAGCCTGACATATCTGAGGGAAGAACTCACCGTGATTCTGTTGTAACGCTCACACTCCCAACTGGCTACACCAGGTTCGTATAGTACTTATTCATGCCATGTATATTAGCTGTCATTTGCTATGGAACAAACTGGCCCCAAACTTAGTAACTTAATACAACCAATTTTTATAGTCTCATAGTTGCTGCGGGTCAGGAATCCCCAAGTGTGGTTTGGCAGGGTCCTTCTCACAAGGGTGGTTTCGAGATGTTGGCCAGGGGTGCAGTCGTTCCCTGGCAGGCTCAGGTGGAAGAGGACCTGCTTCCAAGATCACCCAGGTGGCTGTTGGCAGGTCCTCACTGGCTCTTAGCTGGAGATACCAGCTCCTCGCCACTTGGAGCTCACAACAAAGCAAGCCAGCAGGAGTGTGAGCACAACGGAAGCCACAGTCTGTTTATCCCTTAATCTTAGAAGTGACATCGCATCATTTTTTGCCATATTATGGAAGTGAGTCATTAGGTCCCGTCCACATCCAAGGGGAGGGGATTACAGAAGGATGCGCATACCGGCCTGTGGGGATCACCGAAGGTGCCCCAAGAATAGAACAAAGGTATGTACATCCTTTCACAGTCACCTGGACTACGCGTGCCAGTCACTTGCCCCTGTAGCAGCCAGAGTGGTCCTTAGAAAGTGTAGTAAGAGCTATTACTAATCTCTGCAAACCTTCCATCTCATCCAAGAGCAATGTCTGCATTTCACATTCTGACCTCTGCCCACACCTTATGCCACCATCCACCTGACTCCTGCTGCTCCAACCACAGGAGCCATCAGGTTTCTGCTCTACACAAAACCCACTCCTGCCTTGGTGCCAGCTGATCCTCCTGCCTTGAACACTGCCCACATGCTTCCCCTCCCATCACTTGGGTCTTGACTCAGATGTCACCTCCTCAGGAGGGCTTTTTCTGACCACCCCCATCTGAAACCTCCCCTACTCCCCCTCCCCACTTATTCTACTTTATTTTCCTTAGACCACCCATCGCTATCTGAAATTGCATGCATGTTTTTTTAGTCTATTACCTGTCTCGGTACCTAGAAGGTAAGATCCACAAGGGCAGGGATTTTTGTCTATTTTGTTCATTGCTGTATTCCCAGTGCCTGGGATTCAGGGGATTTTTGGTAAATGTTGCCAGGATGAAGGAATGAATTTAAATGTTTGTAAAAATGAAATCATCTCTAACACAGTAATAATATTTTCCATTGGGGGGTATTATAGTCTAGGGAATTGACAAACGTAATTTTATTTAATCCTTATGATGATCCCACAAGGTAGGTGCTCTCATTATCATCATTACACTTAGTGACAGTCACGTAGTGAGAGGAAGAGCCGAGGTCTGAACCCATGGCTCTCTGCCTCCATGGTCCACACGCATGGCTGACTCCCAGCAACAAGGCAGCAGCCCCACACCAGGGCACCTGCAGGGCACAGGCCCCGCTGTCATAGGATCCTTGTCACCATGAGACCATTTCTAAAGCTGCCCCCTGGGAAATCCTAACGAACAGCCTGGGATGGAAACCTTTTCTCTAAAGAGTCCCATCTTATACTTTGATAGTCAGTAAAAAATATTCAATGCAGTGCCTGCCTCAGTCTCTACTTTAACAGGACATTTATTTACTCTCAAGCCAGTTTTGGACAAAATTGTGACATTTTAGCTTGGGGCAACACAGAGTCCCAGCTGAGCCTGGGTCTCTGTCCTCCTCATCCACACGCACCTGTGCTGTCTGTCAGGGGTGGGGAGAGGACAATCCAGGACTGTCCCCCAATGCAGAGGGCTTAGCCTCTAGGGCTGGACTGGCTATAGCCTTGTGAACAAACAATGGCCTCCCATCATTCCTTGCTTCTGCTGCACCGCCTTTCTTTCAGTCCCTGAGCTTGTCATGCTCGCTCACCTGCTGGCTCGGACATGCTTGTGCCTCTACCTAGAACAATCTTTCCCTCTTAACACCTGATTAAAGCCCATTCGTGCTTCCCAGCTCAGTGCAAAAGCCACTTCTTTCAGGAAGCCTTCCCTACCCACCTCACTTCCTGTCTGGGTATGTCTCTGCTCTACGGACACCCAAGATTTCCTCTATGATAGGGGACCACCATCGCAGCTTCACATCTATTTGGTGTTTCTATAGGGGCTGCCTGAGATCAGGGACCATGCCAGCTGGGCATCTGTTTGCCGCCCAGGACTTACTCACTCTCCTCTGAGAAACAGCTCATCAAACATCCTCTGGGAACCTCCTTCTGCATCAGCCTGGTGCCTCGTGTGGAACTGACACCTATGCCCGGCTCCAGTTGTGGAGCTTAAGTTAACCAGCATCCCTCACCTCCATTCTCCCTGTCTGTCACAGTGATTGGCTCAGGGCTGACATGTGACTTAGGTGGGTCTCATCAGATGGAACCTCAAGGCTTCCCCTGGAAATGATGAGCCCTGTCCTTTTTCCCCTGCTGCACATGTAGACTCCTAGGATACTGGAAACCACCCAGGACAGATGCGGGTGAGGATTAGATGCTGGTGAGTCTGGCCAGCAATGGAGCCAAGCAGAGCTAGGACATGGAGAGAAAGAAACAAAGTCCTGGCCACATGATTTGAGCCCCTGGATCAAGCATTGCCTGAAACTAGAGCTCCCTTTAGACGTGTCAGTTACTTGGACGAATAAATCCCCTTTATATTTAAACCAGCTTGAGGGTTTGTTTTGTTGTTGTTGCTACTTACAACTAAGAAACATCCTGATTTCAAACTCAGCTGTATCACTGCTGTCTCTGCAGGGCTCAGCATAGCACCTCACGCTTCGCTGTGGGTAAATGGAGAACAGAGGTTCTGGGTGAGAAATCTGGGGACTGGCAACCATGAGGCCTGGCACAGGGGAGGCCCTGGAAATGCTCAGCTCTCTACTGTGGTACCTGGAAAGGCTAGTTCTACTACTTTCTCCCTCTTCCTACTCAAGGGCTGGTCAGACATCCCTCCCCCAGTCCCCCTGGACTCTGCAAATCCAAAAACTCCTCTTTTTGGCTAAGACTCAATCCTCAACTCTCAGTCCCATTTGCAGACTCATCCCTGACTCACTTCATTCAACCCCAACCTGCCTTAGCAGATCTAGTAACTCAGAGCTGGTTAGGGACCAGCACAGATTTAGAGCACTGTCTACTTGCCTTACAAAAAAAAAAAAAAAAAAAAATCCAGACTGTGATTGGCTCTTCTATGCACACTCAGAATGAATTCTGTGCCCCATTGGTGTTAGCAATGTTGCTGTTCTTGTTGTTGGAATCCCAGAATTTGAGAAAGAAACAAAGAGGTCATCTAGATCGACCGTCTCCCAGGATATGGGGTCTCGCCTGCCTTGGCTTGAACAAGCCCAGGGACCGGCTGCTCCATCCTTTGCGAAGCAGGCATATTGTCAGACAGCTCAGATTGTTAGAAAGTTCTTCCTGAAATTGAGCTGGAATCTGCTTCCTTGTCATTCCACCTAGTCCTGGCTCTGCCATCTGGAGTCGCTGGCATCAGCCTGATCCCTCCCCCGCGTGGCAGCCATTGGGATATATGAGGACAGCTCTCATGTCCCCAAAGTCTGCTTGACTCCAGGCAGAGCACCCCTTGTGCCCCTCCCTCCATCCTCCTATGATTTCGTTTCCAGATACTGCACTAGCCCATCATCCTCTGGAGGTGCGCCAATTGGTGGTTGTCCCTCTGAAAATACAGCTGCTCCAAGAGAGCTCAGCCATCTGGGCATGGCCTGTCCAGCACCAAGTACAACGGAACCATCCGTTCTTCATTCTGGACTCACCACACCTGTTAATGATGACATTAAGTTTCCAGTGTCATTTTGACAGCCCCACCGTATTATTGGTTCAATAGAATGTAATCAAGAAAAGCATTCATTGAACTTTTCCATATTTGAACATTTGATGTATGGAGCTCTGCATCGGTTTCTCCCTAGTCTTGTCTTGTCATCTTTAGACTGGGCAGAATCACTAAGGTGACCATATAATTTATCACCTGAATCAGGAGACTCTTGAGAGGGAGAGGGGGGCTGTTATTGCTATTAGTAATACCATGGAGACAGCAGGCATAACTGGACCTATCCCAGATGAACCTGGACACAAGGCCATCCTCAGCGTAGAGGTTAGGACCAGAGAGTCCAAGTTCAAGACCCAGTGCTCTCATATACCAGCTCTGAACTTAACCTCTCAAAGTTTCTCTTTCCCATCTTGAAAAGGGAGATAATATTCCTACATCATAGGGTTATCGTAAGCATCAAACAAGATCATTTACGGAAAGTATTTAACCCGGAGCCTGGCTTACATTAAGTGCTTAGAAAAATATCACCTGTTATTTTTAGCTTCTTGAGATCGTCTTGAATTTGACCAGCTATCTTTCTCAATAGCATGTCATCTTTAAATCTGATAAGTATGACTTCTGTGGCTTTGCCTGAATTATTGCTTAAAATAACCTGCGTCAGTGTCTGAGACAGAACCCTGTGGCCTGTGTCTGGTGTTCTCTTTCCAAGTTCATGGTGATGCCTTGGTCACTGTTCTCGGGACGTGGCTGTTAACCCGGCTAACGCAGTGCATTAGAGGGAAAGTGAACTCCATATTGAGAGACCGTGCAACCATTCAGAGGCTTGACAGGCTACAAGTTTCTTTCTCTCGCAGTAAGAGTCTGGAGAGGCCCCACTTGGGCAGGAAGCCATCCTCCCACTGTCAGTCAAGGTCCCACGTGGAGAGCAATTCTTCCTTCTTCAGTGTGTCATGGTTTCCGTTGCTCTGCTGGCCTCCGTCCCAGCCAGCAAGAAGGGGAAGGCCTTGGAGGAGTGGATGAGACAGGATGATGGGCAGGCCTGGAAGTGGCTGGCACCACTCTGCTCACATGTCAGTGGGGAGAATGTAGACACAGCGGGCGCCTGCCTCCATGGAACGTGGGAAAGGCAGTACCACTCAGCAGCCAGGGACCAGTTCCACTCCTCTTCCTGGGGAGATGGGAACTTGCGGGACATCTGGCCATCTCCACCTCAACATGCCTCTAATGCATTATCATATTTTTTTAGAGCCACACCCACAACATATGGAGGTTCCCAGCTTAGGGGTTGAGTCAGAGCTGCAGCTGCCAGCCTACACCATAGCCACAACAACGCCAGATCTGAGCTGGGTCTACAACCTGCATCACAGCTCGCAGCAAGGCCGGATCCTTAATCCAATGAATGGGACCAGGGATCAAACCTGAATCCTCATAGGTACTAGTTGGGTTTGTTACTGCTGAGCCACTCTAGCAAGTCTCCTAATGCATTATCATTCAGCCCACGTTTTCTATCTTGTCCTCAAGGAAATAAAGTCAGACTCTCCAAAATGCTTTATAAAATCAATGGCCTTTCTGCTCCGCCACTGGCCTGGCAACCTATCACAAAAGGAAATCATTTCCAGGGCCTTGTAAAAAGATGGCATGCATGTGGCCTGCATTGCCTCTGAAAAATAGTTTCCCATCTGGGGCAGTGAAATTTATTTAATCTTTCCATGAATCTGTGTGGGGGGAAAAAACAAAAAGGAGAATCCAGGAACACAGTGGAGTTCAAAAAGTGAAATCAATGAAATTTCGAGACTAGGACCTTAATGGAAGAGTCCAGCAAAAAGGGAATTCTACATAAAAGTTAAAGTAATGTAAAGGATTGTGCAACATTGCTTTCTGAGCAGTTCTGATCCCCTTGGAATAGATTGTAGCGCCCAGATTTCTGAGGCAAGTAACATCAGCATTATGTTCAGCTCTGAAACTCCAGCCTGGAGCTATTAAAGTCATGCACTGTGGATAAGTAAACTGCTCTGCCATAACTCGGTTGTTCATTCAACGAATGTGTACAGAAGCTACTTGGTGTTAGACGCCACACGGAGAATAAAGAAATAAACAAACAATAGTCTCCGCTCTCGAAAGTTTTTCAGACCACAAGGTCAAAATTCCTAATTGCAAAAATCAGAAACCAATTCTGGCTACTTTAAGCAGAAAATGAGTTCATTGAAGAACATTAGTTAGATTGCAAAATCTCCGGGGAGCTACACAGCTAGGAATCGCACCCCAAAACACTCTGCAGAACTAGTCTACAGGAGATACCAATGGTATACCCGTTGGCACAGACACACAACTTGAACTGGTGACATTGCTGATGTGGGACCTCAGATACTCTCGTCAGACCTTCCACCACTGTACCTCTGAGACGGCTGTAGGTAGAAGCCACCTTTGCCAAAATTCATTCCTTCTGGTGCTCACTGCTTTGCAGCACTAGCTTCTGAGTCAGGGTGTGGTTGGTGGTCCAGGTCAAGTGTTGTGCCTTAGCTGCAAGGGAGGCTGGCAAAGTATGTCCCTTCTGTGACAGCATGTGGGGATTCATAAAACAGAATTCTCCAAACATAGGAAGAATGTGGAAGGTCTTGGGTGGCAACATAGTTAAATAAATGTCCACGATGAGGTGAAAAAAATCCATGCAAATGCATACATGAAAACAGAGTGTTGTATAAATGTTATAAACAGAGTTGTGGGAACACAGAGGACAGAGAAGTAAAATCTGACTGGGCAGATCAGCAAAAATTTCCCCAAGGCAATCTCCACCTCTCTGTCTGCCCAACGCATTATCATTCTGCCCACATTGCTGTCTTGTCTCTGGGTCATAAAGGACAAAAGTAAGAGCTTCCTGGGAAAGATTCTGAGCAGAGGCATGGCACCTAAATGCAGGCATGTGAAAAGGCATGGGTGGAAGGCTTGGTATGTCTGCTGAGAGTTCCACGTGGTGAGGGAAGGTGGTTGGTCTGCAGTGAGGGGTTAAGGTCAGACCATGAACAGCCTTGTATGGCAGGTAGGGAGGACGGGCTTCGTTTTGAGAAAAAAAGACTCATTGGGCATCATTTAAGGATGAGAGCTGATAGAATCTTCTTTTTTAAAGACATAAACTGAAAAAAAGAAAAAGGGAGTTCCTATCATGGTTTACTGGTAATGAACCTGACTAGCATCCACGAGAATGCAGGTTTGATCCTGACCCCGCTCAGTGGATTAAGGATCTGGCGTTGCTATGAGCTGTAGCTATAGCTCCGATTTGACCCCTAGCTTAAGAACCTTCATATGCCAGGGGTGCAGCCCTAAAAAAAAAAAAAAAAAAAAAAAAAAAAAAAAGGAAAGAAAGGAGAGAGAGAGAGAAAGGAAAGAAAGAAAGAAAGGAAAGACAGAGGAAACTGGTGCAACAGAGAGAAGAGATTGGGAAGGAAGGAAAATGAGGATGCAGAAAGAGACCAGTGCAAAAGATAAGGGAAAATGATGCGGACCTTAGACAAGGCAGTGGCATCGGATATGGAGGGAAAGCTGGAGCGGAGAGATGCTTCTAAAGCAGCTATGTCCGAAGGGAAACCCAGACTGTGGGTCTGGAGACCTCATCTGGGAAGCATTAGCATTTAGATGGTTGTTAATACCATAAGAGGGGGCACAGGGAGTGAACAGAAGATGACCAGTAGCATCATTTCAGCATCAGAATCCTCAAGTCAGGTCTCCCAGTCCCCACACCAAGTCAAGGCAGGGTGTGCCCAGGGCCCCAGGCACTGTGCTGGTTATTAGTGGAAAGAGGGAGCTCTTGAGCCCAGCTTCCTGGAGCTCATGGTCTGGTTGAAGCACATAGAGAACAAGTGGGTTTTGGCTACCCTGCATCCATTTCCTCTTCTCATTGCAGTGGCACCTGGTTTCTTTGGGGGAATTGTCTCACCCACTGTGTGCAGTCTTGGGAGTGTCCATCAAGGTGCCCTGCCCAGCCCCGGGCTAAGAGGTGGGTGTGGAGCCCAGGGACAATCAGATACTGTTCACGGACTTGATCTCTTGAGCTGAGTAAAGCAAGGCTGGAAAGAAGAGTTTGGAGTTGGTTCAACCCAGCAACATCTCCCTCCAGAGACTGTCCACCTGTCCCCGCTCCATGGAATCCCGAGCTGTCCTTCTGCAAACTGGCCTTTCCAGCTTTCCTTTCAATTCTGTGAACTCGGTGAAATTCTTCAATTGGATTTTTTCTTCTGCTTAGAAGCTAGAATCTGTGGCTTGCAATCAAAGAACCCCAACCGACTCACAGAGTGATGAACACTCTGGGAACTCTGTGTAGGAATCCTTACAAACCAATCTCCGAACAGCAGCAACTAGTCACAATGGGGAAAAAAAATAGCACTGTCATGTGCACCAGAACCGGGACTAGAAGGCTTTTAGATTCTGTGATTTCATCTTAACTTGTCAGAGGATCTTGGCTGGATCTCTTTACCTTTCTGGGCTTTAGTGCTCTCATCTGCAAGTCACAGTACTGGGCTGGATGATAACTTGGTGGCCAGGGGTGTGTAGTGAACTGATTCTCTAACGAGGGGGGCTTGATTCATAATGTTTGATGATTTCTTTTTCTTTTCTTTTTTTGTCTTTTGTTTTGTTTTGTCTTTTTAGGGCTGAACCCGCGGCATATGGAGGTTCCCAGGCTATGGGTGGAATCGGACTGTGGCCTACACCACAGTCACTGCAGTGCTGGATGCTTAACCCACTGAGCGAGGCCAGGGATTGAACCTGCATCCTCATGGATGCTAGTCAGATTCGTTTCTGCTGAGCCACAATGGGAACTCCTGTTTGATGATTTCTACAGTGTAAATACTGCCCCCGTGGGTGATTTCAGACTATCAATGGTTTACTGGTCAGCTTACACATGTCCTAAAAATGTTGCTCCTGCCATTAAGTACAGGCCAGCTCTGATACCTCCCTGTTGGTGTCCCTTCCAGACCTGGCTTCTGGTCCGTGCCCCTCTGCATGGGAAGATAGAAGACTCAGTGTTCTTTTGTCTGGACACTTGAAGTGGCTTTTGTTGGAAGGAGGGAGTGTAAGGCAGCATTTCTTAAACTCTGATGTATGAGGCTCACACAGAGACCTTGTTAAAATGCACATGACCGTGGACCACCATCAGACATGGGGAAAGTGTGCTCCCAGAAACATGCCCACACTCCCCAGATGATCCCGATGCACAAGGATTTGGAAGTCCGCAGTTTGAGAGACATGGGTTTAGAAAGTGGAAGGGAACATGATGACGGAACAGGGTAACAGTGGCAGAGGGAAATGGAGAGGCAAGGGGAGAGAGGAGGATTGCAGAGGAAGTGGTAACCCAGAGCACAAACACCACTGAGATGTGGAGGCTGAGGAAGAAAAGAAGGGAGGGAGGCAGGAAATAGTCTCAACCAAACATCCAGATGTGGCACGTCTGCAGCACGCCGTGTACCAGAGGGCTTTTAATCAGATTTGATGATGATGGTGGTGATGATGGTGCTGGCAGTGCTGCTGCTGGTGATGGAGGGCAGTGGGCTTTGTTCCCCAGCCTTACAGGGCTGGTAGGAAGCAGAGCCATCTGGTGCATATTCGGCACATTACAGAATCTCTTTTGCTTGCGCCAGGGCTGCTCAGCCAAATTTATATCTGTTTCTGGCTGCAAAACTTGCCTGGTATTGGACTAAGCCCTGAGCTCTGAGCAGGAAGAATCCCATGCCAAGGACGTGAGCAGTTTCTCCCAAGCCCAGGACAAGTCTACCTCTCAGAGCCTTCCTAGAATTTGAGCCCTTGTTCCACAGGGTGTGAACCCAGGAGCATGTCCAAATGAACAATTAAAGCTCTGAAGGAATCTGTGCTCGCGCAGCCAGCCTTTGGTCTCCTCCCACAGAAGAGGGCAGCTTTGGCCCCAACCCCATCGCTTCTTCACATCCTCGTTCCTGTTAGTCTACAGCTTCTGGAGGCAGGGACAGGGTTTTGCCCTTCTTTTCAGGCCACAGCCTGTTTCATGGGAGCTGTACAGTGAGTGTCTGCTGGGTGGATGGAAGGATGATACAGGCAGGTGATGGCCACACATCACTGGGACCAGCCTGAGTAATTGATCAGCAGCATCTGGTGGCTGAAGAGGGGTCCAAATACTCCAAAGCTGGAGTTCTCTGGAGGATCAGCCAGTTAAGGATCTGGTGTTGTTCCTGCTGCGGTACAGATTCGATCCCTGGCACTAGAATTTCTGCCTGCTGCTGGCATGGCCAAAACAAACAAACAAAAAACCCCCAAAACCAAAAAGCAAATACTATGAAATTTACCTTTCGTGAAGAGGAAAATGAATCTGCTTAAAGCTACCTAGTGAATGAATAATAATACTACACTTCGTAAAAACAAAACAAAACTGGCTGTGCCCCTCGCTGCCATGATCACTCCCCAAAACAAAACAGGAAAACAAGAGAACTTGCAGGAGAGAAGGGGCCAGGGGATGTGGGCTGGTGTAAGAGGCTCTTGGGATCAACAGAGCATTTGTTTCCTTAGCCTTTCAACTTATTCTTCCCGGAGCTGTTCCAGGCAGAATTTCTCTTCCCAGGGCTGGAACACAGGGCATCGCTAAACCTCTCCTGGACCCTGAAATGATGCTTCGAGTTTCACACGTTTGACTTTCCCCATTTACAATTCCTCATCAGAAATCCTTCCTTCCACCCTGACATCTGAGACACGGCACTCAGCTTTTCAGCCCTGCTTGATTTGCGTCCCTGCAGCTCAGCTCAGACAGATGAAATGCTGGATAAAACCTCTCGGTGCACGGGGCAGGGACCTTGTCTTTGTGTTTCATAAAATGCCATGTACACCTGCAGCGCTTTGTAAATAATAAACGGCCATAATAAAGGAGCTGCCTCTGTGGGGTCAGGGGCATGTGTTTGCAGAAAAACAGCCCCCTCCCGCTTCCCAGATCTGGCTGGCGTGACTGTCGCCTGAGACTGAAGATACACTTGCACAGAGCTTTCCAAAGGGCCATGTGACCTGAAAACTTAGCGTTCCAAGTAGAATCCAAGGCGCAATGCCAGAATTTCTTGGCCGAGGGAGGTCAGGGAGTGGCCTGCTGACGTAGTATGCACCATGGAAATGCAAGATGTTATTATTAGTACTTTGAGTTTTATTATTCTATTTAATCTGACCTTTACACATTATAACTATAAAAAGTTAGCCAAGGACCTAAGAGTAATTTATTATCAAAAGTGGTTTCCTGGTAATAATATGTATCATGATAGAATAATGATTTGCCAATTTACTGTAAAGCAGAAGGGAGGCCTCTTTCCAAATGGGTGGACAAGCTCCATTTCAGGACAAGGAGGGTCTCATCAGGGGAACTCTGGGAAAGGCAGGGACATGGTTACCACGTGGTCACTCACTATGGTGACCTCATGCCACTGATGTTGGAAACTCAGAGAGAAACACTGGTCCATCCTTCTGGCCCGCACTACAACTGAGACGTGATGGTTCATCCTTTTGAAAACGTGCAGCTAGTAAGTCAGAAAGAGAAGGACAAACACCGTATGATATCACTTGTATCTGGAATCTAATATATAGGCCGAAATGAACCTTTCCACAGAAAAGAAACTCATGGACTTGGAGAACAGACTGTGGGTTGCCAAGGGGGAGGAGTGGGAGGGACTGGGAGTCTGGGATTAATAGTTGCAAACTATGGCATGCAGAGTGGATAAGCAAAGGGGCCCTGCTGTATAGCGCTGGCAACGATATCTAGTCACTTGTGGTGGAGGTTGGTGGAGGATAATGTGAGAAAAAGAATGTATATATATGTGTGACTGGGTCAGTGTTGCTGTACAGTAGAAAACTGACAAAACACTGTCAACCAACTATAATGGAAAGAAATTAAAATCATTAAAAAGAAAAAAAAAATGTGCAGCTAAAATCTTCCCTCCTTGTTCCCTGTCCAGGGGCATCATGAGAGCAAGAAAAGCTCTACCATGATGTGTCCATCCATTAGGGAGTTTGGCTGCAGAAACTCAGAGCACGCTGGTAATTTACTGCAGCCTTTCCGTGTGCCAGGCGCCGTGGACCCCTCATTTCGTCCTCGCCGCCTGCCCTCGGAAGGGAATCCGGTTATTATCCCTCACGCTCAGGGTCCCTGAGGGAGACCTTAGGCTCAGGTCAACCCAGTTGGTTAGGATTCCAATTGTCTGACGTCGCAATCCAGAACTCAAGACCTCAACCACCCCCTCCACTGCCCTTTGGAAATTTCTGAATGGTTAAAAGAATTTACTCAGCCTGTGCAGCTCAACCTCAACACCTCTAGTGAAGAGGGAATCATTTTCCATCACCAACTGGTGGAAAGGAGAGAGCAGTGGCGTGGGTAATGCCCGCAAAGGACTCTCAGGAAATGGTTTAGGTCGGGCCTGGGGCTGCCTTGCCGGGACGGGTGGCAGTGGATTGCTTCTAGAATGATGTTTTTCCAGGTCAGGTATTAAAAGTGGCCGGGGAGGGGGGTGTCTCTGAGAATACTCTGGCTCAGTGGGGGGGGGGGGGGGGGTGACTCTGAAGGAGGGTCGGGATGGAGCTACTGCTGAGGCCTGAAAACGTGACCCCGTGAAGCGGATCCAGCAACATTGATGAGATTTGCTCTTTCTGATCAGCAGAGCAATGAGGTTGGAACTCCTTCCTACCTCCGAGATTATGTTCAAAATTTCTTTACCTTGAAATGAGGAAAGTGGAAGAAAATTCGAAAGGTGGATGCTTCAAGGCTCTTCTCGGCCTGAACATCTGCCCTAGCCTCGATTTTTTCCAGATTGTGAGTTCCATGAGCCATATCAGTGAGCAAGCAGGGGAACAGACTCCGGCCGAGGCTTGCTCTGGACTAAAGTTACTGCCTCACAAACGACTCACTAATTTCTAATTAATCCCCAGATCCATCCCAGGGCCCTGGCTGGAGCATATCAAGTGCCCGGGTCCTGCCCCCCTCACAAGCAGGGAGCAAGACGTTACGCAGGCCGGGCAGCCCACGTCCTCTCCACCCGCAAGGACATCGCAGAACCACATTTGTGTTTAAAATCTCGGGGGTGGAGTCTGGCTGGAAGGAATCGGAAGAGAGAAGGGGTATGTGTGTGTGTGCGGAGGGGGCCGCGGAGCGGTGTGGGTATGTTCGCAGGTGGCACAGTATGTCACGTGCTGCCAAGTGTGCTGTGTAGGTCAAGTGAGTGTGTGTGACTGTGCGATGTGGTATGAGTTGGGGGGAGGACAGACGTGGTAGTAGTGATGGTAGGGGACGTGAGTGGGTGTGAGTGTGTGTGTGCGTGAAAAGAGACAGGGTGAGAGTGAAGCCATCTTTTCGCAAAATAAGCTGAAAAGGGAGTTTCTCTGTTCCCTAGAAATTTGCCAGAATAAGTTCCTTATTGGCTAAAACTTCTGTTCAGAGAGTCTCTGATGCTCAGAGTCAAAAAGGCCGAGTTGGATTTCAACCAAGTAAAAGAGTGTTAACAATATTTGGGAGAGAAGCATGAAAAAAACAGCCTGGTACTCACAATGCAGCGCTTTCAGATTCCTTCCACTGGGTGAGAAAGAATATTTAATTTTAGAACAAGTCGAGTTTCCAACGCTACACTGGGAGGGAAATGAGACAAACCCATTGCCCTCTATAGATTCATCTCTGCAACTGTGATGGCTCCTGTTTGCCAGGTCACAGACAGGATGAAATTCCCTCTTTGTGGACTATTATAAAGGACTTAGGGTCTCCTAGGATTTGGAATGAATCCTGGAGAAAATGCTAAGTCACCCTAATAGAGAGGTGCCATCTAGGGGCAGGAAGAGGCTAGGGGATCTTGTCCCACCAGCTAGCTTCCTGGAGTTGGGGTCCTTGCCCAGAAATGCGTCATAGAGAGGGATCAGCCCAGACCACTGCAGCAGCTTCAAAAGTATTTCCAGTGAGAGGCTTTTCTTCAAGCCAAACTCCCCTGCACAGAGGCATTCCAGAGAAATGCAGATGAAGTAAACATGTGAAAAGACATTTGACTTCATATGCATCAAGGAAATGCAAATTAAAACAATAAATCAATACTGACTTGGCAAAAGTTTTAATAATGATCATGCCGGGGCACTTTTCGTATGTTGCTGCAAGAAATGTAAATTAGTAGAACTTTTCTAGAAGTTTGTCAATACATACTGAGAGCCTTAAAATGTTCTTACCCCTTGATGCAATAATTCCATTGCTAAGAGTTTACTCTAAAGAACTCATCAAAGCATAAAGATTTTTCTATGAAGGTGTCCATTGCAATGTCAGTTATAAATGTGAAAAACTGGTATTAAATTTAATGTTCAAAATAGGGAAGTTTTAAGCTAAATGGTGGGAAAAAGAGCACATGATGAAATGCTGTATGGCCACGGAAAATCATATTTTTGGACCCTCCTAAATGACAGGAAAAATAATGAAATATAATGTAAAGTGGAAAAAGCCACATACTATACACACGCACGCGCGCGCACACACACACACACATCCATAGAGAAGGGGGCTGAAAGGATATACATTAAACTGTTAATAGCAGTTTTCTTTGAGGAAAGATTAGAAGTAATTTTTTTCTTTCTATTGTATTTTCCATAATTTTCTGTATCGAGCATGATGTATTATTATAATAAGGAAGACAAGATACATGATTAAAACAAAATTGTTATGAACAACAATTACAAAGACAGTCACGGGAAAGGCACTGATATTTACAAGCATCTCCTGTGTGTCAGGCCCTGGGCTCTGCCATCTCGGTGAATCCTCAGGACACACTTGGAATGGATGTCTCTTCTCATACCTCTTACACTTCCCCCTGCCCCTCACTTTCAGCTCATAGTCTTCCTACTCCACTGAGAAAACTGAAGCCATAAGAGAACATTCACAGTCTCCTGCCACCTCCTCACCTCCGGCCACCATCTGTGCCCGCCCATCCGAGTTCCTCCTGTGGTTGAAAAGCACTTGCCTGTGCCCCCAGTCTAAGGGCAGCCTCTCCCCACGTGGCCAGAACTGAATCCTTTTACCTGCTCAAGGACTCTTCTCCAGGAGAAGGACTGGGATAGGACTCTTCTCCTATCTCCCATCATCACTTCTCCCTCCATAGATCTGGGTCATCCCACCAACTAATAAACATGCTATAACTTCTCCCACATTAACAAATAAAAAATAAAATCACCTCTCCTGACTGACAGACCCTCCAGCTACACTCGCCCCTTTCCACACCCCCTTTGGCATCCATCTCCTCAAAAGAGTGTCTGCATTTGTTGATGACATCCCTGCTTGTTTTCTCCGAGACCCGAGAAGTCAAGCTGTCAGTCACCCCCCCCGCCATTCCATTGACTCCCGTGCTACTAAATCCAATGGTCAGTCCTCAGTCCTCACCCTGCTCCATCTCTCAGCCTTTGACACAGTTAAACCGCTAGCACCTCTTCAGCATCTTCATTTGACTCTGTGGAATCCTCCTACTTCACAGGCCACTCATTCTCAGTTCCTTTCAGTTGATTCCATCTTGCGCAAATCCTCAGGGTTCAATTCCTGACCTCTTTTCCTCTCCAGACATTCAAATGTTTTCAAGACCATTGATGGGCTGTAACTTCCCAATTTATATTTCAGACATGATCCACTCCCTTGAAATTCAGATATCCGTTAGATCAAATTTAATCAAATCAAAACCTAACTTCCAATTTTCTTCCCCCAAACCCATGTACTCTCCACTGCCTTGTCAGTTAATAGTTAAATGGCAACTGTATTCTCACCATTGTTCAAAACCTTGGCATCACCTTTGATAATTCTCTTTTCCTTCCATTGTGCATCTAAGCTACTAGCAAATCTTGTCTCTTCCGCTTTCATAATAGATCTAAAATCCAACCACTTCTCACCACCTCCATTGCCACCACCCTGGTTCAGATCACCATCAGCTCTCTCCTGGATTTTTTTCAGAATCTCCTAACTGGTCTCCTTAATCCTACCCTTGACTCCCTACTTTAACTGTCAACACAGTAGCCAGGGCAACCTGCTAAAATGCAAGTCAGATCATGTTACTCAGGATGAAAGCCCAGGTCCCTTCTGTACAATCTGGGCTCCTCATTCCTCCTCCAGCCTCACCCTACTTCTCTCTACTTGCTCACTCTGCTCTCCACAATGCTCTTCTGGCTGCTTCTAGAACATACCAGACCTGCTCCTCCTGCAGCTATCTGCCTAACTGCTCCCTTATAGCCTCAGGCTTTACTCAAGTATCACTTTCTCAGTGAGGCTTTCCCCGAGCATCCTGTTTAAAAATGGTAAGTTTTCTTCCATATCCCCTTCCCCCACCTCATCGTCTCTATAGCATTTACCACCATCGAATGTACTATGTAGTTTACCTTTTCATTCCTTTGTCATCTAGAAGGTAAGCTCCATAAAGGCAGAGTTTTTGTAGGTCTTTTTTGTTCCTTACTACTTCTGGTTTTGTTTTGTTTTGTTTTGTTTTGGTCTTTTGTCTTTTTAGGGCCCCACCTGAGGGATATGGAGGTTCCCAAGCTAAGGGTCGAATCAGAACTGTGGCCGCCAGCCTACGCCTCAGCCACAGCAATGTGGGATCCGAGCCGACTCTGTGACCTACACCACAGCTCACAGCAACGCTGGATCCTTAACCCACTGAGTGAGGCCAGGGATGGAAACCACGTTCTCACGGATGCCAGCCGGGTTCATTAACAACTAAGCCACAACAGGAACTCCTGTTCCTTATTGCTTCTTTTGTTGTCTTCTCTTGTGATGTGATGCCTGTCTTTGGTGTTGTTTGGGTTCCTTTTTCTTTTTGGGTGTATGCATGTATTATCGATTTTTGGTTTGTGGTTAACATGAGATAGATAGATAGATAAATTGTTTTAAACTACTAATCTCTTAATTTCAAACACATTGTAACAACCCTGGATTGTATCTCCTCTCCTCACGATGACTGTTTTGGATATCATATTTTATATTGAATTGTTTTATATATCACTTAACTGCTTTTTGTGGATATAGAAGATTTTACTACTTTTTTCTTTCAATCTTCCTACTGGCATTGTGTCTGGATGATTTCCTACCTTTACTGTCTGTTTGCCTTTCTTGATGAGCTTTTTCATTGCATTATTTTCCTGTTTCTAGTTGCGGCTTTTTCTTTTTTGCTTAGAGAAGTTCTTTTAACATTTCTGGTAAATTTGGTTTGGTGGTACTGAACTCTTTTAGCTTTTGCTTGTCTCTAAAGCTTTTGATTGCTCCATCAAATCTGAATGAGAGCCTTGCTAGGTAGAGTATTCTCAGTTACAGGTTTTTACCTTTCATCCCTTTAAATATATCACGCCACTCCCTTCTGGCCTGCAGAATTTCTGCTGAAAAGTCAACTGATAGCCTTATGTACATAACTTTTTTCTTTTCACTTGCTGCTTTTAATACTCTATCTTTAATTTTTGTCATTTGAATTACAACATATCTTGGGGTGTTCCTCTTTGAGTTAATTCCGTGTGGGACTCTGCACTTCCTGGATGTCTGTTTCCTTTGCTAGGTTAGGGAAGTTTTTAAGTATTACATCTTCAAGTATATTCTTAGTCCCTTTCTCTCTCTCTCTCTCTTCTCCTTCTGGAACCCCTTTAATGAAATATTAGTACACTTGATGTTGTCCCAGAGGTCTCTTAAACTGTACTTATTTCTTTTCATTCTTTTTTCTGTTTAGCATCATTGATTTCCACTGCTCTGTGTTTCAGCTCACCCATCCATTCCTCTGCCATTTAGTCTGCTGTTGATTCCTTCTAGTGTATTTTTTTCCTTTCAGTTATTGTATTCTTCATGCTTTTGGTTGTGCTTTATATTTTCTCTTTGTTAAAAACTTCTCACTTCTCACTCTGTAAGTCTCTTCTCCTCCCGAGTTCTTTAATCATCTTTTACAATCACTGCCTTGAACTCCTTCTTGGGTAGATTGCCAATCTCCACTTAGTTCTTCGGGGGTTTTATCTTGTCCCTTCATCTGGAACGTGTTCCTCTGTCCTTCCATTTTGCCCAAGTCGCTGTTTGTATTTTTAAAGTATCAGGTAGGTTGTTTATATTTCATGACCTTGGCAAAGTGGCCTTTTGTGGGACTTGTCCTGTGCATCCCAGCAGCACTCTCCCTTCACATCGCCTAAGCTATATGCTCCAGAGTTCTTCCCATGAGGGCCGTGTGCATCCTTCTTTTGTGGGGGGCTGACTATGTGGACGGTCTCGTAGGCTTGATTCATTCCCAGTCCAGATGGTTGCCGGGCCGTGCCTTGTGTGGAGGCTGCCAACTGCTGGTTGGCAGGGCTGGGTCGTAAGGCAGCTAGCTGACTATGGAACCCCAGAGGGCCCCAGGGCTAATACTGGCTCACTACTGGGCATAGTTGGGGTTCAGAAGACATTTGTGCTATTACCCACCCACTAGTGGGATTAATGCTGGCTTACTGGCAGGCAGAGCCAGGTCCTGGATTCTAGCCGTAGGGCTCAAGGGTCCCAGAGCTGGATTTGGATCATTGGTAGCAGAAGGCTGGTTCCTGACACAGTTGTTTATGGAGCCTAGGGTGTCCCAAAGCTTGCGTTGGCCTACTAGTGGACCCGGCCAGGGCCCAGTGGGTCCCAGGGTAGGTGGGCCTGCTAGTAGGAAAGCTGGATCCCCGAGCTGTGAGGTTGTGGTTTGTGTCTTGTGGGTGAGTCTGGTCTAGAGGTTAGAGAACTATTTCTGGAGCACAGGGTCAGGGCCCAGGGGATTCTGGGGTTGCTGCCTGCCACTGGTGGGTAGAGCTAGGTCCTGGGCTCTATGATAGGTGGGGCCATGTCCAGAGATAGCTGTGGGCTTAGGGGTCTTAAGAAAGCCAGTTGGCTAATGGTGTCCCAGCCCAGTTAGCTGCTTGGCTGGAGGTATTCCAAGACTGGCACCTGCAGGCTGTTGGGTGGGGCCAGGTCTTGGTGCTAATGAGTTTGCCAGCATCAGTGTCTTCATGACTGCTGCCAATGTCTGTGTCCCTAGAGTGAGCTGCAGTTGTCTCCTTCCTCTCCTAGACACTCTCCAAGAGATCAGCAGATAGGTCTGACCCAGCCTCTTTTCGAAATGCTGCTTTGGCCTTGGGTCCTGGAGTGTGTGAGATTTTGTATGAGTCTTTTAAGAGTTGAGTCTCAATTTCTCGCAGCCTTTGGGTCTTCTGAAAGTAAGCCTTGTTGACCTCCAAAACCAAACGTTCTTGGGGCTCATCTTCCCAGTGCAGGACCCTTGGGCTGAGGAGACTGATGTGAAGCTCAGACCTCTCACTCCTGCAGAAGAACTGCTGCAGTGTAATCCTTCTCCTGCTTGTGAGTTGCCTACCTGGGGGTGTGGGACTTGACTATATCACAAGTCTGCCCCACCTACCCATTGCACTGTGGTTCCCCTTTTACATCTCTGGTTGTAGAAGATCTTTTTTGGCAGGTTCTGGTCTTTTTCATTAGTGGTTGTCCCAAAACTAGTTGTGGTTTTGCTGTGCCTGTGGTAAGGAAGTGAGCACAGGGTCTTTCTACCCTGCCATTCTGTCCAATCTCCCAGGCAGAGTCTTTTGTCTGTTTTGTTCCCTGTTAACAGCTCCAACACTAGATCAGTGCCTGGCATATAACAGGCACTCAGTAAATAT
Source organism: Phacochoerus africanus (assembly GCF_016906955.1). Classification (NCBI taxonomy): domain Eukaryota; kingdom Metazoa; phylum Chordata; class Mammalia; order Artiodactyla; family Suidae; genus Phacochoerus; species Phacochoerus africanus. The sequence goes on along the minus strand of NC_062549.1, from coordinate 106,773,023 downwards.
TTTTTGTGTTGAATAAATGAATGAATGAACTTGTAGTAATTGAAAAGGACTTATCCGACTCGGTGCTTTAAAAATGTGCTACTAATAATAGGAACAGAAGGGAATTGGCCATATTTCTTTTCTGTTCCCATTAGAACCTCTGATGAGACTGCACTGCTGTGTTATTATTCCAAAAGCAACAGCTTTCCAGTGATTAACAATGTGCTAAATACTTCTGTGGGTTTTTTCCAGTTTTTTTTTTTTTTTTTTCCTAATGGGTGAAGGGATTTGCTTGCTCATTATCCCACTCTCATCACCCTTAGGAGGCTAGTTTTCCCTTTGGCTTTTGACTTCTGTTTCTCTTCTTGGATTCAACCAATCAATTGATCAGTTGATAAAAATTTTGTGCACCACAAAACAGGGACCAAACATTTGCGCCACCATCCTAGTTATCCCCACTCTTAGGAATGTTTATGCCTAGTGTCCCTAGCAATAAAGCTTGTCACATCTCAGGTGGGGTGATATAGTGTTTCCCACCCTTCTGTAGGACTCTCTTTCAGTGTCAAAAACTCTAGGGCCTCTGCACATGATGGTGGTTTTGTATCTATTGATTGAGGCTACGAATGGTATTTACTGTGCATCTGGATTCACGAACCCCTTGCAGTTACTGAAACTGCAGGATCTCCAGACGGAAACACTGATGCGACTGGAAAGAACGTTATTCTTCGAGTCAAAAGACCGGGTCTCACTCCTGGTTCCGCCACCTACTGGCCGTGCCTCACTGAGCACGTTGCTCTTGCGTTCAAAGTCAAGGTTCTCGGAAATAGGAAGCCTGCCTGGAGCCTGTGGGGGGGGGGGGGGGGGGGCTGCAGGGAGGCTCTCCTGATAGACTGTGAAGGGACTGGTGGATGAATGCCAGGATGAAGTATAGTAAAGTGACAGGTTCCTTCTGCCTCTTAACCCTCCAGCACACGGGGGCCTGTCATCCGATTCCCCCTTGGACCTATCTCTTTAGAAACGTTAGCTGAGCTTCTGTGGAGGGGGCGTTTTCTGCCCACGTCTATTTTCCTACTTCATTAAGGCTGTGCTGAGAATAAATTAACTATTAGACTGTGGCTTCCTATAGGGCAGTGACAGAGCCTTCTCAGTCCCATTGCCCCAGCAAGGCCCTGCAATAAGCACGGGTCCCAGAGCACACCTCTTTGAAGGAGCCCTGGGGGTCAGGGATCGGGGGACCCCGGCCTGACTGAGCCAAGGCTTCCAAAAGAGGACCTGCAAGCCGCGTTCCTCCTCGGGTCACAGTCTCAGAGGAATTATCCCTTTGGCTTCTCCAAGCAGGCTCGCTTCCTTGCTAAACGTTTTCGCCAGCTGCTTTCCATCCTAATATTTTGGCAGCCAAACAGCATGCTGTTCTGCAAAAGAGTTGGGAAATGCTAATGATCCGACATTCACAGCCTCTCAGCTCGCCCGTATTTCTGCTCGGAACCCGGGGGTGACAACGGGACATGGCTTCTCCCGGTCGCTGCCCTGGGCCTTGTGCTGTAGGGTCCCTCCCCCAGGGCACAAGCCCCCTGAACCCATATTTATGAAGGAAAATGCGGGCACCTCTGTCACTGGGGATCTGCTTCTTGGGTCCTGTCAAGTGCCCTCATTTGAAATGACACCATTCAGGCCTCAGGACAGCACTTGTCCACATCTCTTTTCTTAAGTCCTTGAAACAAAAGGTGATTAAGTTTGAACATCGAGACCTATGGGTTGTGTGGCTTCTGAGGCTGGATTTGGACATGATTTCAGAATGTGTGTTAGCTTGGGGAGGGGGAAGGGTGGCTGATTGGCAGAAGCGCTGAGATCAAAGAAAAGACAAATTAATTAAAATGTCAAATCCTTCCTCTCGCACAGCAAGCATGCAGGAGATTCTAGCGTAATGCAATCTGTGTTGCAGGAGCATGTCCTTGCTTCTCTTCCTGTTCCAGTGTGTGACTCTGGAGTTACCTGTAATTAGTGTAGTTTTCACAACAATTGCACATAGCACTTAAGGGATTGTGGGCGATACTAAACAGTTCATATTACTTTCATGTGCTCGTGTGTGTGTGTAACTGTGTGTAACCAGGGTTTCTTAACTTTGGCACTATTGACAGCTTAGACTCCTTAATTCTTCGTGGCCGTGTATGCACTGCAGGATGTTGAGCAGCATTCCTGACCTTTCCCCACTAGAAACCAGGAGCAAGTTGTGTCAATCAAAGATGTCTCCAGACATTACCAGATGCTCTTGGAGGGCAAAACCCTCCCCAGTTGAGAGCTACGAGTCTAGACATAGTGGATAGAGAGAGGGATACTGTTTTTTCACCCTCGCAACTGCGTAGCTGTTACCTCTTAGAATTGCGGGCATGGTATTTTGTTTAGCTTAATTTAAATAATTTGTGTTACATGTTTTATATTTGTTATCATTGTATTTTACCCTTAATATAGTAAGCTATAGTAAAAGAAATATGACTTTTTGAAACTCTATATAAAATTTTATATTCAAATAATTTACATTTAGCACACCCTGTACTTTAGGATGGAAATATAAACACTTTGAATATGGTCACTGTTTTTTTTCTGACGGTTTTGCACTGGTTTTTGCGACTGTGTCTTACAAAAAGAAAAAGGAATGAAGGATAAATAGTGACTGCGAGGAAAGGTGGTCGTGATGTGGGGGTGGGGTGGGGCAGGGGCGGGCCTGGGAACAGGCATTCTGCATCCTCCCAAACTGTTACTAGGACAGACAACTGAGCCCTCACCAGGCCTCCGTCCCTGGATTTGTGGGCCAAGTTGTTCCCCTCTCCTTTGTCTCTGCCTTCTCTCAGGCCACCACTCTTTGCCTCAACGTCCCCCCACTCCCCAAGCCAAATCTGCTTGCCAGGCTCCCTCCCTTCAGGCCTCAGTATGATGCTCTGTGCCAGAGCCTGGCGAGTGCCATCCCAGCGGGCCCTCATCACTGCCTCGTGGGGTGAGGCTGTGACAGGGTCCCCTGCCCCCCAGCTTGGTTGGCTCAGCCCCAGCAGACACCCAGGGCAAAGCCCCTGCTCTCGTCCTGCCCAGGTGAGGGGAGTCCATTCACCATGCCCAGTAGTTGTCAGGGCGGACCACCCACCGCATGTCATCGCATTAGCCAGGCCTCAGAAAACCTGGGCCAGCTGAGAGGACATGGCCTTGGCCTGGGGACACTGCCCACCAGCCACCGATACTACTTCCCAAAGGCTCGGCAGCAGGAGCAGGATGCTGGCGAGAGACACAGACCTCAGTGGCAAGAGACTGAGGCCAGGAAAGTGAGGGCCCTCCCTGAGGGTCCAGATTCCATGCTGCTTGGCCCCTGGTGCCAATGGTACAGCCTGGGGCACGCAACCCGCTGGCCCTCTCTCCTCTGTGTTAACAGTGATGATGCCACCTCTGCTGAGCAGAGGCCATGTCGCTGGGTATGTGGCTGCAGGGACTGCTGGGCACAGGGAAGGGCAGGACAGGGTTCCCAGACAGAAGCCCATGTGGCAGCAGCCAGAGCTGGGCTGTGCCTCTGGACCCTCCATCCCTGCCCCAAACACTCTGTTCCAAGATGGGAAGCAGGGTGGGGGCCTGAGCTGCTTCTCTCCACATCTGTCCCTAGACTTGGGGGCTGCCATTCCTGGTGTGCTCAAGAAATGAGGGTGAAGGGGGTCACACAGGCTGCTGGGGACTGCAGGGGGCTTCAGCTCTAAGGAAGCCAGCGCTCGGCCTCCTCCAGGGCATTTGATGGGAGCTGGGCATGAGAGGAGGCAGCCTGCTGAAATTTCTTTTTTTTTTTTCTTTTTGGCCAAACCACTGCAACCAGAAGTTCCTCGGCCAGGGACTAAACCTGAGCCACAGCGGTGATGGTGCTGAATTCTTAACTACCCCGCCACCGTGGAACTCCGTGCTGAAATATTTCTATTTCTTCCCCCTGCTGAGCTTGAAGGACACCCAGTGCCCCCTGGCCAGGCCTCAGAGACTACTCAGAGGGGGACCAGAGGGCAGCACCCTGGGGAGGGGGCCAGGGCAGATGAGGGGACCGAGCCAGATGCACATCCAACCCTGGAGGACGTGCCGAGGGACAAGGATGTGCTTTTCTTTCTTCCTCCTTCCCAAACACCATTCTGTACAGGTGGCCTCCATCTGGGGTTACCTGGGTGTCCACCTGTCACGGCCAGCCTCTGGCTGAGGCCAATGGCAGCCTTGGACCCAGGCCAGGTGGGAGTGGGGTGGTCGCCTGGGGGAGCTTCCAAGAGCTGGAGTGGAGACAGAGCAGCCAAGAGCAAGGCCCTAGAAGAGTTCATGGCAGCCAGGCCTGGGGCTGGGGACAGGGCTCTGGCTGCCTGTGGCCCACCTTGCAGAAGGCTGAAAGGGATGTCTCAGCTCTAAGACAGCCACCCTGCCTGCCAGCCTGCAGCTGGGCTGTTTAGGGGGCAGAGGGGCCCCTACACGTGGAGAGGGAAGCTGAGGGTCAAGTTCTCAGGTTTTCCAGCAAGAGAGACACCACATTCAGCTGCTTGGGCATTAGATCAGGGGCGGGGGAGGGGGGAGCGTCAGTCCACCTCCTCTTCTAGAAAGATGGGGCTCCTGCCCCGAGACTCAGGCTCTTCCATGGGTGTCTGTCTGGGGGATCCAGAGGCCCAGGGACCCAAGAAAAGGAGGCGGGACGGGGGTGGGGGAAGGACGGGGGTGCAGAGGCCCCAGCCCTCCCCAAACCTGAGGGCCCAGGAGATCACAGCATCCGGGGGCGGGGGGGGGGGGAGGGGGTGGCAGTGCCCGGGAGGAGAGCAAGGTGGCCTTCCCGCCTCCCGGAACCAAAGGGAAACCGAGGTCCCTGGGCCTTCCTGCCTGAGAGGCGCCGCTGGCCCCACCGGAGGCTAAACTTTCTTGGGTTTGCTGCCTACTTAGTAACAGGAGTAAACGCTGATGGCGACAAAAAGGAAGGGGGGTGGCCAGGAGCAGCAGGATCCCCAGGGACACAAGGCCTGTCTCGGGTAGCGTGGCAGTGACCGCCAAACCCTGGACCCCGAACTCGCAGGCTTCGGTGAGCAGAGTTCATCGGCTGATAACCTTCTCAGCGGTGTAGAAAGCGTCCCACACGATCAGGGAGATGCTGAGGACGGCGCCACCGGTGGAGGGGGCGCGGGGGGGGGAAATCTTGCTGGTCACGTGGGCTCCACGGAAGCCCCCCTGGTAGAGCCGGTCAGGAAGGCGAGCGCGGTGATGGCAGGGCCCACCCCCCCCCCCCCCCCCGAGAGGAGCATGCAGAAACGAATGGCCAGTCCCTGAGCCCCAAAGGCTCCCGAAGCGCGGACTTGATTTCACTACCCAGGACCTGGCTGATCTTGGAGCAGGGACCTCGCCCTCGTCGTCCTCCCGCCCACACCCAGGCTCTTGCGGGTCTTCAGGCGGCTCGGAGGTCGGTCGGTCGGTCGGGGCTGTGCTTCTTCCTGAGAGGCAGGGGCTGCTTGGCTGCCGTCTTGTCCTGAGCCCGGCCTCCGAGGGACGTGTGGGCAGGGCGCTAGGCCGGGCGACTGTGAGTGACGCTCAAGTGAGTCGAGTGACCGCCCTCGCCTTCAGCCGGCACGAAACGTGCCTAGCGCCGCTGGCACCGACGCTGCGTGGAGTTGTTGTGCCAGGGGGATGCGCGGGCCGTCGGGCGCCCCAGGGCCGGGCAGTGTGGGCTGGACTGCCTGGGCACGTTTTTAAAATCCAGATCATTACCGTCAATAGAATATATTTGCTGTGAACATTTTGATAATGTAACAACACACTATCAAAGACTTTGGTTAGACTCTGCCTAATCAAAAACATGAAAAATATGGAGTTCCCGACGTGGCTCAGGGGAAACGAATCTGATGAGCATCCATGAGGACACAGGTTCGATCCCTGGCCTCATTCAGTGGGTTAAGGATCCGGTGTTGCTGTGAGCTGTGGTGCAGGTCTAAGACATGGCTTGGATCTGGCGGGGCTGTGGCTGTGATCTAGGCCAGAGGCTACAGCTCTGATTCGACCCCTAGCCTGGTACGCTGCAGGTGCAGCCCTAAAAAGACAAAAAAAAAAAAAGAGAGAGAGTGAGAGAAATGTATGGAATATATATATGTACTAGGTTATTAATTATGTATGCTTTTCTTTTATTACTCATCCCGATATCGCTCGCCAAGACATGCACAATAATAATTTAAGTCAGTCATTTTTGACATTTGGCTAAATTTCAGTTATATAAGAACTCTAGCTTTATACATTTTTAAAATTTTGTTGTTTTGAATATGTATTTGTCAAAGTAGGAGGCTAGAATACATTTTTTTTTCTTTTAATGTCTGTATCTGTGGTATATGGAGGTTCCCAGTTAGGGGTCGAATAGGAGCTGCAGCTGCTGGCCTACACCACAGCCACAGCAGCTCTGGATCTGAATCACATCTGCAACCTCCGCTGCAGCTTGCAGCAATGCCAGATCCTTATCCCACTGAACGAGGCCAAGGATCGAACCCACATCCTCAAAGAGACTCTGTCGGGCTTTTAACCCATTAAGCCAAAATGGGAACTCCCTAGAATACATTTTCATTCAACAGTTTATTCGTTGGGTTATAGCTTTAAATACACAGATATATGGCCCCCGGGCCAGCACTTCTCCTTTGCCAGAGGGTCTGGCACACATGAAGAACAGGTCTGGTCCACTGCCCTTGACCTGGGGCCTCAGTTCAGAGCCTTAAAGGGGACCGTGTAGGTGCTGGAGCAGGGTGGGGGGGTGGGGGGAGTAGAGAACAGAAGGGGAGGGAAGGTTGTAGAGAGAGAGGAGCTGATTGATCAACCATAGGTCTGCAGCCCTGGGCAAAATAGGCAAAGTCGATTATTCCCTCCTGGGGGCACCCCTGTCCCATCCTGGATTCCAGGGTCCCCATGCCCTACCCCAGCCAGTGCTCAGAATCTAACCCCAAATCTCAACCTGACCCATCTCCCGCTCATCCATTCAATAAGCACTTAGGTGTATCGCCTGTATCCCAGGCTCTGGGCTGGGCCATGGGATGTAAATAGTTCTTGCTCTTAAGAAGCTTGCCTAGGAATTCCCATTGTGGCTCAGCAGAAACAAATCCGACTAGGATCCACGAGAACAAGAAAAGACAAACAGCTCCCCTAAAGATGGAGAGAGGCCTTAAGAGAACCCCACTCTTCTATCTCCTTCCGTCTTCCGCATTCGTTCCCTATCCGTGAGCCACATTAAAGGACAAACACAGTTAAGAGTCATTGTATTTATTAAGCTCCAGGTTTACCTTTTCAGAATCATGCTTTCTGCTGACCTAAGCAAAAATTAAGTTAATTTTAATTAACAGGGATTTATTTTTAAAATGTATTTTATTGCGGTATGGTTGATTGACACTGTGGTGTTAATTTCTGCTGAACAGTGATTCAATTATGCATATATATTCTTTTTCATATTCTTTTCTGTTATGATTTATCACAGGACATGGCATATGGCTCCTGTGCTGTCCAGTAGGACGTTCTTGTTTATCCATCTTGTGTGTAGTAGCTGGCATCCACTTTAACAGGATTTAAAGAGAGAAGGAAGGGTGAGCTGTGAACTCACTTATACTACATTCGGGCCACACAGAGAGTAGCACAAAGTGTAAGAATGACAGAGAGGGGGAGAAGGGATTTTCCTGGGGATTCAGTGAAGCTTCATCATGGGTGCTGTTGAGCTTAGTTGTGCAGGGTATGTGGAACTTTCCAGAGAGGTGCAGGAGAAGGACTGGCAGAAGAAGCTGCTCTGGGAGCTCCCTGGGAGCTCAGTGTGTTAAGGATCCAGTGTTGTTATTGCTGTAGCTTGGGTACCATCCCTGACCCAGGAACTTCCCTGGACACAGCCCTCCCCCCCCCAAAAAAAAAGAGGCATTGCTGCTCTGGCAAGTGCACAGCTGAAACAAACAAGCATCTGAGGCGGGGGACCAGGACATGGCACACAGGGGTTGCTGTAGTTTCCAGTTTCCTTCAGCTGGGTCCTACCACTGTGACAGGTGGTTTGTTCACCATAGAACTTAAGTCGTTTCTAGAGATGTAACACGTTAGCCCCAAAGAGCCTTTGTTCCCAGGATTTTCTGGCCCTAGATGCTGAAGCTGTGCCTTCCTAGAGGCAGCTGCTATCTCTGCAAACAGAGGGGCAAGGGTGAGAGGCCAGGCTGAGGATTCCCGCAGTTAATTAGTTCATCCGAAGCATTGATTGGCTGCCTACCCTCCCCATGGCTGCGGAGATCAAAGAGATGAGGAGAGTGGTGGGGGGGGGAGGTCATTGTTCCTGGAGTTGCTAAAGAATTAGAAGACAGAACCCTTGTCAAGAAACAAACAAACACCCTTGTTTGGGAGAACATGTCTGTGAGATACAGAAATGATTTCGGAGCCTGGAAGGTTTGCAAACAAAACATCATCAGGGAAATCACGTGGAGAGAATCCTCCAGGGTTAGAAGATTGCAGAGGGAAAGGCGTGATACAGGTGGGTGAGGTTAAGCCAGGCACGGCTCCCAGACAAGATGCACTCGGACCCGTCAGAAAGCAGGTGCAGTGTTGTGGGTAGGAGCGCGTTGGGGCCAGTGAGTTAGCAAGGCACATGGGAAGGACAGTAAGCAGATGCAGCCAGGCAGGGCAGAGAGCCAGGCGCACAGAGAGGGTCACTGCGTGGGAGAGCACAGGGTGAGGCTGAGGATGTTGGCTGTGAGGGGAAGGGCTGGTGAAGTGAGAATGGAATTTGAGAGGAGGCTGAAATGCTGCCTAGAGGAGGGAGGCTTCCTTAGATACGTTGGGTTGGATACCTTCTAAAATCCACTCCAATCCTAAGAGCTTCTTTGCAGACAGAGTCCCACCCTTCAAAGAGTACCCACTCACCCTGGCACAGCCTAATCCCCAGCCCCAGAGGGGTATATCCTAATGGCTTGAAACTAATCTCATCAACACTGTTCCTCTAGGTTTGGGGTGGATCTGGGGTCAGGCCCCGCCAGTGAGCCATGCTAGTGATGGACCTGGGCTGGGGGGTGTCAGGGAGACTCAGGACAAACCGTCCATCTTCTTCTTGTGCATGATGTCGATGTGTCTGGACGTGAGATATGGAACCACCACAGCCATCTTGCCCTCAGCTGAGAATGAAGTCAACGCAGAGAGGGGCAGAGCAGAGAGAACCCAGCAGAGGAGCTGGAGGGCTGGCGCCCTGCACAGTCAGCCTCCCCTCCCTGGACTTCTTACTGTGTCAAACGATGACTCCTCCTAGTGCTTACACCCTTCAGGGGTGAGTTTTCTGCCGTCTTCCACCAAGAGCATCAGAGCATCTATTCCTAATTTCCCAGCCCAATAGAGATGGGAAAGTCTTATCCTTGAAGGAGGAACCCATTAAAGAAGCAGGATATATGCAAGCAACTAGAAGTATTTCAGGATGACTAATGCATGAAGTTCAGGATACCATGTGGCTAGAAATGGGATCAGAGGTACAGGCATGAGCCAGGTCTCAAGGGGACATGTACACTTTTGCTGGAGAACCTTATCTTTGGGCTATTTGGGGGTGCATTGATGAAAGGGTTGAGTTACCCTGAAAAAGAAGTCAGCAAGCCATAGCATTGCTGAAGGGGGGATAACGAGGCTAGCGTGGATGGGGGTCAGCACCGCACAGAGATTCAGGGCAAGGGCTTTGGCAACAGACAGGCCATGGTTTGAGTCACAGGTCTACCCCAATGGGTGATGTTCTTTGAACAAATTTCTCTCAGTCTCGGTTTTCTGGGAGATGGTTAGGTCCCCCTCCTCAGGGAGGTGGGAGAGCAAAGGCAAGCTCTCCCTCTGATGACCTGCCCACTTCTGATTGTTCCACAGATGTTCACTAGGCCCCTTTGAGTGCCAGGTGCCATGCTAGGAATGGGTACAACATCATAAAAGGCCAGCATGGCCAGCAAAGAGGCCAAGGCATGAGAGGATAAATGTCAGGGTAAGGTGCAAAGTGCTAAGTGGAGGCAGACTTAGGTCAACCAAGAGTAGTTTCTTTAAAAATGCAATATTCAGCAATTACAATGATTGTAATTGCTCAGCAAGTTGGGAACTCAGTTGAGGGACAAAGGAGCCACCCCCTTCTGTCTGTCCCCAACCACTGACCACACACCACTTCTTTCTTTGCTCTGGGACTCACATCTGCCACATTCCTCAGCTCTGCCAAGGGACCAGCGGGAGGCTCCCAGCACCCCGGGCTTCCTCCAGGGCCCCTTTATTGGTCCACTGTTAGGGTCACTTCTCGGTGACAGCTTTGCAGCCAACCTCTGAGGAAGGCCTGGTGTTCTTCCCAGGTCCTGTGGCCTTCTGCCCCCTTGGAACCCTGGTCACAAATCCAGGAAGGCATTTCTGTGGAGCATCTCATTCCTGGAGAGGCACAAAGCCCATGCCTAATCGACCTCCATGCAACAAAGCCTTTCTTTGGATGGAAACAGGGCCAGGATGAAGTCTCCCTACTCAGCCCCAAACCATCAGCTTTTATAAAGGCTGTTAGAGGCTTCTTTGAATCATCATTATCCCAGAACTCTGTAGTCACATGGCATCATTCATCAGACTGTCCACAAGCTTTTCACACCAACAGTCATTGAAATTAGTTCATTATTCTCATACCACTGCTTCAAAGCTGCCACAAGATTTGGTGACCCCCCCGCCCAAGGAATCCCAGGGGTCCCCTTCTCCAGCATTCAAAGCCATTCCTCACCCCCATCTTGGAAAGCACAGGAGGGTGATCTTAAACACAGAAGCAATTTAAATATTTTTTATAGTAGTGTAACACAGGAAAGCTCACTCATCATAATGGCACAGCTCGATAAATTATCACAACATGACTCTCCATGTGATAAGACGTAGGGCATCGCCAGCCCCCTAGAAGCCTCCTTCACGCCCCTCTTTATCATCAACCCTGCTCTCCTCCTCAAAGATAACATCTCTCCTGACTTCTAACCAGAGAAGCAGTGAAGGTTTAAAGCAGGGAGGAAATGCGATCATATTTGGCCTCTGGAAAGTACTCCCTGGCTTGGAAGAGGGTAAGACTGTAGACAGGGAGATGAGTTGGGAATCTGTTGCAGAGGTGGATGGCTGGGACCAAAAGGAAGCAGGAAGAAAGGAAGGAAGGATGGATGGATGGAAAGAAGGGAAGAAGGAAGGAAGGAAGGGAGGGAGGAAGGAGAGGGGTATGGGAACAGGGGTCTATGGGGCCAACTTCCTGCCAGCATGTCCACTCTGTTGTGTTTCTTCAGCCTGCAAACTGATTAAATGATCTTAAAAGCTTCCTACCCCCACCCCTGGAAGTATTTGACCCAAGCCAGTCACCTGGAAAGCTAGCTTCCCCCTGGTGCTTAATTCACTCAAGAAAGATTAGAAGATCCTGGTTACCACGCTTTGAAACATTGCTCATAAAATTCAGTAGGAGCCTGCAATCCTCAGAGACTTCTATTTTTACCAAAAACACACACAGAGACGTGGAGATGTTTCAAATGAATTAGACATGAGATTGATCTTTTTATACAAAAGAAGAGAGAAAAGCAAGAGTGATGCTGAGTTTTGAACTACTGCCCGCCCCCACTTCCAGTTTCCGTAAGCTGCCTCAGCTCATGGCTTTAGTTAGGTCTGAGCTCTGGCCCTGACCCAGGCACAGACCATGGCGGGGGCTGGTGGCCAGAAATGCCCTGTGGTTTCACCAAGACAGTGAACATAGCACACAACCACCCACACAAGGTCTGCTTCCACTCAGAGAAGAGCTGGCTCAACCGGTTCTCCCCACCCCAGCTGGGTCATAAAAGACCTACCCTCTGAGTGACAATTGGTGTTGAGGAGGCTTAAAATGTGACATGCTCAGGCAGGGCGGGGGTGATCCACCTGGGCACCCAGGTGGTCAGGCAGAGCCCTGAAGTCAACAATGATTTCCAACCCCTGTTCTAGGGCCACCAAACTGGGGTCGTCTCGGCAGTGCGGCGTCAGCTCCCTAACCCCCTTTCTCTGGCTGGGTTCAGTCAAGTGCTCCCTGTATTTCCCCTTCTGAGCTTTGCAGGAGCTGGATCTGTGGTCTTTCAGAGCTGCTCTGTGGATCCCCATGGATTGTGCGAAGGGAGCTCAAGCCCCCTGAGCGGATGAAATGCGGCACCTGTTACAAACTGCAAGTAGAGAAGCTCCACTTTCGAACTGGGCTTGGGACAGTGTAGTCATCCTTTCCTAAAATTCTGTCAGACAAGCTTATCTCTGTCTCCTTGGCTATAGGAAGGTGATGAAAAAACAAATTTGCATCTGGTTTGCCAGGTAGGGAAAGATAAACCTTCAAAATCTTTGTTCCTCCAAGCGCTGGACAGGGAAGACGAACTCAAATGTGAATGAAGTCAGGCAGGTCAATGAATGAGCCAAGAGGCCTGCCGTGAAACCATCCCGCGTGGCAGGGTCTTTGACAAAGTGCAGGACGTGTTCTTCTTGCCTTCGGCCAGCAGCTGCCATGCAGAAGTGCAGGCCTACGATCGCCAGACCACCCGACGCTTCAGGAAAAGACAGGTATGGCCCGTGTCTGTAAATATTCCGAGTTTTCAGTGTTGGCAATTCAGTTTTTTTAAGAAAAACAGAAACATTTGTAGGCAAACTCACAGGCAGTCTGGGGGCCATGAATGTCTGGTTTAGGTCCATTGAGTGAATTAAGCCAGAATATTGGAAAAGAGAAGAATACTTGAAGGTTTCAAAATTCAGGGATTGAAAAGGGAAAGCCTGGCAAATGAACCCGTCTGCAAAACAGAAACAGACCCACGGACACGGAGAACAGACTGAAGGTTGCCGCGGGGGTCGGGGGTGGGGGAGGAAAGGGGGGTGAGAGGGAGGGGTGGGCTGGGAGTTTGGGGTAGTGGATGCAAACTATTATGTTAGAATGGATGAACAATAAGATCCTATTGTATAGCGCAGGGAACTCTATCCAAACTCTATCCAATCTCCTGGGATAAACCATAATAGACAGGAATGTTAAAATGTTGAAAAAGAATGTTAAAAAAAAGTATGTATATACACACACTATATATACACTATATATATTTATACACTAAATGTGTTTATATATATTACACATGCATTCTATACTACATATATATATTTAGTATATAACTGAGTCACTTTGCTGTACAACAGAAATTAGCACAACATTGTAAATCAACTATGATTTAATAAAAATATTTTTAAAGGAAATAAAAGGGGGGATAGCCTGATCCAGGAGGTGGTTGGACACAGAGGAACTAGGAAGAGAGGGAGAGTTGCAGGTTCCACAGTGATAAGGACCTGAGCCAACACAGGAGGCAGGATCTTGGGACAAAGGTCTATGCGGATGGGGCACCAGTGCAGAGCCAGGAGGGTCTGGAGAAGAGCCCGCTGCCGAGCATGGCTCTGGCACGGGGCGGCTGCCAGCAGAGCCTCTCTCTTCTGCATAGACCCAGGGGCCTGGGCCAGGAACAGGGTCAGCATCAACCAGGAGGGATGCTTGCCTCTCCTCTGTGCCAAGATTGTTGCTGGACCCAGGAGAGGAGGAAAGAATCCCAGAAAATTAGGAGGCGTGGACTTCCTTGAGCCAGAGTTAATTTTTTTGGCTTTTTGGCTTTTTGGCTTTTTGCTATTTCTTGGGCCGCTCCCGCGGCATATGGAGGGTCCCAGGCTAGGGGTCGAATCGGAGCTGTAGCCACCGGCCTACGCCAGAGCCACAGCAACGTGGGATCTGAGCCGCGTCTGTAACCTACACCACAGCTCATGGCAACGCCGGATCATTAACCCACTGAGCAAGGCCAAGGACCGAACTCACAACCTCATGGTTCCTAGTCGGATTCGTTAACCACTGCGCCACGACGGGAACTCCCAGAGTTAATTTTCTTAAGAAAATAAAGAAATGTGTCATTTCTAGAATGGAAAACAATGGCCAGTTTCACTTGTGAATGTTCTTGATGAAGTAGTAATAATTATTAATTTTATTAATCCTGACCCTGAGTTCATGTATTTTAATAGTCTCTGTGACAAATTGAGAACTAGGCATAAAGCAGTTCTGCTGTATGCCAAAGAATGATGGTTCCAGAAAAGTGCTTGAAGAAAAGCACTGCGTGATGGGTTTGAGTTGTGAGCTGAACTAGCCTTTTTAAAAAATGGAACACCATTTTTACTTGAAAGAAGCCCTGATAGACAAAATATGGTTGTGCAGAATTGGGTGTTTGGCAGAAATTTTCTGAAATGAACAAAGTGAGCCTGTCACATCAAAGAAATCAACTGACAGTATTTGTTGCCAATGATAGAATTTGAGCCTTTAAACAAAAATTTTAAATTTTTGGAAAACTTTGCATCCACAACTCTGAGCATGGCAGCTTGCTAGTATTCTAAGATGTTTCTAATGAGACTGGCTATAAAATTAATGAATGGGATTTTTTAAAATGTCATCTAAGGAAATGTGTCATTATTTAGATGATCTGCATAACTCATTGAACCAGTATTTTCCAAATGACCAATTCATGATGCTGCAAAATCATGCTTTGGTAAAAGATCCACTCATAGTACAAGACCAACCAATGGATTTTCATGTAACAAAGAATGAAGAATTCATTGATAGGATTTCAGATTCCACATTGCAACTTATCTTTAAATAACTACTGCTCGTTGAATGGGTGTGGCATTAAAGAGCATCTATAATAATCTGAAAAGGCTATTAAAATATGTCTCCCTTTTCCAACTCTACATGTATGGAGACCAGATTTCCTTCATATATTTCAACCAAAACAACATATCCCAACAGATTGAATGCAATAAGCTAGACATTAAAGACAGTTGCAAAAATGTAAAACAGTGCCACTGTTCTTGCTTGATATTTTTTGGTTCAGAAAATATCGCCATTTTAAAATAAAAATACGAGTTCAAATTAATAGTTAATGGCTTATTATTTTCTTACAATGAATTACTAAGTACGTATTTTTTGCAGTCTTAGTTTTAACTTTGAGCATCGCAAGTAACTATTGCCCACATAGATTGTCCTCGGTTTTTTTCAGAGTGTAAAGGGAGCATGTGATGGTGAATTTTGAGAACTGCTTTAACCTAGAACAAGTTGTACCTGTCTTCCTCTGATTCTCCGGAGAGCCCAGAAATATCACGGCCATTAAGAGCCACGAATTCATTCTGTAGTCTGGGGGCTGCAATAGAGGTTATGATTTGTAATTGAAAATTCCCTTTCCTGTATCTGATATCATGTTATTCTCACCCCCTCTCTGGAAGGGCAGCAGGATCTGCCATCCCTGGATGAGAAACTGAGACTGTGAGTGATCTAATAGCTGGTACCAGACCAGCTCCCAGGCAGACCAGCCAGGACATGAACCCAGGTCCTCTGACTCCAAGCCCAAAGCTCTCTCTGCTCCTGTGTACCTGACCTATGTGCCTAGAGGAGCCTTAGCCCCCTCCCTTCCTGATCTTTCCCCTGGTTTGGTCTCATGGGCAATGTGAGGCTGTTGTGTGTGTGTGCGTGCACGCGCGCGTGAGCTTTTTATAGCCGCACCTGTGGCATATGGAAGCTCCCAGCCTGGGGGTCAAATAGGAGCTGCAGCTGCCAACCTACCCCACAGCCACAGTAACATGGGATCCGAGCCACATCTGCAAACCACACTGCAGCTCACGGCAATACCAGATCCATAACCCACTTAGTTGAGGCCGGGGATCAAAGCCACGTCCTCACGGATACTAGTCGGGTTTGTTGCCGATGAGCCACAACGAGAACTCAGAGGCTGTCTTAAAAGAGAAACTGAGGAATTCCCGTTGTGGCACAGCAGAAACGAATCCGACTAGGAACCATGAGGTTGCAGGTTTGATCCCTGACCTCGATCGGTGGGTTAAGGATCTGGTGTTGCCGTGAGCTGTGGTGTAGGTAACAGACGCGGCTCAGATCTGGCGTTGCTGTGGCTCTGGTATAGGCCAGCAGCCACAGCTCCGATTAGACCCCTAGCCTGGGAACCTCCATATGTCCCTGATGCGGCCCTCAAAGGACAAAAAAGACAAAAAAAAAAAAAAAGAAAGAAAGAGAAACTGAAATTCTTTTTCCACTTCAAACATTCTGTAATTGACTATAGCCTGCCGCCCTCTATGCCATGTGACCCATCTGTCCCCCATAATGACAATCTGTGATGGAGGGACCGGGGTCGTCACTTGACCTGGGGGCAGAGACCATTCATAGATGTTCCAGGCCGAGTCGGCTTCTCTCTTCAAGAATTTGATTTCATCAGGAAGTTACCCGGGATTACTGACAAAAGTCTTTCCATGTGATGCGATAGTCTGGTAATTTCCTAGTTTTGTATCTTTGGTTGACTAGAAATATTTCAAAGTGGCATGTGATCACTTGAGGCAGAGTCTGGGTTTCTCTATAATAAATCCCTTTGCCAAGTGCAGGAGTTGCAGACTTGCTGCTGGCAGGAGTGAAGCAAATGGGTGAATAAAACTATCCTGATGTGGGAGCATTTTTCTCTAGGAGTTGAGTCTTGATAAAGGTGACAGTGCAGGAATCGCACTTCTAGGAGGGTTGCAGTTTCACCCCTCAGGACCTGCCAACCATATCTGGGCAATAATGTTGGCATTATTTGAGGTGGTAGGCGGGATGCCTAATAGATTTGGTTAAGTAGCTGAGCCAGCTAAGGAGAGGTTGGATGATTGAGAAACAAAGGATTCTTGGTTAATCTGAAGATTTTGTTTGGGAACCAACAATATTTTAACAAAAAAATCTCCTGGATCTTGAGCTACATGTTTTCCCTGAAAAATATGCATTTTTTCCAGCAAAATTTTGCTGGGGTTATGTTGTTGAAGAATGAACTGAGATGAATATGTGAAACTGTTATTAACGGCATACTGTCCTAGAATCCTGGAGACCTGCAGGAGACTGAAAAATTCCAGCCCTTGCTATGACTTTTTAAAAGATTGTGAAATTACCAAAATGCACATGAATCAAGTTTTAATATGCTGTATGGTGGGTGGATGAGGCTGTCCATGATACCGTTTCTTTCTTTGAATTCTCAGGCATGGTTTGGCAGTGCAAGAACTCTGTGACATTAACAAATTCAATAAAAAGTAAATATATGGGAAAAAAAAAAAGAATTTGATTTGAGAGACACAGAGGGTGTCATCAGATTGTTGCAGCGTCCTGGAGCTGAAAGCTCAGGCTGACTTGAGGGTCAAGATGGCTATTTGGGGGCCACGTGAAATAGGAAACTGGAGACAGGTGGAAAAAGAACAAGAGCAAACAAAAAGAAATGGCCACTAGAAGGCAGAGAAGGGGGCCTGGGATCCTGACCTTGCTCCCCACGATACCCCAGTTCTTCCCTTCTGTCCTCCAGCAGCCCTGAGGTGGCCCATGCCTTGCCCACAGTCACCCCTCCCACCCCACCTACGGCACCTTCTAGTGCGGTCACCTCTCAGCTCCTTGCACCTCCGCAGCCTTGAGATCTAAGGCTCACTTTGTCCCCTAGCCCTTCTGGCAACCCTGGAAGGACATGTTTGCTCTCTCTGGTGTACAGTTCCTCCAGGGAACTAGAATGGTGACAGGGAGCCATGACACAGCGATTTACAGGCCATTTGCTTTGGGGCACACAGATCAGACCCCACCCAGACTGAGGCCTGGGAGGGTCTTCTCCACATTTGAGCACAAGCCTTTTTTTTTCCTTTCCCCTGGTAACCACATTCTTTCCTTCATTCAAAGTAAAATGCAGTGGAGTTCCTGTTGTGGAGCAGTGGAAACTTATCTGACTAGTACCCATGAGGACACAGGTTCGATCTCTGGCCTCTTTCAGTGGGGTGGGGATCCAGCATCGCCATGAGTTGTGGTGTAGGTTGCAGATGAGGCTCAAATCCTGAGTTGCTGTAGCTGTGGTGTAGGCCAGCCCTGTAGCTCTGACTTGACTCCTAGCCTGGGAACTTCCATATGCTGCAGGTGTGGCCATTTAAAAAAAAAGAAAAAAGAAAAAAAAAGGGCGAAGTAAGACGCAGTGATCAAATACACCCTCACACCCTTGATTCTATTAAAATCACTTTAACTGGGTCTTAGGATCAGGAGGATGGATTGCATTTCATGGGACTTATTGGTTAACAAGGGCTTCTCTCTAGCTCTGAACACAAATCTCTGTTTCCTGTGTTCATCCAAAGCTTTCAAACGAACCCTCCTCATGAAGCACCAAGAGCTTTGGGAACATATTGGGCAGAAGGGCTAACTCGCTGCAGGCGGCTGAAAGGAAAGGCAGGTGTCCCGTGGCCTCTCGCCAAGGGCCAGGCATGCCCTGCTAGAGTCCTGACCAGGTGCGGTTATCTTCACCCTCACCTCTCCATCCACACTTCCTGGGGCTGTTCTGGCACCTCCCCGCCCAGACAGCAGCTCCTATGTATCTTGCTTCCCTGGGCTGGTTGCCTTGCCATCTACCTCTGGAGCCTCCAAACAAGGTCACGGGAAGTGCTCGTACTGTGCTGAGCTGTGACCAGAGGCAACTGTCTGGTAAAAAGGACACTGTCACACCCAGCTGGTAGGAGAGCAAACTGGCTCCACCTTTCTGAAGGGCAGTTTGGCCACATGTATCACGAGCTTTAAAGTGGGTCATACTTTTGACCCAGGTAATTTTTTTTTTTTTTTTTTTTGCTTTTTAGGATTATCCCCGAAGCATATGGAGGTTCCCAGGCTAGGGGTCTAATTGGAGCTGCAGCTGCCGGCCTACACCACAGCCACAACAACGTGGGATCCAAGCTACATTTGCAACCTACACCACAGCTCACGGTAACGCTGGATCCTTAACCCACTGAGCAAGGCCAGGGATCGAACCCGCAACCTCATTGTTCCTAGTCGGATTCGTTTCCACTGTGCCACAGTGGGAACTCCGACACTAATTTTTTAAAAGAAATGTATCCAAAAGTAATAGTAATATTCTTTAAAGCATGTTTAGGAGTTCATGGGTGGCTCAGTGGGTAAAGGATCTGATGTTGCTACTGCTGTGGTGTGGATTCAATCCCTGTCCCGGGAACTTCCACGTGTCTCGAGCATGGCCACCCCCCACAACCAAAAAAAAAAAAAGAAGCATATTTGTATTAGCAAAAAATCAGAAGCAAGCTAAAAATGTCCCAAACAAGGAATTAACTAAAGAAATTTCACTACATGCAACCATTGAAAATCTTCCTTCCAAACACTATCCAAAGACATGTAATGTTACTTATGGAGAGTTGTAAAGTGAAAAAAGCAGGATACAAAATCCTAACGTATGAAAATAGTATATATAACATACATAGAATGTATAATATCTACATTGTTATATACGGATACATAATTTATATTTGTGGTATAAATAATTGTATGACTGAAAATTAATGCAATAAAATAGAAATAGTAAATGTGAATTTTTAGGTGAATTTTATTTTCTTCATATTTTTTACAGTTTCCTATATTTTCTCATGAACACATACTGCCTTTATAATTAGAAAACAAGTTAAAATAATTTTTTAAAAAATTTCAATGCTTGGAGTTCTGGTTGTGGCTCAGTAGTTAACAAATCTGACTAGGAACCATGAGGTTGCAGGTTCAATCCCTGGCCTTGCTCAGTGGGTTAAGGATCCAGTGTTGCTGTGAGCTGTGGTGTAGGTTGCAGACACTGCTCGGATCCCGAGTTGCTGTGGCTGTGGCATAGGCCGGCAGCTACAGCTCCGATTAGACCCCTAGCTTGGGAACCTCCATGTGCTGCGAGGGCAGCCCAAGAAATGGCAAAAAAGACCAAAAAAAAAAAAATTCAATGCTTGGCATGGGTCATGTGACCCTTGAGCAAGTGAAACCACCTCTCCGAGCCTTCCTTTCCACTTCTGTAAAATGGTAAACAATGCCTATCTTGCTTTTCTTTTTTCTTCTTT
Source organism: Phacochoerus africanus (assembly GCF_016906955.1). Lineage (NCBI taxonomy): Eukaryota > Metazoa > Chordata > Mammalia > Artiodactyla > Suidae > Phacochoerus > Phacochoerus africanus. Next base: position 106,753,118 of record NC_062549.1, on the reverse strand, counting down.
TTTCAGGCCTGCAATGCCTATCTTGCTTTTCTAGGGGGTGTTGTAAAGCTCAACTATATAGACAAAATAAAAAGCAACCTAAAAATATAACATCTGATATGTTTTTCAAAACAGTCTATTTAAAATGACAATCTGAGCAGCTGAAAGCCTTTCCCTGACTCCCCATTCGAAGCTGGCTAAAGCCCCAGCTTTGTGGCTCGAGCCACAGCCTCCGCCTGGCGCTCTTTCCTCATCTCCGGCTCTTCACCCTTCAGCTCCAGTGACAGCAGCTTAGATGCACAGCTTCCCCAAGCACGATGCTGCTTTGCCCTCGCCTTCTCTCCTGCCGTTTCCTCTGCTTACGTGGCCTCCCCTCACCCTATTCCCTTGGCTCCTAGGGTTTCTTCTGTATTATCTCAGGCATCTAAGAGGACTTCCTTGCTCACCCCACCCCCAGATGGTTAATGTCCCTGAATGAAAGCGACCCCTCCACCACCTCTCTGCACCCCGCTGCACTGGATGTTCTGTTTAGTTGAGTCCCTTCCCAATGCAGCTGCAAACAACTTGAGGGCAGTGACCTCTTTTTGGCTGTTAGGTCCCCAGTGCCCAGCATGGGACCCAGTCTTAGGAGGTGTTTTAAAATAGGACACTAAAGCTACAGAGTGTGTTGGAGGGGAGTGTCTTTTTAGGGCTGCACCCTCGGCATATGGAGGTTCCCAGGCTAGGGGTCCAACTGGAGCTGCAGCGGCCGGCCTATGCCACAGCCACAGCACTGCCAGATCCGACCGGGTCTGCGACCTACACTGCAGCACACCAGCAATACCAGATCCTTAACCCACTGAGTGGGGCCAGGGATCAAACCCAAATCCCCACAGATAATAGGTTTGTTACCACTGAGCCGCAATGGGAACTCCCTGTGTGTGTGTTTGTTTTTTTAATAATTGATTTACAATGTTCTGTCAATTTCTGCTGTAAAGCAAAGTGACTTGTTCATATATATATATATATATATATAAAACTTTTTTTTTTCAAGCTTTGTGTTTTTTGAATAAAGAAATCTGCAACTTCAACTAAAGCTGCTCCGCACTCAGGGCCTCCATATAAGGTTTTATAGATTGTGCACTGTGCAAAGGTGCCTGGCTGAGGGGGCAAGTGGGAGCTGAAGTCCCAACCACAGTCCACTTGCCCAGCCACATGCACTGGCCCAGGTTTGCATTGGCCCAGAGCCATGGGAGACTCTGGCTTTGCACAAAGACTCCACTGTCCCAGTAGAGGGACAGAGATGTATTGGGCTAGTGTATTTGGTCATAGCCACCTAATTCCTGCAGAGGCTTTGTATGACTCAGCCAAAAGGCAGGAAAGAGGTGACCCACAGGGACAGCCACATCCTCACCGATCAATACCAACCAAGGCAAAGCTCACTCTTTAGAAGCATTTTTAGAGAAAAAAATGGATTAAACTTCAAATATTAGCATAGAAAAATGTGTGAACTTCTAACTCATATTTACAATGTTCCTTACAGCCAGCCCTGTCCAACAGACTTTTCTGTGATGCTGCAAATGTTTTGCACCGTCCAGTGCAGTCGCGTGGGGCTACTGCATGCTTGAAGTATGGCTAGCGTGATGATGCAAGTGAATTTTTAAATTGTCTTTAATTTCCATTAATTTAATTAGTCCTAAGTGGTTAGTAGTAGCTACTGTATTAGACAGTGAAGGTATAAACAAAATGTTCTTAAATTTTAGTGTGGGGAGTTCCCATCGTGGCGCAGTGGTTAATGAATCCGACTAGGAACCATGAGGTTGCGGGTTTGGTCCCTGCCCTTGCTCAGTGGGTTAACGATCCGGCGTTGCCGTGAGCTGTGGTGTAGGTTGCAGACACGGCTCGGATCCTGCGTTGCTGTGGCTCTGGTATAGGCCAGTGGCTACAGCTCTGATTGGACCCCTAGCCTGGGAACCTCCATATGCCACGGGAGCGGCCCAAGAAATAGCAACAACAACAACAACAACAACAAAAAAGACAAAAGACAAAAAAAAATTTAGTGTGCATGGTAATTTTCTGGAAACGTAGCAGAAAAATAGAATTCCAGGTTCTCCCCAAAGAAATCTGATTCAGTGGATTTGGGTGGGACCAAGGAATTTCATCTTTAACCAGCATCCCAAGGACGTCTCATACAGGCTGGCATTTATTTATTTATTTATTTATTTATTTATTTATTTATTTATTTATTTCGGTCTTTTTAGGGCAGAACCCATGGCATGTGGTGGTTCCCAGGCTAGGGGTTGAATCAGAGCTATAGCCACTTGCTTACGCCACAGCCACAGCAATGCCAGATCTGAGCTGCATCTTCGACCTACACCCCAGCTCACGGCAATGCTGGATCCTTAACCCACTGAGCGAGGGCAGGGATTGAACCTGCGTCTTCATGGATACTAGTCAGATTCATTTCCGCTGAGCCACAGTGGGAACTCCTGGACCACATTGAGAGAGTTACTGTTAAACAGGCATTAGGGTATCTTGGAGTTGTTGGTCTTAGGCCTCTTTTAAAATTTGGAGTGTTTTGGTCCCTCAGCTGTGTACCAATTGCGGAATGAAAGAAACGCTTCCTAGAGGTAGGTTTTTCTGGCCTTGCTGATTCCTCCTCAGAAAAATCACACAATTGTCTCTGTCAATTTGCTCGCTGTAAAGAAAATGAACTTCTGTCTGTGGCAATACTGGTTACTCGAAGTAGCCGTCTGAGACCATTTCCTCCTCCCTCCTCTTTTCCTCCTGCCTGAGACCAACCCCACCCCCCAAGACCAGCCTCTCTGCCCCACCCCCTCCCTACCCCCTGGGACCTCCCATAGAGGCAGCACACTCAAGGTCCTGGCGTCGGTTAAACAAATCCCTCATCCGGGATTTCCCCTGTGGCACGGTGGGTTAATGATCTGGCGTCACTGTGGCAGCTCGGGTCACTGCTGTGGCACAGGTTCAGTCCCTGACCCAGGAAATTCCACCTGCCATGGGTTCGACCAAAAATAAAGAAACAAACAAACAAAATAAGATCAAAGTCCCTCATCTGAGTGATGGGAAGAAATGCATCCTGCTTGTCCAGGCTGGGAGTGTATTTGTTTATACTCCAAATGCAAGGATCCTGGGCGAGCCCTTCACTGGTCCAAGAAGAATCTGCCCCCTTGGTAAATTCTAGGAGAGGCTTGATGTTGGGCCCCAGGCCAGGTTTTGGGTGGCAGCAACCGTGGGGGTGGGGGGCTGCCCTGCATGATCTCTTTCTCAGACTTCCACTTACCCATCAAGCTACTAGAGGAAGCCTTCCAAGGCCACAGTCCTCAGGCTGGCACTGAGTTCTAGGCAGTGGGAAGTTCTACTCACACCATGTCCCCTGGGTCCTAAGCATCCCAGCTTGTGTCCAGAATCTTACAGAGCCTTCCGTGAAAGTAACTGCATCAGTTTCAAATCCTTACCCCCCGCCCCCCGCAGTGAGCAACCCCAGGCCCAGGGGGGGAGATGGAGGGCAGATCCACGAAACCCCTGCCTTCTTCCTCCCCCAGCTACAAAGTCCAAGCCCCATGCATAGGAATGGGTGCACATAGAGAGAGATAATAACTTGCAATGACTGGCTAGCTCAGCCAAGATTGCCCCTTGATACACATAATGAAAAATGATCCAGTTCAATAAACCGAAGAGTAGGATGCTTGCCTTCTGCATGTGGCTCCAAATCAAAGCCATGTGCTCTGCCAAGAATAGAGTCAGCGGTGCTGCAGCCTGATGTCAGGAGAGGAGAGTGGTGAGGAGGGAGTCAGAAAGGTTTCTTATAAATATAAACATTTGCCGCTCCTGGAGAGCAACACCTGTTTGTGCTTTTCTTTCCTTTTACTTGCTTGGAAGCACAGTGCATTGATTCAGGCTTTCCACTGAGTCGGCCCACTTTCCATAGACTCCACGGAAGAGGAGTTAATGCCTCCTTTGAGGCCCTGGGGCAGCTGGGCATTGCAGAAGGCACCGAGGCTCCTCCAGCTGCAGCAAGAGTCTATTTGGTCCGTGGTTGTTCTCAACGAGTCCCAAGGGGAAAAGCTAGCACCAGGGGGCCTGCCATTGCCTGGACTCAGGGGGTTGGCTCTCAATGCAGCACAGCCACATCCCATCAGAATGGAAAGTGAATTTCAACAATGGACTCTCCTGGGACAGCTTGGGGACTGCATTTTCCTGTCCTCGCATAATCTGGTCCTGCTGACCCCGGGAGCGGCCTGGCAGCCGGCTGCTGTCACCAAACACGGAGCACGCCGCCCCCTGGCACCTTGGCTGTGGTTCGTTTCCAACTGAGCTGCCGAGCTGCCGTACACGACTCGGCGAGCCATCTCTGGCTGCCTTTCAGGGGAAGACAGATGGCCGAAAAATGCTTTTCTGGAGTTTCCTGACCAGATTTCTCTCCTCTGTATCCTTTAAGATCCACCCGCGGAGTGCAGGCTCCGACTCGAACCCTACTAGGGTGGGGAACGTCTCAATCCTTGCAGGACTTACTTAGGTCAGGGCCATGTTTATTTTCTGGAACACGGGCAGGGATGGGGGGCAGACTTGGATGTTCAGAGCTGGTGTTAAACCAAGGAGGCAGCCAAGAAGAGGGCGGGTAGGTGAAAGGGTGAAAATGGCACTGGGGTGGGAAAGGGCTGTCCTGTAGGCCACAGGGAGACCAAGAGAAGGGCCCTGCCATCACCTACCCACCCCCGACCCAGCGCCAGGCTCCCTCCTCAGCGTTTCACACAAGACAGCTTGCGTGTCCCTTGCACCTGTGACCTTGGCCATTTCATGAATGAGATTGTTTTCCTCCTCATTGACTGAATGTCCTTCCTGGAGGTCATCTCTGCTCATGTGGCTTCAGTGAGCCCCCCGTGCACTGACAACTTACAATCAAGCTCCATCACCCTCCTCAGTCTCCGGTGCATGTACGCAATTGCCCATGGAACCTCTTTGGCCTCAAACTCAGCACACACTCCCCTTCTTGCCCTGTGCCACCCCTGTGACCACCCCGTCTCTCCCAAGAGCACCACCACCTACCCGATCACCCCAGGGTCCCTCTTCCCTTTACCTGCTGTATCCCCGCATCGCCTGGTCCAGGTGCTTACTTGTGAAATAGCCCATGGGGCGCCATTCCCCCGTGACTGCCCTGGCCCACCCACCTCCGAAGGGATCGCCCTCTCCAGTCCATTCTGCACGGCAGCCAAGGATTTATCTCAGCCACCTGATCCTGTCGCTGTCAACCTTGAAACTCTGCACTTTGCTGAATTGTCCTGACGCTGCCCTGGATGTCTCTTCAAGATCTGGCTCCTGCTACCTCCTCAAAGTCACCCTGCCACTCCAGTCCTGGCACACCACACTCCAGCTACTCTTGACAACTTTAATTCCCCAAATGTGCTTCTTTCTCCGAAGCTTCAGAGGCTGTTCGCTCTGTCTAGGACCCTTCTACCAACAAACATCCATCTCCTGTTCACCTGCCCTCATGTCAGCTGGCTGACTCCCACTGGTTCTCTGATTCTAGCTGAGATGCCGCTTTCGCGAGGAATACCTCTGCCCTCTTTACCACAGTTGGGGGAGGTCATTAAGAAGATGTGACCATTGGTTTGACGGGCAAGCTGCACCCTTGGCAGTAGGAGGGCCCCCCCTTCTGTCCTTGGAATGTGGGTTCTGCTTGCCTCGTCCGCTCCCGGAAGCTGCCCCAAGGATACAGCCTTGAGATGGTAATGCGGTGATGAGACTGGGTGACCAGACCAGGGATGGCCTCGCTATATAAACTTCTAAGATTCTGAGGGGCGGGGGTGGAAACCTCCCTGCCTTGCTGCCCAAGTCAAGCCTCCTGAGAAAGTTCCCTTGCTTGTTAAGCCTACCACCACCAATCTGGAGTGGTCTACCTCTTCCTTTGGTCTCTTCTTGCCCTCTGTGTATCAGGCCAGGTTTCGGATTTCACCTGGGAAGCCCCTCAGGAGGTGGCGACCCAACACCCATGTGCTCCCTTGTCACTCTGGTCCTAACCCTTGTCAGAGCACGACACTCCCCCAATCAGACTGTAAACTCCTGAAGGACAGATGGTGTCTCACTCCAGTGGAGTCCTGAGTGCTGGGCACAACCTCTGGCACACAGCTGGTGTTTAGGACCTTTTTGGTGAGTGAGTGAGTGAATGAACAAATGACTAAGTAACTTGCCCAAAGTTGCTCAGCAATTAGATGGTGGAGTTTGATTCAAACCCAGTTCTGTCTTCCTTACAGCTATGGCCTTTCCTTTGCACTCTGGTGACGGATGCATTATCATGGGGATTATTTAAAGCAAGGCTGGATGACCTCTGGAGCTAAAACAGTATCTTGGGAATCATCGCAGTGAACTCTTGAGGGCGGTTTGAATCTGACATTTTGAAATGAGCATTGAGTATTCATCTTCCCTCCACTTACTATTCTGGTCTAGAAGACAGGTCTCCTGCTGCTCTTTATCTGCAAATTGACTGACATCTGTCTTCAGGTTACCTCTTTCTTTCCCCTCAGAGCCACGTCTCAGCAGTAGTGCAGTGTGCTTCATGGTACAGTCCTACATAATATGCCCTGAGAGCTGGGAAGACACTGAGCCTTCACTGTACTTTCTTATTAAAGGAAATTGCTTGTATTTCTGTCCCAAGATTGTATGACTTGTAGTGGATGCAAGGTAACCAACCAGTATTACAAAATTCAATGAGCCTGGAAAATTTCAACAGAAGAAGTGACCGCTCAGGTGCAGTCACTGTAAACACAACTCATAATGTTTGCTCTTACGTGAGCTATGGATGGATTGCATTATCTACCTCTGCTTTATTCAAATGGAGAATGGTGTGTGCTGGAGAATACAGGGACTCAGAACAAGCCCTGGACACCCCCAGAAGTGGGCGGAATTAGTCATTTCCTGCAAGATCAATGGCTCCCCCAGGGCAGGGAATAAACACAATGTACCCTGTCGCCCTCAGTGAGATCCTCCCCTGGCCAGGGACCTGGGCTGTGGTCACTAGAGATTCCCACCAGGACCCCTTCTAAAAAAGGGGACTTTCATTTGTCTTCCGAATCTTCAGCTGCTCAAAGGAAAGTACCCTAAAACCATCCCTTTTGGATCTGATTCAAAATAATCTAGCCAAATGGGAACATTGTAGATGAAGGAGACTGGACATAAATTGATCATTATTAAATCCATGTGATGGATACCTGGGGGAGCCATTGTAACATTATCTATTCTTTTGTATATTTTTGAAATGTTCCATAATAAAGGTTTTTGCCGATGCTGCCTGTGAGTATAACTGATATATTTTTTTTCCTGAGGAGTAATTTGGTATTATATATTCAAAATCCTTTAAAATGTGTAAATCCTGTGACTCAAAAATTCTACTTCTAGGAATTTATTCTTAGGAAATAATCATGAATGTGTGAAAAAGATTTATCTACTGGAATGTTCTCCACAATCTTGTTTATAATAAGGGGGAAAAGGAAACAACCTAAATGTTCAACAAAGAAAACTGGTTAAATAAGTTATGGCACATATTATGGTAGACTATTACATGGTCATTGAAATAATTTGGGGTCTGGTGATGGTGAGGAGAAACAGTCATACCATACGGTATTGGTGGAAACAAATTGAGTAACCTCTTTGGAAAGCAAATTCTTATTATCCATCATTATTTAAAGTGTATAGGTACTTTGATCCAGCAATTACATTTTGAATAATTCTTTCCTTATTAATAGACCCCCTAAAAATGTATACACTAGAATAATTGCAGCATTCTTTATAGTAGAAACAAAATGGAAGCCATATAAATGGTCAACAAATGAAGGCTCTTTGAATAAATAATGTATATTATGGCCCATCACACAATAGACTATGTTACAGGCATTATTTGCATGTAATGATAATTTACAGCTAACATTTTGGAAAGCTTACTATGGGCCAGGCTCTGTTCTAAGTGCTTTATATATGTTAATTTATTTACTGTACTAATATGAAAACATCACTGTCTGTTAGCTATTGCCATATAACCATCGGCTCCAAAACTCAGTAGCTTAAAACAATAAGCATTGGTTATTGTTGGTTGACCTTTGGTTGATTCTGTAGTCAGATGTGGGTTGGGTAGGCAGCTCTGCTGATCCTTGGAGGGCTCTCACATGTTTGGAAGTCAGCCAGTGTAGACTGGTTTACAATTGACTGGGACAATTAACCTCCATGTGGACTTTTATCTTCCAACAGGTTAGCCCATGTTTGTTCACGTGGTGGAATCCCAAAAGAAGTGGCAGCATGCAATGCTTCTTGAGACTTAGACTGAGAACCAGTACACTATAACTTTCATCACATCCTGCTGGCCAAAGCAAATCCAAATTCCAGAGGTAAGGAAATACTCTCTCTTTTTTCCTTTTTTTTTTTTTTTTTTGTATAGTTGGTTTATAATGTGGTGTTCATTTCAGGTGTATAGCAAAGTGGTTCAGTGTTTGATACATGTATTTTTTCATATTATTTTCCAATAGAGGTTATGAGATATACAAGATATTGAGTATAGTTCCCAATATAGTAGTATGTATCTGTTAATTTCAAACTCCTAATTTATCCCTCCCTACCCCTTTCCCCATTGGTAACCATAAGTTTGTTTTCTGTGTCTATGAGACTGTTTCTGTTTTGTAAATAAGTTCATTTGTATCATTTTCAGATTCCACATATAAGTGATATCATATGTTATTTGTCTTTTTCCTGTTTTAGTTTCACTTAGCATGGTAATCTCTGGGTTGATCCATGTTGCTGCAAATGGCATTATTTCGTTCTTTTTTATTGTTGAGTAATATTCCATTGTGTATATGTACCTTATCTTCTTGGTCCATTCATCTGTTGATGGCCATTCAGGTTGATTCCATGTCTTGTTATTGTAAATAGCGCTATGAACATTGCAGTGCATGTGTCTTTTTGAATTGAAGTTTTCTCCAGATATATGCTGGAGTGGAATGGCTGGATTGTTCTATTTTTAGTTTTTTAAGGAACCTCCATACTCTTCTCCACAATGGGTGCACTAATTTACATTCCCACCAACAGTGTAGGAGGGTTCCCTTTTCTCTACACCCTCTCCAACATTTATTTGTAGACTTTAAAAAATTTTGTATTAAACTACAGTTGATTTACAGTGTTTTGCCAATTCTGTTATACAGCAAAGTGACTCAGTCAGACATATATATACATTCTTTTTTAATATTATTTTCCATCAAGGATTATCCCAAGATGTAGATTTTTTGATGATGGCCATTCTAACTGGTGTGAAGTCATTGTAATTTTGATTTGCATTTCTCTAATAATTGGTGATATCGAGCATCTTTCCATGTGCCACCTACATGTCTTCTTTGGAGAAATGTCTATTTAGGTCTTCTGCCCATTTTTTGACTGGGTTATTTGGGTTTTTTGATATTAACCTGTATGAGCTGTTTGCATATTTTGGAAATTAGTAGTCTTGGGCAAATTTGAATGAACATGCCTTCAGACACTGTGGTGCAGTAGAGAAAGGCTCAGAAGTTCTCGTTTTGTCTGTTTTACCTTCTGCTAGTTCCGTGACTGTGAACAAGGCATTTGTGTTTCTGAGTTCCTGTTTTCTCATGAGTAAAAATGAAGTTAGGTTAGCCAGCCATTTGCAACCTCTTTTATTTTATTTATTTATATTTTTGTAGCACAGAATCTGAAATATACCAGAGCTGAGCTGTTATAAAACGTGTTGGCCCTTCCCCTCCCTCACCTCCCTCCTTGATCACCATGACAATCCCAAATGCCCTTTCAGGAAACCCTAGGAGCTGCCAATCCCGGATCCCCACCAGATGTAAAGTTGTATGATGGCAACTTGGAGTGTCAGGACCTCAGACTCATTTTCCACCACGCATGTGTATGGAGAGCAGTGGAGTTAAGGCAGGACAATGCTTTTGACTTGGCATTCAGCACCCACTCAAACACCCTTCTAAAGTGCTTTCCTGAACTAAAGACGCTGAAAAGCTAGAAACTACAGTTTGCAGATTCTCTGCAGCCGGTGTTCCCCCCATGACCTACGTCCACCAAGCCAAGACACCCACATGAGACTTGGAAGGCAAAGGTGACCAGTTGGGTCAGTGGCCATATGCCGTGAGAGGCTGGACCTTCTAGCAAGAGTGGTAGCAGAAGGACTGGCTTTTCTGGAGCAGCTGGGATGATCGTTCTGTCCCTAACATCATGGTGTCTGGGAGGCCAGCAATGGCAGCAGTGGGTTTCCTCTAGAACAGTGCAGAGTTCTGCTTGGTCATATCCGCTGACAGTGTGATCCTGGAATTTGCAACAATCGAGCATGATTTGGGCCAATTCTGGAAATTCTACAAGCTAAACCATACCTTGCAACAAATCCCTTTCTGTGTGAACTAGTGAGGATGGGCTCTCTTGCCTGAGTACAGCGGCCAAGAAACACCAAAGCAAACTCTTAGGTGGCCCTTGTCAACATGCCTGGCCCTTTTTTTTTTCTTGGCTGATTCCTCATCCTTCTGCCTCTGTACATTCCTCATTCAATCCTTCCAAACAGGATTCACAGAGCCTCATTCCACCTACCGCACTAGTTATACCTTTAGTCCTGAGTTTGAATTCCAGCTCTGCCACTTAGAACAGTACAAACAGGCAAACTCCTTTATCTTTCTGCTTCAGATTCCTCATCCCAACCACAGATCAGTTGAGCTAATGCAAGAGGAGCTCAGATCACAGTGCCCAGAACATGGGAAAGGCTTGATACTTGGTCAGTGTCATTGATGTGATTGGATGCTTTGGCTTCAGCACGCCTCCCATGGCTGACCCACTCAGTTGCAGCCGGAGCCATCTGCCTGTAATTTTACACCAGACAAATAACGGGAATAGAGCTGTCTTGATTCCAAGTGTCCAGCCTGAAAGATAGGCTGCACCTCTGTACCAGTCAGAGTTCTTGGTTACAAGGAACAGATTGACTTTATATCTTTAGTTGGAAAGAGCATTTATTGGAAAGACAGAGGTCTTTCAGAAGCCATTGGTGGTAGGAGAACCAGGGTGGAAAATGAGAAGAAAATCAGCATGTTTGGAGAACAAAGACAAATCGTCTATTAGCCACTCTCTGCCACAACTGGCACTGAGATCTAATTGCCCTTTTCCCTTAGTTCATCCTCTTCATGTGCAGAGTCCCTGGAAGGAACATCTGACTGCAGCCAAGGTGTGGGGAGAGGGACCATCCAGCTCTTGTTTTCCTGGAGCATTGTCTCCCACCAAGAAGGTGCTCATTGAGTGTGAGGGTTAATTTTGCGTATCAACTTGACTGGATCATAAAATGCCGATATTTGAGTAAACATTTTTTCTGAGCACGTCTGTCAAGATGTTTCTGGCTGAAATTAGCATTTGAGTCAGTGAACTCAGTCAAGCAGTTTGCCCTCCCCAATGTGAGTGGGCAACATCCAATCCACTGAGGGGCCAAAGCGGGAGAAAGGAAGCATTCAGTCCTTCCTGGCTGATTGCTTGAGCCAGGACATCACTTTTCTGCCCTTGGCACTCCTGGCTCTCACTTGGGTTTTCAGACTTGGATTGGAATCTGTTCATCAGATCCCCTGGTGCTTAAGCTTTCAGATTCAGACTGAAATTACACCACCATCTCTCCTGGGTCTCCAACTTAGAGACCACAAGTCATGGGATTTCTCAGCCTCTATAATCACATGAGCCAATTCCTCATAATAAATCCCTCTCTTTTTCCCTCTCTCAATATATGTTATTTGTTCTCTTTCTCTAGAGGACTCTGATTAATTCACTAGGAAACTCCCCAAACCAGAGAGGGGAATTAGATGTTGGACAGTGTATTACCCGGGGTTCTCTAGAGAAACAGAGCCAATAGGATGCCTATGTAAATAAATATGGAAGGAGATTTATTGTAAGGAATTGGCTCATGTGATTATGGAGGCTGACAAGTCCCAAGACCTGCAGGGTAAGTCGGCAAGCAGGAAACCCAGAAAAGCCAATAGCGTCAGTTCCGATCTGGAAGTCACAGGTTCAAGACCCAGGAAGAATTGATGTTTCAGTTCAGGTGCAAAGGCAAGAAAAATTTGATGTCTCAGTCCAAAGGCAGTCTAGCAGGAAGAATTCTCTCTTTCTCAAGAAAGGGTCAGCCTTTTTGTTCTAGCCAGTCCTTTAACTGATTGGACGAGGCCCACCACATTAGGGAGGGCAATCTGCTTTATTCATTCTACTGATTCAAGTGTTAATCTCATCCCCAAACACCCTTACTGAAACACCCAGAATAATGTTTGACCAAATGTCTGGGCAACCCTCATGGCCCAGTCAAGTCGATGCATGAAATTAATCATCACAGATGGTGATCCTAAGGTCTGTTAGGAGTCTTCAAGAAAATAGGAGTGTCTCACTGGAGCTGCTGACATGTGCATGTGTAGGGCGCCTTATGTGGGATGCCAGCCAGGCCTCCCAGACAACACAGCACCATAAATGCCAGCAGTGACCTCATGGCTGAGGACAGGCTGAGTCGTGGGAGAAGCCGGTGTTCTGCAAAGAAAGAACCCAGCCTGGTACGGTTCGAGAATCTTAGCTTTTGAGAGAAATGCACCAATTCCTTTCCACAGAAAACTCCTCCCCGGGCCAGCTGTCCTTTATCCCTATGATGTGGCCAGATTAGAAATGTCTTCTGTCCTCTCCAGTCTGACATCCTGATCAGGCTTTGTAACAGCCCTGTTTATCATGAGCACCTGTCCCAGACTATTAATGTTATTAACACCCATTTGTCCCTATTATGATACCTTTCTGCTTGGGAGTCTGGCCATCAGAGGACCAGTCTCTTTATATGACATGCTGAGTCTTGTCCTTCTCTCGACAATTAGTGTCGATGTCACCTGAAAGTACTGACGTGTTAACACATTTCCTCCTCCTCACGATAAACCTTGGACACAGGACCCCCCAAAGATGCTGTCTTTCTTATCTCATCAGACTTTTCAGGGTGGAGCAGTCTCATTTTTGAGCAATTTCTGCGACAATATACCATCTGAGCCTCGGCAAATTAACCAATTACAGCACACAATGCATTTTCTTCTGTGGTTCCTGTCATATATACCTCCCTGTTTTCAGTTAACAACAGGAAAAAACCGACAACTTCTAGAGGAAAATTTGCCAAATTCCACAAAAAAACTTGCTCAATCATTTGGTCAAATTAAGTAGAAAAATCTTATCCTCTAAAAGGGACAGTAAGAGCCAGTTTCATGGATATAAATCATTCTCTGCAAAAGAACTTTTCCCCCTGGAGAATGAACAAGCTCAACTGGGTGTGAGGTTTTTTGAGCTCTGCTTGCAATTTTAAAGAAAGTTATTTTTGCTACACGTATACAATTTTAATTCTCTAAAATGAAGCTTGTAATTTTTGAAAACATAAGCCATCAAACCATGCCTTCTTTCTCACACACCTTGGCAGAACTCTTTTGAAGCGCTCCCTATTTTCAAAAAACGCAGATCCTGAATAACTGTTCCAAAGGGCCACTTCTGATTTAGTAAGTAGATTAACTAAATTTAACACGTATGCAGACTCCTCCCACCGAAGCTCAGCTTTCCTGGATCCTGACTCTATCTAGCTTTTACGTAACAGCTATTACAATGTCATTTTGATCATATCTGAATTTTCTATTACGATGTCATTACTAGCAAATGTCCCCTTCATACCCACTTGGACACAAGGAAATGGGTAACAAGAAATAAGAGTAAAGGTGATGAAAGTACTTGTCTCTGAACCCAACCAATCAAATCCCAGGGGCTCCCCACGGCATCACACACTTCTCCACACCATCCACCTGTCCCAGGATCCACCCTCTGCACTGGGGGCAATTCTTGTCATCCTGGTGGAGGCAGCCTGGTCACCCCTGGGAGGGATCAGTATCTACCACATCAGTCCTCTGGTCTTTGGCCACCCCTCTGGGCTCACAGTCTTGGTTCCCCTCTCTTACCCAAGGGCATGGCTCTTCTTCTTTTTCTAAGACCCCATCTTGGAAGCTTTCACACTCTAATTTTCTTACAACACCCTAGTGTTTTCATCCTTTTCATGTCATTTGCATTTCCAACGTAACAATATTGAACATATTAATAATCACTCCTCACCCTGTACTAAGCTCTTTTTATAAAGTCAGACACAGTGTTAAGCACTTTATGTGGATTATCTCAGCTGCAGCTTGCAATGGCTTGCAACTTTCTTGCTGGCTGAGGCTATAGCTAGGAACAGGCACTTTGAGATCAAGCTGTCAGGGTTCTAATTCCAGCCCCAAGATCTTAGGCAAGTTGCAAAATCTAAGCCTTCCCTTCCTCATTGTAAAATGGGGATAGGAATAGCCTTGACCTTGAAGTGCTATTATTAGATGAAATGGTGCCTGTGAAGCCAAGCAGAGTGCCTAGCACAGAGTAAGTGTTTAATAAGTGGTAACTGACTCAGGACTCTCCTGGGAGTATCCCTGTCTTACCACCCACCGATTCCAGATTCAGCAGTCTCCTGTTCTAGGGAACCCTGTGGCTCTCAGTCTCCCCCACCCCCACCCTCCTCCAACTCCCAGGACTGATCTGCTGACACTGAGTGTCTCCCACTGTGGGATGGACTTCCTTCCTACCTGTGAAGATAGAAGGGCAGCCCCTGCCCCTCTGCTCTGCTTATCTGGTGATGAGTCCTGATCTGGGCTCACAGAATAGGATTCTCTTTTGCTATGGTCTGAAATTACCCAGAGTCCTTACGAAATTCTTTTCAAATTAAGATACTTGATCTCACTTGATACCTTCTTCGTTCTTAAGAGAATGGAAGTATTTCTTTTCATGTTGGGTTTGGAAAGAGCCAGCTCATCCTGGTACAGGGCGCTTTTCCCAAACTTGAAGCTCCTGACCTTGGGAGGCATCAGGGTTATGGTCCATTTGAGGCCAAGGCTGCCTACTGAAACTAACGCGTGTAACTCATAGAGACACGCTGCATTTTCCAAATGGACATGATGAATACAAGATAGTCTATAAGTTTTACCGAATTCATGGTTGCTTTTGATCAGGTCCACATATAAAGTTTAAAATCAGTAGATACTAAAAACACAGCTTTGATCATGTGAGAGTGTTCAACATATCTGACATTAAAAAGGGAGTATTTTTATCTTAAACACCTGGAAACTCCTGAGGTCACAGAAAGAATGCTGGAAGGGAAGTCAGGGGTGTTTTCTGGGAGTGTGATCCCGGACAAATCACACCCCCTCCCCAGACCTCAGGATCCTCATCTTTAAAACGATGGGGGCTGGAAGTGATGGCCTCTGAGCCTCAGCACTAAAATTTTATGAGTCAAAATCACTCTCTCCTAGCTACGTGAAGGTGAATATTTATAAGAACAGCTGACATTTTGAAAGGAAGGAAACTATATAGACGTGTTCTATTCCCATATAACACAAAGAACAGGTTAGTATCTGATAGTGTTTCTATCAGAAAAAAGTTTTTCTAACTTATTTTTGTTACTTGTTCCCCTCTTCCAATAGCTTCACTTTTCCCATTGTCACTGGATGTTCGGAGAGAGTCCCCTCCCTCCACTTCAGCATCCGTATCCGGCTTTCAAGACTTAACTACTGTCGGTATTTTCTCAGTGATTATAAGGTGGTTGTTGTTATTGCCTCTCTCCAATATTTATCCATTTCACTTGCTCGGTTTTATTTTTGTTTTCTTTGCCCTCCAAGACCTCACCTTGAACAGACTTGCTTTCTATTACTACAGTCTAAAGACTCTGTTCTGAGCCAATGTCTTGTCGCCCTTTTACCACCGTAAATTCATCAGTGGGAGTTGCAATTGCAAACACTCCAACCGTTGCTTAACTATTCGTCCCTTTCTTACAACGGCGTGTTTGCAAAGAATGAAATTCTCACCGTCGAGTCATGTGCTTATGTGTTCACCATTGCTGGTGCCTTCGCGTTCGCGCTGAACAGAGGGGGCTTTCCCCGCCTTTCCATTACCACCCCACCCCTCACCCACCCCATCCTCCTCGGCTCCAGCCAATCAGAATGTCTCTTTATGTCTGGCCAACCAATCAGAAAGCGTCCCCATTCCAAGTAGTCATAAGCGTCTGTTGGGTGGGAGGAGCTTCCTTCATAAAAGAAAACATGAAGCTTCAAGGTTTCAGCCGAGGAAGGAAAATCTGTAAGTGGAAAGGACTGCATGCTGTAAATATTACTTCCCTTTGGCGAGAGCATAGAGGGAAACCTTAAGCCCTCCAAAGTGATAGATCACTTAAAATTCTTCTCTGTTTGGAAATCATTCTAGCTGCCATCACCAAGACAGACACAGCTACACCCTTAATACTATGGCTCAACTGTTTCTCCCAGATTATTTTAGAACCCTAAAGCAGACTGGGATTTTCCATTAGACTTTGTTAAATACTAAAGGATAATACAAAGGAAATGCACACACACAAAAAAATCAGAAACATTCTTTCAATCAACAGTGCAAAAGTTCAAATTTCTTTTCCCTACCATTCCTGTTTTATTGAGCCTGGCCCATCTCCTGTTCTCTCTGAAGTGGTTAATTTCTTTTTTCTTTTTTCGTTTTTGTTTGTTTTGCTTTTTTAGGGCCACACCCTTGTCATATGGAAGTTCCCAGGCTAGGGGTCAAATCTGAGCTACAGCTGTCGGCCTACGCCACAGCCACAGCCACACAGGATCTGAGCTGCATCTATGACCTACACCAAGGGCTCCTGACAACGCAGGATCCCCAACCCACTGATCAAGGCCAGGGATCAAACCCTCTTCCTCTGGGATACTAGTCAGATTTGTTTCTGTTGTGCCCCAAGGAGAACTTCTGAAATGGTTACTTTCTAACCTCAAGAAGGGACCAACTCTAAATGTCCTTTGTATGAATATCTTGCTTCCTGGCTCCCGCCCTGCCTCTCTTTTTCCAGACAAGGCAGACTCAAGAAGCTAGCAGAGTCCTAACCTTACAACCATCACGAATTCAGCAAACACTTCTGGCCCCTCATGTCTGTGCCAGACATGGAGGTGTGAGTACAGTGTAACACCTCCCCTACCTCCAGGTTTATATTTATAAGCGTGGAAGGCAGACCAGCATGCTACCCGCTCCAATGCTGGCTTGCAGTGCTGTGATGCAGACCTGCACAGGAAAGTGCTGTCTAAATCAGACTGAGAGGTCCATTCAGCAAGAATTTCTGGAGCCCGTCATGCTTGAGATGAGATATGAGAGATAAGTATGATTTGCTAAGGCTTCAAAAGAGAGGAAAAAGGAGGTCATTTCAGGCAGCAGGGTCTGCATGGACAGAAGCAGGAAGCTATAAAAGAGCATTGCTTTTGGGAGAACCAACTGGCTCTGTTGGCTTGGAGCAAAGGACGTGAGGGAGAATCTCAGAAGAGGCCAGAAAGGGGCTTCAGAGGCTGGATCAGGAAAGGACTTGGGTACTAAGGGAAAGAGTATAAATGCTATCTGACAGGTCCTGGGAGCCACCGAAGAATTTTAAGCAGGGGATTGACGTGATCAGGTTTGTGACTTTGAAACGTGAGCAATGTTTAGAAAAAGATCAAAGAGGGGGAAAGGACAAGATTCAGGCTGGAGCCTGTTACAATAATCCAGGTGAGGAGTGATGAGGGCTGAAGCTAAAGTAGATGCTACGGAATTTTGTGATAATTTAGCTATGGGAGTGGGAGGAAGAAAGGGAAGGAAAAGTCTAGAACACCTCCCAACTCTGTGATTGAAATAATCAGCTAAATAGTGACAGCTAACATAATTGAGGGTCTGCAACATACCATGTTAATTATTTGTATATTTTGATTCTTTTGTCCTAAAAGTTTATTTATTTACTTATTTAGATTTTATGCTGATTTTTCCTTTATTTTTTTAATTGAAGGGTAGTTGATTTCAGGTGTACAGCGAAGTGATTCAGATTCTTTTCCATTGTAAGTCATTATAAGATATTGAATATAGTTCCCTGTGCTCTGCAGTAGGTTCTTGTTGTTTATTTTATATATAGCAGTGTGTATATATTAATCCTAAACTTCTAATTTATCCCTCTCTCCTTTCCCCTTTGGTAACTATAAGTTTGTTTTCTATGTTTGTGAATCTATTTCTTTTTTCTTTTTTTTTTTGTCTTTTTTGTCTTTTTGTCTTTTCCAGGGCCACACCTGCAGCACATAGAGGTTTCCAGGCTAGGGGTCTAATCAGTTGCAGCCGCCAGGCTACGCCAGAGCCACGGCAACATGGGATCCGAGCCGCATCTGCAACTTACACCACAGCTCACGGCAACGCCGGATCCTTAACCCACTGAGCAAGGCCAGGGATCGAACCCGCAACCTCATGGTTCCTAGTCGGATTCATTAACCACTGAGCCACGATGGGAACTCCATTGAGTCTATTTCTTTTTTTGTAAATAAGTTTGTATCATTTTTTAGGTTCTGCCTATAAACAATAACGTATGATGTTTGTCTTTGTCTGACTTCTTCTTCACTTAATGTGATAATCTCTAGGTACATCCATGTTGCTGTAAATGGCATTTCATTCTTTTTTTTAAATTAAAATATAGTTGATTTACAATGTCGTGCCAGTTTCTGCTGTACAGCAAAGTGACCCAGTCATATATATATAAAATCTTCCATCGTATTCTGTCCCAAGAGACTGGATATAGTTCCCTGTGCTGTACAGCAGGACCTCATTGCTTTTCCATTCTAAATGTGATAGTGTGCATCTACTGACCCCAAACTCCCCATCCGTTCCCCTCCATCCTCCCTCCCCCTTGGCAACCACAAGTCTGTTCTCTATGTCTGTGAGTCTGTTTCTATTTTGTAAATAGGTTCATTTTGCCTTTTTTTTCTTTTTAAGACCACACCTGTGGCATATGGAAGTTCCCAGGCTAGAGGTCAAATTGGAACTGCAGCTGCCAGCCTACGCCATAGCCACACCAGTGTGGGATCCAAGCCATGTCTGCAAACTACACCACAG
The DNA here is from genome assembly GCF_016906955.1 of Phacochoerus africanus. Taxonomy (NCBI): domain Eukaryota; kingdom Metazoa; phylum Chordata; class Mammalia; order Artiodactyla; family Suidae; genus Phacochoerus; species Phacochoerus africanus. The sequence goes on along the minus strand of NC_062549.1, from coordinate 106,734,152 downwards.
CTCATGGCCACTCTGTATCCTTAACCCACTGAGCAAGGCCAGGGGTTGAACCCACATCCTCATGGATACTAATCAGGTTCATTATTGCTGAGCCATGATGGGAACTCCGCCATATTTTAGATTCCACATATAAGTGCTATTATGCAGTATTTGTCTTTCTCTTTCTGACTTACTTCACTTAGTATGAGAATCTCTAGTTCATCCATGTTTCTGCAAATGGCATTATTTCATTAATTTTTATGACTGAGTAGTGTTCTATTATACATGTGTACCACATCTTTTAATCTCCTCATTTGTCGATGGACATTTAGGTTGCTTCTGTGTCTTAGCTATTGTACACAATGCTGCTATGAACATTGGGGTGCATGCATCTTTTCAGATTAGAGTTTTATCTGGATATATGCATCATCCTACAATTTTTATCAAGAGCCTGTTATACGCCAGGCATAGTGTTAGACCATGGGGATATAGCAGTGGAGGGGGAAAAAAGATAAAAATCCCTGCCTATATTCGGTATGTAGGAGCGTGGTAAGTAATAGGAAAGAAACGTGAAGCAGGAAAGGTGATACGAACACGAGTGGAGGGAGTTTAAGGTTTAAATAGGGGAGCCGGGGAAGGCCTCACTGGGCAAGTGCTGAAAAGCACTAAGACCAGGGAGTGTGGCTATTTGGGGGGGCCTTCTGAGCAGAGGCCCTGGTGTGAAGTAAACCCAGCATGAGCAAGGACCCCTGAAGCAGCCATTGGCTGGGCGGAATGAGGTGGGGGGTAGGGTGGGGAAGGCAGATCATCTAATGTCGTGCAGACTGTTGTAACAACTCTAGCTCTTCCCCTGAAGGAAGTGGGAAGCTGTCGCGAGGTTTGAGCAAAGGAATAATGTGATCTGACTTGCATTTTGACAGGATCATGGCGGCTACTGTGTTGGAGATAGACTAAAAAGGGACAGAGCCAGAAGCAAGGCACCGGCTGGGAGGCCACTCCAACTACACAGGTGAGAGGTGATAAAGTCTTAGGCCAGGTGATGGCAGCGGCGACTGTGAGAAGCAGTAAATCCTGGAGACATTTTTGAAGGATTGGCTCATGTTTTAGACGTGGGTGTGAGAGAAGAGAGGGGAATGACACCAAGAGCCGTGGAGGAGCAAGTTGGGGGAGGGAAGCTAAAAGGGCTCTTTTGTGACAAGTTAATGATGAGATGCCTGCTAGGCATCTAAGCAGAGATTTAAAGAAAGCAGTTGAATATATGCGTCTGGAGTTCAGGAGAGAGGTCTGATCTGAAGCTATCAATTTGAGTCAGCAACGTAGAGATGGCACTTAAAGCCATGAGCTTGCATGAGATCATCAGTGATGGTGGATGGGACCAGGAAAGGCTCTAGGGTAAGGGTGGGCCCTGAGGGAGTTCGGCAGTCCCTTGCAGTTCACCCACTTTAGGAGAGCTCACTACGGCATATGAAATGGGGAAGTTAACCTCCTCAGGCAGGGGAAGGAAGGATTGCTTCTACTGCCAAAAGAGGCTTGGCAGAATTTGGAGCTTGAAGCCCTCAAGTTCATCAGAAACTGCCCACATGTCCCCACCCCAATTTTCAGGATCCTTCTCTTCCCAATCAGTGCCCTAACTTGAACAGAAAAACTTGCAAGGTTGTCAATTTTTGTGGGGTTTTTTTTTTTTTTTGGTAATATCTTTTTAAAGATATAAGTCACACAATGTACAGTTCACCCATTTAAATCATATGACTCAGTGGTTTCTCAGTACATTCACAGATGTAAATTCTTTTTGCATTGTAATCCAGCCATCTTCAAGATTAAACCTTGGGTTTGGATTTCAGAAATCTTGGCCCTGAACCTGCAGAAGACAAGGGTTTTGTTTTTTTCGGGCCTTCTGGTTTTTCACTTGGACCTTGATCTGGACATGGAGAATGCTGAGCCTATCATTTGCTTTACCCAAGCTCTCCTGTGTACTTAGAAGCAGCCAAATTCTTTACAATTTTTATTTGCACTAAAATCTTATGTGGCCACAGCGATTTGGTACTCAAAGCCTCACTTTCTCTAGGAGCTTGATTGCAGGTGATTACAGGTGGCCATTTAAGTAAAGTGTGCTGCTCTACTCAAATGCCATGGACTCGCCATGTCCACTGCACCATTAGCAAGAGTCTTTAATGCCTTTGAATCTAGTCAGATCAGTCAGCCAATTCTGTATTCCCATCCCTGAGGGTCTGTTCCCTGGAACCACCTCTGGTACCAACATCAGTGTTCAGTCAGGGGAGCAGAGTGACTGTCAATATGATGGGATGAAGGACTTACTGTAGGAGTAAGAACTTTCCCCATTGTGGAAGGAGCCGGGGAAGAAAAGGTCTGAAAGCAGCCTTGGATGATCACTAGCGGGAGGGGTCACTCACTCTGAGAAGCCAGACACATTCAGCCACTCCTGATGGGAGACTAATGGCTCGTCTATGGGAAGCTTTGGCCTTGGTGGAGCTAGTGCTTCTATGGGCCCCAGCCAAGTGTCGGTGGTGAGTCTGAGGGGCCTGTTGGTCAGTGGATCTCAGAGTTGGGGAGAAGAGTTGGACATGGAGAGGAGACAAAGGCGGCATGTTGGGAAGTACTGGGCACCTGTGCACCTGTCCACCCTGACTCCTGACTGCAGTGACCTCTAGAGTTCTGGCTGCTCATTCGTTTCTGCCTTCACAAACAACTGAAGTGTTTCAAGCTTTCAGCTATTATGGTTCATGCCTTTATGAATGATCATATACATATCTTTGTGTAGATATACATTTTTGTTTCTCTTGAGTAAAATCCCAGGAGTATAATTTCCAGGTTCTCTCTTAAGTTTATGTGTAACTTTTAAAGAAACTGCCAGACTAATTTTCCAAAGTGTCTGTACAACTTTATAGTCCCATCAGCGTCAAAGTTGGTATTTTCAATTGTTTTGATTATGGCTCTTCTCGAGGGTATATAGTGGTATCTCACTGGGGCTTAATTTGCATTTCCATGATGACTAATGATGTTGAGCATGTTTTCATGCATTTATTAGCCATTCATGTATCTTCTTTAATGAAATGTATACCCTTTGCCCATTTTTAATTTGGGTGGTTTAATCTTCTTATTATTGAGTTTTGAGAGTTCTTGCTGTATTCTGGATACAACAAGTTCCTTATCAGACATGTTACTTGCCAATATTTTCTCCCACTCTTAATTATGTCTTTTGAAGTGTACAAATTTTTAATATTGGTAAAGTTCAATTTATCTATTTTTTTCTTTTATAGATCATAGTTTTTTATTTGCTTTGTTTTTGTTATACCTCAGAACTCTTTGCTCAACCTAAGGTCCTTAGATTTTCTTCTGTATTTTCTCTTAGAAATTTGATCTTCTTAGTTTTTCAGATTTATATCTGTGGTTCATTTTTAGTTAATTTGGGTGTGTTTTTCAAATCTTAATGTATAAGTTATCTAGGGAGCTTGTTAAATCCTCTTCCTGATGGGGGAAAAAAATGCATATGCTGGTGCAGTTGAGTCTACTGTGGTACCTGAGAGTGTACATTTTTTAAAACCTCCATCCCTTCCCCTAAAATACGTATGGAAATCTCACTAGGCAAGTTCCCTTATCTTTCTTCTCATCTTTGGCCCCGCTTTTACTCTGCAGATCCACTCGGCTACTCTGACTTCTTTCCAGGATCCTCTTGCCTCATTGCCCAGATTCTGCACAGTATGAAAGACAAAGACAGTCCTTCCCCTATGGACGGAGGGCAAGGAAAGGCTAAGGTGGTAATGACAGAATTCTCATCAGAGGGTGGCTTAAGGCAAGAGTCTGTGGATATTCATCTGTTAGTATTTTTGCTCCTGTCCCCTAATACAATAATTGGGGATAAGGGTAGGTAATGCGGTGATGGGAATTTTTTTTTTTTTTGGAGGAGAAAAATTTGAGCAAAGTCACACACTGAAGGAACAGGACTGATGGAGTAGAACAATTGGAAATTGAATAAAGAAATCTGGGTTGACTGATGGAGTGCAATCATTCAGGTGGTGGGGGAGGAGGGGGTCTGTGGCACAGATGAGGGGCGAGTCCGTCACATAGGTGAGGGGAAATTTAAAAAGCAAGAAAAGCCACCTCTTCCACTGAGGGAATTAGGAAGAGGGCAAGGATGATACAGGCTGAAATCTGTGAGCAGCCAAGGGGCCCAAGGAAGACCTTAAAAGGAGGTCACAACCCCTACCACCTCCCCGTGGAACCAAGAGGCAAGGTCATTGAGGGGACAGAGGAAGATGGAAGGGCAGATTTAAGGGCAGATGTGAAATGTGGAGTCGTTGCTAAGGAGAAAGACTGGGATACACGGAGTATTCCTGGCAGCAATGAGCCCTGGGAAGTTGGAAAGCATAAACTTGTGATTTTCTTTTTTTTTTTCTGTCTTTTTGTCTTTTGGGGGCTGTACCTGTGGCATATGGAGGTTCCCAGGCTAGGGGGCCAGTCAGAGCTGTAGCCACTGGCCTATGCCAGAGCCACAGCGACGCCAGATCCGCGTCTGTGACCTACACCACAGCTCACAATAACGCCAGATTCTTAACCCACCGAGCGAAGCCAGGGATTGAACCTGCAACCTCATGGTTCCTAGTCAGATTCGTTTCCACTGCGCCATGACGGGAACTCCCATGATGCGATTTTCTTTAGCAGAGCTCATTGGCCTGAGTGTAAGTGTCTGAATTGATCCAGGGCTGGGTGGATGGATGACCACGGGGTACGAAGGTAAAGAGAAATAGTGAGAGAACAACCAAAATGATAGACCAAGGTTGGAGAGGAAGTCAAGCCAAAGGGAGAAAAGAGATGGGGCCAAATGAGCGGTTCTGGGAACCCGAGGTCGCACTGGGTTTGGGAGCGTGTGTTAAGGGAGTAAATGAGCTGCCAGGGTGGCGTGTTATTATCAGAAAGAAAGTTGGGGAGTTCCTATCGTGGCGCAGTGCTTAACGAATCCGACTAGGAACCATGAGGTTGTGGGTTCGGTCCCTGCCCTTGCTCAGTGGGTTAATGATCCGGCGTTGCCGTGAGCTGTGGTGTAGGTTGCAGACACGGCTCGGATCCCGCATTGCTGTGGCTCTGGCGTAGGCCGGTGGCTACAGCTCCGATTCAACCCCTAGCCTGGGAACCTCCATATGCCGTGGGAGCAGCTCAAGAAAAGGCAAAAAGACACACACAAAAAAAAAAAAAAGAAAGAAAGTTGGGTATTAAGCTTCATAATTGGAGCAGTTCCAGCTGTTAGGTTCAGGCCATGGGAATGAAGCAGAGCAAAGATGAGAGTCATAAAATAACGGCGAAGCAATGGAGGGGTTTACTCTGTTATAGCATCTGTCTGATTTTTGTGCTCGACACTACACACCAAGTTGTGGTCACTGTCCCGGAGGAGCAAGCCCAGGGGGCAGACACAGGAAAGGTAGACCTCTGGACAAGCAGACTCCTAGGTGGGTGCACCTGGGAGGTATGGGGAGTAGCTGGATGGAGAGAGTCGTGGGACCTTCATCTTTGCATAGGGTTGGTCCGGGAGGAGTGAATTTTTCACCGCCTACTAATTACTCATCATGAAAAAGATGGCATTGCAAAAGGGGAAGGAAGGCAGGAAACGAACATTTACTGAGGGTCCGTATGTGCCTGGCACTGTGCTTTATATGCAAATACATGGGCTCATTTCTCTTCAAATAATCCATTTTACAGATGATGAACTTGAGTGTTCGACAGGGTAAATAACTTGTCCAAAGACAAATAATTATGAAACCAATGAGCTAGAACCCCAGTTGCCCCAGTCTATTGCATTTTTCCTTTTTAACCGAAGAGCAGAAGCGAGGCTCTGAGCTGCTGGGGAAGAGGATTCAGATCCAGCTTCAAACACAGCCTTCGCAAAGGACTTCCTCCTTCATTCCCTCATCAGCCCGTGTCTCAGAGGAGGTTGGCATCAAAGAAACCCTGCCTGGCAACTAAAAAGAAATTTCCCAAATTACTCAAGCACCATGAAGGGAGTATGTGTCTCTGGACAACACTTCCTAAAAATGCTTCTTTCCTCTCATCTCATTCCCTCTCCGACCACAGCCTTTCTCATCTTCTCTCTTCTCCCAATTTCTTGAGAAAAGTTTTCTCCTAAACTTCTCCCCCAGCGCAGGCCCTTGCCCTTCTGCCTGTACCCCGGGAGAAACTTGGGCAGCACAGCCTCCTTAATGGGCAGGAGAAAAGGAGAGTTTGAAGACACAGGCCTGGGTAGTTGATGTCTTGTCATGAGATGCATTCTCCCTCCCCTCGATCACACAGCTGGTCAGAGGCAAAGCATCACTGAACTCCACCTTCAATTTCTAGACCACTGCCTTGGACTTCTGAAACAGACACCGTATCATTTACTGTCTAATGGTGTCTCTGTTATTCTTGCTTTGTTCTTGGCTGTTTTCTGTTCAATTGCAGTAGCTTTTCTTAGCCTTGGCTTCTAGTGTCATTGTTCCACCACTGTCTCTCTAAGCATGTGGCTGTTGTCCTTCAACCCTTATTTTCATGTATCTGTATCATTTATTCTGAGCTTCCTCTAATTTTTTTTTGGAGGGGGGGGAAGAAATGGAGTATAAAAGTGTAAGAATATAGGAGTTTCCGTCGTGACTCAGTGGTAACAAACCTGACTAGTATCCATGAGGTTTGATCCCTGGCCTCACTCAGTAGGTTAAGGATCCGGTGTTGCTGTGAGCTGTGGTATAGGTTGCTGATGTGGCTTGGATCCCAAGTTGCCATGGCTGTGGTGTAGGCCAGCAGCTGCAGCTCCAATTCCACCCCTAGCCTGGGAACGTCCATATACTGAGGGTGTGGCCCTAAAAAGACAAAGAAATAGTGTAAGTAAATAAAATATCGGTTTCATATGTATTACTGTTACGTCTCCAACCGGATTGTGAGCACCTCAAAGGGAGGAATTGTGTTTTATTTTTTTATTGAAATATAGCTGATGTATGATGTTGTGTTAATTTCTGCTGTACAGCAAAGTGATTCAGTTATACACATTTTTAGACATTCTTTTTTCTTTTGGCCACGCTTGCCGCATATGGCAGTTCCCTGGCTAGGGATCAAACCAGCACCACTGCAGCGACCCAAGTTGCTGTAGTGACAACATCAGATCCTTTACCCGCTGCACCACAAGAGAACTCCTACACTCTTTTTTTAAAATTGTTTAATTTTTTGTCTTTTTAGGGCTGCGCCCATGGCATACGGAGGTTCCCAGGCTAGGGGTTGAATCAGAGCTATAGCCACTTGCTTACATCACAGCCACAGCAATGCCAGATCCAAGCCATGTCTGCGACCTACACCACAGCTCATGGCAATGCTGGATCTTTAACCCATTGAGCGAGGCCAGGGATCGAACCTGCATCCTCATGGATGCCAGTCAGGTTCGTTTCCACTGAGCCATGATGAGAACTCCATACACTCTTCTTAATATTCTTTTCCATATGGTTTATCATAGGACATTGAATATAGTTCTGTGTGCTATATGGCAGGACCTTGTTGTTTATCTTCTCCATGTGTAATAACAGATCTGCTAACCCCAGCCTCCCACTCCATCCCACCCCCAACTCCCTTCCCCTTGGCAACTTCAAATCTGTTGTCCTTGCAGGAATTGTGGTTTAGACTTCACTTGATTACATCCCCCCAGTACCCAGAGGGGTACCTGGCAGGTTTTCCACAAGCACTTATCTCTCAACTACTTTTAATTGATTAAGGAAGGTGAGAGGCTGGCATTTATCGAATACTTACCCCCAACAGATACTCTGCAAACAAAATTACATTTCATCCACCCAAGAAATGAGGTGTTAATTATTCCTGTTTTAGTAAGATGACCAATTCATCCTGGTTTGTTTGGGACATTCTTGGTTTCAACACTAAAAGTCCCGCATCCTAGGCAAACCCACGATGGTTGTTCACCCTACATTTTAAAGATGCTGAATCTCATCAGTTACCTTCATCAACTTGTCTTATAAATTCAATTCCACGTCTATCTCGAGGATGGGACTAGTATTGACAGAACAGATTGGAACATTGGAGAAAAAGAAAGTGGGGTTGTCCAGGGCACACTGGTAAAGGCTGTGGCACACCCAGCAGGTGAGCCCTGAGTGCAGTTGCTAGGGTGATGAGAAGTAGCTGTGAGGTCCTATGGAGGACGACGGTGGTTTAAAGAGCTGCAGGTGGCAGGGCTTGGCGCAGGTTTGAGGACTAACTCCAGAGGGGACAGTGCTGAAGGGCAAGAGGACAACCTCAGATGAATTCTTCTCATCACAAACAAGCCACCTTGAACCTTTTGTCGCAGTCACTGAGGGCGTGTCCCTGGCGGGTTGTATCAGAGCTGATTCTGGCCGACTGCATCAGCTGACACTAACTTTGCCACTTAGAGAGTAACAAATGAGTAATTTGGACCCGATCATTATGCCCTGCTTGCTACTCACGTGCCAAATATTTATAGAAGCAAACCCGCATTTAGTTTACAGCTGATAATAGGGAGCCCATTAGCTCCCCCCCAGTCATCCTTCTTCCCTCCGGCAGGCAGGGAATCGCTCAGCCTTGAAGGAGACCCGCTGAAGGCTTTCTGCTGAATGGTAAGGATCACATTTCTCTTCTGCAACCAAGGTTCGCGGCTCTCTAGGAATTTTTCCTGTGTTCTACATCTTTGGCCTGTTCAGGTTCTCTGTTTCCAAATCTTTCCCATTTTACAAAGAATGAAGCACCTGTGGTCCTGAAGAGTCAAAGCCTCCAAATTCCATAACCGTCCCCCATGTGGCTGCTGAGACGTCCCAGCCGAGGGCATAACCCAATGGATTGCTTTCCTCAGGCTCAGGGATAAGCAAGGGCTGGATGTGTGGGGTCCCTTAATTCATGTGAACTTGTGCTTGTGGAACTGAGCCCAGAGCTGGGTACCCAGCACAGAAAGGCATGGCTCTGTTCTAAAGGAGCTCACAGGATAGTCAACTCACAGTCTTAAGGCATTTATCCAGGAAAAAAAAAAAATGACATTATGTTTTATGTTACTGATGTGATTAAAAAGCAGCTTTACCCTTTGAAAGGCCTAGAATGATAATAAAATGAAACAATACGGGGATGTGATAACCAGCTATCAATGAGAAAAATATTTTCAGAACTGCAAAATGAAAGAGAAAATGAATTTATTTTTGGCCTTGTGTGGATGACACTGGTGAATTCAGCTTCTTACTCTGGTTTCAGTTCCAGCATTTTTCTAGATTCCATTTTGAAATTTTGTATATAACTTTATCCAAACACAACACATTTTATATGTCTTGTGTACTTTAGAGTTTATTAGCTGAAGAATCCCATGGTTCTCTATCTCAAGCTATATCTGCCACTGATTCTTAGAGCCTACGATTCTTTTGACAGATTTTCATAAATCAGCTTTATATATAGTCATAATTCAGATTACATTTATACTCTTTTGTTGTAAGTGAAATTAAGAATGAGTAAAAGCTTTCAATTTTTAAAGCACTGGGCTCATCTGATTCGGGAAAAAATGAACTCTCACCTCAAAATGCTTTTATTTGCAGCTCTTCCGGCAATAAGAACTCTAAAAGTCAATTTATGGGTCTGGATTTGAACGTTTGCTGCTTTAATTAGGCACATAAATCCCCCTACTTCATTTTCCATTACAGCTATGTGTGTGTCTAGCCTTGCTCTATTGAAGTACAGAGTATATCATGTATTTGACTAGTAGTAAATCCACTTTGGCCAAAGACTTAGCAATTGGCTGTGCTTTATCAAGAATGTTCAGAAGATCAATGTTTCAAATACTCTTTCATGGGGATAAAAGAAACTTGGTGAATAATTTCCTCAGGTGAGGCTAGATTTACTTTAGGAAACGTGGTATTATGATGGGCTGCCAAGAAAATATTTTTTATTCTCAATACCCTGGAGAAAGAGCAGAAAATAAGATACTAAGGGTCATACCTTAGGAGGTAGGAGGAGGTAAAGAATATTTTTCCTTACTTTTAACCCAGCTCTGAGTTCCACGGCCTCTCCAAACATATGTCTTTGGTTCGCTTTATCAAGGCCAGAAAGTGATTTGTGTTTTAAGTTTCAGTCTCTGAGAACAGTGTCTCCAAGAAGTTAAGGGTCACCAGGACCACCTAGAACTTTCACGAAAAAAGCCACTGACCTGCTGGGTGAACGTCTGTGGGGGCGCCTGGCTGTCCCCCTGGGTTCGCAGCAGACCCACGCTAAAGGACAATGTGCCTAAGAGACAGGCTTCCTTCTGAGAACACGGACGGGTTTCGTGCTCACAGAAAAGACCCAAACAATCACAATAAGAACTTGACTCCCCCAGATAATCTTGTGTGTGGCCCCTGGGTTCTGTGGGGAGCAGGGAGCATCGGCCTGTCCCAGGAGAACGGTTTTCATCCTCCAGCCCCATCACATGACCTTCCCATCTTCCCCTGTCTCGTCAGGTCTCTCGCAAGGTGGTGAGAGGTTGTTCCCAAAGCAAGAAATATTCTTGAGACACAGCACCAGCAGCGCTGAGTGTTAAAGGGGGAGATAACAGTGATATAAAAAGGCAAAAATCCCCTAAATTTCCATTACAGCAAAGAGAACATTGCCTTTTTCTTTTTTTCTTTTTTTTTTTGTCTTCTTGCCTTTTCTAGGGCCGCACCTGAGGCATATGGAGGTTCCCAGGCTAGGGGTCTAATCGGAGCTGTAGCTACCAGCCTACACCAGAGCCACAGCAAGGTGGGATCCGAGCCATGCCTGCAACCCACACCACAGCTCACGGCAATGCTGGATCCTTAACGCACTGAGCAAGGCCAGGGATCAAACCTGCAACTTCATGGTTCCTAATCGGATTCCTTAACCACTGAGCCACGATGGGAACTCCAAAGAGAACATTTCACATAAGGCCTACCACCCAGATTCATAGGATAGTATTGAACCCCAAAGCTTGTGAGTCATATTGGTTTTAGCGTAGAGAGAGTCTGGCAATGATGATGCCACGATTCCATGTTTGCGGAGAAGAGCCCTGGGCAGCGGCTCTCCCCAGCATGCTGGGTCTGAGTTGTGAAGCTCGGCACAACCACCAACATGAACGAAAAGTTTGTCTTGAGGGGATGGGAAGGTGGAAGGCAACTGGTGCTGTTGAAGACCTACTGGATCCCAGGCACTTAACATATGTAATCCCTTTTCGTCTCAGCACCGATGTGATTTGCTCCAAGCCAGACTGATAAAGGGGAAGAAAAAAAGATCTGTACAGACCATTAGAGGCTTTAAAAGTGCTATATGCAAATCTTAGCATGTGATTCTCAGTCTGTCTTGTTCACGGCTGGATCCCCAGGTCCTAACACAGGATCTCACATGTAATAACTGCTGAATACGTATCTTTAAATGATTGTACATGTTTAATCCATTCCCCCATTAGAAAAACAAAATTCCGCATATTGCTCTTTAGTTTCAAAACAGTTAAATATCTTAATAAAAAATTACTACAATGGGAATTGTGAGTAGGGTTTTTCAGTTTACATACATCCTACTCTTTGCCCTCCCCTCTGGGTTAAAAATTGCTGCCTTAGAAATAGCCAGGTCTCTGGAGTTTAAAAATGAGAAGATCAAAAGGAAAGAAGCAGGAGTTCCCGCTGTGGCGCAACGGGATTCAGCAGCATCTTGGGAGCCCTGGGACACAGGTTCAATCCCTGCCCCAACACAGTGGGTTAAGGATCTTACTTTGGAGCAGCTGTAGCTTGGGTCGCAACTGCAGCTAAGATCTGATCTGGCCTGGGAGCTCCATGTGCCACGGGGCGGCCAAAAAAAAAAAAAAAGAAAGAAAGAAAGAGAAAAGGAAAGAATCACAGGTGTATAACGTCACTGTACTGAGCCATCCACCGTGGGGCATTTATGCAGTTGGAAAGTCAGAACGATGGCTGAAGGTGTCCATGACGAATTATATGACATTCATACAATAAAACATTCTATATCTGTATCAAGATTTTAAAGATATTTAATGATGTGGGGAAATGCTTTATTAAGTGAAAAAATCAAGATGCAAAACTCTGGGTATTTTCACGGTTGCCATGCATGGGGAAATGATTAGAAGGAAATACACTGAAATATTAGTTGCGATTATTTCTGGGTGGTAGAATTATTTGGGATATGTGACTCTTCTTCATACATGTCAGTATTATCCATTTCTTTTATAATACATATATATTACACAATTTTTTTTATTGTTTAAGACAGAGGGATTGGCTATAAAACCATAAAGATAAAAATACAGAGCGTTGACTTCTCCTGGATACCACAATTGACTCTAGGGCAATTGCAGAAGAAGTTTTTATACCAAAGAGAATAATCTTTTTGCTACTTTGGGGAGAATTCCACCCTTACTTAGGCCTAAGGTCGGCAGAGTCAGCCACATTACTGATTTGGCTCAGTGATTTTTGTCTTCTTTGTTTTCCATCTTAGCCCAGACAGCAGCTGCTCTGAAACCTATCTTTGTATTCTGTAGGAAAGGCTTCAAAAGTTAGTAAACACACTTTTGTAAGTAGTGTCATCTTTCCACTCAAAAATCATCATGCAGAGTTCCCATCATGGCTCAGGGGTAATGAACCCAACTGGAATCCATGAGGACTCGGGTTCGATCCCTGGCCTCGCTCAGTGGGTTAAGGATCTGATGTTGCTGTGAGCCGTGGTGTAGGTTGCAGAGGTGGCTTGGATCTGTCTTTGCTGTGGCTGTGGTGTAGGCCGGCAGCTGTAGCTCCAAGTCAACCCCTAGCCTGGGAGCCTCCATATGCTGCGGGTGCGGCCCTAAAAAGCAAAGCCAAAAAAAAAAAAAAATCGTGATGCACCTACAGGGCCCCAGGTACTATTACAGGCACTGGGAAAAGGTCCATTTCATTCTAAGCTCTTTATGTCACTCTGCAGATGGGGGCTTGAAAAGTTGGCTATTTATTTATTCCCAAGTGCTCCTACAGGCTGGGATGTGCCAGGAGAAATGCAATCAGAGAGGAAGGCTCAACAACAAAGAAGGCAGTTCTGCCATGTGCAACACTGTGGACGGAACTTGAGGCCATCATGCTAAGTAAAATAAGTCAGACAGAGAAAGACAAATAATGTTTGATCTCACATGTAGCACATCTAAAAAAGCCAAAGTCCCAACCAACAGAGAGTAGAATGGTGGTTGCCAAGGGCTGGGAGGTGGGGGAGATGGGAAGATGTTGGTCAAAGGGTACAGACTTCCAGCTATGAGATGAGGAAGTTCTAGAGATCTAAGGACCAGCATCGTCATCACAGTCAACAATACTGTGTTATACACTTGAAATATTCCTAATAGATCTTAAGTGTTCTCCCCATTAAAAAAGTAATTATGTGAAATTATGGAGGTGTTAACTAACCTTATTGTGGTAAACTTTTACAACATATATGTGTGCCAACTCATCACACTGTATGCCTTAAACTTACACAGTGTTACACGTCCATTCGATATCATTAAAGGATGAGAATTAGGAGTTCCCACTGTGGCGACATGGGTGAAGGATCCAGCATTGCCAGAGCTGCAGCTCAGGTTCAGTCCCTGGCCCGGGAACGTCCATATGCTGCAGGCACAGCTGAAAAAGAAAAAAATAAATAAATGATGAGAATTAATTGTCAAAAGCCCGGCCTGGACCTGTGGGCAGCTGGGATCTGCCTGGTGTAGGAGCTTTACCTGTTCCAGCTGAAATCAGGGCCCCGGGTCAGAAAATACCAGAAAGAGCTCACAGGTCCTCACTAAAACCCTCCAAGCCCAGATGGGAGGAGTCTTTGTTGAGAGAAGCCATGGGGGAGAAGTGAATGTTATGTTTACAGATAAATTTTTTTTTTTTTTGTCTTTCTGTCTTTTTAGGGCCACACCTGCGGCATATGGAGGTTCCCAGTCTAGGGGTCTAATCAGAGCTGTAGCCTCCGGCCTATACCAGAGCCACAGCAACTCGGGAGATCTGAGCCACATCTGCGACCTACACCACAGCTCACGGCAACGCCACATCCTTAACCCACTGAGCGAGACCAGGGATCGAACCCGCAACCTCATGGTTCCTAGTCGGATTTGTTCCCAGTGCACCACAATGGGAACTCTGAAATATTTTTAAATTGTGCTACTTCTGCCAGAATGACATCAACTATGACAATAGTTAGACAGTATGATACTGCTAATAATAAGTAAATAGACAAAGACATCTGCAGAGAGCACTGTGCTGACCTGCCTCCCCACCTTACACTGTGGCCTCTCTTGCCCCCAGAGCCCTCGTCTGCAAAATGGGAACAATACTGATCCTCTTGCAAGGTTGCCTTGGGGATTAGAAGTAATATATGTAGCATATACGGTATAATCTCAGACAAATAGGCATTCAATTCTAACAGATAAAAAGCCCATCTTATCTTGCACCACTTCATACTTAGAGTTACCTACTTTTGTATGGCAAGGATTTTTTTTTTTTTTTAAATAAGAGATGAAACAGCCAGAAGATGGCCAGGAATGTGGGAAGGAGCATAAGATCAAGGTCTGTTGACCCTGCTTTGAGTCTGTAGAACTAAGGCAGTGAACGGAAAGTGAGTGTTAGAGCGCCCCCTTCAGGCATAGTTTGGTGTGTATTAGTCAGGTGTGTGTGCATAAGTTTAAACAAGCCACACAGAGTCAGATGAAAACCCAGTACACTTCTCTGCTGCTTGCTTTTTTTTTCTTTCTTTTAAGTATACTTGATTTACAGTTTGGGCCAAGTTCTGCTATACATCAAAGTGACCCAGTCATTCATATATATGAATGATTTTATATATATGTATGTATATATGTACGCGTGTGTGTGTAGGAGATTGGATATAGTTCCCTGTGCTGTACAGCAGGACCTCATTGCTCATCCATCCTAAACGTAGTAGTTTGCATCTACTAACCTCCAATTCCCAGTCCAACCCACTCCCTCCTCCTCCCCCTTGGTGGTTTGTTTTTCTTCTTAAAAAAAAAAAAAAAGCGTTACTTATTAACTGGCTTTGCACAACAGTGCTAAAAGTACCATATTTAACATTAACATATCTATATTACTGTATTTAATTAGATGATCCATGATTTAGAGCAAGTTTTTTTTTAATGCCAACGCTGTGATCTAAATAGGTAGCTTTCTGATTCATCGTGGATATTAACCAGTACTTTTTTTCATCTCGAATCTTTCTTAGCTCATCAAAACCCAGTTTGCCATCTCTCAAAACCACCAACACTGTTTCTATTTCACAAGTATGTAACAAGCATTTATTGACCATTAGCTCTGTAAAGAAATCCCCCCCAAAAAAATCAATTATGCTAAAAGCTCAGGAGAACATGAGACGTATAAAACACAGATTCTTGCCTTTGAGGATTTTCTAATCTTGTTGTGAAGATAAATATACATATATGAAATGTTTAAGTCACAAGCATGAAAATATTTGTGAGCTTATCTACACTAGGGCTTATACTTCATTCAGCTTTACACACCCCGTTCCCAGTACTTAGAACAGTTTATGGTATAATGTAAGGGCTTGAAAATGTTTAGTGAATTAAACTGAATAGCAAGATGACAGAGGGAATAAATGCTGAATGACTGTGAGAAGAAAGTCCCCTTTTCATGCCTTATTTTTCTCTTTAACACATGCTACCTTCTAACACAGTACTATTTATTTTATCATCCATTTCATCCCTCTAAATGTGAGCTTTCTGGGGGCAGAGGTTTTTTTCTGTTTTGTTCACTGCATATCCACAGAGCCTAGGCCTGTATTTGGAATGACACGGTCACCCAATAAAGATTTGCTGACTGAATGGATGAGTGAATGAATGTTTTCACTATAATCTATCAAAGAGTTGCATGTAGGTGAGACTGAGTTTCCTGGAGTCTTGTGGAATTTCATGTTCAAGGCTAATGACCACAGGATAAAGTATTTACCAAAAATGTACCATTGCATTTATTGCAGCTTTCTTTATAATCATGGCAATTTGGAAACCATTTAAACGAGGGGAAACACTAAGCAAATTATGGTACCACTCTCTAATGGGTATTGTAACTTCCTTAAAACAGCCAAAGAGATATATACAGCAACTTTTGGATATATATTTATGATATATTAGAAGTGATAAAATAAAATCTCAAAAGAGTTCCCTTGTGGCACAGCTGATTAAGGATCCAGCATTGTCACTGCAGTAGCTCTAGGCACTGCTGTGACGTGGGTTCGATCCCTGGCCCAGGAATTTCCACATATTACAGGCATGGCCAAAAAAAAAAAAAATCACAAAACTGAGTCCTATTTTTAAAACAATTTTGGGGAGCTAGAGGTATATGGAAAAAAAAAAAGTTTGGAAGGATTTACCCAGAATGTCACCACTGGTTGGCAGGAGTAAGGGTAAGATTTTCCATTTGCTTTTAAAAACATTTCCTATTGTCTGATTTTAAAACAACAACAACAATAAGCATGCATCATTTTACAATAAGAAAAGGGTACTTTCATTTTTAAAAAGAAGCCTTCTGGGAGTTCCCTGGTGGCCTAGTGGTTAAGGATTCAGTGTGGTCACTGCTGTGGCTCAGGTTCAATCCCAGGCCCAGAAAGAATGCTTCTGGAATTGCATCTGCAACAGTCCAGGTGTGTGGAAATGACCTGCCTGTATCCTGCACGCATCACCTTCCTACCCCTGCTTCTCTGTACATCTCAGTAGCTCCTGTGTGACATAAATTATAGTTGACTGTAACTGATTTGGACAGTCTGGGATTAACTTGAGGGAGTATTGATTTCAGATGGTGGTCAAATTTAATAGCTAGCGGTCATTGCAGAGGTTTCTCTCTCCATATTTCTTCTTGACAAAGTCTGCCTTGGATTGCCAACTGAACTTTCATCAATGAAATCCCGGAGAAGTGCTGTCTCTAGTCCTGATGGCAAGATTCTGTGCCCAAGTAAGAGAACTGGCCCCAAATTCCACCACGAAAGGATCAAATAGGGCCATTCCTGGGTTGGTAATAAGAGCTAGATAGACGTTTTGGCTGCGAGACCAGGTCTTAGAAGTCACTGTAATTGGGGGCTGGAAACTGAAGCATATTGCTCTTCCTCAAGGTTCCCAGGGCTATGCTGGTGACAGGAAGTCCTCTAGGCTCAGTGGACGTGTTCCAAACAACCACTTTATCCCGCTGGTCCTGATTTAACTACAGTTGCCTCAACTAGAGGGGAAATCAGGTGTTTTCCTTTAGGGATGTGGTATCTACGGGTCCCGAGATCTGGATGGTGCAGGGGAAGAGGAAGGTAGGAACGAATTGACTGGGCATAAGGTCCTAAATTCTCTGAACTTCAATTCTCCCATCTATAAAGTTCTGTTATTAACACGTTCTTCACGCAGTTTTAAAGAATACCGGAGACAAGTTCCCGTCGTGGCGCAGTGGTTAACGAATCCGACTAGGAATCATGAGGTTGCAAGTTTGATCCCTGGCCTTTCACAGTGGGTTGGGGATCTGGCGTTGCCATGAGCTGTGGTGTAGGTCACAGATGCGGCTCGGATCCCGCGTTGCTGTGGCTCTGGCGTAGGCCAGTGGCTACAGCTCCAATTCAACCCCTAGCCTGGGAACCTCCATATGCCACAGGAGCAGCCCTAGAAAAGGCAAAAGGACAAAAAAAAAAAAAAAGAATACCTGAGATTAAAAATGCCTAACTAGTGCATGACATATAGTAGGAGTTCAGTGTTTATTCTTCTATCAAGATACACAAATGTTCCCATCTGATTGGAGATTCCTACATATAAGTAAATGAAAACTGTTTCTCAGAGTTTCCCTTGTGGCTCAGCGGGTTAAGAATCTGACAAAGTGTCTGAAAAGATGCAGGTTCAGTCCCTGGCCTTGCTCAGGGGATTAAGGATCCCACATTACCGTAGCAAGTTTAGGCAGAGGTCGAATATGCATCTCCTAGCCCAGGAACTTCCATGTGAAAAAAGAAAAAGAAAAGAGAAAAAAAAATGCTTCTCTATGCACGATATTCCCAACACCAGATGTGAGAGTTTTCCACACCAAACCATTCTCTAATCCTCCACAGATACGGACAGGATGCCCTGCGATTTAATTTAGTTCTGACACTAATTCCCCAGAGGTAACACAAACCCCATAGGTTAAGAGCTCAGACCCACAAGACTAGCTCCACTTCAGAGGCCAATTGCAAGTAGAGGGCCCCCAGGTTACCCACACTTCTGCCCACTTGGCTACAAATCAGGGGTTCCTACCAACTCCTCCTCAGGTCCCTAATTTGCTATACTGTCTCGCAGAACCCAAGGAGACCCTTTACCAGGGATAAAAACCATATATATATATATATATCTTATATCACAATATCATAATGGGCCTAAAGGCTTGGACAATAAAGATATCCTAATTTTTCTTATCCTAAGCATTTACTATTTGACTTATTTAATGGCCATTCTGAAAGGAGAAAGGGAAAATATATGAGGGCCCCGCTAAGTGCCAGACACTCTTCTGAATGTCGCACTTACATCATGTTCCCAAACTCAGTATTACTGTGTGAAGACCCCTGTACCAATTGTCGCAGAGGCTAAGGGACTCACCAAGATCATGTAAGTGGCAGAGCCAGTATTTGAATCCAAATCTATCTGCTCCCAAAGCCCATTGTTATAAACTATTTTTAGGCCATTTTAAGTGGGAGAGAGAGTACGAGCTCCTGTTATCCTATTATTTTCAGGGTGGGCGATGGTCATCCCTCTAAAAAGCTGTGGTCAAAGTTTAATTTGACTTCAGCCATGAAGCTCCCCCCAGCTTACTCAGCTGGAAACTGAGTCTGGATATGTGATACACAATCATAATAACCGTTAATGCCCATTTTTGACAGCTTCAATCTATCAGGCTAAATGCATTATATGGATGCTCATTTCATATTTCATAAGTCCATGAAATAGGCATTGTTATTCCCATTGTATTGACGAGAAAACTGACACACAATGAGGCTAAGTACTGCACCCCCCAAACAGAGCCTAATTAGAGGGACTCACCATTGAACTCCCCACTTCCCATGCAAAGATGCTTCTGGAGCAGACTGGTCTCGAAGTGTCACGCCCTGATCAGGATCCAGGGCTGAGGCAGGGCTGAGGTGCCTAGAATTAAATGGCACCTGCTTCACAAGGTCCAGGAATGGTTCAGAGTGACCTCTTACAGAGTCCCAAAGGTATCTTCTCAGGTCTCACCCTCAAGGGCCGGGAGGCAGCTGGGTAAGCCCTTAACCCTTGACTTGATCTTCAGAGAGCAGGGGTCCAGGCTAGTGGGGAGCTTCTGGGCTTGGAAGGTCAAAGAGGACCATGGGGGAAAAAGAAAAAAAAAAAAACCTGGCTGAGGCAGCGATTTACTCACAGGCTCTAAAGGAAGTTTTTGTGACCATGACTCACCAAGCAACACTGTTTTACATGTGAAGCAATTACGTAAATTTTCTTTCCCAGTAAGAAAAATCATTGTCAGACTAAGAAAAGACACAAACAAAAATAACACATATAGGAGACAGGAGACTTTAAAAATATAAATTAAATCTTATAAGATAAAGGAAAAAATTATATAAAACTCCATATCCATCTTTCTCATTACCGTATAATATAAAATCGTTATTTGTTGTGAAGTATGAAATGATTTTTCCAAAGGCTCACAGCACACTGGAAGCTTCTTCAGGGAGCACCAGCATGCAGATAGGGTTGTTTTAAAAATGCAGCTTGAAAGCAAATAAGCAACAAGTCCTTGATCTCAAGTCCGCACAGACTAGCCTTCAGCTCCTGCCCATATAACAGAGAAGATTTATCTTAAAGGGCCAGGACGTCTCAAAGCAGGTCTCATTCCCCAATAGGGGCCTTCCATTTTTTTCATACACCTTTAGCAGTGAAAACATTTGTACCCCAACCCAATATAAGTACTATATTTCTTTAAACTATAGTTTATATCTATAAACTATAGATTCGTGTACCTCTATTATTAGCTGGTATCTCAGGATTTAATATACACTTAGGGTAAGGCTTATAATAAACACCAGTAGAGAAAAGGGCACAGTCCTCTTGATAATTTCTAAATTTGTTTTTGCCAACTACTTGTCTGATCTGATTAGATGGTCCTCGTTTCTAACGTCATAATGTATCAGACAATGAGCAGATATCAGCTTAGGAACAACATGCCATTTTCTTATTATTTACTTGGATTTGTGTTATTCTCTTCAAGATGCTCTTTCTTTCTTTGCAGGGTTCTTAAGCCACTTCTCCATTTTGTGAGAGTTCATTTAGTTAAAACGAAATGGTGTAAATCAGCATATCCTCACAAATAGCACAAAGGAGCTCCAACACCCTGAGAACAGATGCGTGAAGGAAGGTACAGCCATCAGCCTGTGTGTGTGTATGTGTGTGTGTGTGTGTGTGTGTGTGTGTGTGTGATACTCAGTGTGCCTCAGGATACCCCTTACAGTCACTGTGACGTGGGACCAACAGACACACAGACCAAACAATCATGTATGGGTCACTCTGTATATTAAACGTAATTAAAGCTTGACCCCTTTCTTATTTTTAGTTATTAGCACACATTCCAATATTTTCTCCCTGTACCCTTGATACATCACTTGGCACTTCCTAAGCTGCCCAGTCTCCACTCTGGGGTATCAGGACCATGTCCTCCGAGATCCAGGCACCATCAAGGTCTATATCTGTGGGTACATTGGTGGGGTTTTGATCCCCCTCTGAGTCAGGTCACCATCAAACAGACTTCAAACCTTACATCAGCCTTCTCTGGAAAGGACCTAGAAGGAAAGGAGGAGATACACAAGGCTTCCACCACCCCTCCCTCATGCGTAGCCACAAGACAACCACTAATCCGATTTCTGGGCATTGTAAATAGAGTGGTTATAGACTAATGGACTTCCCTGGAAAAGTCCACTCATAAGGCAAAAGAGGAAATTAACAAATAACCGTATATGATTGAGGAAGGGGATATGGGAGTTTTTTTTGAAGCTACTGTTCCTTTGCCCACAGGTCTTATGATGTGCTTATGCCTCATCCTACACCACAGCATGTATCACCGTGGGCTGCAATAGTTGTTTTTGCATTTGTCTCCTTTACAAGATTATAGGTTCCTTGAGGCAAGACCAATACAGTTTTGCAGCTTCAGTGCCTTGCATGGTGCCTGGTTTAGTAGGTGCTCTAAAGAAGTTTTTGAGGCTACACACTTGGGGATAATTATTAGAAGCTGTGAGGACCTAGAGAAGATACCAAAAGTAAGACACTTAGCACAGGGTAAGTATCTTATTTCTCAATAAGTATAAGTATCTTACTATCATGTAAGATAATTGCTTAATCGGTGAGCAATTTTATTAGGATATTTTTCAACAGTACTTTGTAAACTGCAAAACAGTACATTAGTTTATGGTTTTGAATTCTTCCATTTCCACTGTAGAAACTAATCTCCTGAGAAATATCAGGAGTCTCGAATGTGCCCAGGCCCCATTACCACTCTGGGGTACACAGCCATTTTTAATTAGGCTACATGTCTAATTATACCAAGTAAGGTATAAGATGTATAGTTTTATTCTCTCTACCCTTGCACCTGTGATTCTAGAATCAGCTTTGTTACAGCCTTCCTAGTTAGTTCATTTGATGCTGCTACATCTGCTACTGTTCCATAGAAGTAGTCTAACCAGTGACCCATTATTCAACAGCTTGTGCCCCGAGACGACACTGCTTCAACGGTCCCTTTTGGTACATTCACTAAGCCTTTGGCTCCTTTCTCAGAACCCCCATTGCTTACCAGCAGTGATGAAAATTCCTTTCCATCCATCCATTTACCCATCCATCCATCCATTCTATAAATCGTGTGTTTTCTCTTATGCCTATGACGTACCTGGCATTATTGTAGATAGGGGGTGTATAACAGCGAACAAAACAGGCACACGTGTCTGACCTCATGGAGCTTACAGTCTAAATATAATAAATAAGTAAAACATGTAAGATCAGACAGCAGTTAAGTGCTAAAGAAAAAAGTAAAGCAGACGTGGGGGACAGGGAGTGTGGCAGAGTTGGGGGGGGCGGGTTGCATATGTTAAAAGGGTGGCCGAGTGAAGTTTCACTGAGAAAGCAACACGTGTGTAAAAACCTGGAGGAGAGGATGGAGCCAGGGGGATCCTGGAAGAAGAGCTTGCCAGATGAAAGGACCAAAGCTGAAGACCTGAGACAGGAGGGTGCCTATGACCAAGAGGAGGGAGCAGAGGGATGTCCGGCAGGAAACAGTAGAAGAGCCCCGTCGGGCAGGGGCTGTAGGGTCTGAACTTGTTTGCCTTATACTCTGAGTGAGACTCGAAGCCAGTGGATGCAGAGACGTGAACTCACCTATGCTCTAACTTGATCATGCTGCTGCCGTGTCAGTCATAGACTCTGGGTAGGGGCAGGGGCAATGGGAAGCGGGGAGGCCAGGGAGGGGATTATACAGTAACGTAGGTGAGACAGGACATGGCTTGGACCATGTGGTAATGAGAGATGGAGCTGGCGAGAAGTAGCCAGATTCTGGGTATCTTTTTAAGGTAGAAAATGCTACTGGAGTTCCCATTATGGTGCAGCAGAAGACGAATCTGATTAGTAACCATGAGGCGGTGGGTTCGATCCCTGGCCTCGATCAGTGGGTTAAGGATCTGGCGTTGCCGTGAGCTGTGGTGCAGGCTGGCAGCTGTAGCTCCAATTAGACCCCTAGCCTCTGAACCTCCATATGCCGTGGGTGGGGCCCTAAAAGGCAAAAGAAAGGAAGATAATGCAGAATTTGCTGACAGATTCAATGCGGAGGGTGAGAGAAAGAAGCACCCCAAATCAGAGACCCCAGATGAGCCACTACTCTTTAGCCTCTTGTAGAGAGTGATGAAATATGTGTTCCTTGCTTATAGTCCTAAGCTTTTGCCCTAAACCAAAGCCAGTTTTCTAAATTCATCCTTCCTTTTTTAACCATTGCTCAACACATGCATTTCTTGAAAAGTAAGTGTATTTGAAGTTTCCAAATAGTCTAAGAGTACATAAAATATATGATGTGTGCTGATTCTCTGCAATGAATATCAATCGCGAAAATGCCTTGCTTCCCACAGAAATTCTACCAGCTAAATTAGAATTGCAATTTTATTCTTCCTCGGTTGTCTGGTTAAGGTTTCATTTAAGCCTTGGGCTTATTTTTGAAAGCCCTATAAACATTTTACACACCTACTCATATATTACTAAAGTCATTCTGAATTCAGCCTACAGTAAAATTAATTACCATGTCATGAGTCTGTCACATTTCAAGAGAAATCATAAATATTTACTCAGCCCTGATTCAGTGTCACTTTGCACTGAAACAATATTGGCAGCAAATTTCTTTGTATCACAGTACATTTTTGGTTGGAAGATTTCCATGGAAATATACCCATAAAGTTTTTAGAAGGCCATTTCAACAGACAGAGAAGCAAATAAATCAACATTCATCTCCCTTCAAAAACCCACAGGCTTATAAAATTCACACGCTTTTCCAGTTCCTCCTGGGACTGTACCCTGATACCAGCAGCAGCAGAAACAGAAGCCAAGCCCGGGAGTGAGAGAAAGTGCTGAGCGTTTAGGAGACTCGGGAGAGGAGCTGCCGTGACAGCAGGAAGTAAAGTCCTTGCCGAGGAAGGCAGTGCAGGCGTGACAGGCTGGGGCTACGAGAGCCAGGATTTGAGTACAGTCTGTAGCCTGAAATCCAATCCAAAACTCACCAACATGGCGGGCCTGGAGGCAGGGAGCATGGGGGCTTGAAAAGCACACTGGGTGTTATGGTTTCAAACCTCAGCTCTGCCACTTGGGCACTGTGCGACCTTAGGCAAAGTAGTCTCTCTGTGCCTCAGTTTCCTCATCTGTACCAGCTTCATGGAGTTGCGGGGAAGACTCAATGTAAGGGGCTTAAAACAAGCCTAATACACAATAGGGAGAGAAATATGCATCTATATGTAGATATACAGACGTAAAAAAAAAGATGAAATGGAGTTCCCTTCGTGGCTCAGCGGTTAACGAACCTGACTAGGATCCATGAGGATGTGGGTTCGATCCCTGGCCTCATTCAGTGGGTTGGGGATCTGGTGTGGCAATGAGCTGTGGTGTAGGTTGCAGATGTGACTCAGACCTCGCATTGCTGTGGTATATGCCAGCAGCTGTAGCTCAGATTTTACTCTTAGCCTGGGAACTTCCATGTACCACGGCTGCGGCCCTAAAAAGCAAAAAGAAAAAAAAGATGATAGATCATTAGATTGATATATACACACACACACAGATATGCATACCTATACAATACCTATACCATATATAGTGTATATATGTACACGCATGCATAGTAAACATAGTTAAACTCAAAAGGATTGTCTGTCCAAATATAGAGCTACCATATGATCCAGCAATCCCACTGCTGGGCATATATCCAGACAAAATTTTCTTTAAAAAGATATACGTGCCCCTTTGTTCATAGCAGCGCTATTCACAATAGCCAAGACACGGAAACAACCTAAATGTCCATTGACAGATGAACGGATTAAGAAGATGTCATACATATATACACTGGAATATTAGCCATAAGAAAAGACAAACTGGAGTTCCCGTTGTGGCACAGTGGAAATGAACCTGACTAGGAACCATGAGGTTGCAGGTTCGATCCCTGGCCTTGCTCAGTGGGTTAAGGATCCGGCGTTGCCATGAGCTGTGGTGTAGGTTGCAGACGTGGCTTGGATCCCACGTTGCTGTGGCTGTGGTGTAGACCGGCAGCTACAGCTCTGATTAGACCCCTAGCCTGGGAACCTCCATATGCCGAGGGTGAGGTCCTAAAAAGCAAAAAAAAAAAAAAAAAAAAAGACAATGCCATTTGCAGCTACATGAATGGACCTAAAGACTCTCATTCTAAGTGAAGTAAGCCAGAAAGAAAAAGACAGATACCACATGATACCACTTATTTGAGGAATCTAAAATGTGAAACAAATGATCCTATCTGAAAAAATAAAAAAACAAAACAGAAACATTTCATGGCTAAGGAGAGCAGATGTGGGGTTCCTGGGGGGGGAAGGGGTGGGAGTGGGCTGGATGGGCATTTTGGGGGTTCTTTGGATGCAAACTACTATATTTGGAATGGATGGGCAGTGGGACCCTACTGTACAGCACAGGGAGATGTGTGTGATTGGGTCACTTTTCTGTGCAACAGAACTTGAAGAAACATTGTAAATCAACTATACTTTAACAATAATAATAATAAAGGGGTTAAAAAAGACTTTTAAAAACATTTTATTGAAGTATAATTGATTTATGATGTTTTAATTTCTGCTGTAGAGCAGTGTTCAGTTATATTCCTTTTCACATTCTTTCCCATTACGGTTTATCACAGGATATTGACTATAGTTCCCTGTGCTCTACAGCAGGACCGCATTGCTTATCCATTCTAAATGTAATAGTTTGCATCCACTAACCCCAAACTCCCAGTCCATCCCTGTCCTCCCCCCCCCCCCACTTGGCAACAAGTCTGTTCTCTGTTTCATAGATAAGTTCATTTGTATCATTTGTATAAGTTCATTTGTATAATCCCTGGTGCAGGTACTCCATATGCCATGGGGCAGCCAAAAGAGGAAAAAAAAAAAAAGTGTAGACAGATAAGGAGCTATTATCATGAGGATGTTGTCTATCCTACACTTTATTTCTGTTTCCTTCTGCATCCTGGTGGGCTCAACTCTCTCTCGGCGGTCTGGACCTTAAGGACCTGGGTCCACAGCTGGGACTGGTGGGCAGAGCGCTGCCCTCAGGCTGCCCGCATCCCCCGCCTTGCCCTCCTTGCAAGCTGCCCCTTTGGGACTGTCGCTCAAGGAAACACGAGGGTCCTTAAGAGACTGGAGCTGAAATGTGTAGGTTGAACTTGCTCACACTGATAATTTAGGTCTTTGTGCTCAGTGCCTGGCTGACTAAAGTCACAGCTAAAAGAGGAGCTTAGACGCTGCGGGGCCGGGGGAGCTGAAGAGGTTACATGTGGGGGAGGCAGCTCGGGGGAGCCAAGTTCCTCTCACTTTGCTTTTCTGATTCCCCTGTCTTTAGCAGAAGGAGGATCCTGTGCCATTTCCTCCTCTCCAAGGGCAAGAAGACAGAGTCGTTAAACGAAAGGGAAAAAGATGGGAAGCCCGACGCACACCTAAACATCTAGATCAACAGAGAGCTGTGGACTCTCAGGTATTCTTTTCCATCCCCGTTAAAGCTGGAAAGAGAGGTTTTCAGTGAATTTGGG
Organism: Phacochoerus africanus; assembly: GCF_016906955.1. Classification (NCBI taxonomy): domain Eukaryota; kingdom Metazoa; phylum Chordata; class Mammalia; order Artiodactyla; family Suidae; genus Phacochoerus; species Phacochoerus africanus. The sequence goes on along the minus strand of NC_062549.1, from coordinate 106,707,876 downwards.
GGTCTGGCTTCTTTCGTTTCCCCTCACACTCAGCAGCTTCACTGAAACGTAAATTACAGACCATATAATTCTCCATTAAAGGTGGACAGTTGGAGGATAGTTAGTTAATGTATATAGTTGCATAACCATCACCACAATCCAGTTTTAGGGCGATTCCAGTATGCCACCTAGAAATCACGTGCCCTCTTCAGTCAGTGCCCACTCCCACCCCTAGCCTCAGGTGAAGGCGAATCTGCTTCTGTCTCTCCAGATTTGCCTTTTGTAGAAATTCATAAAAATGGAATCATACACGGTGTAGTCTTTTGTCTTCTGGCTCCTTTCACCCAGCGTTCCAGAGACTCGCCCACACAGTTGCATGTATCAGTCGTGCTTCCTCCGCTTTGCTAAGGAGTGCTGTGTTAGGCAGGGGTACCAGTTAGACCACGTTGTGTGTAGCCATTCGCCAGCTGAGGAACGTTTGGATTGGTAGTAGCCTCTTTGTAAAAATGGTCCAGGTAAAGGAGGTTGACCCCGTTTCTTTGAAGACACTCTTTGTTAATCTTTCCCAGAAATATCCCTTTGCCATAAGAACGGGGCCCCTTGAAACACATCCTGCAGGGCCCCTGTGAAAAGACCCCCTCTTCCAACATGACAGCAAAGAGTCCACTCTGATTCTGGACACAGGCATGCCTCATAGGGGGTAGAACCAAATGCTAAAGTAGGGAAATCATCCATTTTCCAGTCCCTGATACCTTGAAATACAAGAATTTTCCAACCAGAGTGTATACACTAGGGCCAATGACCTCCTTTGGGCATAGGATATTTGCAGATCACATCACTGCTGATCTTAAGAGGGACCAGATCAAGAAGAGTCAGGGAGATGGAAGCCCAGCCCATCACACCAGCAACAGAGGAGCAGGCTACATTTCAAAGGAGGAGGTCCAAGGAGAGAGCCAGAAGTTGGCTTCTTCTCTCCTAGCCTTCTTCCAAAGTGCACTCCCAATGCAGAGGCTCATTGTGTCTTAGGATAATATCTTGTTCTTGACCCGTACCCGAGCCCCTTCTCCTGGCAGGAGGTTGGGGGAGAGGGTCTTGCCATGGAAAGCCTTGAGTTGTCTCTAAAGGTTACTGTGTGGAGCCAAAAAGGTAGCTCAGTTGAAACGAGTGTCTGGCCTGACAAGCTCACTGTCCAACAAGGAAAAGAAACTGATGAATGAGTGAATGAATCCTGTAGAAAAGGTTATCCCAGTGCCCCATACAAAACACCCTGTGGACATGGGGATGAGGGCTAGAGGAAGCATGTTGTAGAAGAGTTGACGTTTTATCTGGACCTGAAAAAAACGGAAGCTTGTCAAACAACAAATGGAAAAAGAGAAAGGAGTGTTTAGACAGGCATTCAAGATGTTTTTGCACTCCTGGGGATAAAGTTGTACTTGGCCAAGCTAAAACCTGGATTTCCCCTGTAACCAAAGCAACATGCTAGCTCTGAAACCTACCCATAAATCCTAGGGGGCCGGCTGCTGGCCGTGTACAGTGGACCAGCCACTTTAGCTGTATAACCACATGTTCAGTGAGCCAAGCTAGCTGGCAACAGAATAATGGGGAAAGGGATTCACTTTACAGCCACCTTGGCCAAATGACTCCTATTCCATTAAGGATGCTCTACCTGGTGCTTAAAATCTGACTTCTTGAACCTCTCCAGACAAAGAGCCACAAAGAGCATTGCTAAAAGTTTAGTTAATAGAGCAAATCTCACATCCTGTGGAACAGAGCAGTGTTGGGGATAGCCTGGGGATAAAATGGGCTCAAGCTCTGTAACCAGGACGCATTTTCCCCATCAGCCTCCTCTAAACCCAGGAGTGAAGGGTGGCTGCTTCAGGGAACTGCTGTTTAAACTAGATCACATGTCTTCATCTCTATTTCCCACCAAAAGTCCACTAAGATCATAGTATTTTTTTTAAAAAAAAAAATCTACAAAAACTAAGATAATAGGGGAGGAAATTCAGCAAATAGTAAATGTCTATAAAATTCCCAAAGCTGAGGAGCAGGTGGATCAGAGGTAACCAGGGACAAAGCCAGCAGAGGGGCAGGAAGTTAAATAGAAGCCAGCCTATCTGTACTGCAGAGGCCTAGGAAGGCTCAGACATTGGAGACTCCCCAGTTCCAGAGGGGCTGGAAAAAGACATATGATTAGAAGACTGAAAGGGAGTTCCCACTGTGGCTCAGTGGTAACAAACCCCACTAGTATCCATGAGGATGTGGGTTCAATCCCTGGCCTCCTCAGAGGGTTAAGGATCTGGCATTCCATGAGCTGTGGTGTAGGTCACAGATGCAGCTCAGATCCTGCATTGCTGTGGCTGTGGTGTAGGCCAGTGACTACAGCTCTGATTCAACCCCTAGCCTGGGAACCTCCATATGCCTTGGGTATGGCCCTAAAAAGACAAAAGGAAAAAAAAAAAAGACTGAAAGAAGCAGGAGTTCCTATTGTGGCACAGCAGAGACGAATCCAACTAGTATCCATGAGGACACAGGTTGGATCCTTTGTCTCGCTCAGTGGGTTGGGGATCCAGTATTGCTGTGAACTATGGTGTAGGTCACAGATGCTGCTCAGATCATGAGTTGCTATGGCTGTGGTGTAGACTGGCAGTTGTAGCTCCAATTCAACCCTTAGCCTGGGAACTTCCATATACCATACCTGCAACCCTAAAAAGCAAAATATGCATACATACATACCTACATACATAACTGAAAGAAGCAATTAGACCCACCCATCATCCCCTCTGCCTGCCCAAGCGGACAACTGATTACTCCTTACCCCACCCCCAGAAGGCGAAGTATTTACCCCCCTGGAAAGGTGCATCAGTCAGGCTCCAAACTTGGGGATACTGGGTCCAGCTGATGATGGCTATTAGCCTCTCTACTGAAAGCAGGGATTGTACGAAAGCCAGTGTACTGTAAACCCCAGCGCCCTTCCTCTCCTCTGTTCCAGAATGCTAGAATCAGGCTTGCATTCCTCAGGTAAGGCTTCCTCTCCAAGGAAACTGACCAGCTCGAGAGAAAATGCCTACCAGTACTGACTTGGGGAGACCTCCAACAAAGCAGCCTGGTCCCCATCTGACCACCACTGCCCAGCAAAGCCCACCAGACAGCAGCCCACTGGTATGTACACCAAGTTCTGTATCTTCAGTGTAGTGCCTTAAAACACTGATAGTGCCTTAGTGTCTTAAAAATGGACAATCGAGGACTACCTGACATTTAGAGAATTCCTATAACAAGAGAGCAAAACAAACCAGTAAATTTAAAAAAAAAAAAAGTAGGAGTCCCTTCTCTGGTTCAGTGTGATAAGAATCCGACCTCAGCAGCTCTGGTTGCTGTGGAGGTGTGGGTTCAATCACTAGCATGGCACTGTGGGTTAAATGATCCGGCATTGCTACAGCTCTGGCTCAGATTCAGCCAATTGGCCTGGGAACTTCCATATGCTGCAAGTGCAGCCATAAAAAAAAAAATTAAAAAAAAAGAAAGAAAAAAAAAAACTTAGAGGAGGAAGTTCCCTTGTGGCACAGTAGGTTAAGTATCTGGCATTGCTGCAGTGACGGTGCAGGTCACAACTGTGTCATGGGTTCAGTCCCTGGCCTGGAAACTTCCATGTGCCACAGGTATAGCCAAAAGGAAGGAAGGAAGGAGAAAGAGTAAAGAGAACAGAAGAAAACATCCTAAATTTTATAAATATTACCCTCAGAGTAAAATAATTGCATCCCTGAATTAAAGAATAAGAGGCTCTTAAAAAATAAATATTCATAAAATAACAAAAAAGCTCTTTGAAGTTAAAAATATGATTTAAAAAAATTTAAACTCAATAGGAATATTGAGTGATAAAATTGAGGAAATTTCCCAGAAAATTAGAACTAAAAAGAAAATAAATGGGAAAAGGAAAGATAAGAAAATGAGAGAATCCATCAAAGAGGATAAACATTTGAATAACAGATATGAAAGAGAAAGCAATGAAGATTAAAGAAGAAGAAATTACTCAAGAAATGATACATAAAAAATTTCAGAAAACAGAACATAGGCCTCTAGTCTGAAAGGGCCTCACAAGTGTGTGATGAATGAAAAACCAAAGTTCACCAAAGTTCATAATCATGGAATTTCAGTGCACCAAGGATAAAGAAAAGATTCTAAAAAAACTTCCAGAGAGGGGAAATTAGAAAAGGGATGACACAGACATTTCTGAAGCTGATCAGGAATCAGAATGGCAATGATTCCCTCAATAGCAACACTAGGACCTACGAGACAATGGAAGACAGATTTTAAAATTGTGAAGGAAAAATGATTTTCAGGAGTTCCCACTGTGGCTCAGCGGTAACAAACCTTAATAGTATCCATGAGGACGCAGGTTCGATCCCTAGTCTCAGTCAGTTAAGGATCCGGCTCATTCCATGAGCTGTGGTGTAGGTTGCAGACGTGGCTCGGATCCCGCATTGCTGTGGCTGTGGTGCAGGCCGGCAGCTGCAGCTCTGATTCAACTCCTAGCCTGGGAACTTCCATATGCCACAGGTGAGGCCCTAAAAAGCACACACACACACACACACAAAAGGGAGTGCGATAGTTAATTTTATGCATCCACTTAACTGGGCCTGGGTGCCCAGATATTTAGTCAAAGATTATTTCTATGAGGGTGTTTCTGGATGAGATTAACATTTAAATCCGTGGACTCTGAGTAAAGCAGATCACCTTCCATGACATGGGTGGGTCTTGCCCAATCAGTTGAAGGTCTTTCTAGAACAAAGACTAACTTCCTCCAACCAAGGAATTCTGCCAGCAGACAGCCTTCAAACCTGAGCAGCAGCATCTGGTCCTCCATGGGCCTCCCATCTCCCCTGCAGATTTTGGAATTGCCAACCTACATGACAGCATGAGCCAGTTCCTTAAAACGAATCTCTTTGTACACATGCACCCTATTTGTCCTGTCTTTCCGAAGAACGCTGACTAATGCAGTGGATGTCACCTGGTGTAGGGTGGGGCTGAGACACCCGGAAGAAAATGGATTTTTTTGGTTATGCACCTGGTAGACATTTCTGATCTTTTAGACTATGTGTATTTGTTTCCTTGAGGGAAAAGAATTCCATTTAAAAATGGTTAAGAAGAAAAAGATGAGGAATTCCTTTTGTGGCTCAGCAGAAACGAACCCGACTAGTATCCATGAGGATGCAAGTTCAATCCCTAGCCTGCCTCATTGGTTTAAGGATCCAGCGTTTTACAAGCTGTGGTGTAGATCGAAGATGTGGCTCTGATCCTACGTGGCTGTGGCTGTGGCTGTGGCATAGGCCGGCAGCTATAGCTCCGACTGGATCCCTAGCCTGGGAACCTCCATATACCACACCCGTGGCCCTAAAAAGCAAAGAAAAAAGAGAAGGAGGGAGGGAGGAAGGGAAGAAAAGAAAGAGAGAGAGAGAGAAGGAAAGAGAGAAAGAAGGAGAAAGAAGGAAAGAAGATATGCTTTATAATCAGGAAGCTCTGGTTTAAATTGCATCTCTGCTGCTTAGTGGCTGGGTGACTTGGACAAATTCAGCTTCAGTCTTCCCCCCTGTAAGATGGGTCCTGGTAGGGTCATCAAGAGGGTTGAATAAACCAATAACTGTAGAAGGTGGCTGGCGCATACTTGGTGCTGAAGAAAGCATATTAGTTGTGATGACAAAGATGCTTTTACTTGCATCAGCTTCCCCTGGCAGGAGCCTGGGTGTTCCTTTGATTTCGTCAGGATTATTGTTCCAATAAAATATACTGGCAGAAAAACTCATTCACTTGAAAAAGAGTATTTGCCCTTTTAATATTTTATCCCTGATGTGCTTTAGAAGACAAATGCACTTCAGTGTTCTAATTAAAACTTCCAGCACAGCGCCAGAGCCCATGAAGCGAGGTCAGGTCCTGATGCTGCTCTGGATCGATGGCCCTCGGACGCCCGCGTGAGGCTGCGGCGGCTCAGCAATTTCCTGCCATCACTTGCTGCGCACAAATGAAATCACTTCCAGTGACCTAATGCGTGCTGCTGCCACCGAGAAAACTGAAAGAAGAGGTGAAGAGGGAGCAGCAGGAGAAGCTGGGGAGCACAGGTGCTCTCAGGCTGTGTCTCTAGGGTGCAGTGAGACTGGAAGGGCATTTGCAACCCAGGAAGGCAGC